>NC_137931.1:37096434-37808934 GCF_963969265.1 Rhamphochromis sp. 'chilingali' | reverse complement strand
TTGTTCAAATGGCAGTATTTCAAAGTTTTACCAACGTACTAGAGATCCCATTAATGACCATCATTATTCACTGTGGTTGTGAAAGCTGATTAAATTTTAAAAAGCACCTTTTTAAGATCTTCTCCATCACCATATCCAGATCATCGTGATGCGAAACATTAACGAATCTGAGGATGCTCCGGGGAAGACTGTGGCCTTCTTGTGCCAAAACAACCAAGTTGTACATTCCCTGTGAGCCAATATGAAAAACAAAATCATAACAGCAATGATGGCTTATTCACCGAGAAAGTATCTAAATAATAACACAATACAATGCTGTTTGTTGCTTTTATTGCAGAGGGCCAGAGCCTGTGGAAGTTTAATTAAGTTTATCACAGGGTGATGAGATTATAGCTGAAGTAAATCTGTCACCTGAGGGCTGCCTGCTAGTGCTGCTCTGCTATACATTGATATGGCCTGCTCAGCCAAGGATAATGAGTCCTCTTGTGTGCCGGGGGAATGGTAGTAGTAGTAGTCTCCCATTTTCAGTAGAGCTATAAAAGAAGATAAATACTTTCTGTTCAGTGACCAGATTGACAGGGAAAATGGATTTAAAGCAAAATGAAATGAGAAAAACTCACCGAAAGGATGCGGGTCATAGTTTAATATAGAGTAGTTATGATATCTCCACTGACATTCATAACCGAGATTCAGCTCCTGCATTTCGGAGAACGAGTGCACAGTGACAATGATGATTTTAATAGAGGAATTATGTGCAATTTGTTCATCAGCTTCAATCAGAATTCCACACGTGATTGCAGGATAATGACGAAAAGCCCAGGCTGTGTTTTGTTTTAGGGTAGTCATAATGGGTTAAACCGGTGAAAGAGCATGCACTCACCTCGCACAGGTGTGCAACATTGCTTTGGGCCAAAACCAGACCAGTTTGAGCTGCCAAAAGGTACTTCACAAAGGCTTCCTGCCTGTTGGAAACACAATGAAACAAATGTGACGAAGCAAAGACAATAATAAAGAGCAGCGACAATGATTAAATGCGGGCATTTGAAAAGTAATTGAAATTAATGTTTCCCTACCAAGAGCCCTGGAGGTAGGCCTGAAGAGCCTCTCTGATCATAAATCCAAGGTGTCCATTTCGCTCACAGACCTTTTTCAGCAGACTGCATAGAGGTTAAAGGACACCTGATGTATTATGGGATATAATTAACTCCACCTAAACAGAGAATATTTTAATGTGATCTAAAAATAGTTCCAAATTGTTGAGGTCATTCTAAACACAAGCATCAACAGCTGTAGGAGGAGCCTCTTTAAATTCATAAGATACCAGAGGAACATTGGTAAGCAGAATCTCTCTGCGCCAGACAATAATGCGGTGACAGTGGCTCTTATTTTTAGATATGCAAATACTGGGTTCTGACCTTGAATTAGCCACTGTCATTGAAATTAGATGCCACTAAGCTGCAGGCTACAGTGCAACAGCCCATAACAAAGCTTTCTTCAACAAGCTAATGAAAGCCCCTTACATTACAGCTCTCTTCATATCCTGAGACACCCCTTCCAGGCTTCCCATCGAAAGGTACCGAGCAGCTTCCACTGATGCAGTGACATGACCAAACCGAGACGCGTTGAGAAACTGCTCAAAAGCAGCACTCTGCAGATCATTAAAAAAAAAACAACACAGTTTGGCTCGTTGATCATACCTGGATAAAAATCCATTTCTGAAGTTGTGGAAATCAAACCTCATTTCTCCAGGGTCTATCTGGGTCCATCCCACTGAGATGATAAATCCCCAGGTTGAACATCCCATCATCGCTCCCGTTTAAAGCAGCTTGTTCAAAGTATTTCGCTGCATTTTTGTGGTCCTTCAGTACAGTCCCATGATACCAGCCTAAACCATTCAAGGCATTAATTGAGCCCTAAAGCAAGGAAACAGACGCCGGTATTCATAGCGAATTCACACACTGTAAACACACCAACTGACTTGTACACTCTCACCATTGCTGCTGCTTTTCTCAGCAGCCGAAAAGCTCGGGTGTAGTTTCTTTTCACTCCCTGGCCCTGAACGAATCAACATCAATCAGTGAATCGATAACTGTCAAAACACAGACGTCGCACACACATGCACACATCGTTCAATTCAATTGTAAAATAGCCATTTTTACTATCTTACACTACCTTCATCAGGAGGATGGAGTAGTCGTACATCGCAGAGGGATCCTTCATTTGCATAGCACTTCTCTCAATCCATTTCGCCGCACTCACTATGTCCTTTGAGACTCCATTTTGTCCCCAGTACAGCATTGTTCCCATGCGTTTCTAAAGTTAATGGAGTTTTTATTAGCCTATTCTGAACACTGACTGTGCTATTGACCACGAAGGAGAAATTAAAGTATGACTGAATTTGAACGGGTCACATGCACATATTTCAACAGTTCATCTTGTCAGAAGTCAAAAGATTTCGTGTAGCTCACATACCTGAGATTCGATGTCTCCTCTCTCTGCTTGGAATTTCAGATACTGGAAATCATCTTTTGTCTCATGTGTCAGTCTGTTTAAATCTTCTTCATTGTTTAAATAGATATGTTCAGTTGAGTGTTGCTTTAGAAAAGACAAACAGATGTGTTATGATAGTAAACAACTGGTGATACTAGCACTATGAGTAAAAACGCTACCGTCACTATATTTGACTACTACAGTTACAGCGGTTAATTTACCAGCCATCAGAAGACGGGTACACTGTGGTAATAAATGGATGGAAATGGACAGCAACAATACTCAGGTAAGTTGTTCTGGTTGAATGATACTTAATTGGTACTAAGGGGCTCAAAGTGTGCCAAGAAATCATCACACACCAATACAAGGCAGGATGGATAAGGTTCATGCTTTCATGTTTACACCAAATTCTCATCCTAACATCTAAATGTGGCAACAGAAATTGCTTCCAACCTCAAATTGTCCATTTTTGATGAGCCTTTGTGAACTGTTGCCTCAGTTTGCTGTTCTTAGCTGACAGGACTGGCAACCAGTGTTGTGCGTTCAGAGAAGGTCTTCTGCATACCTTGCACGTGTCTTACTTTTCCCTTCCAATCTGCTCGAAGCATTCTAGCCAGTCTTCCCTGTTCTCTGATATTAACGAGGTATTAACACCCAGATATGAAACATTTACCCCTTTTTGGAGCATGTAAACCTTAGACACGGTTGTGCGGTAAAATCCCAGTTGATCAGCAATTTCTGAAATACTCAGACCAAGCCATCTGCTACTAGCAACCATGTCACGTTCAACATCACTTAAATCAGCACTTTTCCCTATTTTACAGCAGATTGTTCTCATTCAGTAGGCTGTCTCAACCATGTCTAAATTCTTAAATGCATTCAGTTGTTGATTCTGACTGACTGATTACAGAATTGGCTGATTTATGTTACTGAGCAGTTTAACAGGTATACCTTAAAAACGGGCAAATCATGATTATGTGGAAAAATAATAGACTAGAAATGGCTTTTATACCAGTCTATTGACTGAACTGTAATTGTAAAGTTAATAATATATAAAGAAAGAGTGAATTGGGGATTTAGGGAGCTACAAAAGTAAACAAAAGTTGTGGCGTTGAAAGAAAAAGCCACAGTATAATTGGAAAAAAAAAGTGTAATCTTGTCATCTTGATTATCTTATTTTCATAATCACTGGAAGATAAAATTGTAATTTGAATTAAAATTAAAGACGCTGTGTTTGTGAGTTCGAGTTTAATGGCCTTTTAGAGCTTTTTCAGTAGAATGCTGCAGCTTGAACAATGAGAGCCGAGACAGAGAACCCAGATTGTGCAACACTTTTTTTTATAGCCACTTTAAATAATCTCAAGATACAGTCAAAGGTTAAAAACAAAAGAAACTAGCAACTAGCTTTTTCCTTTTTTTGTTTTCAAGTTAACAAATCAAAGTCTGCCCAAGCCTGACTGACAGGCAACATAAGCTAACAACCCAGCACAGTCACAACACTGAGATTTAAATAGTGCTGAATCCTGATTGGTGCACAGAAGTGCATGACATCATTGTTTTGTCTTTAAGCTGAGCCCACACCACCGAGAAGAGACAAAACAACACGAAAAGAAAGAGAGGTGGTTTTCGTTGCTTTTATCAAGATTGGATTCAGGGGGTTGTTGTCAGCTCTTAAAAAGCTCGGTCAATATGCCACGGAAAAATGATCACTACTAGGCTTGCTACAGTTGTTTTCTAGGTGCACTGCCTTGTTGAAGCTGGAATAGACAGTAAGGTCTCTCTGCTGTTTTCATGTACCTCTGTTCATTAGAAGCATGCTTATTTAAATACTCGAAGAATCAACAGGAAATCAGTCGGATGTAGCCTTTTCTCATAGTGCGCTCCTCATCTTTCAAGTGCAGTTCCTCCATTCATCAACACAGCTAAATCATTCACAAATGGCTGGACTAACAGACACATTGTTATCATATTCTGAAGGCAGAATGTCATTTCCACAGCATGCGTGCATGTTTGTATGAATACATTTGTGTCTGAATGGCTCTTTTCATACTGCGCTTTGTGTGTTTTTAAGCTAAGCTCACTGTAGTTGCATATTCAATACACGGATATGAGAGAGGTATCAATCTTTTCATCTTATTCTTTAAAAAAAACTTTAAAGGAAATAAATACGCAGATCTAGCTTTTTGAATATACTTTAACAAACTGTATGTTATAGCATATCTTATATGAGCCCATGTAACAAATTCCCTCACCCCATATATAAGCCCCTCACCCCAACCTCCCTCCCCTCAACCCAACTGGTCGTGGCAGATGGCCGCTCCTAGTTTCTTAATGTTAAAAGGGAGTTTTTCCTTCCCACTGTCACCAAAGCGCTTGCTCATAGAGGGTCATATGATTGTTGGTGTTTCCTTTGTAGGGTCTTTACCTTACAACAGAAAGCACCTTAAGGCTGCTGTTAAATAAATACAATTGAAATGAAAGATGTAATTATATTTTTGTTTCGGTAATACTGTTGTATAATGAAGAGGCAAAGGTAAGCAGATAAGCAGCAGACAACAGAGATAACCACTTGATACTGATTAAGTAACACTATGTTAAGGAGGAGCAGGGATGAGGCGGAGGGTTGCAAAGTGGCTTACAGAGTCAGTATCAGCAACAGACAAGCTAGAGCAGCATAAAACTGAAATATACTTTAATTATCCCAGGCTTGATTAATCATTTACTGGAATAAAATATTTATAGTACAGCCTACAAGAGATCTGGCTATCTAATGTTCAGATGATTATCAGCTGAGTGATTCTCTGACGTGTGCTGGCATTAAAATCAGCTGCTATCAGCTAATCTGTTTGAACTGTTGGCTCAGCTTGACTTCATGCCCTGCATGAACTAACGCCACTCTCAACTTACACGAACTCCTCTATTATCAAGGCTATTATTAGTTATTCAAATAAAAACACAAATTCAGAAGTGATCTTAATGATCTAAACATACCTTGTTTTCATATATCCTGGAACTGTCGATACAGGTCTGCGTTCCAATGTTGGAATAGTAGCTATAAGCCATTTCCAAGTCTTTAGGAAACCCATCAATTCCCATCAAGTGTTTGTACCCTGCATGCATCAGGGCAAAACGGTCATCACCTAAGGCACCAATCAAACTATAGACGTGACCCTGAAAAATGCAAGGGGGTTAGTATTACCTGTTACATGCAAATTGCTTTACGTGCGATAAAATAGTAATTAAGATACAACGAAGGCACTGACTGTACCTGCTCATAATTGACTGAATGTCCCAGGCCGGAGAGATGGATGGTGGCCAATAAGAGAGATGCTCTGTGATTTCCTAAGCAGGAGGATTCTTGTAACGCAGCCATTGATTGGGATGTGATTTTCATTTGTGCTTTATCCACAGAGAACATTGTTCCGACTGTCTCCTCAAACAAAACGCTCCCGAGATCCTTCAAGTTTAAAGACCCTTCAGAAACAGATAGGTGTTTATTAAATAATGTATCCTCTATAAATCAGATATTTTATGGTGATTGAGGTTATAACCAGATAAAAAAATATCTACCTGTTCTGATTTCCACCTCCTTTCTTAGCAAGAGCTGAAAGAGAGTGCTGTACTTTATCTGTGTTTCAAACGTCCATGTTTGTGTGCATGTTTTCTCTTTTGATGCAAACTGACCCAACAGCCTTAAGAAGTCGGGGGTACAGACATCTGAAATGAAACAAAAAAAGGAACCTGTTCACAGCGTTCTTTCCATACTCAATGGGTGCACTTTCAGTGTATTGACACACTTGATATTAGGTCTCTTAAAGGTCGCTCCACCCAAAATGGTGCAACATGGCTTTTATATGAAATATAAAAAATATTTTTTTACCTCTACTTACTGGCGACAGGAGGTAATTTTCATTCACTTCTTGCATAAAAGCTTTTGTAAATGCTCTTATTTCCTGACACTCTTGGTGAATCCTCTGCAATTCATTTAATGTTGGCATGGAGTGAAGTTGGTTTTTGATCTGTGATATGAATAAATCTGTATTTGAAATTAGCATTAACAGGCATAAAACAGAGGAAATAGGAAGTATTAAGCCTAGTTAATGGTCATCATGACATCACCGCAGCCTCATGAGTATTTATACCATCATATGAGGTGTGCCAGACTCACTGCAGTCTTCTCCTGAATGGTAAATGTCATCACCTTGAAAAAATGTATGCGTCACCACTTGTACAAGAATGGAAAAAGTCGCAATCAAAAGCTAACGTTTTTTTTCTCAGTTGTTGCAATAATGTGTCATCTCTTCAAGCTATTGCAGCATCTTCATCTCTGTAATCTAAGAATATCTAATCTGTACTGATTTATAATTGAAATAGTGATAAAGTGATGTTGTATCAGTGGGCAAAAGATTAAGCAAACAATGTCCCTCGTGTTTAGTTCTATTTTGGTTTGGGTTTAAGATATTTAGGATACAATTGTCTTTAAAATGTAACTACTGTGCTCTTTTCCAGTTTTGTTTCTTTATTCTTATCTTTCCTTGATTCACAGCCTAAAATCGTAGCAATATTTTACTGGCCCTTGGTGCATCCTCTTGGTTTACCCACTATCTAATACAAGCCGTTATAGTTCCTCTCCCTTTATACACATTTTAGTCTAGATTCATATGATTGGAGGCTTGACCAGCAAGTGTGTGGGGTTTCTGTGCTCACAGTGAGAACTGTGCTTGAGATGACCCTATTACAGATATCAGATGACAATGACATCATAAAGATTCACAAGCAGGAAAAAACTGTCTGAAAATGAATGTTCAGAGGGATTTGGCCTCCCTGAAGCCTTGACCTTTGGCTTGTAGGGATTATTTTCACAAAAACCATCATTGTTTAAAAGTTCCATCATTGCTAATAGTATGGTGGTCAGACGTTTACACTCATCATGGGCATGAATGTCATGGTAATGTGGGGCTTTTAGTGATGAATACTGTTGTTTTTCAAGGCTGGAATGATTGAACAATATATCTGTAATGGTTGTAAAAAAATCACACATATACAAAACACTCATTTAGATCTTTTAAAAGGTGGTTCAGGAGGTTCTATCTCTTATTCTTGTTTAGAATATTTACTAAAACTAGTAGTTTATCCTTACATGCATAAAATGATTTATTTGGCAGCACTTGCTGGATTACCAAAGCTCAGAACTTATTTAGCATCATGCTGCTGGTTACTGATACACTGCAAAAAGTGGATGGAATAACGAAGAAGGAGAACTACCTCAAAAAAAATTACGTTTAGCTCAAACAGCTAGACAGTTGAAACTTGTATAAAATTGGATATTCCAATAATGATCCCGAACACACATCAGAACTGGTTTTGGAATGGATATGCTTCTGCAATGGTTTTCCCAAAGCCCCGACCTCAACCTGATAGAAAATTTGTGGGCTACACCTACAAGCCTGATCTGTGCCAGTAAAACCAACCAATTTGTAAGAACTCTCCCAACTCTGCCAAGAGGAGCAGGCAAATATCCAGCCGGAATTCTGCCCATTTGAATTAGAATGAAGTTTCTTGATGGCTACCAAAAGTCCAGTGGAGGTGCAAATTTCTGAAGAACCATACACCCATCCATTTGCTTTGACTTATCCAGGGATGAATAAATGAACGATTAAAGGACATTTAGCAAATAATTAATCAAATATTAGTCGGGGTGTATGCATATATTTCAACTGGTATGTATAATTTTGATCCTGTGTGGATTAGAAAAACTCCAAAATGCATCCAAACTTGTGTACCCAATTTTTGAAACTTTTTAAAAGATGACTGCAGTACAATCAATCCAATCCAGAAAAGAACAGTTCAAAAAATAATTTTAAAAAATTATCATGACCTGCATGATGGGTGTGTGTAAAATTCTTACCAAAACTGCATATATATGGCAGATAATAAGGAAAAACCTACAATGTCCACTAATGCATATGATTTTATCACTGCCTCATTTCATTACCTGTGTACTCTTACACGTGGTCAGGCTGTTTGCTGACATAATTTGACATGAAACATTAATACTTTATGACCTTGAGATCATAATACACTGTTTTAGAGTGAGGCTGTGCTAGAAAGCAAAGCAAATGAATACATTTTACCTCTTTACACTTACCTGTTTGGTTCCAAAACGGTAGTATCTGATAGGCCCAAAATACCCACGGATGCCTTGTAAGTAACTGCCTCCTCCAATCACAAAGTATCCATCTGTGTCATCGTAATGAATGCTGTCCTGAAATCTATGACATTTAATACCACTCAAACCAGCAATCACAATCACTGAGCAAACAATATTTATTTTCCAGAAACTTGGCAACAGTGTGTTTTGCTTATTTTATATCAAAAATCATAATCGTACTTGTATAAATGTTTCTGAGTTTGACCATCCCATGTGGTTTCCAGCAGCACCTAAAAGTCAAACATAACAATACATGAGTCCTGAAAAACCTGCTCAGCTTTAAACAACTCCAAATTGCAGTACACACTGCAATCGCCTGGAGTTTCCCAGCTGGAAATAAACCATCTTTCAAGATCTTACAGCTGTTCCAAAGGGAAACAAAAGCTAGAAGTCCAAAGAAAACCCAGCAGAAAAAGAATGACTATAAGATGTTGCCAGAGCATTATTTTGATTTTTATTCCTCATCCCACCACCAGAGTCATTCTTTGGCGTTTTACCTCTGAGTCCTGTATATAATAGTCTAATCTAATCCATTTCAAGAGAGGCAACATTGCTTGGACTTGAAATGCTTCATCTTCTCCAGTTATCTTTCGTGCCTGAATTATGATGTTCCCTGTACGGCACATATGACAGTCGTGAATTTCACCACAGGAGATCCAAAGCTCCTTATTAATACATATTTTTTGTGCTAGCAATATTAATAAATCACATCTGCGCAAAAACCACAAATCTTCACTCACAATCATGTTGTGACACCTCTTTGTAATCCCCTATCAGGTGTACACATGAGCTGGCATGACCCACCTGTGTTCGTAAGCTGCATCAGAACTGTGTCATATAAATTTTTTCTATTGACATGATGGATGATCCCACAGAGCTTCTTCTGACACCATTTCAGTAGGTATATCCACACAGATAAGGTGACGCTGGAAGCCAAGCAATGAAACATGATTTGACAAATCATTTCTTCATCCACTCAAGCATGAGGTTGAATTTAAAACGCGGCGCTGTCTGTTAAAAATGCCTGACCTCGCTGTCTTTCATTGACCGTAAGTAAAAAGCTTATATGCTCTGGTGAAGCGGCTTGGTGAAGCTTGTAAAGTCATTTAAAAAGACACTGAAGTAAAACTAAAAGTAGAGTGTGTTCTAACTGATGCCTGCACTGAAAAGGAAATGATCAGTGACTTGTGACCTGTCATTCTGCTGATATAAACACAAAGCAGAGCTATTATGTACTTTATATTTGAGGAAAATGGGCCGGAGAGTACCTTTGAAACATATAATATCAAACACTCTGTTTTACTTAATCCTTTGATTCAACATTTGGAAACTCAGCTGGAGATTTTTCATGCTGTGTGGCTGAACTTCATACTAAATAAGTTCCAGCTAAAATGAAGTAAATTAGAAGTCCAACCTGGGCTGTGTCACAGCGTGACGCCGGGTTCTCTCTAGAGCTCTGTCAATAAAAGGCTGGAACCTGCGGATCACTCCAAAGCGCTCACCAGTACTTGCCAGAGGGAACTTTAGCATATCGATTATGTCTGGGATCAAACAGAACAGCGAAAGGCTCCATTTGCAAACACTTGCATGTGTTCTTTAAAAGCTTTGGAGATAAAGATGAGACATGCAGAGGAAATGACAATGTGATTAAGGGTCAAACCTGATTCATGTGGACACTGATGGATTCTGTGGCTGGTCATCTGCCACATTAGTTGAGCCGACCATGACGGGCAACCAGTGGGAGGTTTACTTGGCCGCTCAGAGGGTGGAATTATCTGCAGCGCTTTATAAATCCTCAACATGGAGCTGTGGTATGTGCTGAGTTCACTGCCATTTTTAAAGCTGCCCAGCCAACCACGGACTGTCACATTCTGTGTGTCCAAAATGTTCCTGTTGAAAAAGTCGCGTTGATATGAAATGGACGGAGGCAGTCTAAGCAGCACCTGGTGGATCCTGTAGTCACGGAGTCTGCTGCTTTTCCATTTTCTCCTGAAGACCACTAAATCTGTCTTCTGCAATGTGGACACCACCACCTCAACTGCAAGCTGACATTGCCCAGAGCACTGATACCGCACGCGGACCACCGAGCCATCTACCACTTTGTCAGGGACGGTGTCAAACCCTATAAAATTGTCAGGCGGGGTCTCACTGCTGTGGGCTGAAATGACTTGTGAAGCACACTGTCCCTGGGTGAAGAGAAGGAAAAGAAATACACTTAAATGAACATAAAGGGAAAACAGACTTGCATGAAGTTTCATTCTCTCAACCAAATTTGAAAAATTTATCACCAGTTAGTTACTAACTGCTTGTAGTAGTGTATATCGAAAAACGAGAGCAGTCTCCTGTGAGCAGAATAAGTGAGTGAATAAAATTGCTTACCATTAGAGCAGAAGCAGTGAAAATCTGTCCAAAAATGATGACATGAAACACATTCATCTTTTGTTGTTGTTTAAAACTGAATAAAAACCACAAGCAAATTTGACATTCAGAGTGGTAAGTAACATTGGCTCTCACTGTTTGACACTTCCAGAAAACATTTCCAAACAGCCGTGCAATGGGTGTACCATTGCAATGCAGCATTACCTGAAATTCTGGTGTTTCAAGTTCAGTGATTAGCATGCTTTTAAAGGGCTAGCGCCCACGAGGGCTCGGCTATATTTACTCTTGATGTGTAATAAAAGTGTTGTTTGATTCACTTTATTAGTGATTGTATTTGGGACCTTTCCATAAGAGTGAAGCATCAGAGCTGACTTAATCTGATGTACGTGAGCCAAGACTTTGTCATCACCCTGCGTCCTCTTTGGCCAACGCGCTTACGCAAGACTTTGAAGAAATATGATCTGAAAAACAACCTGATATGGCAGCCAAAATTAATTACCCATGGGCCACTGACTGTTTATGTTTCAAAGTCAAGGGCATGACATGTGCTAATGTTGCTGATGGGTTGCTTTAGGTAGCCACACATACACGAACATGGTCTATATAAAAGGTGGCTGCTGTTTTCACACACATATGTTCTTGATGGCATACCTATGTGTACAAGAGAATAGCTTTTGAAGGCAATTTTATTGGATGTTATTGAAGAGTTGATTTTTTCAAGCAAGCAGAAAATGCTGTAAAAATATGCTTTTGTAGCTTTTTTCTTTTTTTGGTGTACAAAATCATAGGTAATCACTTTTAATGGCTTTACAGGACATATGCAATTTTCAGTCTGTCTTTGAGGACCGTCTAACTACAGAGTATCCTGCAGTGCCACATGGAAAAAAGATTCCTTCCAACTATGTGAGTGGTTTGCCCTTTAGCAATAACAAAAGTTTGTTTCACTTTTATATTCCAGTGGCAGAGTACTTAGATGAAAGTCCGATACAGTTTGGGCAAATCAGCACAGTCCAGAACTGCAGCGCCGTCTCATCTGAAGACCCCTTCTTAACATCCTCCTCCTTGCCAACATGCCTTCCGTTTGCCTCTTCACAGTCTGTGCCTCTGCCCTTTCCCATGGCTCATGGCACCACCACCTTGGCGTTCATGTTCCAGGGTGGCGTGATGGCTGCAGCAGACACTCGTTCCAGTTGCTCAGGCCTCGTCGCGTGCCCAGCCTCGCAGAAGATCCTGCCCATTCACAGTCACTTGGTGGGCCTGACCTCAGGCACTTCAGCCGACTGTGCGCTTTGGAAACGTATTTTGGCTCGCGAGCTGCGGCTTTACCAACTTCGCCACGGTCGACGGTTGTCCACGAGTGGAGCTGCCAAATTGCTTTCGCACATGCTTCACCCTTTCAAAGGAACTGAGCTGTGTGTGGCTGCCACGTTGTGTGGGTGGGATGGAGGAGAGGTGGACGATGGATGTGATTACCATGGAGGCACAGAGACTGGTCCTGGTAGTCGAGGAGAAACAACAAAGAATCAAATGACTGAGCAGAAAAACTTTGTAGATAGCACCAATGCAAAGGTTTCTCTGGCAAAGGATGAACGCTTTTCTTTCTCTCAGCAGTGCTCCATCAGAAAGAAAATGAATTTATCTGGACCAAGGCTTTTTTATGTATGCAGTGATGGTACTCGCCTACGGGGAATGCTTTTCTCTGTGGGCTCAGGATCCCCTTATGCCTACTCAATTTTGGACCAAGGTGTTCACTGGGGGCTGACAGTAGATGAGGCCAAGTCAATAGCTAGAGAAGCTGTGTACAGAGCTACGTATAGGGATGCATATTCTGGAAACTGTGTGGACATGTATCACATCACGTCAAAAGGCTGGACACGCAGAAACCGGGAGGATTTGAAAGAGGAATATTACCGAGAAAAGGAAAGGCGAAAGCATGAGAAAACAGAGAGGCGGGATGTGGCTTTTTCTGACTAAAGACATGAAACAAACAAAAATGGCTTGGGAAGCGAAAGGCAAACATTGGGGAGTATTTTGGAGAGACGTGATATTATGGCATCTTTGCAGCAGTTACTAAATTAATGAACAGGACAGGCAGTTGCATCCTCCAGGCTATTTCTCAAATGATTTGGGCATGCATATCGTTCCCTCTAATAAACAGCTGATGTTTTGTTTGTGCTGATGATAAAAATGTATTCTAAGAGCACCCTGCTTGCTGGCATTTTGATTTAGATGTTAAAGCATTATGAATCATTTCAAGAATGTGAGATAATTACTACCTACTCCAGCATGCGGGTAAATCGCATAAACACAGAGTAACAGAAAATGAATAGTCTAAAAATCTAAATGGCTGGAGGCTGAAGGTCATAATGTATTACTGTGTGTAAGGGAACACGTTTAGCCGCAGCAATAAACGGTAAAGGGGCTGTAAACTGATTTGTGCCTGCTGTCAGAAGACTTCTGAAGTTCCTCTGACACTTCAATAAATTAATGAATAAAAGGAATTTTGCTGCCTGCTCATTTTGTTTGAGCGCTGTGGTCATAAATAAAGCATAACTGTAATTACTCAACTGACAATGACTCTATATTGCCAAGTATATTAGGGTAAAAGGTACAGAGCTGTCCATCTTCATCCTCAGTGTTCAGCTATGTTCTCTAACTTTAGTGAAGTCCATGATGGGGGACAGTTTGCAGTGTAACATCAGTGTTGTGGCACACTGATTATACTACATGTCAAAATGTTGTAATGAAGTGTATGATGTCCTGTTTCCATATATTAAGTATTGCAATATATCGTATATGAATGCATTTTTTTAATGACTAACATATGCATATGTGTGCAGCGAGCATGTCTTATGTGTTATTAACGGCATAAAATAAATTACAGCCTGGGATGCGTGACTGCAGCATCAGTGGGGATGCGCACTAGTACTACTGTATGATTGACTGCAGCTGTGTGAGTAAGAGGGGAAAGCCTCCCATTCTCCCCGACCTCATGCATAATTCCCATCTTTGGAAGTTCATTAATGGCAGAATTATTGAGCGAGTGAAAACAAACAAACAAAAAAGGAGAAAGAAAGCATTTGGTGGTCTAGATTTGAAGTCTTGCAGGGACCGACTCTTGGGAAAGTGAGTCGGCGTTATTTTTATAGCACCTTTAAAGAGCATATGTCACAGAGCGCTTCACAATAAGAAACGGTTAAAAAGCAAAATATGAGGCAGCCAGACATTAAATGCACACAGGCAGATAAAAACACAAGGCGAAACAAGGCCGAACCTAAATCTAAACAAATTGCTTTCAGTTGCTTTCTAAAGGTGCCTGCAGATCTAACGTTTAAGAGATATAGCCTCAAAAGCACAGTCTCCTGTCATAGTCCGAGAGCAGGCAGGACTCAAATGCAGATTCAGAAGGCAGTTCGGAGAGTTTATTAACAGTGATGTGAAAAAGCTATTTGCAGTGCCTTTCAAAAAAGGGAAACATCCACAGTCTCTATGTACAGTATCCAAGTCGATGGTCCGATAGGTTCCACTCAGTCTTTAGATTCGATAATGAAACAGACTTCTCTCTCCGACTCACACACACAAATCCTCCTCGAGGAAAACAGGGAAGACTGCTGGACAGAAGAGAGATGGTGAGAGGTGCACACATGGAAACAGGTGAGCAGACTTACGTAATGAAGGTAAGCATCTGCCGCGACTCAAACACCAGATGAGGAGCAGGTGAGTTAATTACCACAGGTGTGCCGGAGGGCGGGGACCAAGAGGATCCTGCCCCTGCAAGGGCGTGCACGCACGCACACACACACCCACACCCACAAACAGACAGACAGAGGAGAGAGAGAGTCATGGTGGAGAGCGAGGAAAACTGGCAGGAGTACCACGAGGACTGAAGGACTATGACAGTCTCCTTTCTTGTTGAGACTGGAGCGAGAAAACAACCATCAAACCCTAATCGGAGAACCTCTCCCAGCAAACATTCTGACATTCAATGACTATTGTTTGCATGTCTATTCAAGCCATTCATGTCACATTATGATTGAAAACAGCTACATAATGAAAGGTGTACAGATAATTAACCTGGCTTTCTGCCTCAAGTTCCTTCAGCAATGTTGACTTTCTATGTCTTTTGATAGACATAAAGATAATTAGACCGAGCACTAGACAACAAATGCATTAAAAATATAAAAGATTTGTTAATTTGTATTTTAGGGCTCAATGATTATAGCAAAAATCACAATCTGGATATTACATCAAACATTCATTAACTTAAGCACGCAATATGCATTTAGTGGCGTTTTTAAAAAAGTGTCTTTTTACATGAGATTTCCATTATTCAAATGAAAAGCTAATAAATTAATGAAAAAAGAGATGTCTGCCAGTCCACACGATCGGGTCCATTAGACATCTGCAAGTGCAGTCTGTGGTAAAAGAAGCTCATGCCTCAGTGGACTCATGCACCTCAGGAAACCTGCAGTGAAGCCTGGGGGCAAAAATGCTGGAGAGCTGAAGCCGATGACCAACCAACACCTCCTCCTCCTCTTCTCATGCTGAAAGCAGAACAAGGATAAACCCTCAGTGATCCCAGGTGATAAGGAGTCAAAGGCAGCTGCAGGCAATCACTAATGATCCCTCTACAGGATCACTTACAGCAACCTGCTTCTTCTAGATAAATATTTTCAACCACAAACCTCCTTCTGTCATCTTGCCTAAACTGTGAGCATGGTTGAGCTTTTTAGGGACGAGCACTGTAAAGGCGGCTGATTCATAACACAAAACAACAGGTTCATAGCCAAAATTCATCCAAATAACTGAAAGTTTTTATTCAGTTATCTTGTTTTTGTAATCATTAGAAGCCAAAATCAAAACTGAAATTCAAATCACTGACTCTAAGGCTATGTTCACACTGCAGACGAAAGCGCATTAAATCCGATTTTTTTTTTACCCTATGCGACCCATATCCGATCATGGTTTGACAGTGTGAACAGCACAAATCCGATATTTTCAAATCCGATCTGGGTCACTTTCGTATGTGGTACTGAATCCGATACATATCCGATGTTTTAGAAAGCGACTGCTGTTTGAACGGTCATGTCGCATTAAATCCGTCTTCTACATCACTGACACAAGACAGACGCAAATTATCAGCGCCGGAGAAGCACCCGAGAAGACATCGCGATCGCTTCCTGGCCATTCCGTGTAGATGTCAGTGAAACTGTTTGGAAAACAACGTTGGAGAAACGTGAACATTTTATTTGTACTGTATAATCTGCAGATTCTGACAGAAATCTGCAACTATCCTTTGAAGCACCGCTCCTCTAAAACAGCAATAAGGATCATTATTAGGTTATCTAAATTGTTATGTAAATAACAAAATAACTTAAAGCAAAAATTAGGAAACGTAAAGTCTTTATATTAAGGCCATCAGTCAAACAATACTGTTTGCTCTGGGTCTAAACAGAGCACGTTGTGTGTGACGTCTTCTTTTGCGCATGCGGGCCGCTTTGAGCGTTCACACTAGAGCGCGTTTGCTGTCGCATTTTATTTGTAGTGTGAACAAGCAGACAAAAAAATCGGATTTGATCAAAAAATCGGAATTGAGCATTAAGACCTGCAGTGTGAACGTAACTCAATTTATAAGAAAAGGTATGACTGGAAAACTGATTGGCTGGTTGGAAAGAATGTCACTATCTAGTCTAGTTATCTGTTTTAAAATCACTTTGCAACTATGCAGACAAAATGTTACCATTTTAGGCCGGTTGTCACTAACAGTTTCCTGCTGGTATTACTAAGCAACAGAGGTTTTTTATATAGAGAGGTATGTGCTGACCGTCCAAGGCTCTGAGCACAAGACTTTTGAACTTGACTGAATTTAATAGGAAGCGAGTACAGAGCTTTGTGCTTTGAGGAGGAAACAAGGACAGAATAGTAAATCAAAGTTTGAGTCTACAAGGAGAACTGAGTCCAAAATTTGAGTGAGCAATAGTGTTTCTCTTTGCTTGGCCTCTTCAATGCTTTTTGTTCAATTTTGGTAGTTTTTTACTTTCATGCAAACTGCAGCTGAGAGCGGAACGAGCTCCACTAGAGTTGAGCAAAAAGCACAGTGTCACAGACCCAGCCTTACATCAGTACATCTGTTTTGTTTTTTTAACTTTGAAAATATATGACCCTAACAACCAGAAGATTGGCAAAAATTCGCTGACAGCTCCCCCCTCACAGGCTAATTCAAGAACATGTTTTATGCTTAGAAATCTTTCGCTGTGAGCTCTCACATCCTCAGCACTAGATTGATTACTGCCTGGCTTTGTTTTGTGCTGCCGAAGTAGTTTTGACATTAATGAACCTCCATAGAGCCTGGTAGAAGGGATCTGAGGAGTGACCTTGGGGTTGCAAGCTTTCTTTCTAGTCATATCACGGAACACTTGTCTCATCACCACTTGTTTAAAGGCTCTCTTGTTTCTTAGTCATCAGACAGAATTCAGGCTAAGACATGATCAAAAACATGGTTGTGCAAATGAAGGCTGCACCCTGTAGATGATTACTTTTTACCTCATTCAGGTACTGAAACGCATGTTTCTGCTGCAGCGTGAAAAATAAATTATTTTAAATTAAAAATATCCAAAACAATTGAGGGATAAATGAAGCACAGAAAACACACAACTGTAAGATTAACAATTTAGCATTCCTGTTTTGCAGTGGTTTTGTTTGTCCTTGAAAATTTGCACATTTCTAGTTGGAAGTTACTCACCCAAAAAAACAAAAAACAGTCACCACAAAAATCAGCTTAAAATTTCAGACTGATGTTATATATGGAAAACACATCTCAAACTGAAATAAAATATGCTATGAAGTGTGGCGAGGGTGGTAATTACAGTCGCACAAATGTTTTTAGCAAATGAGAGAACGCAGCTGGCAAAAATTCCTCTTTTAATGTGACAATTTTCTGGTCCTGCTTCTAGGTGAAGCAACTGGGAGAAATGCAAACTCACTGAAGTTGATTATGCAGACTAGCAACATTTAGTCAGATTAAACAAACACCACACGGCTTTCAAAGAAGCCACAACACCTAACCAGGAACTACTGAAGGCAATTAAACAACACCTGCTATGTTTTTGAAGATATTTTGTCATAGATGTCGATTATTTCAGCTAGGGACGCAGATGGACAGTGGTGATATTTACAGGAGATGCATTTGTTTCTACCAATAAAAAAGAAAGAAAGACGCATAACAATTAATTGTTTTAAAAATTGCTGTGACAGTTCTCAGTGAGGCACCACTGCCATCAACTGGTGCAAACCTTTTTACTTCAATTTTTTTTTTTAACACCTGGGACATGATTAGAAATATGATTATACACAGCTTTTTCATCTCAGTCAGCAGCGGTACGATGTCTTCTCTCTTCTGGCTCTATGCACACGTAGACAGGTCGATAACAATGAAGGTGCCAGAAAGAAAAAGAGGAGAATCAATGTTAGTACATTTTTCTCAAAAAAGTAAGTTGTAAGCTACTTTTTTTTCACCTTTTTGCAAAATAATACTGCCTGTCCATCTGGTTTTGAGATAGACTGCGTTACATAGGTGAGATGTATATGCAGCAGATTTCTCACCTGCACATCCATGATGCTTATCTCCCATTGACTCTAATCCTAAAGGTGATTTATTGCATTGAGATCTGGCGACTGTAAAGGCTATTTATGTACAGTGAACTTATTGTGCTGATCAAAAAAACAGTTTGAGATGATTTAAGCGTTGTGACAAGATGCGTTATCTTGTTTGAAGGAGGTATTACAGAGTGGGTACACCGAGGTCATAACAGGGATGGATATGGTCAACAACAATACTCAGGTAGGCTGTGGCATTTAAAAGACGCTCACTACTAAGTGAGCCAAGAAAATATCCCCCATTACACCCCCAGCAGCAGCCAAAATTGCTGATATGAGGCAGGATGGATCCATGCTTTCATGCTGTTTACGCCAAATTCTAATCCTGAGTGGTTATTTAAGTTTACTGTTTCCTTCTTATCAGCTCGAAGCAGTCTGGCCATTCTTTTCTGCCCTTTGGCATCAATAAAGCATTTTCACCAAGGGACTTGCAGCTCGCTGGATAATTTCTCCTTTCTGGACCCTTCTCTGTAAACCCTAGAGATGTTTGGGTGGGAAAATCCCAGCAGATCGGCAGTTTTAGATGAGTTAGTCTGGCACCGACAACCATGCCACTTTCAAAGTCATTTAAATTACTTTTCTTCTGCTTGTTTTGAACCTCAACATGGCCGAATGCACTGCCATGTTTGCATTAAGACAAAACTGAAGAGGTATACCTAAAAAAGTGAATGAACTCAAGCAGAAATCCAGCTGAAACATATCTGAGCTACTGAATAGGAATTCATAAATTTAAGTAATTCATCACGGACACGTGCTGTCACACGCACATTTGAGCAGGTTCCACCAACAAAAAGAAAAAAGGCACGAAAGCAGCTTGATATCACACAGAACTGTCAGTCTGCTGCACTCTGACTCTCCCTGCAAACGGCAAGAAGGACAGAAGACTTAATCATCTGCACATTTGTGTTGACTCAGGAGGGATAATATTAAATGAGAAAAACGGGGAATGATTTGAATTCAACACAAAATGCCTAAGAGCCCGACTGCATGATCTTTCACTATATGTTTACCTGAAACATGTTTTGTTTTTGTGCGTGTTTTCCACTGTACTAATAAATACGCAGAAATGATGCAGAAAAAAACAGAATGAAGCAAATTAAGAAATTCCTAGGGGAGGACCCCATGCTCCTTTACACGATGTCGCCAATGCTCAAGCGAAATCTATACCCACATATTTTGTCCAAGTACACCACTATGAGACTAACAGTTTGTCTTTGTGGCACTCAGTGGCCGCTATTTCAAAAATAGTAGGCTTTTAGAGTGACTATGGTCGTTGTGTGATAGTTACAAAGTAATGGAGAGAGGGAAAATAGAGAGAGGTATACAGAGAGCGAGGGACGGAGGAAGGGAGGGAGGGTTAGACGTAGAGAGCGAGAGCGAGAGAGAGACTGGGCTAAGTGGACAGACCTCACGTTGAGCTCAGATGAACCTCGGCATCCTTTCCCACGTTGGATCATTTCAGCCCCGTTAAACCAGAAGACCACCGGAGCAAAACCGCAAACACACGGTAAGCTTCTCTCATAATTGACTTTTTTTCTAAATCTTCAGAATTCAATAGTTGACACAGACAAGTTTCCAGCCTTCGCCTCAGCTCAGCTCTCCACTTTATCGTCCAAATTCTCGGCGTTTTTTGGAGGCTTTTAACCGGGTCGAGGCGGTTTCCAACTGTTTCTCTGTCAGTTTAAAGCTGTTTGTAGTAGATATCTGCGAGCTGTTTAGGTGAAATAATGGTGGGCTGAGAGAAGGGTCTGGAAAAGAAGACAATTATTTTGGGTGACTGAACTGAGCGCCAAGCTTTGACAGATGGTACGGATGACGCCGTGCTTTCCCTCTTAATTTCCCGGCTAGGTAGGTAATTTTTGTCTATGTGTGTGCGCGCGCCGTTCGTACTCACCTGCCGCGTGCACTTTGGCGCGGGGACGCTTGCTTGCAAAAATGAATGAGGTTGCTGGACCTTGGTTAAGTTGCCGAAAGCGGAATTTGGGGGACGTTGCATTCATTATAATAGTTAGCCCAAGTGTGTAAATCACATTAACATGCATCAAGTAGGTCATTTTTCTGGCTTCTTCCAGCAAGACAAGGTCACGCTCCGGGCTGTTTAGGATATCTCTACTAGATATGCTAATGAGCGGTCCAGATGTGAGTGTGCGCGTGCATGTAAACTGGCTTGTGTGTATCCGTGACCAAGCAGCTGTGTCACGTGTTGTGGCGAATGTAATATCAGAGCCGATCAGGGAGAAACATTCCACTTCCCATCTATCCCACTGTACGAAAATTGGCAGCAAGTCAGTAGGGGGCGCTCATGAGATGGTGCTCAATGAATAGAAATGAGTGGAATTACGTGGCTAGTCCATTTATTGTTTTAGCCTTTTCTAACACGGTATCAATAATTTTCTGAGGTGAAATACAGAACAGTGCTTATGTCCTTGCGTTTTTCTTATAATGAAGGTGATTTTTCCGATAAAAAGCTAGAATTTCCCAATACTTGCTGATTTTTCTGTTAAGGAGTTACTACAGGCCACGCTGCCTTAACGGCAGCCATTGACAGATGATAACTATATTATAGATGAGTGGTTAGAGTAAACCATGAAAGAAGCAGCTGGTTGTGCTGGTCTAAATGAAATTCTCTGTAAATTATTCATATTGCAGTGCGTAACACTTACAGAAAAGTGTTTTACTTGAGTTAAAAGTGATTACAAAAACAAAGTTAAAATGGAGCTGCACCCCTTCTGTCAAAAATATGGTAAAAATTGTTCCAAGAAAATGATTTACATTTTCTACTGCTCCACAGGGCTCCATTAGTTCTCGACTCTCTCAAGAGCGCCCCCTATAAAACGGAGTGTGGGAGTTGACTATCATATTTAAAATTCTCTGGTAATATTACACTGCCTCTTCACATGACAAATAAAACATGGCTAAACACTGACTTATCACAGGGCATTTGCTCACTTAAGCTGTCTGGTGTGTCAAACCTTGACAATAATGAAGTGACTGATGTGCTGAGTACAGTGGGCCTCTCTTCACCAGTCTGACTTGGATAGACTTAAGAGATTTCCCTGTGTGCACTGAGCCAGCGAGAATGGATGAGAGGTCTGTGGGCATTAAGACGAATGGCAAAAGGAGGGTAAGCCAGAGATGTTCAAATGGAGCAGAATCTGTCCACATCCTGGATGTTTAAGCCACCCATCTCCCCTCACCCCCCTCCCCAGTGTACTTCCACTACCACTTCCCCTGCTCTGCCTCCTTTATGCCCCCATCTCCCATTTTTTTCCTATGTAAGAGGCCTAACATGCACAGGCTATTTTTAATAAAAACGGAATAGCCTTGTTGCAGTGAAGCATCTCGATGCAGAGTGAAGTGAGACTGAAACAGCGATTTGCAATTTAGAGCTATGTCACCACTCATCATTCCATTCTGAGCCAGCAACAGCAAATCGTCCTCACGCTTTCATCCTCTATCCCTTGCCTTACATTTCACACATATCTTACACACACACACACACACACCCTTACTCTAAAGACTTCAAACAACGGTGAATGACATGTACTGCTGGCAACATGGGTTTTGGACCAAAGCTGGCAGAGAGAAATGTAAGCCGTAAGCTCAATCTATGCTAATGCACAATAGCTGAGGAAGACAAAAGTGTTTTGGAAGAGCCACTTTTTGTATTTCCATAGATTTGGGAAACCGGCAAACAGATGCCGATGATGAACATGAAGCATTACATATGGATGACTTGATAAATTTGGTGCGCAAAATGCAGCAAAAATAATTAAGGGTGGATTGCCATTTGAGGGGAAAATAATGACGTAAAAAGGGCAGAAATTACTTAATATTTCCTGTGATCAAAGCTCAAATTGTCTCTGTTCTCAAGTGTACTTCTTTAAGTGGGTCACTATCTGCAGAGAAGAAAGAACATTGGCTTAATTTTAATGTGCCCATGCAGCATATCGTATCAGAAAATGTTGGGGTTAAGAAATGTTCTGGTTCGTATTATAGAAACCATCAAAGCCTACTGCATTTCTATAGGCCAACTTTGTGCCACGTTCCCTCAAAATTTATCAAAGTACTTGGTGCTCTGTACATTTATTAAGTCAGATGAGGCCAGGGGATTTAGTCTTCCCAGTGTGCACTGTATTTTATGTCCTCTAGCCAAATTATTGATAATTTGCATGAAATGCAGGGAAATCTCTACATTATTTTTAAGAATTTTAGCTTCCAAATCTGTTCAGAAGAGAAAGGCATGGAAACTTTATTTACATATGTTTGAAGACTACCTCCCTGTGTACCCATGACTCATGTATTTTGCTGTGCAAAGATGATAATGCACGCCTCCATGCATGCATAAAGGTGAAAGCAGCTGTCAGAACATTCATTGCAGGGAAAAAGTGAGCCAGAGCGATGGATCCATGTGGGACATGGATGCACTGTCGTATAGTTTTGGATCTTGTTAAGTTGCTGACACTTTGCACTGCATCAAGTTTCAAAGATCAATGGCCAGAGATCTGACTCAAATACTGACAAAAAGCAGATCATTAAACTTTAGGGAAATGAGGACAAGTCATTGATTAAATTATTTATGAGCCTAATTAATCTCTTAAGGGGAACTTGTTTCAGAACTGGGCACTGAAGCATGGGTAGCCCATCTTTAGGGATGGCATCAATCACCTGCTGTCCAGGCAATTGTGTGTGACAAGGAGCAGTAAAGTACCTGAGCTCCACCTCATCGCCGTACCTTCAGGCTCTGAATTAATTGAAATTTTTTAGGACCGCACTTACCTTTCTGAGAATGAGATCAATAACCAGAATCACACAAAACGCCAATGAGAGGAATATCATCAACAGTATCAGGTACAAAGCGAATTGTCCTTTTCAGGTAACTTCTTATGAGACGTAATTATCATAGTTTCTGTTCAAAACTCACAGTTATTTGCACAGCAGCTGGCAGAAGGCTCAGATTAGCAAACAAAGCTGTTGAGCAAACGGCAGAACAAACATTTATCTTTAAATATGTCCTGAAATAAATGTCGTCTTCATATAATGAGTGTGATAGCAGACTTTTTTGTGTCTTTTCACTTCTGTATCTTAAAGCACTTGTTTCTCATAATAATGAATATAGTCAAGATCGCACTAATTATGTCTTCTCTCAGGTGATCCTCTGCAGCATGTGCACTGCATGGGAATATTTGAGTAAAGAAGCCGAAATGAAGACAAACACCAGGGAGAGGGGCGGAAGAACCGAAGCAGGGGCAGGACGAAGGCATGCTGGAAATAAACCATCATAAAAACCGGCAGCTGATCAGCCCTTTGTCAGCCACTTCACAAGACAAAGTGATCGGTGAACCTCAGCAATGGCAGCACATGTTGTGCTTCTTTTTCTTTTATTCTGCAAATGGGAAAGACACGGCATCTCAGAGGCTGTCGGCCTTTCAGAGGAGGATCCGGATTCTCAAGTAATATCAGACAAAAAGCAACAAGTTTTACATCATCCAAAGTCCCTGGACAAAATTTTTATTGGAATCAAAGAATTGGAAAGCCATGTACAGGCTTCAGAGAGTGATGCAAGAACTCTGCCAAATGTGGTTTTTCAACTAAATGACGGCAAACCTAATGATTCTGACTTTAAGAGCAATGCAGGAAAGCAAATCGACATGAGACTTAAACCTCCAGATTCTTCTGCCAAACCTCTTATACCTAAACATAGCTCTGAACTCAGTGTGAACCGTGAGAAAAGGAACAATTTGACTAATGGAGAGGTTGAAGGTGTAATTAATGATCACAGTCTAGTGCCAAGCTCAGAGGAGGAGTACGCTCTCCAGCCTCAACTCTATTTGGAGACAGGTGTCGGTGACGTTCAGCCTGAGAGGCTACGGGGCCTCTCTAAATGGGTCACAGAGTCTGAACATAGTCAGTCAGAGCCTTACCTGCTGCCTCACTCTCGCCGCCGTAGGAGCTGGCTCTGGAACCAGTTCTTTGTGATTGAGGAGTACAGAGGGCCTGAGCCTGTGCTCATTGGACGGGTAAGCTGTCGGCACAACCAGTCAGCATGCACATGCGAATCACCTGAATCTCACTGTATTACAACATAAATGTAAATTGCGCCTTATTTTTGAGAACCAACAAATATTTTTGCAAGCGCAATCATTTTTATAGATAAGTTATTGCCACGCAAAGGGTTTAATTGGAGCAAACAGAAATCTCTCCTGTGCTCAATACATGTATTTACATAAATCTTTTCTGTTCGCAGTGCATTCATTTATTTACATGTTTTTCTTTGTCCAAATAATTTCCCAATGACAACCTTTCCACTCTGCTTCATTTATTACCTCTCTCATCCTCTGCTCTGTGTGTCCCCAAGCTCCTGTTTGAGCCTCATTCACTGTTCATACACACAAATCGGTGCTTAAAACCTGCACACAAACATACTACACACAAAGCAGGGATTCATTAAAATTTTCCTACCTGTAATTATTTACGCTCTACAAAGTAGAAATGCCCGAGACCATATATATATATATATATATATATATATATATATATATATATATATATATATATATATATATATATATATGTGTGTGTGTGTGTGTGTGTGTGTGTGTGTGTGTGTGTGTGTGTGTGTGTACAGAAATAACAAGATCGACATAAAAACATGTTTAACTAGCCACTATTAATAAAAGAAAAGGGTTTAAAAGAAAACAATGTTGAAAGCTATTAATTTGGACTGGCCAAATATATTAAACATAAAATTGATGGCCTGTCATGCTTGCTGTGTGTTATCACTTTCCCACTTATGGCTTTTGTCCAATGGCTGGCTATCAGTCCTCCACCTATTTTCTTCTTTTTCCTTCTAGTCTGTCTTTTATTCATCATTTATCATTTCATCCTCTCTTATTACATGTTTTGTTTTTCTAAATGAAACAACCACTAACATTTGGTTGAGCTTAGCGAACGGATAATTCTCCACCTGAGCAGATTGTCAGGAAATTTGGCCAGCGATTTTGGTATATATAAAAAACCTATGAATTATTGCACTGCTAACTGACTTATTAGTCAAAACAGGAAACTAAAAATAATAAAAGATAATGTTAAACTGCGTATATGGTTTTGGACACATTTTGATCACAGGAGTAAGGCTGGCCAATGTTGGAGTTTTTGAGCCAGAAGTTATTTGGATGAGAAGATGGCGTGCTAAGTTATCAGCTTACACAAAGCTGCATCTATAAAATGTATGGACTCAATGCACACCCACACATATCTTTTAATTAGTGCTAAGTAACGGACCAAAAATGTATTACAGTATCCTCGGAAATTTCTTGAGTGACTTCACACAGCAGGTCATGTTATTGATTATATAAATCCATTAAAAACACCATAAACAGTGGCGAGGTCCAGTTCAGAGATTCACTTTATCAGAAGTTGGGCCTGTTAGACTACTATTGGCTAAAGCTCCCTTTGTTGGTACATGCATCAATTGTCTGGGCATTTATTTCTCAGAATTTAAATTAGTGAGCTTTCAAAAAGACATATCTTGCAAGCTTAATGAAGTACAGACAGAAATGTATAAAATTAAGTTTATAACCAGTACCATCAACTAATTACGTGTATGCCTATGTTGACATTTGGCAATTCTTAATGGATGCATGTCACCAATGAATACTGAAGTACTAGCGATTCAGTTGCAGGAAAATCTGTCATATAAAACATTAATTATAAAAATGGCAAATTTTGCCTCATGTTATTCACAAAGATATTACAAGGAAAACAATGTCTCGATATTGGTACCATGTATATTAAGAAAATACACCCAGCCCCTCCCCCCCAAAAAAAGAAAACAAAAGTGAACAATCTACAGTCCTCTGCCACTTTATTAGGTTGATATGATAGCAATTCAGTACATTCAGACACGTAGACGTGGTCAAATGTCTTGTTGAGACTGTAGGTCAGAGAAGACAGGCTGGACTGCTTTGAGCTAATAGGAGGGCAAGTGTAATTCAAATAAGCGCTCATTGCAACCAATGTATGCAGAAGAGCATCTTTAAATGTGCCACACATTGAACCTTAAAGCAGATGGGCTACAGCAGCAAAAGACTACACCAGGTGCCACTGCTATATAGAATAATAGGAAATTCACACCGACTCACCAAAGTTGTCAAGAAGAAGATTGGAAAAACGTTGCGTCCCAATTTCCATCTTGCCTTGTATCACACTTCGGGCTGATAGTGGTGGTGTAATGGTGTGGGGGCTATTTTCTTGGCAGACTTTGTGCCTCTTAGTACCAACTGAACATTGTTTAAAAGCCGTTTTCCACCTGAGTATTGTTGCTGACCATGTCCATTCATGACCTTTATGTCATATCCTTGATGTCATATCCTGACCGTGTACCCAGTTACTTCTAGCAGGATAAGACACGGCATCACAAGCTCATATAATCTTAAACTTAAACGGCCTCCACAGTCATCAGATCTCAATCCAATCGAGATGTAGGATGGGATGTGACAAAATTCCCATCGTGGATGTGCAGTCGACAAGTCAGCTGCAAATGACATCCAATGCTATCGTGTCAATAGGGTCCAAAAGTGTCTGAAAAATGTTTCCAGCACCTTGTTGAATCTATACCAAATAGAATTCACGCAGTTCAAAAGGTAAAAGGGGGTGCAACCAATTACTAACAAAGTTCACCCAATGAAGTATATTTATCTTCTTAGCATTACAAAAATTTCTCTCAATTTACAATTCATGTGCTTGCAAAACAAACAAAAAACATATTTGCAATGTTAAAAATGTTCCATTGCATGCTTGAGAGTGAGGCACAGATCAGATCGCACTCTTTATGCGTCACCATCCCCACTTGTCAAGTCACATACTTGAGTTTTTACCATCAGCACACCAGCAAGCCTCAACTGCTGTCTGTGTCGCAACATGAAGAGTGTCTGAGATGATTTAATCCACTGCACACCTGAACCATTCAATCCCAGGGGTTTACTTGTAGCACTTCACAGTTAGAAGCTCCACGCTAATGCAGCTGCTGGCAGCTACGGCATACTCAGAGTTGGATTATATCAGCTGTAACGCTAACAGGGAATTCTGCCAACCACTTTGTAGCTCGCAGTATACTTTATAGTGACAGTCTAGATTGGATTCTTACCAGTGCGGTATACACCTCATAAATGTTTAATCTTCCACTGTGGTTGTTATTGGTACAGTCAGGGAGGGGTGTTAAAGCAATCAATAGACACGCGGGACTGTTTATTTCTCTGCAAGTAAAGTCTTGATGTTGATATTCATGTAATAAAGCATGCTTCCATTGCGAGGAGTTCGGAAGCACAGTGTTTTCTCTCAGAGGTAGCTCATTTTGTTTGCCAGAAATAGAGAGATGATCATGTCAAAGCCATTGTCGGTGCAAGGTTTGAGGTGAGCTATCAACAGTTCAAATTAGGGCTGAACGATTATGGAAAATAATCTAATTGCGATTTTTTGCCCCAATATTGCGATTGCGATGCGATATGCGATTATTTTTTAAGGTCTTTGTCTTCTGTATTATTAAACAAAGACAAGCAATACATCATATAGTATGGCCAATACTATATTACATTAATTTTAAACTGTTCTTTCCTGGAAGACAGACCTCTGTTATGATGACATGAGGTGATGCATGAATTGATGACTGACATTTTTATTTAACTTCTTCAATCACAACAGTATATTTGAACATACACAATAGTTTATTTTTAGCTTACAAACATCTGAGCATAAAGTGCTGACAAGGAACCCTGGTGTAAACATTAAAATGAAAGTCAATACAATGTGCAGATTGCAGAAATATAAATAAAATAAATCAGTGGCTTTACCACACTCAGTTTTTCGACATCTGTGAACTACTAGACAGTCATTAAATTAAAAAATAATATTAAATAAATAAAACTAATAAATAAAAAATACACACATCTTACTGATCTCTGCAGTCAGTAACATTACACATAAGGTGCAAACATAATAACAATTGTGTAAACACACACACAAACACGCCTTTAAATTAAAACTGGCTGAACATCTTGATTATCTGCAGTAAGTAACAGCAACACAGCACAAACTAAAGTGCACAATGAGTATGGCTCAGTTAGCCATAATCATCCTAGCTCACAGGTTTTTTGCTAGGAAGACTAGCATATCTACTTTTGCTGGCTTTAAGGATGAGCGAGTGCAGGTCACTATATTCCCTCCAGTGCTGAACAGACGCTCTGAGGGGGCACTTGTGGCTGGCACACACAGATATTTGCGGGCCATCTTGCACAGTCGTGGAAAGTGAATGTTGTGCACCTTCCACCAGGCTAAGGGATCATCCTCTCCGTCAATGACAGGGGTCAACAGGTAACTATTCAACTCTGCCTCCACGACATCTTCAAGTGGCAGAGGCAAAGCTGAAGAGGCCGCACTGGTTTTAAAAAGACTACCAATAGTCTTCTTTGCCTTTCCCCCAGAGGCCTGTGCACTTGGAGAATTTTGAGCAGTTTCAGTGCGAGACCTCTTCTCCTGCCAGATGGGAAGAGAGACATTAGTTTTGCAGTTAGCTTATTTTTAAATATTATGTGTTTGTGGAAATATAATTTTCAAGGATTTACCTGATTATGTGTACGTCTAGCCGATTCCACCATTTCTGTCTTCAGTCGGGCCTTAATGGCAGGAAGGTTGTCTGCGCTGATGTATTGCGTTTTGAACCTAGGGTCCATGAACGACGCAACATCCAAAAGCTCCTGGGTGTTGAGGTCACTATACTTGTCGTTGAGGTATGCCAGGACCTTAGTTTTAATTGATCTAGTCAGATCAGTGTCCGCAGCATCTTCAGCCAAGACTGATGTTGCCAGAAGATGGAGAACTGGCTTGAGGTAGGAGATGCTCACATACTCTTCTCCAGAAAGAGCATCAGTAAATTCGGAGAGAGGATGCAGTGCCTTATGAATGGACTCCAACACTTCAGCATCCTGCCAGGTTGGGATGAGGGAGCGTGCATGTCGGTCACCTGTCAATACCTGCGATATGGCTTTCATCTGTTCCAGCACTCTGGCAATCATTTTCTCTTTGGACCCCCATCTTGTAGGGCACTCAGTAATGAGAGAGTGCTCAGGAAGCTAAAGCTCCTTCTGTGCCTCAGTGAGAGCTGCCTTTTTCTTCCAACTGTGCGAGAAGTGCCCCACCAACTTCTTGCACAGCCCAATTGCTCTTGATACTCTACCATCTTTGATTGCATTTTCTGGAGGGGAAAAAAAAATAAAGTAAAAAGTAAAATTAGTGTTAGACATACAATTGCAGTTATGATGCAAGGTTTCACCATTTCTCTCTCTCTCTCTCAAATTCAAAGTTGCTTTATTAGCATGACTATGGGAACAGTGTTGCCAAAGCTACTGTTACATACATCATGACATACAAGAACATAAGACCATAAGACAAAAACAAAAAAGAAAATACATAAGAAGAGGTGGGTACATCAGGGTGGGGTTGACATAACATATCTAGAATTAACAGCAGTAAAGAACAAGATAAATAATAGTGTGGTGTGTTTGTAGGAGAGAGTGATACACAGGCTCGCACATACATGCATGCACACGCACACACTCTCTCTCTCTCTCTCTCTCACGGCAGTAACTTACCAATAGCAAGATGTAATCTGTGTCCGAAACACTGGAGCCTGGTCCATTCGTTCAGCTGTGCTGCTTTCACCATATTTGACGCGTTGTCCGTCGTTATGCAGACAAGGTTGTCTTCAGGGAGATCCCAACACGCAAGCCCCTCTCTCAGGCCAGCAGCAATGTTTTCCCCTGTGTGGTCTTCGGGGAAGTAGGCCGTTTGTAGGCTGCGAGCTTCGAGGTGGAGGTCTTCGGTAATGTAATGCACCGTCAGACTTTGATAGGGCTCTGCTGTACGGCTTGACCACATGTCTGTTGTCGCCGCAAAAACTCAACAGCCTTTAACTCCGCTGCGACCCTCCGCCTACATTGCATATGTAGCTCGGGTATTGCAGTCTGACTGAAATACGTGCGGGAGGGCATTCTGTACCTCTTATCCAGTGTAGTTACCAAATTATTGAACCCAGGCTTGGTCACCGTATTGACGGGCATCATGTCTTTCGCGATGCAGTGGGTTACTGCTTTGGTGATTTCCACGTGCCGTTTTGAAGTGCGTTCATATGGCGTAACACCATCAAACAGTTCGGTCAGTGATCCTTGCCGAGTAACGTTACTAGGTTTATTCTGCACACTACTAGATTTTTTAGCCATACATCTACCATACTCTGTTTTGTGCCGAGTCTTAAGGTGCTGGTACAAATTCGTAGTGTTTCCGCGAGATGTAGAAACTCTACCAAGACAGGTTTTACACAGTACCTGACTCTGTGCGACATCATCTGTTTTAAACCCAAAATATTCCCACACGGCTGATGTTCCATTCCTCTTTGGTACTAGCATCCCCGCAGGCTCTGGTTCTGTTGAACCTGAGGCCATTGTGTAGGCTACAGCTTTGCTTGCTAGTTCACTCTCGGTAGACTGTTTCAAAACTTTGCTCCCCGTGTCACGTGACCAGAGTGCAGCCTCTGTGGTTAGACAATCTCGTTTGATCATATCACATGTTTTACTCGCGCATGTCACGTAAACGGAGTATAATCGCAGCGTATAATCGCAGCCTTTGCGGTTAGAAAATTGCACTTGATCATGTCGCGATATTATCGCAAATGCGATATATCGTTCAGCCCTAGTTCAAATCACAGGCGCCACCACCCGTGCGAAAGAAGAAAGAATTTCTCTTGCAAGGAAAGCAGTGTGAAGCAGATATAAACCCAGAGGTGTATGTACTGCATGAGTGAGAGGAGGGGAAAATTGAGATTACAGAGTGAGAGAGAAAGTGACAAAGGGATTGGAAGAGACAGTTCCCTCTTTTTCTTGCTTTGCTTGTACGGGGTGGATAAATTTCTTCCCCACAGTGAGAGTGTTTTTCCATGCTGACTGAAGCGCAGCAGGACTGAGCCAGCAATTAGACAGTGAGGAGAGGAGGTCTGGATAGAAAGTGGGAAGCAAGGGGGGGCAGGGGAGCGAGGTGGGCACAGACTCTGACAAAGATGTCTCTCGTGGTGAAGTGTGGGATCAAAATCAAAGCTAGCTTTAAAGAAGAAAGGAGGGAGAAGGGGGTGGGTAAGAGATGAATAAAAAAAAACCTGAATCCCTTATCTAGCAATTTGTAGGGTATGCTATCGTGAGTATGTATAATCCCAACTTCATCCTTCCAACACATGCACATCACATATACACACACAATATACACTAATCTTATATTTTTCCTTGATCTCTGCTTGAATGCTGTGCTGTGGGGCAGACAATAGTGTGCAAATCTGCACTTTAAATGCATTTATGTGCAATATTTTCCATCACATGTTCTCACTTTAAGGTGGGCAGCTGTCTTAACCACACAAATGACTCTATGTTAATCATTATGTAGGCAATTAAACTTGTCTATTTTTGTGTTGCACATACAATTTTTTGTGCCACAAAATGAATAAGCCTGGCAACAATCGTGTGCAATTGCTCTGCACATTTGTAAACAGACAATGTTGCAGCTGCAATTGAAAGTCAAGGCTCTCATGAGTATCTAAGGTCCACTGCAAAGATTGTGAATAAGCCTTGTGGATTATGAACATGTGCAGATGGGCCTTGAGGATAGAGAAATGTGAAGGTTCTCGGTCAGAAAGCTCAGTGTGATGAAGGCTGAGTAATCTCTTTAGCTTTCTATTTTTGTGTGTTTGGCCTTTTACCTATCAAGCTCACACTAATATCCTCGCTGCCATTAAATACCAAACCACTATTCTGCACCACGGAGCAAAACAGCCAGACAGAGGGAGAGAGCGAGAAAGAAGGAGAATTGCGAGCAGATGGGCATTCTGAGTAAGCGAGGTAAGTTGATGAAAATGGAGAAAAACAAGGACTGGAAAACGAGGTGGTTTATAAGGTAAAGGCAAGTCAGGCAGATGGATTTACGAGAAGGGGAGGAAAGAGACAGATGGATAGAAGAGACAGAAAGATTTACAGATGGATAGTGCTTGAGTTAGCAGAATGCATCTGTGAGCATACATATATGACATTTGCAGCGCCACTGTCCACACTGATGTGGATTTGCCCTCAACAAACCCCCGATGGCATGCTTGGTCCATTGAGTTAATTAGCTGTATGCATCAGTACTCATCCCCGTCCCATATGTATCTTCCACACCTGGTGCCATTCATTTTAGATTCAGTGAGCCCATCCTGCCTTAGCATAAATCACTCATTTCACATAGTCAGGTTTGTGGTATCTGCTAAACAAATGCAAGTGTTAAAGAGTGATACCTGCATCAGCATCTGTAGGTAATGTTGCATGAAGGTGTTACAGCCATTTAGTCTGTACGTATTTGTTTTTCCAGCTGCACACGGATATGGACAAAGGAGACGGAAGCACTAAATACATGTTGGAGGGAGAGGGAGTGGGCTCTGTGTTTGTGATCGACAGCAAGACGGGCAACATACATGTCACCAAGTCTCTGGACCGAGAGGAGAAAGATGAGTATCGTCTCGTCGCGACTGCTACAGACCGTGAGACCGGCCGAGCCCTGGAGCCGTCCTCTGAGTTCATCATCAGAGTTCAGGACATCAACGACAACCCACCTGTCTTCCCCAATGAACCTTATGTTGCCATGGTGCCGGAGATGGCCAACATAGGTATGCAGCAAACAACATTGCAGTGCAACCACACAAAATCTCCTGAGAGGTGATCAAATGTTAGCAGTGTTTTACCCAACAAAGGCTTTGTTCTGAAAAACAAAACAGACACAGTCTTTTTCACTCTGTAGCCAGGGGAAAATCTCAGACATCACTAACAGGTGTCGAGAAACGCAATTGTAATTTTTGCATCTGTGAAAGACTTTTGCGGAAGTTATCTGTTACCTGTTAGTCAACTGTGGGAAATTATATCAGTCAATGTAATAACATAATGAGTTATATGGATCTGACCAAAAAATATATCACACAACACCAAAGCTAGCCCAGCCAATGGCTTAAAAGGAAAATTGCCTGTAGCTGGCTAACATTACAATCGAATTTTACAATTTTAGAGGAATTAAGTTAGCATCCAATGTCTAGTTAGCTACAAAGTCATATAAAACAATAAGCTTGCTTAGCACAGCTTAGCTGGCCAAAATATCAACAGTTGCTATGTTATAGGATTCTTTTTTGCACCTTTAGTTGAAAAGCTAATGCTATCCTGTTGTTGGAAACACACTGCCCATTACTCATACCTTTATGAATTATCCACATTCACAAACTGTTATAAAATTTGAACTTTTTAAAAATGCTCAAAGTAGATATTTGGATATTTGACTTGTCAGTCCATCTTTTATATACAGATTATGCTTCCTGCTATCAAGGCTAGAAAGAATGAATACTTGAAAAATATTTCTGCTTCTCGATCACCTCGCCAGCTGTCTATTCATTCTCTGAGTACTCTGCAAACAATCGTGTTTTTGCCAAAATGTGGATGTGGCTGAATGCACTTCTACTGGCACCATTTCAAGAAGAGAAATTGAGCAATATTGTAACTGGGAATGGATCTGTATTTATTCAAACAGCATATGTATTTTGGAACTTTGTGTGTGTGTGTGTGTGTATGTGTGTGTGTGTGTGTGTGTGTGTGTGTGTGTGTGTGTGTGTGTGTGTGTGTGTGTGTGTGTGTGTGTGTGTGTTGTGAGACAGCAGAGAGTTGGATTATATTTGTTATATTTGCTCAGTTTTTGGGTGAAGTATTCCTGCTACATGGCTCATTAAGCAGCCACCTGTTTTAACATTCTTAATATGCAAGAGTCCATTGACCTGTCATCTGTATCATGCTTCCCCTCTTCTACAGGCACGTCAATAATCCAGGTCACAGCCAGAGATGCTGATGATCCAACATATGGAAACAGCGCTCGGCTGGTGTATGCCATTACTCACGGCCAGGACTTTTTCTCTGTGGACCCTCAGACAGGTCTGTGATATCTTCCAAAGTGCGGCTCAACCTTTTTAAAAGCTGTTTCATAACCTGACTCTTCTGCTGATGTTTACAATACACATAGCTAATCCTGGCACTGCTCTCACTGTATATATTGTGCGCCGTATCCCTTTCCACCTTATGTCCAGTATGGATAAGAACATTTGCGTGTTCCTGCATCTTCTGTGATCTATTCAAAAACAGAAGTGGCCTGAAGTTACATGCGTGCAGCTTCCTAATTCTAAAATATGTGCATCTGACTCGCGCTGATGGTAATTCAAAGAGGCGCGGTGTCACTGTGAAATCTGTTGCTGTTTTGATTTTGTTGCTGCATGTCCTGCTCTCCTCTCTCCACCAGGCATTTTGCGGACGGCGGTACCTGACATGGACAGAGAGACTCAGGATGAGTATCTGGTCGTCCTCCAGGCCAAAGACATGGGGGGCCATCTTGGTGGATTATCGGGAACTACGACCGTCACAGTGAGGCTGAGCGATGTCAACGACAATCCCCCTCACTTTAGAAGGAGTAAGCAGATCAACATTTAACTGTTGGCTACTTTCAATATCTGTCGCTCTAGGATGTAAGTGTGTGTGTGAGATATCTAAGGATGAAACATCTTGTCGTGGCATTTGTGACAGCAGTTTGATATTTTAGCCTCCTCTGGGTCCAAGTCACTTTGACAGATTCAAGATAAGACCTAAAGCCCTAAACGAGCTAAATAGCTTGTCAGTCCACTCCTCTCTGTTTTGTGCACTCTTCCTAATCATTGTTTTTAGCATCAATTGTAATCACATAACCTTTGCCAAGACTACTATTAACGTTGATATAAACACTCCCATTTGGTCCCTGAGGTTTAAATGGATTCTGGCTTGACGTAGAAGAGTGAAAGATCATGTCCACTTTTCTTATCCAAGCTTTTCCCTGTTCCATGATATTAATATTTCATCTTAAAGTTCAGTGCTTTCTGCTTCAATAGACAGTAAAATCACTGCAGAATGTGTCTAACACTTTGAGACACATACTGCATTTTCCCCGTATACTACTTCATCTTTGCTGGCTTTTTCGTCTTCTTCATCTCGCAGACTGTCTATGCTTACCGCTATTCATCTTAATGTTTAAAGCCCCTTCTCCTCACGTTGATAAATTGTTCTGCAATACAATGTTTTATAGAAGCTATTTAATATTTCCAAATGTCAGCAGCCTGTTATTTATTTACTGATATCTGACTACATCTTTTCCCCCCTTACTGCAAGTCGTTATTTTCAGTTTGACAATAATGCCACAGTTTACGCAAATGGCTCATTTAGTTTTTGAATGCAAGAGTGGAATATTTAAATCTTCGTCATTATGCGGAGGAATTGAATGATTAACAATCAGCAAGGTAGATCTGCTTTGATTAAAACGAAAGCATTTCCCTAAATGTGCCACGCAGCATTACGAGATATGTGCAAGTCACCAAGTAAAAGAGACCTGCCTCAGATCGCTGTGCCTGCTTTCATGCCTGCTAAAGAGACGCGCTGTAATCCTAACTAAACATAACAGAAAAACAAATTAACTCTGTAATTCTCATTTTAATAAATACAGCTCATTCATAGCAAAGTGGGAAATAACTCTCAGTGAATTTGAGGCTTTAGAGTCTTTTTACTGTCTTCATTACTGATGGGATTTATTAGACAAGTGTAGCACCGGGGCTGTTAAACTGCTTTCAGTATCAATTGTGTTGTAGTTTAAAAATGTCAGTCAGTAAAATGTTACTGATGGCTCTGGGATGGTTCTTAATTGTGCATCAGTTCAAAGATCTAAGATATTCTTTAGATAGGAAATAAACTTTGCATTCGAGTAGTTTGAGTCATCAAATGTTTAAAGTTTTTGCCTAATGAAGTCATTCGAACCATTTTTAAAAATCGGTCAGAAAAGAGAAAATGTCTAAATTGCCGAGCCTAATTTGAACGTCCGTATCAGCGTTGATAGCAAAAGACCGTGCTAGCTGCGTTGACATATTTCCGATACTTGAATGGTTTTTAAAATGGGGAACACATCAATCTACAGTTTGTACAAAACACAGCACAAACACTTGAGGTCCAAAATTACTCTGGTTCTGATTCACTACAGATTCTGATTTCAGATTTTACTGATTACTTTGAAATTACTACATGCTACATAATACTCCTAATACCTTATGTCACCCAGAACCCCCTGAACCTTTAAGATCAGAGACTCATTAACTGTTACTGTTAAAAGGGGATGATGCATTCACTTGTTTAGCCCCAAAAGCTGTGGAACAAAGCTCCTCGTACTGATTGTGTGTTTTTCATTGTTTTTTAATTCTATTTTTAAATTAGCCTGGACTAGCCTGTACTAAAGAAGGGAACTCAGGATAGTTTCATATTTTTGTTTGAGTAGAAGTACAGGCACTTTGGTGTAAAGTTTCTCCTGTGTCACCTTTTCTACAGCTCGGCTCAGCAAGGTGAAAATGTAGATTGCCTCAAAGAGAAAATTCCACACTAAATTTCCAGTCGCTTTGAAGATATTCACCTTATTGGATGTGATACGAGCTTTAGTTGAGTCTTGAAATTCATTTTTCCACTGAGAACTATGACTGTCGTGGCCCAGTTCTTACTCTGGAATTGCATAAGTAGGCAATCTGGATCCGTTCATTGATTACAGCAGCCGGTACTTATACTTTCTGAAAATAATGTCAGCGCACCTTTAAATCTGGTCGTGAAATGTGTGTAGAAGTGCATGCTTTGATATCAAATTGAGCCATCGTCATCAGCATTCAGTTGCAGCACTGAAACTGTTAAACTCTCTGTTTTCCTCCCTGCAGGTGCGTGGTCCTTCTCTGTATCAGAGCTGGCGGCTCCAGGTGTGGAGGTGGGCCGTCTCACTGCCACTGATCCTGATCTGGGAGAAAATGCACAGCTGGAGTTTACCATCCTGGACACTGAGGAGGCTGAAATATTCAACGTAACTGGAAGAAATAAAGAGGCTGTCATTGTGCTGAACAAGGTGAGTGGCTGGACGCAGCTGCAGCAGAGGTGTGCAAAGCAGCTTTACTTTATTGCCTATACCAATTTTCATAATAGCTTACTATTTGAAGCCGTATGTAGGTGTTTATGCTTAAATAGCCACATAATGAGAAAAACATCTCCAATTTGCAACATTTGCGGTGATTACATCCATAATTTTGTATAAAGCTTTTACTAAACTTTTACCGGCAAATTTACAAACTAGATTTGAAATTCGAGAAAAGGTTTATAATGTGAGAGGCTTTGGAGAATTCAAATTACCCAGAACTCGAACAACCCGTAAAGGCTTTTGTGTGTCTGTATGTGGTGTGAAAATCTGGAACAGTCTGAGTTTACAATTGAAACAATGCAAAAATATTCATAGATTTAAATTTCTCTACAAACAGTTGGTCTGGTCACAGTATACTCAATGATGGGTTTTAGTGTGCTCTGTAATGTCTGTCCTCTTACCATTGCTGGTATGGATTCCAAAATAAAAAATAAAAAATAAAGTGTGCGTATGTATGTACATATATGTACTTGTGTGTGTAGATATATATGTATGTATATGTATGTGTGTCTGTTACTTGTAGTTATTACTGCCTGTTACCTGTGGTAATGCAATTTATAATTTATATATTCTGTATTCAGTTATGAAGGCTCTAATTGTTGGTTGCGAGCTGCCGCTTAGATGCTTGTATCTGCCCGGGGCTGTTGATGGGTCTGTATGCAATGATGGGCGTAGCTGCGGGAAGTTTATTGTTTTTTTTTGTTGATGAGTGAGTATAGGGGTGGGATTTAATAAGTTTTCTTCGTCCCACTCCTTTTTCAGGCAAGTTTTGTTTTTTGTTTTGTGTATTTTATGTTCAATATAGGTATTTGTTGTGCCTGAAAATGAATAAATAAATGAAATGAATGAATGAAATGATTAAAAAATGTGCTTTGGTCAGGTATTTGCAAATTAATTTGTTATAAGCAGATAAACACTTCAGCACCCCACTCAAACTCCCACTGTTGCTGATAGGTTCAGACTCCCCGGGCTCTGCTATGAGCAATTAATGAGTAACAGTGAACGAGTAATCAACTGTAGCTCACTTGAAGTGTTAAAAGCAGCCAGTGTGAAGTTGTCTTTTTACTTTTAAGCGTTTTAAAAGCGTTGGACATTCAAACATAATTATTGCACTTTGGAATCTTAGATTAAGAGGTTGCAAAGAATGTAGTAAGACAAGAGGATGATGATTAATTTCCAAGAAATGTATGAAAGCCAGATAAAAAATGAAAGTCTAAAATGGAAGTCGTATATTACACTCAGAGATAAATGAATAATGAGGTTTTGCATGTGGGCAGTAATAAACAGCAGATCCATATTTAAACCACATATGAGAGCTCTTAAATAAAGAGTAACTGCTTTATTCTTTGTTCAACAGATCCTGGATTATGAAACACGTAATTCGTATACTTTCTCAGTGGAAGTTACAAACCCTATAGTGGATCCCCGATACATAAGAAAAGGTCCCTTTAAGGACCAGGCAACAGTCCGGGTCATGGTCCTTAATGCTGATGAGCCACCGCGATTCTCCCAGGCTCTGTACCATCTGGATGTTTCTGAGAACTGCCCCCCTGTCTGCTCTGTCGGTCGGGTCTACGCCGTGGACCCCGATACAGGACAAAGCACCAACATTAGGTAATTATCACACCAACACTCTCTCATTTAGTCACCTGCTCGCTCACTCAGGGCTCTCTTTGCCCTTCCTATTCTTGATGGTGCCTATTACTTTATCTCAGGTACTCCATCGATCCCCAGTCAGACCCCGAGGCTCTGTTCCGCATCGCCTCTGACACTGGCTTTATCAACACTGTGATGGAGCTGGACCGTGAGCAGGAGCAGTGGCATAATATCACTGTCATCGCCACACAGAGGGGTATGTCAGACCTTCTGCCCTCGGGCGCTCAGAGCAGCAGAGCTCACCAAAGTAATCTTTCACTGAAAGCGCTGCCTGCAGTAGGGAATACAAAGTGTGTAGTAAAAATGATAGAAAGTCTGTGCAAATTTTTTAACATTAGTGTCAGTCTCTTGTTTTTTTCTTTTTTTTTTAGACAACCCAAATCTTGTGTCAAGGGTTGTGGTTGCCATAGAGACACTAGACCAGAATGACAATGCGCCGGAGTTGGACAGGCAGTACACGACGTCAGTATGTGACTCCAGTGCCCCCGGTCAGGTCCGTTCTTGTTTTGTTTTTGCCTGTTATTTCATTTAACTTCAGACTGTGCTCTTGTTTTTGTTCATTCTGTCTCAAACTCCCGCAAGTGATTGTTTTTCAAAGCCTGAGCAACTTTCTGTCCCACTTACAGAAGTAGAGACCAGATCACCTTTTACCTCTCAGATGTTTGGGATCCCTTAGAAAGCAAAGCACATTTGTCTTTTTAAATCCAATAGAACAAAAAGTGATTAGAGATATTGTAAATTAAATTCAGGATTAATGAAATAATTCATCATAAATCCTTTAGGATTTTTCACGGCGCATCTCTGTAGGCGTGCAGAGGCCCATTTTTCAGCAACCATCATGTGCTGATCATGGTTGCACAGCTGGAAAGAAGTAGATTTTGGCTAGTCCAGTGTGTGGAGAACCAGCCTGTCTCTGGACTCCTCAGGGGATTTTGTTCTAAGAAATGCTAGCATAATCAATTAGCCTTTAAACATGATAGGCTTGCATTAGGCAACAAAATATGCCTTTGATGGTTGCTGACAGTGGAACTTTGCGATTGCAATGACATTATTATTAGTATGATGAATTATTCCACTAATTATGATCGTCATTTACAACATATCTTATCAGTGTTTAGATAGCACACATTCACAACAGTCTTCAAGGTTCTCTATGTAGAAAGGTAAAGTACCTTACAATATCACGGGGATGGTCTATGAGCAGCAGTCGGTGACACGGAAAGGAAGAACATTCTTTTAACAGGGATCTCCAGCAGAACCAGGGTCAGTAAAGGGGCTGTGGTGTGCTGAGACCAGCTGGGGGTGTTAACAACAACAACAACAACAATCTTTATTTATAGAGCACATTTAAAAGCCTTGGGCATACCAAAGTGCTTTACATAAAACAATAAAAAATAAAACAGTTCACACATTAACATCAAATACATAAAGGTAACGAATTATGTTCACAGATAAAAGCCACCAATAAGAGTAAACTGCAGCACATAGGTTATAGCAAGGTAAGACTGTACCACCATGATAAAAGACACCAATAATGGAAAGATAGCAGAGAATTTAATACAATAGGTCAATAGGTCACTGCAAGCAAGCCAGCATTTAACTGGTAGAAAAGGCAAGTTTAAAAAGATATGTTTTTAGCTGTGATTTAAAAGAATGAATAGAATCAGACGCCCGGATGCCAATCGGGAGATTGTTCCACAGCTCCGGTGCAACTAGAGCAAACGATCGATCACCTCTAGATTTCAGTCTAGATCTGGGCTGAACCAGCAGTAACTGTGAGGATGACCTTAAAGCCCTAGCAGGAGCATATGGGTTTAAAAGTTCCTTAAGATAGCTTGGTGCAGTGTTATTGGTAATTTTAAAAGTAAACAACAAAATTTTAAATTGAATACGATATTTGACAGGCAACCAGTGCAGATCAGCAAGGACAGGAGTAATGTGGGCAAACTTCTTGGTTTTAGTTAGAATGCGTGCTGCAGCATTCTGAACTGTCTGTAATCTATGTAAAAGGGAAGAGTGGAGACCACAATAAAGTGAATTACAGTAATCTAGCCTTGACGTTACAAAGGCGTGGATGAGCTTTTCAAGGTCTTTATACGGGATATAGTGCCTGGCCTTAGAAATAAGGCGAAGCTGGTAAAAACTGGATCTGACAACAGCAGACACTTGTTTATCAAGTGTAAATGAGCTGTCAAATAAGACACCCAGATTCCTAACAGTGTCAGAGAAAGAACTAGTGAGAAAACCAAAGGCATCCCGAAGTTAGGGGGAAGAAGATGGGAGACAAGGATAACATAGAGAGAGCATAAACAACAGACAAGACAAAACAAAAACTATCTGAAGAGAAAAAGAAGTTACAAATCAGGATTGAAAAGAGGGAAGTGTAGGAGTGGTCAGTGCATCATGGGAAATCCCCCAGCAGCCTGAACCTGTAGCAGCATAGCTAAGAGATAAGCTATATCAAAAAGGAGTGTTTAAATCTTAAAAGTATAGAGAGTGTCTGACTCCAAACTGGGAGCTGGTTCCACGGGAACATTTCTGGTAGCTGATTGCTCTGCATCCCATTCTAATTTTAGAAATTCAAAAAGCAATTAAGCTTCCAGTCTGAGAGTAAAGCGCTTTATTAGGATAATATGGTACTATTAAGTATTTAAGCTATGATGGGGCCTGATTATCCAGGAGGTTGTTTGGAAGAGGAGCTTTTGTAAAGTAAATGTGAAATTTAACAGGAAGCTAATTAAATATTATGTACGAGTAAAATCACTGTGATTAAAAAAGACAAGCTCAGATGAAACTCACCCTCAAACGTTCGAGTAGCTGAGTGCATTTCCAAATATTATAATAACCGATTCCTAATTTTAATATGGATGACTGGTATTCCTTCAAAGTGGACCTTCATGCTAATTCTGTTGCACGGAATTAGGAAACTTGAAAAAGCAAAGCATTAGTGCGACTTTAAAGCTGTAATTCTTGGTTGGTTGATTTGACAGCTAGTGCAGCAGTGTGTTTTAATAAACAAAGGTCAGTCAGTAACAATTGCAGCTCTGATCTAATTTAATTCTGAACATTTTTTAAACTGATTCGCTGTTATAAGAAATAAATGAGCGGTCAGTTTTTGTTTCCCGTGACTGCTTCATAATTAAAGGCCTCCCTCGTGTTTGCCTGGCTAGTTGCTTTTATAATAAGACAAATAATAAACCTGATTTATTGGGCAGTTACAAAACAATCTTATAAAGTGCTTTTCATGGATGAAGCGCACATTTAAAACAATAGGCTAAATAAAATCACTCATCCATCCATTCATTTTCTAATCCAATTGGGGTTGCAGGGCAGTTGAAGCCTATCTCTGCTGACTTTGGGCAAGATGTTGAGCGTGCCCTGGACAAGTAGCCAGTACATCAGAGGGTAACACAGTGAGGCACCAAATACTCCTTCATAGAACCAGGAAACTGTAATGTGTACCTTCAGCAATTTATACCACAATCAGATCACGGCCATCACTCTTTAATATACATATGTGTCTATTCTGTTTCACTGATTTAGCTAAAGTTCTCCAAACAAATTAACAAATTTCTATTTTTTTCTAAATAAAAATTACGTTGTAACTAAAAAGGAAAGAGACCAACCTGCCTGTTACCAATGCTCATTTCAAAGGCCTGAGTCTCTGATGGTATGCAAGTGCAGCTTGCACATCTGGAAAGACACCATTGATGCTGATGATGGTTTTAGAGCAACATCTGCTCAAATTCAGATGACGTCTTTTTCAGGGAAGGCCTCAAAAAAAGACCAGAAAAAGATGCCAGAAAGAAAATGCTAAATCATATATTGCATGCAGAGCAGCATGGCTTTGTAGTGGAAGAATCTGGGTGTTGAACTGGGCTGCCTGCAGTCCAGATCTTTTGCCAACTGAAAATATTTTTTGCATCATGAAACAAAAGAAAACCCAGGACTGTTGAGCAGCTAAAATCCTCTATCAGCAAAGTCCAGCAGCTCGTCTCCTCATTTCCCAGACGTTTACAGACTGTTGCTAGAAGAGGGGATGCTACACAGTGGTAAACATTTTATGCTGCTGTAAAATTCAAAATTGTCTTTTTTCTTCTTAAAATGCTTTCTTTTTGTTTTTGCGTTCTTGTTGTTTTTTTAAACATTTTATACGTTTTTACGTTTTTTGTGAATAAACTGGGAGTTTGTGAGGTTTGCAAATCATTGCATTCAGATTTTTCTTTTCTTTTACACATTTTACACAGTTCATTGCAACTGAAAGATAAAGCATGAAGAACTTTTCAGAACATGCACAGAGTGCAGATATGAAATGGCAATTCAGATGGAGAGCTTTATTCCCCGCTACCATTTAAGTGTGAGAAAGTTTCTATGTAAAAGTGCAAACAGGGGGAAAATGTGCATCCGGAGGTTGTAGAGGCTGGACTAGAGTCAGACTCATGTTCCATGAGTTCCACAGTCACCAGTTATCCTGACATGTGTGTAGAGAAAACACACACAGGAGCACGTTTGATCCAGAGCCTTCGGGTTACAGTTTGACGCTGCTAACTCCTGTAGCACTGCCTGCAAATAAAATCAGGGATGTAAAAATAATAGAGAGATTTAATATGATAATTCAATACAGCACTATACAGTGAACATTAACGAACAGCACTAAAATTAAAAACAGTAATGTTGGATCATACGCATCGTTAATTCCTGTAAACCCCCTGTGTCAGACAAACACTATAAACAATAAAAACATCTGTGGAGGTAATTTCAGAATCTAAATTGAATGGTTTTTGCTGCAATAATGAAAACAAGAAAACTTATAAAACTAGAAGTACACGTTTGAATAAGAAATTTTTATTTGATTGTTTCATTTGAACAAATTTAGATGTTTTTGTGAAAGACAGAAATGCTTTTTCAACCTTTAATCATCCTTTGATTTATTTTGTTTCTTCTTAGAGAATTCTAACCTCCTTTGTATTATTAAAACAATGAATTTTCATCTGTGATTTCTTCAGGTGGTTCAGGTTTTACGAGCCATCGACAGAGATCAAGGAGGACAGGACGCTTTGGTTCACTTCAGCATCCCTCCAGAGTCCAGCTCTGCCCTCAACCTCTCCATCAGAGAAAGCGGAGGTTGAAAACATTGGCCCTATTTTTATTTTCCATGCAAAACCCAGAAAACTGACACCAGCCAAAAGTGGTGCATGTTTGTTGTGCAGTGACCGTGTATGATGTGTGTGTGTTTTGTTTTTTTTAATTTTTTTCTGTCACTTTATCAGGTGTGACAGCCAGCCTGGTGCTGCAGACAGCCTTAGAGCCCCTGCCTGGCTTCTCCTCATCTTTACTCACCCTTTACGTGCCAGTCGTGCTGCGCGACGGGGCCTCGGGTCTAACCAACACTGGCACAGTCACCGTGACTATTTGTCCCTGTTTGCGGGGGGGCATGCAGACTGAGGACAGGGGCAGACAGAGGGACAGGAGATGGGAGAGACACATGGTTTGTCTTCCCGTGCCGTCCGCCTCTCCGTCTCTTATATTCAGTTTGGTGACATTACTGGCCATGCTGGCCTGTGTCACAACTCTTCTGGGTACGGTTGGTCAGTTCTCTGAAGTCTCTGAACTACTTTAAACATTGTGTGTTGTTTGTCACTTTTTTTAAAGACGTTGAGCAGTTGTGTCAGGTTGCTTCTGTAATGTCCAAAGAGTATATGGTCATGTGTCTCTTTTTTTTTTTTTTTTTTTTGCCCGTTAGTGGTGTGTGCACTCTCGCTGTCATTGCGCCATCAGAAACGAGACTCCCACTCAACCTTCGAGGAGGATGATGTCAGGGAGAACATCATATCGTATGACGATGAGGGGGGAGGGGAAGCAGATACTGCAGCTTTTGACATTACAGCGCTGCAGAGCATGCACAGAATACAGCACATGCACAACAACCGAACCATGTGAGCTGATCCCAGAAATAAAATAAAAGTTTATCCTGGCTTGTAGGAAGTGTGTGTGTGTGTGGGGGGGGGGGGGGGGGGGGGGGGGGGCGGGGGGGGGGGGTGTGTGTACATGTTTAGACATCTTTGTGAGGATAGAAAATTGGCATGCCACTATACTTGTGGGGACCAACAGTCACTTACAGGGAGAAAAGCCACATCCCCACAAGTTTGAAGGCATTTTTGAGGCTCAAAATGTGGTTTTAAGCTACAGTTTGGTTATGTTTAGTTTTAGGGTTAGGCGTTCATTTTTGATGGTTAGGGTCAGGGTAAGATAAGATAAGATAAGATAACCTTTATTAGTCCCACACGTGGGAAATTTGTTTTGTCACAGCAGGAAGTGGACAGTGCAAAAGTTATGAGGCAAAAATTAGAATACAATAAGAATAAATACAGTACACAACTGTACAGAATAGAATAAAATGAAATACTATATACAGTAGAATAAAATAAAATAAATATACAATAAGATAAAAATAGAATACAAATACTATATACAACTGAGTAAAAATACAACGATGCTAAGCGGCTAAGGAAAGCATTTCTTCAATTAGATGTCCTTACTAAGATATGAAAACGAGTGTGTGTGTGTGTCTTTGACTGTGTGCTTCTCTGACATTTATCTCTTGGTGCAGATGGTACACCCAGCAAAATCTGCCAAGGGCCAGGACGTACAGCTGGAGTCGTCACCCATGCCCAGGCCTGGACTCTCAACAACGTCCGGGCTCCGCTCCGCTCTACGGGCGCTTCTGCTACGGCCTCCACACGCTGCCTGTTCTCAGAGATTATCCAGCCGGGCCACTGGAGGCAGGTCTGCAGCTAACTCAGCTGACCCACGGGCTCACCAGAGGTCATTTCAGCAATTCCCTCATCATCCAGAACCAGAACACCTTTGAGCCTGTGCTGCACTCTCCTGAGATGAGCACCAGTAGTTTCGAAGCAGAAGGCATGGTGAAAAGCAAAATTACAGAGCGAAATGAAGGCAGTGAAGCAATCGCAGCTGGCACAAAGGAGAATCAGGACCCAGCTAAGGTCAGACAAGAGTGCTGAAAAAAAAACATGAAATTTAACAATGGTTGTAACAGTTATATGGATTCAAATAAGGGATTACCAACTTAAATGAAAGTTAATAGCTAACTGTGAAATTATACACTTGTAGGGGACCCATTCTGCTGTGTGACGCTCATATTAAATATAAACATTATAAGGCTGATGCTTTAAACTGATCTAATGCTCAGTTTTAGACAATTTTATCTGTTCTTGACTTTGTATGATAGCAGAGAAAGAGAATGCCCTAATATGTTGATATTCTGTTTGCAAAGGGTAGCCAATCAGAAGAAAACTGGCTAAAGAGTTTAAAAGAGTGGGTAATCTGAGGGCCCAGTAAAAGACTAGTGGATACATTTAAGAATTATTTTAAACTGTGAATCAGTGAATGATTATGTGATGTTTAAGTGTCCCTTTATGATTATATCAGAAAGATCTTATTTTTGGCGTGCGAGTCTGAGACTGCACAGCCTGTTCAAAATAAAAATAAGTAAAACCTTTGGAAACTAACATTTTAAAAGTTTTTAGAGTCACGCAACCAGTCTTTCAAGATACTGCTCAGATCAAACGTCTCAAAACCACATACTGCACATAGATGAACTGATGTCAGAACAATCAATTCAGGGGTGTTTCAAGTCCAGAATTAAATATTTAGTGGTGTTTACTGGAAGAAAGTTGAAAAAGTCACTCCTTTGATTCCATACGTTTCTCTCTTCGTGTCTTTTTAAATCATCTCCTTGTTTTTCCAGACAAAATCAACAGAACCAGAGTCGACACCGATCACCAGCATTGTTGCAAATTCGACCTACTGTGACCCAAATGAGTCTTCATGCCAAAGTCACACCAGCTTCTCATCAAACCAACAAGAGGGGCAACCGGGGTCATCCCAGACTCAAATCAGCACTGGAGCCACGAGCTGCACCGTAGATGACATTGATACTGATTCTTCTATTCCCTCCATTTCCGAGCAAAATTATTCAAACAGCAGTCAAATGAGCTCTGTAAACACTCCTGTGTACCTGAAAGGAGACACATACAGCATTGTGGGCTCGCTGAACCCAAACAGCCGAGGGACGTGTATGAATGGGACTAACAGCAGTGGGCTGCACCCAGCGGGAGTGCAGCTACTGAACATGTGTGGACTCCAGGGAAAGGATTTGACCCCACAGTCTTTGCCCTTACCTGAGGGGATGTTTGGCAACAGCAGAGGCTGGGCAAGTGGGGCGGAGCCGGCGAGAACAGAAACGACCAACCCGCAGCCTCTCAGGATGGAGGAGCTCTTGAATATTCGTCTGGACCAGGTCACCTTTGACCTGTCACAGCCACCATATGACTCACTGCAGACTTACGAGTTTGAGGGCTGTGATTCAAGGGCCGAGTCGCTGAGTTCGCTGGAGAGCGATGGAGAAAAGGATGAGGGGAGTGTGGTGGGAGGGATAGAGGAGCTAAACCAGAAGTTTCAGAGGCTGGTGGAGATTATCCGAGAGAGGAAGAGGGAAAAGGAAGGAGAAGGAGAAACGCCAGCGCCAGAGCGAGGCAAGACAGCAGAGACCACTCTCAGTGAGACTCATAAACAAAGTGAGGACAAAGGAGCTAAACTACAGAGATGGGATTTCTAGACTCCAATAAAAGAAAAGTTTCAGAGAAGAGAACTATGTTGGCAGTGATGGATTTTAAACACAGCAGGGGTGGCAAAATACACAGCCTCTGACAGAGATCGTCTTGTTGTTTGCCCCCTGCCAGGAGGGATCCAGGAGGCTGACAGTACAGTGAAGATTTGTGGCGCAATCAGTGCACAGCATATAGTTTTCACCTCCACTGAATTTTAGCAAATGCATATGGAACCTGTCACTTTTCACACTTCTCTTGTAACTGATATTAATAATGCACTTGGGCTTTCAAAGCTAACATTATGAAAAATTTACTTTTATGTAAAATATTGATTCTAAGCCCTGAAAGCTGCATTGTTAGAAAATAGGCCTCATCAAATATTGACTAGAATTGTGACATTTAATATTGATCGTTTAATAGGGGCACACGCTCTAGATAATCCCTGAAATTTATAAGCATTTGGTTGGAATTGGAGAATTTTAAAACACGAGAATTTTAAACATGCCGTGACACACACTGCCGCATGTTTACAGAGCCTCTCCAATGAGTCGAGTTGTATCATGTAGCTCTGCAGAGAGACTCCTGCAAGTAGTCACCATTATAGTAAAACCTGCTCACTATGCAATTTGCTCACAATTAGAAATAATTAGACTGTCACTGTCAGACTTGTGTGTTGTTGTGAAAGTACAGTAAAAAATGTTCATATGTAGATAAACATCAACCTCGACTTCAGTGATTATTGCTGGATATTTACTGGAATCGCCTCACGGGAAATGCAAAGGACTGATTTTCAGTTAAACTGTTGCAGACACGAGCTTACACTATACAATTCCCCGTAATTTCTCCCACGCAAGATTATTTATAATTCACCATTGTGTTTGGCCGTCTAGAATTATCTCCAGAGGCTTATTTATCTCACCTTTTAAAGAGACAAAATTAGGCAAAAGCCATTATGCGACACAGTACACACAGCCATTGTTCTTGTGATGAGCCCAGAACACAGGCAACAGAAAAATAATCATTTACTTTGAGATTTGGTAATGTTATTCAGGCAGTTTGTCATTCTGACAATGACTCATTTCTATAGCTATTTCAAACCTAATTTATTATTCAGGGGGTATCAGAATGAGTTATTAAAATAACATTATTTTCTATAACATCGTAAAGCAATTTTTACTTTCTTCAGTTTTTCCCCTGTCCTGGCTTCCTCTGTAGTGGGAATTTAGGTCTTAATCAGCCTCAGTTTTAATAAGATTGGATTGCTTCTCGAATTAAATTTGACAGAAAACCTTTGGCTTTCTGACAAGGAAAAAAAAAGGCAAGACAATGAAATGCAGAATAAAAGGAACGGGCCAGATGATAAATCGCCATCACCACACAGCATATTATCAGGATGCTGCACATTGTCTGGCATGGTACTGCCAGATATTGCTGTAGCAATGACACGTTTCCTCCCAGATCACAAGAACGCACTGAATCTAATAATCAACTAAATATAGACACAAGTTAGAATGAGAAAGTCGAGCTGTGCTATCACTTCAAAAGTAGTCAGACAAAAATAAAATAACAGTAAATTAAAATATGTTTGAAATTCAAATGCTTTAAAGGTACATTTATGCACACTTTAAGGGATGCTGAGAAAAGTGCTGTGAAGAATAAGACCCCAGTGTTGGGCCAGGAAACAATATCTGACAGTACAATGGTGCCACCTGAAGTTAAAACATAAGGACTGCAGCTGGAAAATTACAAAGGAAAAGCTGGAAATAGTTACTGATAATTAAGAAGAAGAAAATGACAGTTCTCTTGTTTTTTAGAGCTAAAAATTCATAAAATTCAAAACACACTTCAACTAGATACAAATCGGGCAGTGTGAAAATTATTCAGCAAGGGGATCAGAAACGAAAGAGACTTAAAGCTGTTTAATTTTTTTATCCTCCCACACTTAGATTATATTTTCTAATAAAATAGAAAAGCTTATTAAAAAAAGAAAGGTAACTATGTCATACTTCCGGTCATAAAGGTTAATTTTACCATAGCAACTAGGCCCGGATAAAAGTATGTGTCGGTAACTTATGCTTCATTGAAAATTCATAAATACCTTGTATGCTGCAATTGCTAAATGGCACCGCGAGATGGCGCCACTTTCCTTGTAGTTGCGTTAAATTCTGGTTGAAAACTGTAAATTTAGGTCGATGTGATTATTTCTTCTATGATTTTTTTGGGGGGGACTAAAAAGCCAGCTCTTAGCTGATACTGGAGAAACCAGTGAAATGTGGCTAGTTTTCTGGTTTGTTTGTTTATTTAATGTTTTGAGGTTGCCGGGCATCTTCTGATTATTTCATTCAGGTCCCTCGGGGTTATGTCCATTTTCCAAGTCTGGTTTTAAGTATTGTCTTGGGAGGGATATCTCAAGAACATTTCTCGAGATGTGGTCTCTTACGATGGCCGTGTTGCCTGAGCCTCCGTCCTCTGTGTTAAGTATGATATAGCTGCTCATCTGTGCAAACCAGTTTGAATAAATACAGCACCCATCAAACTCAAACCACTCAAACTGTTCTCATAATGGCTCACGCGGTGACCTTTTAGCACAGAAAAACCTTAATGCTTGTAAACACCCTAAAAACTGTTCCCTTGAATCATGGGGAAAAAAACAATTTTTACAAAAAGCTTTTTTTTTATTTTTAGGAAGAGTAATCCTTTACCCCGGTGGAACCATCTGGAACTCAATATATGAGGGATGCTAAGGGTCAAAAACAAAGAGAAAACCTTTTGTGTTTTAAGGATGGCACCTATAACCTTAGTGCATAGCTTGACATGGATTTTAAGAGTAAGAATACCAAACAGAGAAAGTGAAAAGGCCAGGTCAATAAAATGAGGAATCAGAAATTTTCATCACTGTCATGGCTGCATATAAAGTTCTGTATTTGCTTTTTTTTTAAAAACAGTTTGCCCTTTTACATATAGCATATAGCATGTTTCCTCCAGAACAATGGCCACAGCATTGCTGCTATGGGTCCTCCTAAAAAAAAAATCTGCAAACATCCCTTTGGTCACATTATTGATTAACAAATGGGTCCAGTGTGTCTGGAAAGTTAACTTAAGTTTCTAGAAAGTCAGCCTGCATACATGTAAATAGAAATATCTTCCGTTTAGTCAGATTATTTATCTGTATAATTTTATTCAAAGTCAAAAACAGATTTGGAAAAGTTACCACAACCCTTAGAGCCATATGAATGTTTAATAAGCTGTAATTATTCTGTAAATTAGAATACCATCAACTGGAATTATTTCTGAGTTAGTCACTAAGTCTCCTTGGGCAAGTTACTGAACACCAAGTTGCTCTCAAAGAGTTCATTTGAGTGTGAATATTAGATAGAAACCACTTAGGCATGAAAAAAAGTGTTTTTGTGAATGGATGAATGAGGCAAGTTGAACAAAGTGCTTTGAGTGCTCAAGCAGAGTAGAACAGCTCTATATAAGAACCAGGTCATTTACTTTTTACCACATGTTAACTTAGAAGTGCCTATTTAGTGGTGTTATTGCCCCTCTCTAAAGATAGACATCCATAAATGTTACCACTGTGGCATCAAAACTGCATTTATGAAACCAAATATCAAATGTGATTTTTAAAAATGTTCAAATGTTTGGTGAATTTGCACCAGATAAGCTATAAAGCTCTTTTTTCCACCATCAGCATTAAGACTTTATTAGTCTTAATCCGGTAAGTGCCAACAAATTCATCATCTCTGCTGATCCCATGAGAGCACCGAACGAATGCAGCTGCATACAAGCTACAATTTCATTAACAAGTGGATTTACCTGCCAGCACAGAGCTGTCAAGCGCTACTGAGTCAATGCTGCATCGTGATTGGCTCGTATGTTTCTAGGTTTAGCTGTTGATTGGCTCTTTGGTGAGAGGGGTGGGATATTCAACATCTTTACAGAACTCTGAAGAAAAATCTATAGAGTGTCACATCGTCTTTAATAATGTCTTTTATGTTACTCGGAAATACCAGTAATATGACCAGACTCTTTACCAGAATTACTGGTAACAGTTTACTACCTGTGAAAGGTCACCGGTGTTAAATCATTTGAGGGAAATGCCCTGCAGGGAGGCAGAATACAGCAAGTCAAACATTGCAGTTTAAACACCTGTTCACACATAAGCTTGAAACTTTGTACCAACACAGAGTGCAGATAAGGAACCATGAGTGGTTTAACAGAGGATTTTATTGAATTCCTTCAAAGGTAATCATAAAGCCAGGCCTCCTAGACTTACAAAGGTAGGAATGAGCCTTCTTCATAAATGGGACCATTTGACTGGTTGTAAATGGTTAGTATATAGACCCCACTTTGGCAAAATATCTTAACACAACCCGTCATACAGAGATCTTTGATAAATCATCCTTCAACACTTTGGTTGAGGGGAAAAAACACATTTATTTGTAAAACGGCAGTTAAATAGTGTGAAACACTGGATTTGTTTAAGGCAGCCTGTGATTATTGTATTGAAAGGCCCAGCAAATTAACATGTCAAAACTGAAATGAATTACATTAGAAACTTTAAAGAAAATCACATAATTTTTCACACTGTGGCACGGCAGTTTTTTTTATAAGAGCACTTTACATCTGCGTGAATCGCTCATCGTCCGAGAACGTCGAGTTATAAATACCGTCATTTGCACCGTTTTCAGCCGTTTTCACCCCTGTCTCTTCGTCGCTGTCCTCGTCATCTGCATCCATGTTTTTCTTCCTACAAAAAGAATGAGCAGATCAAATGAAGCTCAGTTATCATATTTTCAAAAAGCTAAATTAAATACATCCACAGTCATCTGCTCACAGTTTTCTTTGGACCAGAGGATACACAAGCAGGGCGATGATGCCGACGCTAACTGCACCCATGACCACCCCGAAGACAATGAGCCACGGAGGGGTGTCAGGGGAGACCGGTGCTGCCAGAGTGGGATAGATGCCATCGAACTCCAGAGTTTTATCTGTTAGCAGAAAAGCACCGTTGATTCGATTTCTCGATTTTCTATTGGACAAAAAAAAAGATTTCATTTAAGGGGATTATTCTGGAAAAGGCAAAACTGCACTGACTCTGGACAGCAACACAGTTTTTACAGTTTTGCCTCTTTACACCACCTAAGTTGATTAAATCCAGTAGATCTAGAAATACTTTTCTCTTCCCATCGTTCTGGTTGTCCAAACATTTTCTTAACTTTAGAAACAATTCTGTTATCATGCACTTCATCAGTTATCTTCTGTGGTCTTTAGGGTCTTTTAGTGTTGCTGAGCTGGTCTGTGCATTCATTCTTTTTAATGAATCTCTCCCTGATGGATTTATTTGGACGTCATGTTGAGCATTAAGGCCACAAAATGCAAGTTATTTCTCAACTACTTGACAGTCAGTTGTCCAATTTCTCTGAAAATACATAAAAGTGGCTGCAATTGAGGTTAATGCAGCTTTAATTAAAGCTGCATTTTTATCATATCCAGATAAAATCCACTGTAGTGGTGCGCAGAGACAAAAATCACAAAGTTTTTCATTGGCCAAATACTTAAAGATTTGCAACTTTGTGTCAAAAACACAAGTATGCGGACGTTAAAGTCACACTTTTGCTCCACGTGTTCATGCAATAGTGTTTCAGTAATGCTTAAATGTAGCTGATTTTAAACTCTTTCCTCCGGTCAGGGTCATTTCTCAGTACAGTACATCCTCCAGGGGATCTCTAAGTACTTCTTAAAACTGATGAGTCACACACAAAAGCATTTTTTATCATGAGTGATAAAACTGTTTTTAACTTTTAGGTTGACCTGGGGCTGGAACTGTTTTTTGGAAGCTTTGAAACCAGTTTGTCGTCTTAGAACTTAGCATCCCCTGAAACGAATGCATTAAGGAGGCAGACAAGAGGAGGTGGTGAAAGTATGCCAAGTTAACACAGCAGTGCCTCAACAGTGAGTGGTATACACACTGCGAACCCATTAAGTTAGTTTGCAGTTGGCCAGTTCCTCTGCAGGACCTGCTGTACAAGCTGGACACAGAAGCTACTGAAGTGGGCCAAGGCTGCCGAGGATCAGAAATAGTAATCAATGCATTCTTACAGGTATTAAACTGTATAAAAACATTGGCTGTAGTTTGAATTCAAACTACAATTTTAAAACTTTTTTTTTTTAAATTAGCTGACCTTATCGTTCCTGTACAGGGAAAAAAGGTTCAAAATACCCTGACTTCCCACATAAATTCTACAAGCTGGTGAATTTGTGCCAGAATCTTGGGAAATCTGTGATTCCAAAGTCTGCCTGTGAGTCTCCTCCTAGATATGAGCCTGGAAAACCTCCAAAGATAAGATGCCAGCTGGAAATAAACACGCTAGTTGACCAAACATTTATGAAGTGACTCGTCCCAGTACAAAGGAGTAGTGGTTCAGTGCAAAGTCCCATACAAAATTTGAGCTTCATAAATGCTAACCGTAAATGTTAAAAACACAAAAATGGTGAAGAGCACCTGCCTTAAGTTATGCTGCTCTATAACACATGCATTTACAGTAGAAACAGAGGATTTGTTTGGCGCTTTTTGGGGGGGTTACTAAAAATATTTGTTCGCTTTTTAAATAAATTCTACTGCTTTCTGTATCAGTTATTGTGATCCATTAAAATAGTGGATGTTAATGGCTGGTTGAGGCTGGTTGTGCATGAACAGCCGTCTCTCTCTGTTTCCCCTGTAATGGACTGGTGACCAGAAAAGTGTGATGGATGGATGGAAATGTTTAAATGAGAATGCTCATTACCCACATGAGGGAAATTATGTTCACTTAAGTACAAAAATAACCTGTTACTTCATAAAAATAAAAGGGATCGACTTAGTTTCTATGGCCACACTGCATAACCCAGGGTAAACCTGCTCATGCATGCATACATAAAATAGATGGTGTTTGAAAGCAAAGTGTTTGAAGTGTTAAGGTTAGTGATCAGGTTTGTGGTTTATGGTTTAGGTTGGAGCTTTGAAGCCTTGTTCAAAAGAAAACAAACCTCTGGCAGTGGCAAATCTTGTGTGAGAGAGTAACCAAAAGCCATGACACAGGCACACGTGTTAAAGCAAAATATAAAAAATGTCACGACACACCTGTTCCTGCGCTACATAATCTAGAAAGCTGCACTTTCGCACCATATGTGAGCCAAACATTCATTGGGAACATAATTACGCCCCCATTCATATTTATTTGGAAAACCCATTAGTTATTAGTCATTTTAGAATTTTCTAGGAAATGATAAAATGGGTAATAAATGTTTAAGAAAAATACTTTAACATCCATTATTTACATCCAGCTAAGAAGAAAATATAACAATAATAGTACCAATAACTAAAACTGTAGCATGTGATTACTTTATAGCCATCTCCACAGTTCCTTTATCAACAAGATCCATGGTGTTCGGCCTCGTCACCACAAACCAGAAGGACACTCTCTGAGTCTCGTTACACGGATGGATGTCTGAAACCCTGGTGAAGTTTTACAAGACAATGAAAGCGAAGTTATAAAATGTGAGTCACCTATCGTGTTAAGAGATGTTCTATTATGTTTTTACAACTGTTTAAGAACAGATGACACAAAAACAGTCTTACCCAAATTCTTCTCCGTTAGTGAAATCCCTCATGGCAAAAGCCAGAGCGGCCCGGAAAAGGAACATTTCATTTTTGTTCCAGGGATACTGCAAAATCAGCAACATCAGATTAGGGACTGTTTTTCAGCAAAGGTTAACTGTTCGCCACATGGACCTTGGCCTCATATTAAGCAGTCACATGCACTTTAAGAGAATTCTGGATAATATTAAGCACTTGATTGTAACCATGACTCTAAAATGATGGCGTGTAAAATATTAATAAAAGCAGAAGTTAATGATTTGGAAATTAGTTAATATTGGTGTGTGTGTGTGTGTGTGTGTGTGTGTGTGTGTGTGTGTGTGTGTGTGTGTGTGTCTTAAACTTCATACCATCAGCAAGTTGCATTTAAATTGGAAAAGTAGCATTTCTACTCCCTCTGTAAGTATTTGGAAATTTCCCAACACTTACTGCTGCTGTGTCCCTGCAGATATTTGAGGCCTCCTCTGTCATATTTGTTCCCTCATAATGTGCAGAACGGTTATAATGCCTAACAGGTCTGAACAGACGTTTAATCTCTCGATTCTCGATTTTATCTGCTGCAGTACCCAACGAATGTGCGATGTGTTCTTGCTGAAATAAGCAAGACTTTCAATTTTAAAATCTACGTATGCAATCGTGACCACCTTATTAGGTACATCTGTTTAACTGCTCATCAGCATACATATCTAATTGTCCAACCACACGCAAGCATGCATGTCAGTGGCTTTTAATGCCACACGTCCGGGTTCTGAGTACGGTATTTCAGGAATTTCTGATTTGCTTAGATGTTCGCACACAACCATCTGTAACAAAAAAAAACAGTCCAGAAAACAGAGAGAAAATATCCAGTAAGCAGCAGTTCTCTATGTGAAAATGCCTTGTTGATGCAAAGGGTCAGAGAACAATGACCAGACTGCTTTGAGTTAACAAGAAGGCAAAAGCAACTCATAACTGCTAGTTACAACCACACAGAAGATGATCTCTCGACGCATAGCACACCAAATCTTGAAGCAGAAAGCAGAAGACCACACCGGGAAGCACTCCTGTCAGCTAAGAGCAGGAAACTGGACAATAGAAGATTAGAAAGATGAGGATTAATAAGGTCAGAATTTGGTCTAAATCAGGGGTGTCCAACTCCAGGCCTTGAGGGCCGGTGTCCTGCAGGTTTTAGATGTGTCCTTGATCCAACACAGTTGATTTAAATGCCCAACAGACACCTTTGGAATGTGCAAAGGGAGATTCACATAATGGATGTGCGTACAAAATTTGCAGTCGCTGCATAAAACTCTGAAGAAATGTTTTCGCCGCTTTGTTGAGATAAAGGATTAAGGCAGATAGAAACAGGTCCTAATAAAGTGGCTAGTGAGTGCATCATTGAGTTTCAACGGTGCCTTTAAAGATTTGCAAGTTGCCCATGGTATCTTCACAAAAGCACTCAGGGCCATCACAGATCTTAAAGAGGAAAGCTGTTCAGGAGGTTTTTCCTCTTTGTCTCAATCTCTTTTGAATGAGCTGCATAAACGGAGACAGCAGCATCTCTGGATCTTGTTTCTGCATGTATTTTTTATTTGTATGGTACACTTTGAACTTTCAAAAGTATTCCTGAGCCCATGTGGTGATGTTCACTCCAGATTCATGTCTGATTTATATTAAAGTGTTCTCTGAGGGCATGACAGCCATTCAGCAGTGATTTGCAGCCCTTTTCTCTTGCGTACAGAGATTTTGCTGGATTCTCTGAAACATTAATGATATTATCTATGATCAGTGTACTGTAGAAGATTAAAATTCTCTCTGTTTCCTCTTTGTTCCACAAATCTGTGCCAGAGTATTGAAATTCTCCCTGTGTCGAAAGACTTACCCTGCCTAGCATGGTTTTTTTTTTTTAAACGTAATCCTGTTTATCTAATTACTAAGATGTGTCCAAAGCAGGTGTTTGGGGGTGTATTGCTTGTTTTTTTTTTAGCATTACACAACTTTTCTGGTCTATTGTTGCACCTGGAACTTCAACTGATTGTAATGCTGGACATGAATGATCACATTTCTCAGTTCCACCACATTTTCTTTGTAAATATAGGTTGGAAATCATTACTTTCTTTATTTATAATTCACAAAACATTCAAATTTTTTAGGGAACGGGATTGCATTCCTGTTTTTAATATTATGAAGTCAGAGCTGTTTATGGCAAGAAGAGCGATCTGAGGATGTGGAGGAATATTTAAATATATACATACAGCTTGATCTCCCAGTGCGGTTTTGATGCTGAATCGAACTTTGTAGGCTTCTCCAACACCTATAAAGATAAAACAGACTGAAATGTCCTCTGCGTGCCATGAATTGCTGTGCTAGGCTTTAGATGAGAAGTGTAGCTGCTGCAGTTTATCTTTCCTGTGCTGATAGACTGAATCCCAAGAGCAACAGCGTCAAATTTAGTCTCTCTCAGCTATTTCCTCATAGTTTGGTTGTAGATTAGCAATTTTAGGATCATTGTTCAAGTCTACAATCACAATGGAATGAATGAAACCCTTGTTGTGAGGTAAATGCTAAGTTATGTGTCTAATCTGACTTTGTTCCAGTAAATAGATTAGAAGCTACATTCCACACTCACTTCTGGGCTAAGAAGGGATAAAACTCCTGTACACAAAGCCTGTGTTTACTCATATTAATGAATTTATGTATTTTTTTTTAAAATGTGAACACACAATATTTGACCAAAGGTTACATTTTAAGAGCCTTACCTGGTTTACAGAGCCCTTCTGCCACAGAAAGTGACAAACTGAGCAGGAGCAAGATCTTTTCCAACATTTTTCCCAGAAAACAAAAAGCAGAATAGCACAATACTGTAAAAGCTCAGGCAAAGGTCCCAGCATTCACCGATCTAAAGAGGTCGGCAGAGGATTTAACTGGATAAAGCCTGGGTTTAATGGTTAAGCCAAGACACACCTGAACTAATCTGTCCTCTCTGTAAAAAACAATGGCTGTCACTGCGCTGCACTGCATGGAAACAGTCAAGTGGGCGCTGTTTGTTCATGCTTTCCAAAGGAGCCAGATAGGTCTAATGTGATAGAGGTAGACCTCCCAGAGGAGAACAGAACGGCCCAGTCTGTTTCTATTTACCTAGTATAGCACAGTGTGTGAACTTCCAAGTTACAGCCACTTAAAATGGTATAATAAGTAGTGACCCCTAGAAACAGAAACAGCCTGGGAAAGAATATGTTAGGTGTCGGCTGTGTGCGGACAGGGATAGGACCCAAGGTGCAGACTCCGGAGACAGAACTTAAACCAAAACAGCTTTAATGCTGAACGCAAACATAACATAACTGGAAAAACTCAAAAATAAACTAACACCAGCGGATTGACAAAACACACAGCAAAGTAACCGGTAGATCGCAACACGGACACAGAGAAACACAGGGCTTAAATACACAGAGGGAGCAATCAGGGAATGGGTAACAGGAGGGAAACACAGCTGGGGCAAATCACGCCTAACGAGACAAGGGGAAGCAAAACCAGACACATTAACATCAGACATGGACTTTCAAAGTAAAACAGGAAACACATAACACAGACTGAACAAAGACACAGACTCGCACGCACTGCAACAGAGGGAACAGAGACGTGGGACCAGGGCAGACACAAACACTGACTGGACACGGGGATATAGGAACTAAGGATACACAGAGACGCGAACTAGACAAGGGGATACAGCTGACAGGGGAGACAGAGCAGCTAGAGAAGACAGAGACATAAACTATAAGACAGAACTCAAAGAAACCAAAGACTAGAAAGTATAAATAATATAATAAACTCAAAACCCCTGGGTCAACGACCCAGGCATCCTAACAGAATATAGCATCTACTAATTAATAGAAGTGGATCTCTTATCATTTTTTCCAGTTCCATATTTTTATTTTTACATATACGATATGATATGATATGATATGTAAACTGTTACCTTTCATTTTAAAAGAAAACAACATTAAAACATTAAAGGTGAAACTAACAGAGGAATTTAGAAGAAGAGCAAATAGTGCAACACACAGGGTGTAGTTGTAGTACAGTTGTTGTTGTTGTTGTTGTTTAAGCCTGGAACCCTGAGCCCCACTTATAAATCCTTGCACAGCATTTACAAAATCCCCTCACCCAGCCACAGGTATTAAACTATCTCGAGGAGCCGTGATCTTTGCAAAGGCTCGATGGTTTCTGTTCTAAAGCAGTGCTGCTGTTGGTAAGTGGTGGTAAACATGATCACTGCTGGTATCAGAGTGCATGTGCCATAGAAATAAAAGTCAAAAAGAGAGAGAGAGACAGGGCAGTACTCCAGAGTCAGATTTCTCATATTTGCCAGCCCTTCAGGAACTTGACAGGATTGCAATGACAGGATTTAAACAAGAAGGGTCTTTATCACCTATGACAAATCAAGGATATGAAAAACAACAATCTCATTATGCATTCTAAGAGGCTAGAAAATAAGGATAAGCAGAACAGGTCCATTTCAGGTGCAGTTCATTTAACCCGCCGGCGACCCAGCCATATGTTTACACTAGATCATGAAATGAGGTAGCAAGATTGACTGCAGGAGAAGCCTTGAGGATACTTGATGCACAAAATGAGGACGCAAACAGCTCAGCTGAAGGAGATGAGTTGGGTTTACTAGTTAACTTGAAAACATGGAGCATATCCCAGCTGCCACAGGGTGAGAGGCAGGGTGCAGAAAACCATTTGCACTCACATTCATACTTGTGGCCAATTCAGAATTAGCAGTGAAGCTAATCCCATACTGTAACTGCATGTTTTGGACTGTGGGAGTATCTCTGAGTACCTGGAGAGAACCCACCCAGACATGGACAGCATATGGAGACTACACACACACCGGACGGTGGATTCAAACCCCTTGAAAATCATGTTATCAGAATAAATATCACAGATAAAGGAAAGAGTACAAGTATGATACACAAAACAGTACTTCTGTATGAAACAAAGCGAAGTCACTTGATTATTTTAGTCACTAAAATATTTTGGTTGCGTGAGGGTTAAGCCCAAAAGTCTGATTTGGGATACAGGTGAAATCATCCCAGCACTCTCTGTCCTTTCTGACCCAGTCCTGCTCGGTCAGAGTCAAGCAGGACAAACTGTACTCTCCACACTCCCTGTTCCTCCCTACATGGTAATCAGGTCTAACCTAGCTTTGCTATGTCATGCAGAATTAAAATCTCCCACAACAGATCCCAGTGAACTCATTCTCATCCTCTTTACTGAAAAAGCCTTTGCAAACACTTTCAGTTATTCAGTCAATCAATATCTAAGCTGGCACTTATATAAGGTTAATGATCCATTCTTCCTCATTGGCTGTTAGGTTAATTTTTTAACCACTGTCTCAGAAAAGTATGCTTGAGCTCGTCAATAGCTTCAATGCTAACATGTTAAATGTAATGGACACTATTGCTCCCATTAAGGTGAAGGTTATCTCTGGAAGGAAAAAGTCTCCATGGAGAAACTCCACACTGGTGAAAAAAGAAAAAAGAGAGTGTAGGAAAGCTGAGCGCAGATGGAGAAAAACAAACCTCCAGGTTCATTATGACATTTATAAAGAGAAACTTCACAATTATAATTTACAACTGAGGAATGCAAGGAGGTCCTACTTCTCTGACATCATCACTAAAAACAGCCATAATGCTCGGGTCTTATTTTCTACAGTTGACAGGCTAACAAACCCTCCTGTGTCAGTGGCAGCTGAACTTCATTCGACCATGGCCTGCAATGACTTTGCCAAATTCTTCACTGAAAAAATCCAAAAAATTAGACAAGCAATTGGTACATCAACAGCAGATCCAGGATATGTACTGTGTCCACCAAAAAACTGTTTAAACACCATGAAACAGTTTCACCCTATTAACAGCAAAGACCTGGAGGACATCTTAGGTAAACTGAACTCCTCCTCCTGCTGTTTAGATGTCCTGCCAACAAGTTTTTTCAAAAAGGTCTCAAAGACTTTAGAGTCAGACCTGTTACAGATCGTCAACTTTTCTTTATTATCAGGTGTGTTTCCAGAATCACTAAAAACTGCTGTAATCAAACCTATACTGAAAAAGGACAATCTTGACAAGACACAAATGAACAACTACAGGCCGATCTCAAATCTCCCGTTTTTAAGTAAGATCATTGAAAAAGCAGTTTCTCAACAGCTCAGTTACTTCTTAAAACAGAATAATTGCTACGATGCCTTCCAGTCAGGTTTTAGACAGAACCACAGCACTGAAACCGCTCTGACAAAAGTGTTTAATGACATATGTCTGAACACAGACAGTGGAAAAATGTCAGTCCTAGTTTTACTGGATCTCAGTGCAGCATTTGATACAGTTGACCACAACATATTACTCAAACGACTGGAGAACTGGACAGGTCTTTCAGGAACTGTACTAAACTGGTTCAAAACATATGTAGAAAACAGGAAATACTTTGTATCAATAGGTAACTTCACATCTGAGCAGACAAGTATCACATGTGGAGTTCCCCAAGGTTCCATCTTGGGACCCCTTCTGTTTAACATCTACATGCTCCCACTGGCACAGATTATAAACAACAACAAAATAAACTATCACAGCTATGCAGATGACACACAAATATATATCACAATGTCACCAGGAGACCGAGGCCCTGTACAGGCTCTTGGTAAATGCATTGAGGAAATCAATGACTGGTTGTGCCACAATTTTCTCCAGCTAAACAAAAACAAAACTGAGGTAATAGTCTTTGGCGCCAAAGAAAAACGATTACAGGTCACCAGAGAACTTCAATCTATACATCTAAAAACCACAAACCAGGCGAGAAATTTGGGTGTAGTGATGGATGCAGACCTAAACTTAGAAAAACACATTAAGACAATAACAAAGTCAGCTTACTATCACCTCAAGAATATATCAAGGATAAAAGATCTGATGTCTCAACAGGACCTGGAAAAACTAGTCCATGCATTCATCTTTAGTAGGCTTGATTACTGTAACAGCATCTTTACAGGTCTACCTAAAAAATCAGTCAGACAACTACAGCTCATTCAGAACTCTGCTGCTCGAGTCCTCACTAAGACCAAAAAAGTGGACCACATCAGTCCAGCTCTGAGGTCCTTACACTGGCTGCCTGTCCGTCAGAGGATAGACTTTAAAGTTCTGATGCTGGCCTATAAAGCTCTGAATGGTTTAGGACCAAAATACATCAATGACCTCCTGACCCAGTATGAACCATCCAGATCCCTCAGGTCATCTGGATCCGGTCTTTTATCAGTTCCCAGAGTCAGAACCAGACACGGAGAAGCTGCATTCAGCTTTTATGCTCCTTATATCTGGAACAAACTCCCAGAAAGCCTCAGATCAGCTGAAACACTCAGTTTATTTAAATCCAGGTTGAAGACTCACCTGTTCTCAGCTGCATTTGAATAAAGCACCAAATCCACACTTTAAGATTAAATTTCAAAACTTACATTTAACTACTGATTTTATCTACTGTTCTGATTTTATCTGTTTTGATTTTATATACTGTTTTGTTTGTTTGTTTGTTTGTTTGTTTGTTTGTTTGTTTGTTTGTTTGTTTGTTTGTTTGTTTGTTTGTTAATTAGTTAGTTAGTTTATTTGCTTGTTTTAATCAATTTTAAATCATGCTTTTTATTTGTTCTTGTTTCTAATGTCTCTGTAAAGCACTTTGAATCACCTTGTTGTTGAATTGTGCTATACAAATAAACTTGCCTTGCCTTGCCTTGCCTTGAAACCGCCATTTATTGGAAATTAAGTTCACATGGGTCAAGTTTGAATGTAAAGTCTCCTTTCCCTGATAACAGACTGTTTCAGTGATTAAAACACCACAGCAGACCACATGAAACTCTCCTACAATAAACGATCTTTTGTACCCATAAAATGTCATAAGTGTTTTCCAATAAAACAGACCACGATGACGCATCACTGAGGGTTGAGCCACTGGGTTACAGTAAGAATAACTGGTCTTTCCTCTTCCTTCCTCCTTCCTTTACAAATCAGCCAATCAAATGGCAACTCAGTGCATTTGGGCATTTAAACATGGTCAAGATGACCAGCTAAACCTCAAACCGAGCAGCAGAATGGGGAAGACAGGCAGTTTAAGTGAGTTTGGCACCTGATGGGCTGGTCCGAGTTTCCCACATTGCCATCTCTGGGGTTTGCAGAAAAATAGATAATATCTAAACGATGAGTCTCAATTTCTGCTGTCACAATTAAATGGTGGGGTCAGAAATTGGTGTCAACAGCATGAAAGGCTGGATGCGTTCTTCCTTGTATTAGAGGTTCAGGCTGGTGGTGATGGTGTAATGATGAGAGGGACATTTTCTTGGCACTCTTCAGACCTTTTATTGGAACATTGTTTAGACAAAACATCACAAAGCTCAAATAACTTTAAGTTGGATTTTTTTGGGGGGGGGGGTTAAATGCACTAAATGCCTTTTCGTTTTCACCTTTTTGGTGTGTATTATCTAAATTTTGAATTAATTTTAGCTTGATCACAGTTCACTTCCTGCTAAGCACTTAATTAAACTCCCAGAGAGCAGCCATTTAGCTTTTCTACCTATAAAACCCGGAGAGCAGCCAAATGGCTGGTAGGCTTTTAGCTAAGCTTTAGCTTCAGCCAAGTGGAAGCTAAATTGGCTAGTCATTCATATGTATATTAGGTTGTTACCTGGGAATTCTGGAGGGAGGGGAGTGGGGGTGTGTGATTGAAGGGGTGGGGGAGCTGCTAAAAGCTGTGCACTTCCTTTTGTGTTTCATCTTGATGCATTCTCAATCATCCAGGGAAATAAATCTCCAAAAGTCACCAACTTGGAGTGTTTCAGTTTGCCCTAAGATGGCAAACTGAAACACTCCAAGTTGGTGACTCCCCTCCCTCCAGAATTCCCAGGTAACAACCTAATATACATATGAATGACTAGCCAATTTAGCTTCCACTTGGCTGAAGCTAAAGCTTAGCTAAAAGCCTACCAGCCATTTGGCTGCTCTCCGGGTTTTATAGGTAGAAAGGTAAAAGCCTGGGGATGCATGTGTTAATTACTTTTCAGGGTGCAGGTATTTTCTCTCTACACACGGTGGCAGCAGAGGCCCAGACATGACAGCCATTGCAGTTTTTAACCCAATCATTGTGAAACTAAAACAAAAACGTGAACCTCAATACACTGCATGAAATGCATCCGAAAGTAAAACTCATAGTGTGAAAAGCATTTTTCAAGGCTTTTAGATTTTGTGTGCTTCTTTAAAGGGCAATCAAGGTTAATCATCTCAGTGGGCAGATTACTGCTGGATCTGCAAAATCCAAAATATTTTATTTCATCTGAGACTCTGGTGATATTCAGATTGAAGACTTTCAAAAATATTTTTTAAATCTCTCCTGGGGAAAAAAAAAAGAAAAACTATTGTCTATTAATGGCTGTGTGTACAAAATATGCAAACATAACACAGTTTGACAGGCATAAAATAGTATTTTTGCACCAACAAGGTGCTCTCCCAAAGCTGTCAGCCTAAAAACTGTTGGCTGATAGCTCTAAAACACATCTACGACAGATAAACAACATCTGAAAGTCATGCTGTTAAGAAACAGGATAAAAACATCAAGCAAAAACCTGACGCAGGACCTGCAGATGATCCATCTACTGCTCACCAAAGGCTCATCAGAAATGGGCTCAGTGGAAGGACAGAATACTATATATTCTTGACCGCTATACAGAAAGAGTCTCATCAGCAGTGGCTTCATTTTTCATGATAATGATCCCAAAAACACTGCCAATGAAATAAAAACATACTTGGGTAGAAAAACATACAATGAATCACTATCAGTCACGGACTGGCTTCCCCAGAACCCAGACCTCGATATTACTGAAGCAGTGTGGGATTCAACATCCAAAGAACAGCTTTGAATGTCCTTCAAGAAGCCTGGAGAACTATTCTTAAAGACTGCTTAAAGAAAATAAGGCCATCTCATAGAGTTCAGGCTCTGGTGAAGAGTAACAGTGCTCATACCAAATATTGATTTTCAAGCTTGTTAGACTCTCACAGACTGATTCATCTAATATACTGTATTTCAGTTTATGTTTGGACATTTCTCATTGAATCGTTTTCCATTTTCCTACCAGTGGATAAATAAATAGTGGCTTGAGACTTTTGCACAGCATCATGCAGGTTTGAAGGTTTGCTCAAAGCTGTAACAGGATCATGTGGCATTTCTGAGTCCAGTATTTTTTCTGTGCATGTTTACTGATTAATAATGGCCCTATTTCTGTGTCAAAAGGTCATTTTTAATACAAGTGTTACTTTAATGTCAGGACGTTAGCAGTATTTTTAAGGTGCTAATATTAGCCTCCATGAGTAAAAGTGACATTAAAGTAAGTTGCATTGTTTGTTTGCTAAATTTGCTGTTTATTTTGCTCTTTCTAGTTCCTTTATTGTATAAAATTTTAGTTTTGGATGTTGGCCTAAAGTGTCTGAACTGTTTATCTCATGATGAAACCAAATTCAGACTATTTATAGAAGGCTATTCTAATTTAGCAGGAAATATGAGTGATATTCAAAGTGCTTCCCTATGTTCCCTCAGAGCACAACAGATTAATTGTTGGCTTCATTATGCTGTATCATATTACACCGCATCTGTATTGTGATACAGGACAAGAATTTGTACAAGGTCCTGTAATAAAATAAGCTTTATTCAATTATGGATTGGAACGTAGGGTCTTCTTTCAGCTTGTCCTGGGCTCTGTCGCCCCCAGCAGGCGCACGGCGGTAGTGCTACAATCACTCACAATAGGCAGTAGGAGTGGACGAGCCTGAGGGTGAGCAGGCGGGCTGTCTTCACAGGGAACTCTCCTGTAGGAGGTGATACTAAACCCTCCTTCTTTTCCGACCTGAAACAGGAGCCGGAGTCCGGAGCAGGATGTATTGATCTGTTTGTTTGTAGTGCGTCTCCGGCGGATCCTCCATGCGTCAGCCCCGGGAATGGATCAGGAATCCGGTGCGGCGTCTGCGGGGAGTTTCATCTCCCTGAATGAGCATGAGCAGAGGTATTACTCAGGTCTCCACGGTCTGTGCCAGGCTGACACTTCAGGAAAACTGTCGTCCAGTAAAGTGGCAGAGCTGTTCAAGGCGTCTCAGCTACCTCCCGAATCTCTGCATAAAGTGAGTGTGGTGCTTGTGTCTGCGGCTGCTTGGTCAGCTCATGTTATCAAGTGTGAGGGGCTGAGGGCTGCGGCTGCTGCTCCCTAAACCCCCAGATGCAGGAGACACAGAGCCTGCGGTCTACTGTGTATAATAATGAGCCACATTTTCATTGTGATGCCTTTCTGATCTCTTTGTGTGTGTGTGTGTGTGTGTGTGTGTGTGTGTGTGTGTGTGTGTGTGTGTGTGAGAGAGAGGTTTCACAAACCCTCTTTCTCCCCCTCCTCTTCTACACAGGAAGCCAGTCTATTTACATATATGAGGGTATAGCTGAGCATGTGTCTGTAGGTCTCATCACTACATTAGTAGCTGTGTCGGTCCTCAGATGTCACCTTGGAGATGTTGTAGTTTAGGTTAAGGTTAGGCCTTTTGCACTCATTTCTAATAAGCTTGTTTACTGTAACCAATGATTTTTTTTTGATGTGATCAGCACCAACAATAGCCTTTGTCAGTAGTTATGTTTACAAATTGTTGTGCTGTCCCCTTTAAGAATAACAACTGTGGTTCTGAAATTTTAAACCATTCACTTCCAGAGGTTGACCAATACTAAATTTTGAGTGGCCGGCACCAAGTATTTGTGAAAAAAAAACCTCAATATTGATCCATCAGCAAATAAGATTTTTATAGATAAATGCATAATATTCATATTCGAGTATTCTGTCTGCTCAGAAGTGATGCACTCTGAATGTAGAAGGAAAACCACTTTTTCATCCATCATCAGACTGAAATAGTGAAATCATAGTGAGTTTCTTATCACTGTGATTTAATACAGCAAACATCACAAAGTCATTTGGATACAGGGACTTTTGTAAAACTGGAGCAACCTTTTGTCAGACAAATGGTTGAAACATCTTAAAATGAGAAATAATTTAACTCAATCAATAATAAATAGATTGTCAGTTTGGTTATTTCAGCTCAGCAGTTCATCTGATATAGAAATCATAACCTATAAACTTGATGTTTCTGTGATGGATTATAAAACATATAGATTCTTCAGACTTGCTGAGGTTTAATATGGCACATAAATGGCTGTTAAAGCAGTTTTACAAAGACAGCAATATATCTGAAACTTACAATACTTCAAAAGTCAAACATTTAAAGCATATACCATATCATTTGTGGTTATGGATCTTAAAACTTGTAAAACCCACCACTTTATTAACCGATGCTTTCAAAATCCTTTCTGAAAGAATGAGGGTCTAATTAAAAGCAGACAAAACTAACACGTAAACAAATTTAATTAAAACTTTTACTGAGCTCCTTGTTTTTCTTTGCGTGTTATTGATTAAGCTTTATGGGCTGATACCCGACAAACTTGACAGACAACTTAATAGCAGTGGTGGTGTTAACTGTGTCTCGCTGGCTGCAGCATGAAAGAACCCAGTGAGAGTCATTTTGCCGACCCATCACAGGAATAAAAACACATTTTTCCAGCTCAGATGAGCACAGCGGGTCGCTGTCTCCGTTCACGCCACCCTCTGTCCCAAGGGGTCTGCTCCCTTCGATGGGAGGCTATTGTGTCTCTGCGTGGGTGTCAGGAAGTTTGGCACTGAGCCGCACTTCCTTCCTGTCAGGCCTGGATCGCCGCCACCGCTTTGGGGTGATTGACACGCAGCCTTCTGAGCTGTGTTTTGGCCCTGCGGCAGGATGCCTGCACGATCGCTCCTGAAGTCACTGCTGACTTCTGGGTCATCATGTCACACAGTATCAGAGACTGGCTTATGTCCTCTCTTGCCTCCGTGAGTTAAATGTCATGTTGTGGCTCTTGAGGTTGTGCTACAATCATGCTATAATATTTGCTAAAACAAAGGACATTTTCCACCATGTGCTGTATGTAGAGGTATGTTCTGCTGATTTACGATTTAGTAAATTTAGACAGGAAGTTTCTTTTTTTTTTTTTCCTAACTGATCTGTTTACAGCAGATAAATAAAAAAGCACGAGGCTTCCGCCTGCTGCAGTGAGGTCAGCTGTTGTGCTCATTAAATGGATGTATAAAGACTTGGGGTCACACTGCTATTGCCTGAGATTAACTTTACCGCCATCTAAGCGGATGTCCCTCATAACATTTTATCATGGGAAAGTAACAGCCACTGCAGCCACTGTAAATCCCAACCTATACAATTCGCAGTACATTTGTAGTTCATTTTCCTGCCATGTGTTTGTGCGTAAATGCCACGTTCAGGTTCCTGCACAGAAACGATGTGTTGACAGATGTGCTGTCAAACCTGTCCAGATGAATGAGGGTGTGGTCAGAGTTCCTGTGCTCACATCCTGGTTTGATGGTGCTGGTGCTGCTAGCTGATTGTTTAAAAATATTAATGGAAAAAGGCATATGACTAATATATCAGTATGTAAGTTGTCTAGTATGAAAAAACTGTTTGTGGTACTTTACAAATGGCATCATCACATTGTTTGTCCGGGGGTTCCTCCAACAATCTGCAGTGCATATAGTAGATAATGTATCACAGCAAAGAAGTAGTTGATGTGCAAACGCTCAGTGTTATCACCGTAATTTGCTGACTAATTCGTTAAACAGTGCAAACACTGACCACCTTTTCTTTCCACCATAACGTACTGTTTAATCAAACCTAAAGTAAGTGTAAGTAGGTTTAAGTGCGCTTACTTCCTGCAAGATTAATGGCTGATTCTAAATTAAGAGCGTGTGGTTAATTGGTTGTCAGGGTTTTTCCCCTCCAATGGACTGATGACCTATCCTCTTGGTCCTGCCGTATGATGGTTGGACTATAAGAATATAAATAAAGAGTTATTTGTCTGTGGCCATATCTAATCAACCAAACACATGCTAGAAATTCAATGGATTCAGGCATCTAGACATGACCTGCTGAATCTCTCAGAATGGGTAAGAAAGGTGATTTTCGTGACTTTGAACGTGGCATAGCTGTTGATGCCCGCCAGGCTGGTCTGAAATTTGCCCAAAACTGCTGAGGACTTTCCCACAAAGCCATCTCTAGAATTTACAGAGAATGCTGTGGAAAAGGGAATGGTAAATTGAGGCTACAATTCAAAAGGCTCACCGAAATTGGACAACAAAAGATTGGAAAATCACTGGCGGGTTTGATTTCCGCTGTGAAACTTGGATTGTAGGGTCATAATTTTCTGTAAACAACATGAAAGCATGGATCCACCCTGCTCTGTATCAACGGTTAATGCTTGTGTTGGCATAACAGTATGGGGTATACTTTGTTGGCATACTTTAGACCCCTTAATACCAACTGAGTTTTGTTTATAATACCATAATGTTGTTGCTGATCATGCCCAGCCCTTTATGAATCTATACCATGAAAAATTAATACAATTTTGAATTTCAAATGGGGCCTAATCCTATACTGGCAATATATTTAAAAATATATTTATTACTTTAGACACTTAAATAAAGATTTTTATACAGTTAAACAGTGCACATGCACTGCAAAAACAACATATACATATATATACTAATTATTATAATACTTTAACACACCAAAACTGGGGCAAATCGACCACAGTCGAGAGGTCCAGTTTGTGACTTAGTTGAACAGGAGCTGCCAGCTACAGCTGGACATGTCGACATCCACCTGTCAGTTAAAGTGTCTATTTTCCTAATAATGTCCTAACTCAGGCGAGCTATAAATAATCCCTATGCAGTGGGTAGGAAATTGTAGAACCATTCTCACTTTTTGGCGTTGTATTTTTCAGCTTTGGGGGCTGCTGTTTGTTTCCAACCCAGAACTCAAGTTACTCCTAAGAGTCAAATGCTGATTTCTGTGCTTTGTGTCTGTGAAACAGCAGATGCTTAACACCACAACAAACAATAAGCTAAATCTGGCGTAACTGCTGACAGTTGAAACATCAATGCCACCCAGACTGCTTTTTGTATCCACAATAGATGTGAACCCATGGATTAATCTTGGATTTTGCACATCAGTCAAATACTTTTACATTAAAATGTAAAAGTACTTTTACATTAAAATGTAAAAGTAAAGAGAAAAAAAGAAGTTCCTGACTGCTAACAAATGCTTTTTATCAGCAATGACAGTGGATCTGGTCAGATTATTCTCCCTAGTACTACAGGGTAATATGTTGAATAACGTGGCTCTTCTCTAAAATTACATCCTCAGCTAGCCATAAGATTCAGTAGTATCCACAAAGTTGCACCAGTGTTGACGTAGTGAGCGCTGAAATGCTTCTGGCATCATTCCACCTTCCTTAAATAACTTTCCCCTAAGGCCGTAGATCTGACCTGTCAGTCTGGTTCCTGAAGGCCTTCGCTGTTCTTCCTGCAATAACCTCACCATCTATCATTTTTCCGCTGAAATCAGGCGCACACATCAGTGCTGCAGACCTGACCTCCAGCTGTATGCTCAGCCTCTTCTCACAAGACTGTAGCTGTTTTGAATGTCCTGCCCCTGTGAAAGCTGTTTAATGAATACACTGCAGGTCAAGCAGAAATAATGTCTCATAAGGCAACGTGAGCCCTTTGGCCTCATTAGACAATAGATAGGACCAGGGCCCCATGTTCTTCGTATTTCAGAAGTGCATACCACTAAATGTTTAAAAATGGGCTCATGTAGGCTTTTTTTTTTTGGTGACGTATAAAAAAGTAGACCTTGCTTTGAATTTTGTCAGTTTATGAAAACATGTTTGTGTTACTGGTTTTAATTCCATTGTTGCCACAATAAAATATCTATCCGGATTTCATGAATCCAGCCTTAGTGGAGATGTGGAGAATGGCCAGAAGAAGAGGGCATTACATTTTGGTGAGGATCCAGAGCACTTAGGCTACTATAAAATTTGCAAGATGGCATTGGCCTTGGCGGAAAATGTGCTCTAGTGATAAAACCAAGGGTGCCTTATTGAGTTGCTGGGACAGTTTGACAGGGAAAGAACACCAACACAATTTAAAGTTTACTTTTCAATTTAGAAGAAATGTCTCACCCACAAATAAGCCAAACAATAAAGGGATGTATGGCCAAAAAGTAGCATAAACAAAACGGTTAGCTTACCCAGTAATAACAAAACGGGTTGCTTTAAAACTGCTTTAAGAGATTTTTTCTGAATTAAATGGACATGTCATGTTTATTGCGTTCATTTTTAAGCTATTTAAAATGATAGTGATAAATGGTGTTACCATACTAATTGTTTTCTTCACTGCCACAGATTTAAGTTAAGCAAATGGGGGGGTCTCGAACTCCAGGCCTCGAGAGCCGGTGTCCTGCAGGTTTTAGATATCACCCTGTTTCAACACACCTGAATCAAATGATTTGTTCATTACCGGGCTTCTGGAGAACTTCAAGACGTGTTGAGGAGGTCATTTAGCCATTTAAATCAGCTGTGTTGGATCAAGGACACATCTAAAACCTGCAGGACACTGGCCCTCGAGGCCTGGAGTTTGACACCTGTGAGCTAATTATTTGCTTAGCTAAAAAAAAAATTGACTGTAATACCACAATTATCGCTTAATTAATCAATAATTGGCTAAAAGATATAAAATCAACAAGGACTTTAAAAAAAAAAAAAAAAGAAGCTAAAAGTCAGAGTCTGCTACTTCTAGTCTAGTGCTAAGAGAAGCTAAACCCTGTGCTAATATGCTTAGCATAGCTATAGAGCTGTCCCTTTATTAATAAATGTGTGGTGAAAAACTAAAGGACTACAAAAGGTTGTTGTTGTTTTTTTTTTAAGAAAGCAAAGCCAGGCTAGCATTTGTCAAATTTAGGCTAGCCTTTTTGCTAAATTAAGCTAAAATGAGGTTTGGTTCGTATTTTAGCTAGGTAGATAGATAGGGTACTGTTTGGTTTCCTTAAGTGTAGACATAATATCTTAAAACCAGAGCGTAGAAGGTGTTATTACTTGATTCAGTATTACAGTATTTTATAATCCTAATCCGCTGTGCTTCCCAGGAAGCATTGTACCTTGAAACAAAAGAGAAAAAGACAAACAGATTACATCGTGCTAATCTCTTGCATACTTTTCTTCTAGTTTTATTCTATTTACCCATAATTTTCTACTATACATGATCTTGATCAGGGTGTAAAATAACCACATTCTTAAGCTAGCCCTGGCTAGATTATATTTCTGTCACTGCAGGCAGCATGAAAGCTGAGATGTATGACATTGTTGGACATAGATAACTGTGTCACAAATTCAGGGCATTGGTCGTAGCATGTTTCAGCTGGTTTCAGTTGTTCACAATGCAAAAGTCTTTTTTTGACTTCTTTTTCAGGTGACCGAGGTGTGTGGAGCAAAGCGTCTGGGTTACTTTGGTACATCTCAGTTCTACGTGGCTCTGAAGCTGCTCGCAGCTGCCCAGGCTGGTCTACCCATTCGCCTGGAGAGCGTAACCGCCAGTAAGTCTGCTGCTCAGAGAGGAGGCGTCTTATGAGAGGAAAAGGGGATCAGGAGATTATCTTAACATGGCAGGATTTGGCCTAATCTGGATGAAAGGGGAGTCGCATGGAAAGGGCTAAGTGGGTTTGCCCTTATTACAAGGAGCACACAATCATTTACACCCTGCCCAAATAGGAAACCCTAATGTGTGTGTGTTTTTTTTTTTCTTCATAAAATCACATAGCTTCATGGATTATTAGAAGGAATATGTTTATCGGTTCATATTCATTTTTGTATGTAGTAGTAGCTCTCCTCAGCAGAATAAAGCCTGTAAAGAAGTTCATCCTGATTAATTCCCTCGTACTAATTCTAGTTGTATCAAAGGTCATTGTGCTAGGCCTAAATCATGAGACAAATTTAAAAAAACACTTATACTGTATATCCACTTAAGCATTTGAGTTGGTGTCAAAATAAATAATATATCATTTATATCAATGATTTTTGTGCTGTCTCTCCAGATCTACCTCTACCTAGATTTGTTGGTCTGAAGAATGAACCAGAGATGCGATACTCGACTGTCCCTTCCTGCATAGACGCTCAGGGCGCACAGTGTGGCTCTGCACCCGGTTCTCTTATCTGGACTCCAACAGACAGGAACACCTTCAGACATCTGGAGGCCGGCACAGACAAGAAGGTAAGCCTGTGTGCGCTGCCATCTGCTACTTTTGGCCTGTATGCATGCATCAAAGTTATTATAGCTTAGTGCAGCTATGCAGTATGACCAAGAAGTATGCAAATACATTCCAGTCAGCTCTAATCATCGGAGCAGTTGATGAGAGATTAGAGAAGAATGACAAGCCTCTTTCAGTCATTCCAGTTTGTCCTTAATCAGAATTACTAGAACTGGATGACCGGAGACCTCCCTGACCACAAATTGCAATAACTTAGTTATGCCAGCAGGATCAAACTTTTGCATCAGTGTCATGGATTTGTTGTGTTTTTTGCATTTCAGCAACGGGTGTTTGCAGAACAATCATAACTGAGAAGAAGTGAATGGAGCGAAATTGCAAAACTATGTATTACCCTAGTTTTTAAAGACAAAAGCCAACATTGTATTTATATTTTTCAAATATAGGATGGATAAGATGAACAAATTGAAATAAAATTACTAGCACATGTTATTTGGTTGGTTAAGGCTTCATAATATAATGTTCCTGCTTAATGGCAGATGATAGCTAAACTTTAAGTGCATATGGTTGGTGGTTAGTTTAACTATTCATTTCATGAGTAAAATAAAAATATGGGGTTCCATAAAATACCTTGTGATACTGTCATGTCCCCAATACTCCCAGAAAGGTGCTTTATTACAATCACAACCTATAAAAATGAATCTCGTTAAAGCCTAATAGGCCTAATAAAACCAGGCCTATTAAATAATTAAACATTAAACATTAAAGCCATAACCGCATTAATGTCGCAAATCTCCGGGGCTGCACGGCGTCAACGCGTTAGCACCGTCCAGCCCCGTGCACAGGGCGATCTGCGCTAACTTGCTAACAGAGATTTGCGGCGTTAATGCAGTTATGGCTTTAACGTAATTTTAAAGAGATTAACGCTGACAGCACTAATAAAAATACAAAAAAACCCTTCAATTTCAACTTCAACTATTGTCTTGATCATAATTTACAAGTGATGAAAATGTTTAGCTCACAAAATGTGCATATAGCCCCATTTATTCTAGACCTGCGGTTCCCAAACCCCGGTCCACCGGTCCGTGAGTCGTTTGGTACCGGGCCGCGAGAGATGAGGCTCGGGTGTGAAATTTATGGCTTTCAGGGTTCTTGTCGTTACCTCAGTTTCCCTGGGTCTTTTCCCATGTTGTAGTTGTGTGTCTTATTTTGAAAGAAATATGTACGTGTTACCATAGCGACCAGAGAGCTTTAAGGAGCAGAAAGGAGGATGTTACGCTGCTAATAAAGTTACTCAATTACACAGTGAATTTGCATTTATTATTATATTTACAAAATACCAAAGTTTTTGTCTTGGTTGTATCATTTTATTTTGTTGTATTTATCCGCAACACGGATAAACACGCCTTTAAGGCCGGTCCGTGAAAATATTGTCTGACGTTAAACCGGTCCGTGGTGCAAAAAAGGTTGGGGACCGCTGTTCTAGACGACCTTGCAAGGGCCCCCTATGAACCCAGCAATGTAGAAGGTGGAAATTCTATAAAGAACTTTATTATCATTGGTGCTCTGGTGGACTACAAAGATGGAATACAAACATGTCATACTCTGAAAAACTAGCCCACTGGAGGGTGAACTAAGTGTTGTGACGGTAGGCAATAACAACTTAGCTGCTAGCTTATGTAGTTATGTGTAAGAAAGCTCCTTTAGTTAGCCAAGGGATTTGCGAACATAATATTTTTACTTATATCTTTTCATTCTGCTACAGCACAAGTTGCATATTTTAAAAAATGGTTTGAAGAAATATAACAGCCTAAAACTGACATCTGGATTAAGACTTATCAGTGATTCATGGTGTCCCTGTTCTTCTTACTGATGCCACACATCTTATGGTCTGTGTAAGGTGTTTTTGATTTAGTCCTCTGCATTAAATCTATGCTGTAGGTACGTCATAACTGCAAATCTGCTATAACTTATCGTTGACAACGTGTTGACGCAGCCCAAAATGGCTGTAATGGTACCATTCTTCCCTCCTACCCAGGAGAAACGCCACCATCAACCAATTTTTTTTGGGGCACCAAAACTGCAGAGCACACTGTGGACAAATATAAATACTAGCAACAGCATTGGCCACTTAGGTAGGCAGAATCTTAGGCTGTATATCAATCAATCAATCAATCAATCTTTATTTATAAAGCACTTTTCATACAGAAAAAATGTAGCACAAAGTGCTTTACATAGTTAAAAGCAGCCCACCCCACCCTCCAACTCACTCCCCACACTCTCAATACACATATATACCCCCACCCACACACACATACACACACGCGCACACTTAAAGAGTAAAAATTGGGCTGGGCTCGCATGAGCCAAGTGAGGAAACATTATAACAGAGAGCCGTCTGCACCGGGAGCCGGTCACAGACCGCAGCCTCCGGGCTGGGCACACAGCCGGAGGGAGGCAAAGGAGCCCCCCAACCAGGCTGAGAGGACCCCAGAGACCCAGCAGCCACGGTCAATAACAGCCCCGGTGCAGAGAGCGCCCTCCGAGGAAACACTGGAGATATGACGCAATACGATGTATACAGGGTAAAATGATAAAATAAATAAGAACAGGATACAATATAAATATAAATATAAATAGAGTAAGAAGATTAAAAAATGAATAAGAATAAAATCAAGAAATATTAGGTAAATCCTAAATTAATAATAGAATAACAGGATAGAATAAATAAGCATAAAAAATAAATAAACGCTAAGTAAAAGCTAAATTAAAAAGGTGGGTCTTGAGCCTGTTCTTAAAAACATGTACGTTCTCTGCGGCCCTGAGCTCCTCCGGCAGGCTGTTCCACAGACGAGGACCATACCACTGAAAAGCTGCCTCTCCGTGAGTATGTGTCCTGACTTTAGGGACAATCAAAAGGCCAGTACCAGAGGACCTCAGGGTCCGCGAGGGTTCGTATGGTAAAAGCATATCTGAAAGCTAAGAAGGCCCAAGACCATTAAGACATTTAAAAACCAATAAAAGAACTTTAAAATCGATCCTGAAACACACGGGGAGCCAGTGCAGCGATTCTAAAACCGGTGTAATGTGGGCCCGCCCTCTGGTCTTCGTCAGCACACGAGCTGCCGAGTTTTGCAAAAGTTGTAAAGTTGAAATATTCTTCTTAGGAAGACCAGAGAGCAGGGCATTACAGTAATCAATGCGACTGGTAATAAAAGCATGCATCTCCGTGTTGGCCCGAGAGAGAATAGGGCGGACTCTGGCTATATTTTTTAGATGATAAAATCCAATTTTGGTTACATGTTTAACATGTGGGATAAAACCAAGCTCAGAGTCAAAAATAACACCCAGGTTTTTCACTTGTAGTGAAGGACATAGTGAAAATGCCTCTAATTTAGACAAGAGTTTCTCTCTCTGAGCCTCAGGACCGACAATTAAAACTTCAGTTTTGTCCTGGTTAAGCTGTAAAAAGTTTTCTGCCATCCAAGATCTTATATCCAAGATACAGTTAAAAAGGGCATCCATTGGTCTGGTGTCATCAGGAGACACGGAGATGTACAGCTGCGTGTCATCAGCGTAACTGTGGAAGTTCACTCCATGCCTCCTGATGACACTGCCGAGAGGCAACATATACAAATTAAAAAGTACAGGGCCTAGAACCGACCCTTGAGGCACACCACATGTCATTTTATGGATCTTAGAGGAGCATGTATCCATACTCACCATAAAAGATCTGTCAGAGAGATAGGAAGTGAACCAGTTGTGTACAGCACCAGAGAGGCCCACCATGTGTTTTAGTCTGTTTAAAAGAATAGCGTGGTCTACTGTATCAAAGGCTGCGCTTAGATCCAGTAGCACCAGGACTGAGAGCTTTTGGGCGTCCCAGTTACATCTAAGATCATTTAAAACCTTTAGGAGAGCCGTCTCTGTGCTGTGGTTCACCCTAAATCCAGACTGGAATATCTCCAGGATCTGTCTATCATTCAGAAAATCAGTAATCTGAGTAAAAACAAGTTTTTCTAAGACTTTACTTAAAAATGGTAAGTTGGATACAGGTCTGTAGTTATTAAAATCATTACAATCCAAATTGCTCTTCTTCAGAAGGGGCCTCACCACCGCCGTTTTAAAGGCAGCAGGGAAGACACCCAACTGAAGAGAGCAATTCATCATGTATAAAAGCTCAGCCTCAAAAAATCCATAAAGTGTTTTAAAGAGTGAAGAAGGAATTGGATCTAAAAGACATGTGGTGGGTCTCACTGTGGAGAAAACTTTCTGAAAGTTCTCAGCATTAACCAGGACAAAGCTGTCCAGTGTCTCCTCAGGTACAATCGAGCCATCAGATGTGTTTACAATCATATCGCGATTAGATAAAATATCAGATCTGATGGCGCTGATCTTTCCCCTGAAGTGGTCTGCAAACTGCTCACAGAGCGAGTCTGTGGGGGTTCTTTTGGAGCTTTTAAAATCAGGGTTAAATAAATGATCTATGGTGGAAAAGAGGACCTTGGGATTATTTTTGTTAATACTGATTATTTTGGCGAAGTATGAATTTCTTGACTTCCTTAATGTATTATTGTACATTTTAAGTTGCTCGGAAAATATTTGATGGTTGATATTATTTTTATTTTTCCTCCATCTCCTTTCTGCTGCCCTGCAATTTCTTTTGAGTTTTTTGACTTCTTCGTTTCTCCAGGGTGATGCATGTTTTACGTTAATCTTTTTGGTGGTGAGTGGAGCAACGGAGTCAAGGCTTTTCTTCAGTTTGCTGTTAAAATAACTAAAAATCAAATCGCAGGGTGCAGGTAAAATCACAGGGGGGCATTTGACTAAAACCCTGGTAAAATTTGCAGCCACTTCAGAGGTTAGATAGCGCCTCCTCACAGTTCGCACCGAGGTCTTCCGCTGAATAACACCGGTGATGTTAAAAAACACACAGTAGTGGTCAGAGACAGCCAAGTCAACAACAGAGGACACGCTGGTGGACAGCCCATGGGTGATGACCAGGTCCAGAGTGTGTCCTCTGTTGTGAGTCGGCTGCGTGACGTGCTGGATAAAATCCAAACAGTGAAGAATGTTTAAGAATTCTTTTGCTGCAGGGTCAGAAGGATTATCTATGTGCAGGTTAAAATCACCGGTTAAAATTATCATATTATATTTTGAATGTATGTTTGTTAAAAATTCTGAGAATTCCTTGATAAAAGCAGCGCTGTCTTTAGGTGGTCTATAAATTGTGACAGATAAAACTGGAGGGCTGCTGAAAACAATAGCATGGAATTCAAAAGTGGTAAAATGATCAAATAAAATTTGTTTGGTGGTGAGTGTGTTGTTGGCTAAAGATGCAGTCCCACCACCTCTCTTACCACTTCTAATAGAAAAAGAGAAATTAAAATTTGGTGGGGAGGCCTCAGTGAGAACAACTGGTGCATCCGAACCCAGCCATGTTTCAGTTAAAAATAAACAGTCAAGTTTATTATCTAAAATTAAATCATTAATAATAAAAGACTTGTTCGACAGAGAGCGTACATTTAAAAGTGCCATACTGATTGAGACTGGTGGATTATTGACAATAGAGTTGAATGGATGTTGATATTTTTGAAGAGGCCGGAGGTTATTAATGTTTTTGGAGTTACTGGATTTATGATAATTCTGTTGCTCTCTGTTTGTGATTATGACGGGTATTGTGTTGACTGTGGGAGAGAAAGGTCCTAGTCCAGAGTTTTGTGTATTACTGTTAAAAGTGGAACAAATATAGGAGCTGGGACCAGGGGAACATCAGTCAGTGGCAGACAGTGGCGATGTGCGGGAGTGCTGTACGCCAAATGCCAAATTGGCGGACAGCAAACGGCGTCCCCAGGCGTTGAGGTGGAGCCCGTCTGCCCCAAAAAGATGCCTGTCACCTAGAGAAATGTTCACGTGCTACATGCTGGTTTGTTTGTGTGAAATAACAAATACTTCCTCCACGGTTTGAGAGAGATAAAATTAATATTGATCACAACTAAGTTCAGGTTACTTGTTTGTCCTGTCTGCAACAGTATCTGTTTCTCATGTGGGCTCTTTGGAAAATCGATTACCCACCCCTCATTTATACTGTCCCTGTATTTAAAGGAACCTTGGTCGCCACCACGATCCCCGTGTAGCTCACCACCTCGCTCGCCATTGACATATCGCAGTTACCCATACGCCAAGCAGAGAAATGGAGTTGACCCGCAAATCGGTGAGATCATTTTCACTCCTATTAAAGCTGGAAATCAGAATTTTAAAAACCCTTTTTTCCCTTTTAAGTTAAGTTCTACCACCATCTGTGCAGTTGTAGAGTTCTCCAGAGTCTTCACGTGCCATAAACTGTCTGATTTAGCATGTTTGGAGCTTGCTTGTACATTTGTAATTAACAAATAATTCGGACTGAGAAATGAAAACGATGAGGTTTTCCTGAGTTTCTGACACCTGTTCATTCCTCGAAACTTTCGGTTTCTTTCTTCTCACGGTTCCTTTTGATCTGTAAATCTTTCATTCTCTCAGATCACATTTTTCAGGAGTGTAATCAGCAGGAAATCATTGCATGTCAGTCTCAAGTTTCTCCTCCGTCAAAGCTGTGTTTTTCTCTTCTATCCTTCAGCCTACGAAAGCAAACATTCCTCGCGGCCGATCGTTCAGCTGGAGCAGCACTCCTCACCAAGCAAATACGGGACCAAACCCACTGTGGAGCATCCAGCTATGGCTCAGGTACTGATGTTTTTCTCTTTAAAGATTTACAAATATGTTTTATTAAGTCTGTATTATGCCACTTTGATTTTCTGTATGTGCTCAGGCTTCCTCAGTAGAAAGGCTCGAGCAGCAGGCTGTTTCAGATTATACTGAGGATGACCCCTGGAGGATCACAGAGGAACAGCTGGAGTATTACACTAATCAATTCAAGAGCCTGCAGCCTGACCTGGGGGCTCTCATCCTGGGTATGGACAGCCCACCTGCACCTCAAATGCATTCATCTAAAGATTTAAAAAAAAAAAACAAAAAAAAAAACATCTTGCTATAAAAGTATTTCACTGTTTTTTGCACTTTGTTATTTCAAGGAGCTGTAGCAAAAAATTTCTTCACAAAATCCAAGCTCCCAATTCCAGAGCTGTCCCACATTTGGTAAGTGCTGCTGACTTATGATGGTGTTGTCTGTGTCCTTGTTCTGCTCTGGGGTCAGTTTGGTGTTTTTCAGCCAAGAGCCTCAGCATGCCCTCTGAGGCAGACAGAGGCCTTTGTTTTTAAAGTGCAGACCAGTGCTACACTTCTCCTCCTCAAAGGGAAAAGGTTTCGCCTCAGGGACATTCTTTAACTCTTTATTTAATGAAATAAAGGGGGAAGATGAGATTACATTAGTTTGAACTGGAAAACTGGTTTAATTTCCTCTTATTTGAAATTACAACTTTTTTAAAAAATTATTCTTTTTCTTTTTTTTGGCACAGTTAGATTTATAAAAAAATGAAGCTCCAGCTTATGGACATCAAACTATAACCCACTGGTGAAGACAGTAGTCTTCTTAATGGCTCGGTAAATTGAGTAATGCTGAGTTTAGGCAGTCTCAAAATTAGTCTTATATCCTTGGAACTATGATTATTTACTTTCATGTAATTCTACTCACTGCTAGATGGGAAGAATGAAGCTGTAAGCAGATAAACATTAACATAAAATGCCATATAACAGCAGTTGGTGGTTAAATTGGCATTTTATTATTATATTATTATTGGCACTAAAATATTTACTCATGGTATCGTAGTTTATGTCAATTTAATAATAATAAATGAATACAAGTATATACAGTCTACAGTATTTCTAGTCAACACGCTAGGTTACCTTATCTTGGCTGCTGGGATGAAACAGAGATCAGCAAACATAAATGTCAAATTAGCTTATTTACGTAACTAGTCTGTGACTGAGTAAGAAAACCTTGAACATAAAGACATGAGGCTATTACTCCCTGTTTTTAAAAGTTGGACATTTGGGGATTCCTTTTTTTGCTGTGTTACTGTTATGCTTTCGTTAGTTAACTCAGTAACAATTTACCTTTAATTTTAAATATGTTTATATTGTCTATCCTGTAAAATAGTCAGATGTCTATTCATATTAATGTACAGAATTCATCTGCTTGCTGCTACTACTGCACATTCACCCAATGTGTGTGTGTGTATTAGAGATGGACCGATCCGATATTACGTATCGGTATCGGTCCGATACTGACCTAAATTACTGGATCGGATATCGGAGAAAAATAAAAAATGTAATCCGATCCATTGAATATCACGAAAGCACCTCACAAAACTTGCAACACGCCGTAACTCATCTCAGAACGTTAGCACGTCGGAGCAGTATGCATCACGTGATAGAGCGGCTGTGGCATGCGGGACCTGTCGGTGGTCTGGATAGCATTTGGAGCTTTGCTAGCAACCCCGCATTTCATCTCCGACAAAGTTATCCCCGAGAGAAGTAAAGCAAGTGTGTAAGTCCATCTCTGAATGTTTGTAAAGCATTCCTGCGTTAAGCTTAACAAGCGACTGCCTCTCCTGCTGCTACTTCAATCATGAAACTGCTTAATGATCAGCTGATCGGCTTTTCTGTCGCGAGTACGTCTCTCTGGTTTGTTTTTGGCCCACTTTGCACCAGAAAGAGGAAACCAGCGGCTGAACAACAGCAGCACGTTTAAGCTTGATAAGCTGTTGTTAGAATTTATTTAATATTACTTTCTACTCGAGGATCTTTTTCTACGTAGCTGACGCTGGTAACTGTGCAGGGGCGGATCTAGCAAAGTTTAGCCAGGGGGGCCGATAGGGCATGAACAGGGAAAAGGGGGCACAAAGACATACTTTTCTTTCTTATTCTCATTTAAAATGTCTCGCTTTTAATAAATAATTATCCGAATCTTACACCCAAAGTTTTAATTTGATGTAAAATGAATAGAAGTCAATTACTGTATATAGTGACTATTAAGTCTAATATATATACCCTAGTAATACACTAATACATCCAGCACCATCATTTTAAACACGGGGGCTCCGCAGGGATGTGTGCTGAGCCCCCTCCTCTTCACTCTGCTGACCCATGACTGCACTCCATCACACAGCTCCAACCTCTTCATCAAGTTTGCGGACGACACAACGGTGGTGGGTCTCATTAGCAACAGGGATGAGACCGACTACAGAAGTGAGGTGAGACGCCTGGCCACGTGGTGTGCTGACAACAATCTCTCTCTGAATGTGGAGAAGACGAAGGAGATTGTTGTGGACTTCAGGAGAATGCACACCCAACATGCTCCTCTGACCATTGACGGAGCGTCTGTGGAGAGAGTGAGCAGCACCAAGTTCTTGGGTGTGCACATCACAGAGGATCTCTCCTGGACGTACAACACCACAGCACTGGCCAAGAAATCACAGCAGCGTCTCTTCTTTCTCCGCAAACTAAGAAGAGCAGGAGCTCCAGCCCCCATCATGCACACTTTCTACAGAGGCACCATCGAGAGCATCCTGTCGAGCTGCATCACTGTGTGGTTTGGAGCCTGCAATGCGTCCTGCCATAGATCCCTCCAACGCATAGTGAGAGCTGCAGAGAGGATCATTGGTGTCTCTCTCCCCTCCCTCCAGGACATTTACAGCACCCGTCTCACTAAAAAAGCCCTTTGCATAGCGGCTGATCCCACGCACCCAATGCAAAGCTTCTTCAAGCTGCTGCCGTCAGGGAGGAGACTGCGGAGTCTCCAGGCCAGGACCAGCAGACTGAAGGACAGCTTCATCCATCAGGCTGTCAGGAAGCTAAACTCCCTCCCGATTCTGCCCCCCTCTCCCCTCTTCTCCACCACGGTCTCACTGAACTCTGTCACACACACACACACACTCACTCTCTGACGCACTCACTGGCCTGCTCCAGTCACTTTGTGGAGCATTGGACTGCTTAAGCATTGGACCTCATAAGACTCTGTTGTTACACTATCTCTTACCGTACACTACTAAATCCCCATTTGCACTATTTGCCTATTTTGCACCACTATGCCTTCTTACTTGAATATTGTATATTGTATATTGCATAGCTTTTTTTTTGTTATACGTAAAATTGTATTGTATTTATTTAAATTTTTACTTTTTAATTATTTTATTTGCATTTTTCTAATCACTAGGGTTTGAGAGTAACGCAATTTCTATTCTGTGTATGTCCTGTACATGTGGCAGAATTGACAAATAAAGTTGACTTGACTTGACTAGTAAGCTATAGTACTTTTTCCTTTGGGAAGGTACCATCTGTGCAGTCTGCAATTTTGCTGAAGAAAGATGTTGAATCTATTTAATATTTCTTGAAAAATAATTGATTTCTGTGCATTTTTTTTTCACACTGCATCAAATTAAGGTTGATTACGTCGATTAAGCATCATGAGGTGGAGCGTGAGGGGTGGTTCCCTATTTTTTTATTTTTTTATTTTTGTTGCTGGGAGTTGGAACCCTATTAGTTAGGTTGCTTAATATTTACGCTAAGTACTCTTTAAAATACCAGAATAGGGAGGATTGAGTAGGTTTAAGTTTATTAGATTGATCAGTATTGCTGAACTATGAAATTTTTTTTTTTTTGCATACAGGTATAACAGAATAGCTTTAGTGTAGTTGTTGTTTTAAACTTGAGTATGAACTTATACAAAATGCAGCAAGATATTTAAAAAACAGTTTTGTTGATTAAAAAACACTATATCGGATTCATATCGGTATCGGCAGATATCCAAATTTATGATATCGGAATCGGTATCGGACATAAAAAAGTGGTATCGTGCCATAGTGTGTATATATATATATATAATGTTCTTCCTCTACCCCCCCCCCCCCCCCCCCCCCCCCCCCCATTTTTGCACATGTCGAGGAGCGTGTCAGGCTACATTTCACTGTGTGTTATACTTGTATAACTATGCATGTGACAAATAAAGAACCTTGAATTGAATTGAATATTAACATTAAGAAAGAAAAATATGACGGTAGCAGCAAGTTAGCTTAGCTTTAGCTTATAATGCTAGAAGCAGGCTATCAGAATAACTCAATAGCTTTGCTAACTGCCTGCCAGCAGAGGTTGGCGTCAGCGTCAAACTCTTTCTGTAATGTTGACAGAAGAGTATTTGCTTATATCTTCACAGTTTATGTTATTATACAGTATGTCATGGCTTAGCTTTCACTTGTAATAAATTTTGAATAAGACAAAATCTATACAGAATGCCTGCTAACCGCTAATGCAGTATCATGTTTAAAAGGCCAAGTAAACATTGTGGCAACACTTCATTTTACTGGTGTATAATTTCAGATTAATGTCCCTGTAATTATAATAGTTTCCTGGAAAGAACTTGGTAATATGTCACAAATTTATGAAACTGGAGACTGTAATTTATATACTTCTGCTCAACTGATTCTAACATATTACTGGTTTAAGTAGTCTTTGTGGTCCGTGCGCTGCATGCCTGCTACTAAATTCATCTTTATCTGATTTTAAATAAAGATTCAGTTTCAAAGAAAGCTATATTTTCCAAGAATTTTGAACAGATTACCAGGTGCTTTCCACGAAACTTAAATACAAAGTGTTAACAGAATAGTTTCATGCAGCTTTATGTGTTATTATTGTTTCACAGCTCCATTCTCAGGTTTTGCATATATTCTTTGTGTGTCATTTCTTTTAAAGGGAGCTGAGTGATGTGGATAGAGATGGGGCTCTCACGTTTTCTGAGTTTTGCACAGCGTTCCACTTGATTGTGGCCCGAAAGAATGGTTACCCTCTCCCAGAGACGCTGCCTCCCAGCCTGCGGCCGGGGTTCATGCAGCACGAAGAGGACATACCGGACACTCATGAAGTACGACGGACACAAGTAGCAAAAATTAATTATTTGGGCTATGAATTTATTCAGACTTGGGCTCTTTATACCATGCTTTCTCAACAGAGTACAGGGCCTTTAATTGTCTTTGAGGATCCTGGACGGAGGCCGAATCAGATGGTAAAACAAATCGTCAGTGGTTTGTTTAAAATTTTATTTGTAGTTTCATCCTGTTGCCTGTAGGGGGCACTAGCAAGCTGAACACGAGACAGAACAACCAGGTTCAAGTACATTGCATACCAGGCAACAGGTTGAGCTTAGAGCATCTTTTACTTCCTGAAATGCACACTTTAAACTATTTCAGTCTTTGCACGTCCTGATTTTCTTCGCGCCATGTTTTTTTAGGATCCGAGCATTATGCAGAGACTCCAGCCAAGCTTAACCTCAACGAAACAAGACTTGAAAGAAGAATCTAGTAAACAAGGTAATTATAAAGCAATTAGTTTTGTTTTTTTGAGTAACAAGTGTAAAAAAGTTATGCTTATTAAAATCACATGTAAAACAGATTCACTTTGAACTAGGTACTCTCCCAAAGGTATAACACTATAGTAACTGGGATAATGGTTCTCAAAAAGTCCCATGGTGCTCTTTCAGTACTTCTTCTCTCCAAGCCATTTGCACAGAAATAAATCCACCATACAGTAAGTATGGTAATTTCCTTACACTAACAAACAAAAGGACAATACATGTCTGTTATCCCACTCATCCTCTAAGAGTAAACAAAGCAGAGAGAGAATGCTAACATATGTTATTTCTTAGTCCAAAAAAAGATCTCAGTTTATGCGATACTGAAATAAAGCAAATCTATTCAGTGAACCATAATTTCTTAAGTAGTGAGTAAATGCTGCTCTGATATGCTCTTGATGGATGGGTGTTTCAGAGTGGGCCCTTGGGGGCCGAGTGTGTATGAAGACATTATTAGTCTAAGCAGAGTTAAGGCAAAAGGTCTTTATTGCTTATCAGAGTTTTTAAATACGGGGGGGAAAAAAACACTTTTTTTGTTGCATCGTCATTTCTGATCTTTCTTTTTTACTGTGTCTACAGATGTGAAGATGCTTGCGACATCTCAAGACAAAGTAACTCTTCAGCTCAGTGCTTTTCCTGAGCGGCCAGGTGAAACTAACCCTTCCCTTAGCATGGGGGAGATTTCTCTGTTCCTGTGTAAAAGTACATCATGTGCTACAAGTTTCAGATGAGCTCGGGTTGGTGGGGTGCCACAAATACCTCAGTACTTTCTCTGAGTTGGGGATCTTTCCTCTTTTGTCTGCTTCGGTGAAAATGCTTGTTTGTTGTGATTTGGTTGCGTTTTCTAAGCGCACGACTCTCTCCTGGCTAGATGTAAGATATATTTTTGGTGAAAGATAAAAATAAAAAGTAACCCTAGTGGTTATTATCTGCCTACAGATGATTGATTGAAAATGAGCACACTTATTAGTATTCATCTTTCTTACAGAACCGCCTCAAGATCTGGATCCACAGATGAAGACAAAAACTAGACCAAGGTGACAATGAACCCACTCCAACTAAAATGATTCAACTTGAGCTGCTCATTAACCATTATTACATTTTCTCATCCGTGTGACCTCCAGGTCCTACTCCAGCACTTCAATCGAAGACGCTATGAAGAAGGCCGAGGAGCCACCCACCCCTCCCCCTCGACCCCAGAAGACCCACTCCAGGGCCTCATCGCTGGACCTCAATAAGCTCTTCCAGCAGGGCGCTCCAGGTATGACCTGCTCCTCCCATCATATTATCTCTGCAATACGGAAGGTGAGAAGCACAAACAGCTGGGAGCAGCAGTGCGTTTTGCAACTGAGTTAATATGCGTCGTTTATGGCAGTTCTCCTTTTACGGGGAACAAAAGCAGAAATGGAGATGCGTGGTTTTCAGTATTCAGTCTGAAAGGTGAGAGACTCACAAGAGAGCCATTCAGTTTGTGGTTATAAATGTGCATGGTATATTTGAGTTTAAGGAGGGAAATCTGTATCCCGAGAGCAAAGCAGGGGTATGACATCATTGCAATGTAAGCTTTTCACTTGGGATTCCAGGAGTAAAAAGTGGATGGTTGCTGCCTCCTCCAGCCCTCCCTCCTAGACCGACAGCTTCGCAGGTAATTCCTGTTTGATTAAGATTTTGACGGTAGTACTGCATGCTGAGCAAAGCAATACAACAACATCATTTTTTCTCAGATTAAAAGTGACAGAAATCTTCTTTCCTGTCAGGTTTCTCATTTTATCGGCGCTTCGGAGAAAACTGTCCAGAGCAAAGTGCAGCAGCCAAACTTTGCTGACTTCAGTCACTTCAGAGAAGAGGTGAGCATTAAACCTGAACGTCTGCCTTTGTTTCAGTGGGAATTTGCAAATGTAGCAAACAGCAACACAAATTGCAGTTACAAAAAGAAACGTCAGCATTTTCCACTTCACAACTTTCCATCGCAGATATATAAAAGTGTCATCAAAGACGTGCTTGGGAAAAGTATGAGTTTCTATTACGAGACACAAATAAATGAAAAGGTTGACAGAAGTGTACATGAAAGTCCATGCAAATTAGATGGCTTTTTAAAGCCTAAATTGTGTATTTGTTAAAAATCCTTCCTGAGAAGGCGGTACTACTCAAAGAGTTTCCAGTGGTGCTACTCAGTTTCTTAAAGCGAGTTACATTCAGACTGAATTGAACGCAATACACGAGTCGTTCCTTTCAGTATGTTTTTAATGATAGTTGGCTTTAAGGACCTGTGAAAATGCTGAAAGGTTTGTAATAAATTAAACTGATGGTTCTGCTCATCATTTATTTTATTTTGAAATACTCCTGCATCCTCTCAGGAAGAGCACTTCCTTTTTCTCTTTGTGTCATTTTTGTACTTCTCCATAGTCTGACAACTTAGACATTTCCTCTTCCTTCAGTAGGAAGCCTAATCTAAAAATCATGGGTAAGCACCATATTAGGAAGTATCCTCACTTCAGAATCCTCCGTGTCCTTCAGCACATATGCTGCTTGTAAAACTGAGCTGATTTTGTGGTTGCTTTCTAATGAATCGCTTTATAAACTTCACTGCTGCCGTATGATAAGTAACACAAACGCTAATTACTGTGGTGCATTTGGTACTTTTATCAATGTGTGTGTTTGTTTAAATGAGCCGCACACCCCACAGCCATAATCAACGCTGTGTGCACATGGAAAAGTACTGTATTTTACTGCACTACATTTCCTGGAACTGCAGGTGGAAAAAAAATCCCCATTCCTTTCTCAAAGGTTATTGTATTTGCGCAGCTATGTTCAGTATTTGTTTTTCTTGTGGGAGTGAAGCGATTTTGGCAGCTTTTTCTGGCTTTATGGCGTCCAAACCTCTGGCTTTCATTACAAAAATCATATGTAGTTTTAAGGTCAAAAGGCAAAGCAGCTCCTGCTTCAGTACTGCCCCTCGCATCAGGTGTTGTGTGTTCTAAATCATACTCTTCATTAGACAAGATGTGCTTGAAGTGTCAGTTTTTGTGGCGTGCTAAAAATGTGCATAGATTAGATTTGTTATTGGCCCAGCATCTGCCTACGTTTTGGTGTGGATGTGGGGTTTTTTCTAGTTTTTGAATGCTGTAAATCAGCGGTCCCCAACCCCCGGGCCGGTCCGTGAGTTGTTTGGTACAGGGCCGTGAGAGTTGAGGCTCGAATGTAAAATTTATGGTTTTTATTGTTATTTTTTAAGTTGTTTTTATTGTTAACTCGGTTTTCCTGGGTCTTATGAATAAATCTTCTTTTTTTTGTACCGGTACTGGTTTTACTTTAAGGTGTTGCGGATAAATACATCAAAGGCCGGTCGGTGAAAATCGTCAGACATAGACTAGTCCGTGGCGCAAAAACAGTTGGAGACCACTGCTGTAAATCACTCAGTTCTAACTTCTGTCTTTGTCATCACTTATCTTTAAGGTGCCCTTTCATTACTCTCACTCTGACCTTGGATCCATTACTCTTTCTTCTCCTCCCCATCACGATAGAGCACGGCCATCTCTCTGTCTCCCCACATGGTGTTTTACTTAATTAAAACCAGCTGCACTAGATCATCCCAAAGGTAGCTATAAGATGTACATTTCTCACTTAGTAAGGCAAATAGAAATCCACACCAGCCCAAGCTCCTCAGAGAGGCATTGTAAATCAGTGAAGTATAAGCGTCCTTAAAAATAACTTCCTTTTACATAAAACATGTCAATCTTGAGTTAAGTGTGAATATTTTGACACCTGCTTTTGTGGGGAACTCATGGGAGCAGTTTAAGTACATGGCTATGTCTGAAATCACTCATTACTTACTGTATTACAGGCTATATTCTGTAGTGAGTATTACTATACCTGATGCGCTGAAGTCAAAGTAGCCCTACATGTGGTGAAAAACAGGTGGTCACTATTGAAGCATCATGCACTGCATTTAAGAGAAAACTAGAGGGAGGAATGAAGCTTGTTGAAGTACTGATATTGTTATTTAGTTATTTTCTGAAAGCCTGGGAGAAATGACCCTAATGGTAAACTTGATCTGTGAGGTCAGTAAAAGCTTTGATGTCACGTTTTACGTCTCAATTGTTAGATTTAAGTTGTATTTAACGCAACGTGAAATTTGTGGTCAGAGCAAATGAGAGACCAAATCGGGGTTTATTTTTAGGGTGGGCCTGCTTTGTGACTGAGCCACAAAGTTTGCGAGTGAGAGATTTGTAGTTAACAAACCAGTGGGTGGCATCACTGTAACCATGTCCATCTTTTAGGTACAGTCTATGTTATTGCCACAGTAGAACATATTAACGTATCTGTTAGCTCAGTTATTATCCGTGCTTACCATCAGTGCAACTTTGTGCTGAACATTGGGGGGTGGGGTGGTATATTGGTTGGGTCTGATTATTAAGGGGGTCATAACCCCCCTAACCCCCTGGAAATTACGCCCCTGGTGCTTACCAAGGTCCACTGGTCTCTTCCAGGAGTGGAGAGAGTCCAGTTGATCCATTGCATGCATTGATACATTCAGACAGAAAGTTGGACAAGGTTAAAGTTGTCTGTTTTTGATTCATTTGTTGTGTCCAGTTTGTGTTTTGTTTCCTCTTGTTTGAATAAGCTTCCTTTGTCTCATTGCTCTTAAATATTCCAGTTGAATGAGGAAAGTTTTAAAAATGCACGCTCTAGAAACTGACAGTGATGGCACTTCTTTAATACCAGCCTTTGCAGCTGATTTGACCACACACTCTGCTTATGGTTCTGCTGTGGTTTTTTTGCCGCTGTAGCAACTACTACAGCGTCTGTATGTTTCCATGTTGTGGCTGTGTTTCGCGTCCAATGGAGCAGTGAATCTCAGGGCCATTTATTTGAAAGTCAGTTGGTGTTTCTGAGCAAAATGCATTTTTAGGTTTCTTGGGTACAATTTACAACAGGAGCCTGCTTTAAGCATCACGAAAGCCCACTGCCGCCACAGTGAAGACTGCAGCCCGGACAAATTAGCGGATCAAATTCACTAAATCCAACATTAACAGATGGGAAAGGCTGTAAGAAATGCCTTCAACTTTCACAAAACTAGGGCCTGTCCTCACACTTTCGCCCTAAAAACCATGTGGTGACACATTAAACATCTTAAAACAAAGGAATAAGGCAGCAAGGTGATGCAATAAAAGCAAAGTAATCCATCATGGCTGCCCCTGAGCAGGCCGTGTCTGGAGAGCCCTACATCGCAGTCCCTGCAGGGAAGGTGCTGATTTATACACGGTCAGGGCCAGCACATTTCTTTCTGCCTCTTTATAGCTCCTCTCTCAATTTAATTCACCTCATCATGGCATCAACACTCTTTTCTCCGTGGAGGAATAGATCTTTTATCATCTATCTTACATGACAAACGTCCAAGCCAAGTTTTTTGGTTTATTGCCTTTAGGAGGAGAGCAGTGTGAAACCTGAAGATCAGGGGCCACACTCCAGATTTGGGCTCAGCACTGAGGACATGACGAATCCTTCACAACAGGTCAGGACTGCTCACTGAGCCACTCCTCTTGTGTAACAGTCAGTGTCTTTCTTACAATAATTCTATCTTTTCATCTGTTATGGTTTCAGGACATGACTGCCGCCTCTCACAATCAACCTCCACAGAAGCCAGTTCGCAGGAAATATCTCCCAGAGAGCCAAAACCTGGAGACTGTACCTCCGCCAGCGGTGCCATTTCCTCCTCCTGCTAAAACTCCTCAAAAGTTAGTCAAACATTTAACTTGTGACACTGATCACTTTGGCTAAAAATAGCCACCACTTTTAGCAGTGGTTAAAATGTAGCCAGGAACACTAACCTGTGTTAAATTTGGTGTAGTCATTGCTTTATATAAGAGAATAACTACATAAATCGCTGGTTGCAGTGATAAACTGACAGAATACTGTGAGGTTTTCTTAAATGTGTTAGCCTACAGCCTGCATGTCAAAGATGGACTTGGCCACTGTCACTCATTAATTTTGGATTCTGTATTTTGAAGCCTCAACTTAATCATTTATTTTAAGCCAGCAGTGACCGTTGATGCTTCTAGGTCTTAAAATGTGAAGCCAACATGGAAATGCCGTAAACCAGCTTTGCATTTAATGACCAACAGGTTTTAACCTTTATTCGTTAAACCATTAAAAAAACCTTCAGAAGACACTCGCACAACAAACACATAGTGGAGAGATCCAGCTCAGTGGCTCAAATTAGATCAAGTGAGGCCTAGCAAAGGTCTGAAAGGTGTCAAAGCAGCAGCTAATAACTTTAAGTCCTACCAGAAGCAAAACAGGTAAATTATAAAAACAATAGAAACAAAAAACCCTTTTTCTGTCAGACTCTAAACATGTTCATTTCTGAGCATTGTAACACACAACTTGACTGTCAGGTGACTAACTTTTGGAGCCTCAAATTGGAGAAAATGCAGTTTTTGTTTCAAGCTTTAAAGGTCACTGCATGCAAAGTTCTTGTAAACTTTATGAGTAAAATATACCAATGTTTACAGCTTGTTGCTCTACCTCAAATGGCCAGAAAAATGAGTTAATGCAGGTCAAAGAGCTTCTTAAAAGTACCTACATGCTCTTAAGTGATCGTAAAACCCACAAAACCCACCCAAAGAGGGGAATTCACCAGACATTAAGGCACACTCTAACTCACTATAATGACTCTACCATGTGTGCTTCTGTCTCCTTATTGACCAGACTGCTCATTGAAACTGTCAGTGCGATACACGGTGATCATCAATAACAGCGGAGGCCTCCTAGTTGCAGCGACCCCTGCAACTGGTCTTATTCTTCTGACGTGCAAAGTTCAAACCTCTGATAAGCTGGAAGAACTGGAGATTGTTATAGCCATGCCATGCTGTTTTATTCACCTTAAAATTCTATTTAATAGCAAATAAAAACTGTATGAAATTCTTTCAGACTGCTGCCCAGACAGAAGAGGGAGATCCAGCAGGCTATCCGTAAGAACAGGGAAACCAATGCTGTGCTGACACGCCTTAATAGCGAACTCCAGCAGCAACTTAAGGTTAGTTCATGTGGTATTTTTTGAGCTCATGACACTTTGTATATACCACTTGGGTTTTGCTGTAGCGGTGTGTGCCCATTTACAACTTTCTCACATTCCCTGCCCTCCACCTCCTTCAAGACTCTGGGAAATGGGAAAACCAGCCCTGCAGTGCTTAGAAAACACATATAAAGGGTGCCCGCTTGACACACAGAACTACAGTGTACCTTTAACTCTGACAGTTCAATTAAACAACAGAAGTACTAAACATTGCATTTCAGCTGCAACCACAAGAGCGTGGTAGTGTTCAAGTTAACTCTGTTTCAAAATCCCCTCAAACGTGTGTCAGAAGTTGAGTTCTGCTCTTTTGCTGCTGACAGCAAAACGCTCCTACCGATCCAACTCTGTGAAAAGCCTCAAGCTCAACTGTCTGCCCTCCTTTGCCCATCAGTCATAGCTGAACTAGACTTAGCTGGCAAAGACTTGGCTGTTTGCATTGGTGATCTGCCCGTGGAACACACTCTCACTCACATTTGGAGCACATGCTGCATGCCTGTCATTCTCCTCATAAATGATCCAGGAGCGGAACCTTCACGCTACCATGCAGGGCTTTTATAGCTTTAATACAACAGAGGAAAAGGAATATAAAGGAGAAGAATGCTACCAACAAAGGACCTACTTTGTAACATCTTAAAATATCATGCAAAGAGGCTATTTTGTTCTCAGATTTCAAGGATTTATGTTTCCTTTCCCTTTGTGAAAGGTCATCTGGAATGATATTTATTCGTTCTAATTCTCCCACGTCCTCAAAGTATCTGTGGAATTCTGCAGAGAAAGGCATATGTGTCTTTATATAGACCTGAGCCTTATTGAAATACCAAACAGCCACTGGCATTCACAACTGTCTTCTTCAAAATATAGCCTGGGCCGGTCAGGCATCCAACTACAACAGGGTGTGTGCATGTGTGGGGACAGAAGGAAGGCTGGATGGAAAGGAAGACTTGACTTTTTACAAAGACAGTTCAAGAAAGTTTAAAGAAAAATATCCATAAATGAAGGGTGGATTAATATGTTGTCAGAATCACTGATTAAAAACACTTTTTTGAAAAGTCAGCAAATTTGGTTATGAGTCTTGCTGAGAAACATGGCTGATGAAAATAAAATATCATAGGAAACTTTTAATTGAAAATCTTCCTACATTTACTTTGTAATATTAGGTGAGAACCATTAGACCATTATCAGTTGATAGAGATGACTGAAGTCCTTATGTATAAAAATGACTGGAAACCATGACCACCAGGCATATATATGGACATAAAATATATTTTTACAGGACTCTGTGCAGTCCTGTGAAATACTGAGTACATCTTTCCATGAGGGTAAGTAGTAGCCAGGTGCTGCTAATCAGATACTCTTGATTAAATAATCATCACTAATCAAGTGTGAACAGCTCTGTAAACGCAGACATTTTAACAATTTGATGGTCTGGAGAATTTGGGTGTTTTACCACAATGCCGCAGTCGACATCTGAGTAAATTCACCACAAGCTCAGACTAAGCAATTCTCAGAGAAACTGCAAAACATGGCAGCACAGCTTAGGTTTGCAAAGGTGCATCTGAGCAAACCACAAAACTTCATGAACAACGTCCTTTAGACGGACAGAATGGACATGTCAGACCATAACACACAGCACTACGTTTAGAGAAAAGCAAAGACAGCACATCAGCATAAACACCTCATACCACCTGTCGAGCATGGTGGGGGATGCGTGCTGATTTGGGTTTGTTTTGCAGCCGCAGGACCTGAGCACTTTGCAGTCATTGAGACAACCATGAATTCCTCTGTATACCAAAATATTCTAGAAATAAATGGCTGTGTCCCCCACAGCTAAAGTTTGGCTAAAACTGGATCATGTAAAAGAACATTGAGCACATGCACTGCAGCAAAACTGCAACAGAATGGCTGAAAAAGAGAAGAATCATGCAGTTGCAATGGCCCAGACCTCAACCTGCCTGAAACGTCGTGCATAAACAAGTGCCTGCAAACCTGAATGAAATGAAGCAAAGCTGTAAAGATGAGTTTGCCAAAATTCTTCCACAGTGATGTAAGACACTGATAAAGTCATACAGAGATTACGTCAAGTTATTCCTGATAAAGGTGTTTTTACAAGCTGCCTAATCATGGCATGCATTTAGTTTTTCACAGAAATGCAGAGAGTCATGTGAAAACGTTCTTTTTCAAGACTGTAATTTATACTATAGTGGGACATATACATAAAAAACATGAGTCATTTTCGTTTTTAAATGACATAAAACAAAACGATAATAGGCACGTGAGCATAATAAAGTTAGAGGAACAGCTTCTTAACTCTGGAAATTTGTCCAACTGAGCAGCACTTGCATGCAACACAAAATCCAACCGGGGTTTTGATTTATCCCAGAGAAGGAAGTGCATAAATATTCCAACAAATCTGTTAATTCCGATGAAGTTTTCATCTGATACGGTTAAGAATGTTGATGTTCAGTGAAGATACGTTGGCAGGTGCAGGCCTATTCAAGTTTAGCCTGGATAGACATGATCCACCAGCAATGCTATTAGTCTGAATTTCCAGTTTAAATGTAGGTCTCATGCTCTGCATATACAGAAATCTTTTCCATTTGAGCACCAACCTCAAGCCAAAATATTAGCTTTTCATGCACTAGCAGTCTAATAAGTGCAATGCATTCAACTCGATATATCAGTGACCTTATGACCTTTATTCTAGTGCAGAGTGGGGAGACACCAAAAAGTAAGTGTCTAATATTAACTCTGTTTATTTTCCACGTTCACATCAGAACTGACCTCGTGACCTTTCCTCTGTTGCCACCTTCAGGGTAAATCTTAAGCTTTCGGGCCTACAGCTAGTACAGCACTGAGAGTGGGAGAATCCTATTATGCTCAGTTCACATTTTTGGGGGTGTAATGAACATTAGGGGCCACTTCGGGGGATTAATCTTTTTACATTGTTGAGTCTTGAGTCTACTGCTATACTCACATGGCAGTGTACGCTCTCCCTGGGGGCACTTATTGTGTTCACTCCTCTTTCTCCTGCTGTGCAGAACTTTGTGCTCTCTTTTAGGGAGCGACAAGGTCAGGGCCTAAATTCCAGATATTAATGCTGTAAATATTCCACATTCACTCAGTCTCTTCCACTTGAGGTGGCAAACTGTAATATTTCCTTAGCTACACCCTTAGTCTTAAGATTAGTCAGGGAGTTTCCATCGTTCTGTCCAACACCTTCATATTGGGGGTGTAATGAATATTAGAGGCCACTTGAGGGGATTAATCGTGTTACACACACAACATAGCAAACAGGCAGTTAACTTAACTCTCCTGCTATACTCTTATTGCAGTATACCCTCTCCCTGGGGGCAAGTTATTATCGTCTCTCCCCCTCCATGCTGTGTAGAGCTTTGTGCTTTAATGTTGGGAGTGACAAGGTCAGATTCCAAATATTAATGCTGTACATACTCTCCACTCACATAATCAGTTCCATATTTTGTGCAGGGGTTCACAAGGTCTGGGAGAAGGCATGTGATTGGGCGCCACGCAGGAAAAACGCATACATCAAAGAAAATAATTCCATAATCAGTGATTTATTTTAAACACTAAGCTGCCCAAAGTTTTCACAGGAGTAACACACCGGAGAATCTGCACAGAGGTCTGACACAAGCTGTTAGCGGGCGCAGTTTGACACAATAATCCAGTAATAAAAGCAGGCTGCCGCGACAGCCTTTATTTTCCACCGTGCCCGTGATGAACGGAAAAGTCAGTAATCGGTCTGTCTGCAGTGTTTTGTGTTTCAAAGTGTAACTTTTAATCATTATTTGAAATCTTTGGGTTCAAAGAATGGTTGTTATTGTATGTTTCTGTTTTTGGGATATTAACACAAAATGTTTGCTTTAATACTGCTCTGATGTTTCTTAATGTGAACTGGGGTTCAGTCAAAGATCCTGTATTTCCCATTCATGCCCTCAGTTTTTTTTTCTCTTCTATTTAATAAAGGCTTGCAAAATTTTACCTCATACCATGAATAATTTCTAATTCACAGGCCCTCAAAATATGATGTGCACTGGAATTTTGCACCATTATATTTTTCTTCATATCCACATGAAGCTTTCAGGGTGAAAAACACATTTTTCTCAGTTTAAAACTGCAATCAACTGCATCGAAAGCCAGAAGCTACCATTCTACCGTTTGCCCGCAGGGAGCACATTAATAATCCTGATTTTAGTTAAGATTTCCTGCTTCATTCTACAATTTGTAAAAGTCATCTTGTATCTCAAATCTTTGCAAGCTGTTCATTTTTTTCCAGCACTTTCATATTTTGTAGTAATTAACAGTGTGATCTTTTGGGGCCGTTGGCCAGATTTCAACCTTGTTCTTGGCCGTCGTCACCACAGAAAACAAAGCAAATAATGTCATTACCGCCTGAGGTGCATCTCTTGTTCAGACTGCAGCGATCAGAGGTCATGTTTTCTTTTGCTTGGCTGCAGGTGGTTCATAAGGAGAGGGTCACCTTGGAGTCCCAGCTGGAGCTCCTACGGCCTCTGGCTTCGACATGACTGAGCCCGAAGTCTGATCGGAGTCACCTTCCCGTTCTGTCACAGGGGCGCGCATCGGTTTCTCTATTAAACACAAATGTTTAAGCCAAGACACAAGTGGTTGTTGTCTGACGATGGAAGCAAAGTGCATTTTTGACTCAACGGACAGGGATGTTACTTTTCTTGAATTATCAGCTCCAGCTCGAGTCCATGTGTTTGTTTGCATTATTGTTAAAGATGCTCTGCAGGACTAAACCGTGTGTTTTTAATCACTGTATAATATGCACATGTACAATGTTTTCTTTATGACTTTCTAACTTATTTGTGTTGTGATTCACTGTTAGGTTCTCTCATAAATCTTTTATGGTTTACAGGACGTGTTTGCACATCTATCCATGATTATGAAAAATCTTATTTTCTGTCCAGCCCATCTTCTCAGATTTCATGTTTTTCTACGCACCACATTTCATCTATATACACACACACACACACACACACACACACACACACACACACACACACACACACACACACACACACACACACACACAATAAAACAAGCGATGGTGCTACAGATTGATTTCTCGTTCTTACGCTGTTTGCACTGGAAGGAAAAATAAAAGTGCACATTTCAAAGGATGGCAAAAAATAAAACATTGGATGTGGAATGAATCTGATTTAACAAAACATTTTGAGCGTCCACAAAAAATGTGTGTTTTGAGGACTGTATCCGTAGCACATGTGACGAATGTCGACACTGGATTTGTATGTAATATGAGCATTTTCATGTGAAGTTGCTACATGTTTGATGTAAGTGTTGCCTGACATCTTTATGTTTGTTATCATGCAGAGTTGGCCTTGATGAAAAAAAGATTTCACAATGTCAACAGTTATTCTTCATAATAATTGCGATTTCGTAAATTGCCTTTTCCTTAGTAAAAATCTACATCTGCTATTGGCGAGATTATTTTAAACTCAGAGTTTTTTCTAAACAGCCAATCTGCTGTTATAACAACTTTTATAATATTACAGGCTAAAAAAAAAGCAAAACCCAAATCAGTATTAACGGCTAAAAAATGAAATAATAAGCACAATAATCATCTAATAGTCATGATAGATTTAAAGACTGGCTGAAAAAGCAGGCATGGTCATGTGTTTATTGCTTTTTTTCACACTACTGTTGGATCATGATTGTGATAATGAGATGGCAAGCCTGAAACTGCATGATTGTGTTAAACTTATGTGAGAATGTAAATGAATCTGAAACTGTGCACGACTGAGCTCTGGTCTTAAGACAACAATGGAACTAATCAATAAAGTCTATTTTTGTTGCTTGAAATGCTTTTATTACCACTGGTTTGCTGTATAAAGATGCCTCAACAGCTCCACTAAATTTGGATGTATAAACAGATGTCTGAGAAACCGTTATCACATGTTGGGTATGAGGGCAGGAGAGATCAAACGGGCAGCAGTCGAAACTTTCTGGCAGTCACAAAGCAGCCGAGCTTTTCTGTGACACAGACACAACAACCGAGGGTCACCCAGATCACTACTGATGGCTGTATTCCCAGACCTTCTGCTGCTGCCATCCCAAAATATCCTCTGACACACTTGGCTCTCATTAAAGACACACCACCCACAGATGGGCCGCTTTCTCAGTCATGTGCTGCACTCGCGTCTCTAATAGCTCCTCTGATTGTTATTATTATCATGCATCATCTGTTTTTTATTAGTTACAAATGTGTTATAGGAGCTGATGAGAATGCTGGCTCACTCATTTGGTCTGTTGGCTAATTGGCATGTTGGTCCAAACAAAATGTTTCACTAGCTAAGGCTATTCTTTATATTCGTGATCCACAGAGGAGGAGGAGTCGTGATCTTTGGGATTAACGTTCTTGGCAAATTTGACATAACATTAGGTACTAAATGCATATCCCCCCATGAGGGTAATTTGGAGTAACTTTGGTGATCTGCAGACCCTCTCTGTCCCACCTTCCTGTCTGTGTGGCAGCTTTTCTTGTAGGTACTAAGTGGAGGCATCACAGCCAACACCTGGGCCTGGTGTGCTGGTCCTCTTTCAAAGCACTCCACTGGAGCTTTGAAAGAGGCTCCAGTGGAGTGCATTTGGTTCATGGCATTCAGAACTTCTCATCTCACATATTCACCTACACTACTGAGCCCACTAATAATACTTTATGTGGTATTTTTCTTTGTTTGTTATGATTTTGAATTATGATCAAGTTCTTCTTATGATCAAGAAGTGTCACATTTTGGTAGTTTGCTAGAAATATAGACTGCCTATTTAGCCATATGTTTAGTAGCTAAATGACATTGCTAGAGAGGTGGTACTCAGTACTAGTAAATACAATGTTATAAATAAGCTGCTAAAAGGAAAATAATTTAATTGAAAGTTTTAGTTAAGTAAATGCATAAAGTATTAGAAAACATAAATATCAAAAATAAAGTCAACTAAAATCTTATCTACTGTATAGTTTTCCATTATTATTTATTTATTATCATGTGCTAGCATGTTAAACATAATCTATAAAGTACTTGCTCAACTTGTTATACAAAAAAAAGTATATTATTTACTTGAGATTGTAAATACTCTAAGTATCTCAAAGTGTTACTAAACAGTATTTGAGTAAATATAGTTACTTTCACTTTGAATATTTAAAAATTCTGGTTTTGGAGTAGTATGATTTTTTTTTTTTAAGTCTGCAAAACATTCAACAGCTCCAGCTCAGTGACTGCATTTGCTGAGGAGACACCCAGCAGACAGCTGTTGGCTGCAGCTAACAGCTGTCCCAGGTGTCAGACAAAGTGGCTCCGCCTCCCTCATTTTAAGCCTCTAAAAAATTCAAATGGATAAGATATCGAAAAACTCTCGATGTTGTTGTTATGAAGAGGATTTAGCTATAGAGAAACAAACTATTTTTGTACTAGGGTGTAATTTTCACAGCAGCTAACATCAGAGTCTGTGGGGAATGGCTTGCCTTCAGAGTCTGCCTCAAGTGGCCGTTAGAAGAACTGCAGTTTTTGGCACTTGTCACGTGTCAGCCATGCTGTTTCCCATTTAGTACCTCACATTTTCTGGAACGTGCAAATCCTCAAGCAAGTTTGATCCCAGCTTTAGTCGCTCATTTCATCTCTAATTTCTCCTGTAAGTAGTTGATTATGACTTGTTTCCAATATGTGAAGTTTTCTCCAAGACTAAATTAAGCCTATCACCGAGACCAAGAAAAGACGGATACTCGCTGAATTCTTTTGCATGATTGAATTCCCAGGGCATTTTTAAGGAATAGAAAAGAGAAACCGATACTCAATCCAAGGAAAAAAGGCAGAAAGTTTTTGAGGCATCTGAGAAAATGAATGAGCCTGAGTAAATAAGTTCAGTCTGGGAAGCAGACGCAGGATGCCAGACGACAACAAGACGCTCGTAATTCCTCTGCGCCATAACCAATATTTGGCACAATCCTGCATGTCGGTACCTGCTGCATCAACTTACAGTCACTCCATCCACACTATAGGTTTATTTCATCTTATACAACGGGAGAGGACTGTGTGCATTCATTAAGTCAGTTGGCTTAACAGAGAGTCATTCTCACTCAACTATAAATACTATTTAAAAATGTTTGGTTTGCATTTCAGGATGACAACTGAGCGTGATGAGGAAACTGTATGTCAGCCATGTGCCTCTAAGTATAAGCCTGCTCTTATAATAACCGTCTCCCACTTAAACAGCAGCTGCCTGATTATTCTGCACGTGCTTATTAGTATTAATGATTCTTACAGATGGATTGATATTTTGTGTTCTCAGACACAACACAGAGAATTAACCGGGCCTCCATTTTTATCTCCATATAAATGAATGACATAAAAATGACACTAAAAGCCAAATAAAGGCATATCAAGACATAGATAGTGTGCTTTGACAGAGGACCTAAGTGAGATACCACAGCTCCGATGGCTGATACTTTAAAAATATCAAAAAGGAACAGAAAACATAAAGAATAACAAAAGGCTGAGGAGGAGATAGGACTGGATGTATACAGAGGTCTGACTGAGAAACAAGAAACAAGACGTAGGAGGAGGATTCAATCAGGAAATCAGAGGTGGGAAAAATAGAGCAACAGAAGACACCAAAATAAAACAGGAAGCGTGCCTGTGAAATGCATCTAATATTCAAAGCTGTCTCATTTCCAAACATGCATCAGGAAGAGAGCAGGGCCTTGCTGTATGCACCACCTTTTTTATATGCTGAAGTTCAACACATCTTCACAAAAGATACGCCAAGGTTGTAAAAATATTATAACTCACTCCACCTGTCAGCGCTTTTTAATGTTGTGATCTGTGGACGTGGAGAGCACGTTTTTCTCAGTTCACGGTAAGTAAACTGTGTCCATATCACCCCTGCTCACTTCAAGTTAAAGCTGACTCTTCTCACAACAAAGATTACCAGCTTTTGTCTGTTCAAGTTCGGCCTTTTGTTCCAGCACCATTACTCAAAGATGACGACATACGGAGCTTCTCTCGTCCCGCCTTTGTCCGCGGCTGGGCTTTGCAAAGGTTGCACTTCTGGTGTGGACATTAGCTAGGCCACAGGAAAGGCTTTGGAGCTGTCGATTCTGGCCCCGTCAGCTGGTGGGATTTAACTAAACACTCATTCAGCAAATGTGAATGAAGCTCGGCTAAGGCTGTCAGGTCTGCAAACAGAGTTAAAAGTGAAGATTAACCTACACAGGGGTATGACAACGTGAAAGCTGAATTATTGTTGTTTTACTGCGCAAGAGTGAATGAAGGAAATGTGCTGGATATCCCTATAGCAAATAAACTAAATCAAGTCTTCTTTTTTTTCAACAGACTTCCTGAAGCTTAAGTTAGATTTAAGAGATTTTAATACTCTGGATTTACTTTAAGACTAGAACTAAAGAAAAAAAAACAACATGACTTACTTTGTGTTAATATGTTTGTGTTGTTTGAGCTTCTTGTGAAACATTGAAACAAATGCATCATTTTTAGCACTCGGATACACAGCCCATCCCACCTTCTGTTTCGTTACCTGCATGCTGATCAGGCTGGTATTGTATTCCAGCTCCAGTGTGTTGGACTGCAGTTGGCAGCAGTACAAATTGTTGGGTGAGATCTGCTGCTGGCTGCAGGGCCACATCAACCAGGACATGCAGCAGGTGGAGAACTGAGCAGAGCGAGGAGAAAGCTGCAGTCCAAGACATCTGCCTTGTCAGAGACGTAGCTGAATGGCATAGAGGACTGCACATCAGCCACTTTGGAGCTCAAATGCAGTCTCAAGAACTCAAAAGCTAAAAAACATAATGGTTGGCATGAATGCGCTGAATGTCCCCAACATCTAGTTAGCAAACACCCTCTCTATGACACGTAATACATGTGATGTGTTTATAACTTGAATATTGCCAAAGCTTTTATTAAACCCTAACCGTAGATACCGCTGCTGAATATTGTATGGTAAACTAAAATCAAAATAAAAACAATGACACGAAGTGTCTCCTTCTCTCCTTTATGTGTGTCCTTCTCTCCTCTGATGCTTTGCAGGTGGAGGCAGGTTCCTAAAGCCAGAAAGAAAAACAAGGAGGAGGTCAGACATCAGGACTTTGTCTCAAAATAATTCTCGAAAGAAATTCAGAAGTTTCTTAACTAATCTTAAGAAAATGATAACTAACATTTTTGTTTTCAGTTAATCTCAGTAGCTGCTGAGGTGCACATGTGTGAGACCTTTGACATTTTAATATATTACCCCAATAATGAAATCCCTTCTTTGTCTCCCAGTTTAGCATATATCTTCCTTTAAAGCAAGCAACTGTTTGCGCGATGTTTTTTCCAAACACATTTAAAGACACTTCGTTAACCTTCTTAACTTAGTTTTCTCTCTTTCCTTCCTCTTTTTTTATTTGACTGCATTTTCCTTTTGTCTTATTAACAGCTTATGGGCCATCTGTTAAGGACTTTTAACTGCAAATAACCTGTATGGATTTAATTTGAGCAAGTAGTGGCACTTTTGTAAAAACATTTTACTAACCACAGGTTTTATCAGATTTAGATGCAAAGCAGATGCACATTTTCCTCAGTAATACTTTGTATTTTTCATATATGTTTGCCTGTTTGCTTGTCTTTTCCCTGCTTTTAATATATTTTGTATGCCTGTGAGGACCTTTGAACCATTACAGATGATACTGGGCTATACAAATAATATTCCCTGAAAGTAATGCATCATGCCCCAGAGCCTCACTGCATTACAGTCCAGTTAATGTTACCCAGTCACTGATTTCTGTGTTTTTCTTTACGTAAACAAAGACATGAGGTTCATGCTATAGCATAAACTGGTGCAGGAAATCCACCAGACTGCAGGGAGTTAAGTGTTCCTGTTCACTGTGCATCCCCAAAACGCAAAGAAAACCAACATCCATGCTTTTTCTAAAAAAGAACAACTTTAGAAGAATAATAAGAATAATTTAAAAATATGGCCTTTTAATTAATTGCTCTTTTAATATTCTGTAGTGTTCGTTCTGCTATGCCTCCAATGCATCTGAAGCGTTTGCTGTGGAGTGTTTACAGGGTTGAAGCAGGCGGAGTCCTGATCCACTCATCCCCGGAACTCCACTCCGGGACTTCCCACATGCTTCTTTTTAAAAACCACCTCTTTTACTTCGTAACAGTGAAAAACACACCAGCATTAGGGCAGCAGATGACCCGGCGCAGCGGCGAGGAGCACAACAGTCCTCTCTAACAAATGAAAGGATGGGGGGCACCAGCGGCAGCAGCAGCTGAGTTCAGTCAAACTGGATCGGGGGCCGAGGGGGCACAGCAACTTTCTTCTCACTCCTGGGTGACTTTTCTTGGATTTATTTCCCGCTCCACAACAATATGCCATTTGCCAAAAGAATAGTGGAACCCCAGTTACTGTGCAGGTATCAAGTCCCAAACGAGGAGGGTCTGGTTTTCGAGGATCTGGTCTCCATCAGTAATGTGGCTCTATCTCGGACCTTGCGGCAGCTGTCGGACCTGGCCAAACATGCCTACTCCATATTCCAGGAGCTGGAAAACGAGCTCACAACCACCAACCAGCGGGTCCGGGGGCTCCAGGGCAGGATCGGCCAACTTCAACAGACCTGCTCCGAGCTGGACCCCAAACAGGAGGCAGTGCGTGAGTACCGACCCGCTCTGAGTATCTGCTTATACCCGAGCTGCCTGCGAGCGCGCGGCTCTGGGAGACAGCTGCACGAGGAGGCACCGTTTTTATTTTCCATCAGTGACGTTTATTCCAAAAGATGACGCAGATTTAAATAAAAGTTGTGTTATTGCTGCTACAGTAGCTCAAAACCAGCCCAAGCTGTAACAAAGTGGCTCAAAGGTCATTTAATAACTTTATTTTTTATATATCTTCCAGAGAGACCTGTGCTGTCTTCCCACGCCGATGGGTGTGTGACAGTTTGGCTGTCCCAGCCTCAAACTATGAGCCACTTAAATCCGGCTATTAATTTGCTATAACTCACCCAAGCAATGACTCTCTCCATCAGCATTTTCTTTGCTGACATAAAAGAGCCACAGATTTAACAACTACATTAAAACCTGACAGATCATAACCATATGCGGCTCTTTAGTGACCTCTAATAAATATATATATAACCACTTAAATATGCTATGATTAAAGAGAACATGTGTGCATCAATGAAAGAGAAGATTTGAATTTTTAAAAAATGATACCACTGTTAATGAGCTCAAACTTATGCATGAATGTTTTTCATTCAAGTAGAGAATTTTGACCTTCTACCAAAAGAAAATAAAAAGGTTTTTAATCTGTATTTTGTCGGGCTTAATTTAACCCATTTTACCATAATGTTTCTTTCTTAAAGAGCTAAAAGAGTCCTGGTAACTAAGGCAACAGGTGTGCTTTAACTACTATAGACTAGTCCTGCTTACCTGTGCAGTCATCCCCCAAAGGCTCGTTTTGAGCAGGAAAAATTCAGTTTGATCATTTTTGGTCATCTCCCCTTTCAAGACCATCAGAATCATGGCAGTCTTGGTGTATATTACATGGAGGATATGGAGCTGTGATATGTGAGGAAAAGGCTCATCCCTAAAGTTATTTGCCATAATACCGATATGAGGAAGTTTGAGGATTATGATGCCCCTGTCTCTGGCCCTTTCACTTTCACCCATGTGTGATCAAGCTCCAACATAATTCACTTTAACCGTGAATGAATTAAAGAAGCAAGCAGGTCTTTTTTTCCTCCGTCCTTCTCACTACGGTAACCTTCTGACAAGTAAAAGCTCCGGTGAGTGTCGGTGTGGGCTGCTGTTATTTGTAAAAACAGAAAGACTTCTTGCCCTGAGCTGACTTCTTGGCGTGTTAAGATTAAACATGTTATTCACACTTGCCCTTCTTCATATGTAAAACGTTGCTTGGCCACCAGAAAGCATTCATTAGCCTGATAACACAGCATGTGGCCATCCCCTCGCTCCTTTAATCTCCCTTCCCTGAGTGACTCGGGGGTGATGTGTTTTGATAAGTGTGTGTGTGTGTATGTGTGTGTGTTTAAAATGACACCCCTCTCAAGTAAGCACTTAGAGAACCTGCATACCCCTCTCTCTTCTGTCCACATCCCACAATTATCCATCCCCAGAACAGTTTCTGCAGCCTGGATATACCCCAGTGCATTTACCCCCCCTCTTTTAGTTTACGTTCAGCAAGTCCTCGCATGTTCCCCATGCAGAACCTGCTTCCTGAGGTCTGTGAATGGGTTACTTTGCCTTAAGGTATTTATGTGCAGGATGGATATCTGCTGACCCCTCTTAAACTCAATATAAACTTTAAGATTTCTTCGGAGATTTCTTTTAATCAACAGATGTGTGTAGTTTTTTGTGGCTTGTTTTGTAGGATTCAGTCACAATAAGCCGCACATGATCAGTAGGAGTCTCTCGTTCATGGGTTATCTTGAAGCTGTAAGTCAAAGGCAACGGTGATGGTAGCTACCCCTTTCAAGTGATCGCAATCCTCTCTTAATTCAAGCTGCTTCTATCCCCATTTTAAACATTTACTGTTGTTACATACAAGTAATACATGCAAGTAATATTACTGGATGAAACGCCACAACAGATTTTGCATGCTGTGTTTCTAGCTAACCCCCTTCCCTAGAAAAGCCTAATTGCTCTTAATTATGCTTTTCATATTAATGTGTGTCACGGGTAGCCATAAACAGCAGTACCCTGCCCTATCTGAATGACAATTGGTATAAATGGAGCACAGATAGCTCAGTAGGCACTGCGAGGGGGGGTGGGGTGGCTTTCATGATGTGGCTGTGACTTGACCACAGGACGACTGCTGGAGGTGGAGGACGCAATGTAGATTCATTCGCCAATAGTGAATCATGCAGGATCAGATGCTAACCTGTTGGTAAGGTATTGCTCTGCTGTGCCACGTTAGCAGCCTGCTGCTTTAATATTGCAGCTCGCTGTGGTAATATTTGCATGCAGGCATGTTTTTAAATCCAGGCTGAGATGCTGACACATTTGGGTCAAACGAGTCCTTTTTTGCTGGGAATGCTGTGCATCTCTTTCACTTTTACTTTGATTGCTTTGATTCTTTATCAGCTACACCAGCTGTATAGGTGCTGTACTGTACTTTACATTTTAGCAAATCTGTCTTTAAACACTGAAATTGATGCTCTCACTCTCATTGATTTCTTGTGCATTGCCTCTGTAAAGTAAAAATCTGTCATTTCTTTTTGGTATTCTTTCTTGGACACACGCAAACACATACAAGTCATATAAGTCCTGTGTTTGAACAGTTCTCCTGTGACACCCCATCAGTGAGCTGAACTGCCATCAGAGCTCCTCCGTGTAGTCTCATGTTAGAGGACTCTGCTGGGTTTTAGGTTACACTGGCTCAGTACGAATGAAGCGCTGTAATAGTTGTGGCGGCAAGTGGCCCTCTGGCTTTTCTGGTCCAAGAGCGCATGGCTGGCAGTTCACCACATTCCTTGTACAAACCACGCCAGAGACTGCAGAAGAATAAATCCAGAATAAAGGAGGAACAGAGCAGACTCAGAGCAGCACAGAGACAAACTGAGCAGAACTCCAGCACGAGATCTGAACTCCCTAAATCCACTGCAAGACCTTCGTGTGCAAACTGTGTGCAGAGTCTTACCTGATAATCTTGTGACTGCAGTTGAAAGTGATAAGACTTGTTACTGGTTGTAGTATTACAACATAAACCTTCAGTAACGCCGTAAAATGCTGACGAAAGGCTTCAAACAACAGAAGTAATACCAATGAGCTGGCATTAGTTCACATCGGATCATAAGCTCTATAAAGAGATATTGGCATATGAATATAGAGCGTCTGTCGGGAAGGGACAGATTTTTACTACTGGAAGCTGTCTGGTTTTAATTTGTAGCTTCAGCTGCTTGCAAGAAAACTGTTTTTGCTAAGAGCAAAGGAGGGACTGCGTGATTTCTGCCAAGTTGTTAAACCTGGATGCTGTGACAGTCGTGGGGGTGGTTGTTGAGTACAATTTAATGATGCATTGGATTTGTGTAGAGCAATCTACCCGTTATAGCTCTAATTCTTAATTGTGCACTTAGCACTGTTATGGCACAGACCAAACATATGTGCACCTCTGCACACAGTCATGGAAACCCATGCAGTGAAGCTCCCAGTGCACAGTTTTTGTACAGATGTTCATGTGAGGTTCACGTCACAATTATACAATTAAAGAGTTGATCTTGGAATATCTAGAAGGGAAGAAATTTCACTAACTGACTTGTTGCAGTGGTGGAATACTGTTATACCTGACGTATGTTTCACTAGTAATGACTTAACCTGATGTGCATCCGTGAAATGTAACTACACATCGGGTTGCAACTATTTTGACTGGCCTGAGCAGCGGCATTGATTCCTGCTGTGCATTTTTGGCAGTGTTTGAATTTATGAGTCATTGTCTCGATATAAGAAATAACAATCTTAGCATCAATGCAGGGATTCACAAATGTCAACAAATTCCTAAAGGGAAATTGGTTAAACTGTTAGAATGGACGTGAAGGAATGTACAAAGAAGTGGAAAAACTAGAGGGACGAGTATGTTTACCTCTGGGAAAAACTGTCGACAACAAAGAATGGAGACCCAGGAGGGGGAAAAGTCCTAGCATTTTATTTTTGTCAAGTTGGATGGCACTTCATATAAAACACCGGGGCATGACCATACAGTAATTAACATGTACTGCACCAGCATGAGCATAAATGCCTGTTTCCCACTTACGTATGGTTACGTCATATTCTATTCAAAGATTCTCTGCACAAGTCTAAATCAGGCCTAACCACTGCACTGTTGACTTCAGTGAGCTCTTTAGAATGACCCATTCTTTTACAGATGTTTGTAAAGGCACCTGTTGGGTGTAGAAATGGGACTGAAAACACCTGAATTCAAAGATTATGAGGTATGATCAATAGTTTTGTCAACATACAGCACCGAAAGCAGCGAATATCACTTGACCTCATTCACTTTACTGGACATCAGTGGAACTAGAAATACACTATTCGGTTGTAACGTTTCCCTGGTTCTTGATTTTATGTTTTCAACTGCCGTGATGCTTTTAAAGATCTTTTTATTTAGGTAAAAACTAGAAACTGTAGCCTAAAACGATACATTAGCTAACAGTTAATGGTTTTAGCTTTGGTATTAACAAAAAAACATGGAGCTTGACACTTTAGACTGGCAGGAGTCAACCAACGACTTAAAAACTCTGACAGAAAAACCTGAACTGTCATCTAACGATTTGGCCTTTTTTTGGCTTTTTTATGTATACGTATATTGGCATTCATGAAAAATAGAAGGGGGCGTGATATAATGATAGTAATGATGGATTGCATTTATATAGCACTTTTCAGGACCCCTCAAAGCGCTTTACAATACCACTATTCATTCACTCTCACATTCATACACTGGTGAAGGCAAGCTACAGTTGTAGCCACAGCTGCCCTGGACAGACTGACAGAGGCGAGGCTGCCATATCGCACCATCGGCCCCTCTGGCCATCACCAGTAGGCGGTAGGTGAAGTGTCTTGCCCAAGGACACAACGGCCGAGACTGTCCGAGCCGGGGCTCAAACTGGCAACCTTCCGATTACAAGACGAACACCCAACTCTTGAGCCACGATCGATGTGTACATTTAAAATTGTGCCATTTTCCTGGGCGTAGTTACTGGAATAATGCAGTAAAATGGCTTGTAATTCCACGGTCAGCCAGAACCAACACCTTATCTTTAAGATAAGACAAAGTGTGCAGAAGACACATTTACTACATTTGTATCTGTCAAAGAAGTCATCAAACGTGTTTGAAATGAAACAAATCAGGTCACGCAGTACTTTCTCTGACACACAAACACTGCATTTTATGTAACATTTAAGACGAGAGCAGTTCCTCACTTTCACAGGAGCTTTTCTCCTGCCTAAACTGCCCATGACGAACGTTCCGAACCATCCTGTCTGTGGACTTCACTCCAGTCTTCCACTTCATCTATGTGACTGTCGTGCAGCTCTGCAAGCCTGTAATAGAAGTTCTGTGGATGGCAGTAGCGTGTCCCCTCGGTGCTTTAAACTCCGCTGAAGCAGCTCAGACCGATAACCCACATTATTCTGCCGACAGCGTTCTCTTATGCATTTAATTGATCCAGTTGAGCCATTACTGCGACTTTGATTTACTAAGTGAGGCAGCGCTGACGAGTCCATCCAAAGTCAATATTTGTCAATGGTGGAATTCATCACAGAGCTTCAGATAACGTAGGAAGGAAATGTTTTGTCAGTGAGGGAAATCAAATTTTATCGGTAGCGTCCTCTAATGTGATTCGGTTTTTATTTGTCAAGTAACTAAGATTAGTTTATGTAATGGTGGAACAGAGAGGGAGAAAGACACAGAGAGGAAATACATCACTGCTTTTCGACTCTCCGCTTCTCTTTTCCCTTTCATTATCAGAATGCATATTTCTGCAGGTCCAGACAACCTTCCATTGATATAGTAGCCCAGCTAATTATAGAGCAGATTTTCAAAGACTTTGCTCACTCATTCCTGCACCATCCCCCCCTTTCCTCCTCTTCCCAGACAGACACAGAGAAGGCCGAGACAGCCTTGATGCTGAGGCTTGTTGTTTTCATTCAACTGTCATATAGCTGATGTCATTTCTTTCTACTTCCTTTGCGGTTTATATTCATCTCCATGACTTTGCATTTTTATGGAGCAGATTATTAAAAAAAAGTTCTTAGCTGATCAAGCTGGACCAAACTCGTTGTTTGGTTTTGTGTTCTATATTTAAAGTTGAGTCTTTGCACCAAACTGAACTGAAGGCTTCCCGTTCACGAGGCCTCATTAACCACTATATAAATACAGGTCATTTACCATTTTACCATTTACGTGTGCGTCTCAGCACCTCAGCCCCGGGTGGGTTGCCTGGCCTGCGATTGAAGTGGTTTCTGCTGAACCGTTCTGTCAAGTCAACCATTCCCAAAAAGCCAGTGACCAGGAAACCACAGCGCTCCCTTGCACTTCTGAGACCTTGCACCCCACACATGCTCCCTAAATTGGCCTGGATAGCTGGTGTCATTAGGGGAGAAAGGGGGAGAAGCTGGAGGCTCTGTTTGTTTATGAAAGGAGGCGTTTCGCTAAAATTATGGTTAAGGCTTTTCATTGCTTTGATTGAGTGAAACGTGTTAGTTATTACACATTGCATTCCTGCGGTGGGACCCTCCATGAGTGCAAGTGCTCCTCAGGCTGTCTGCTAAAATCCCTCTGCTGGTCTTTTGTATATTTTCAGGTGAATAGGCTCCGGTTCCTCCAGAGAAAGTGAACCGTTGGTTTGTTGTTGGTGAAAGGTTTTGCTTAGAGCAGAAATCAAGCATCATGATAACGCGTCTCTCTGCCCTGAGGTGTATGTGAGCGTCTCTACCACACAGACAGTTAATGAATAAAATTCTCCAATTCACTGGTGGCAGGGGGAGCCACCCACCCCCTGACCTTAAAAGCCCGCTGACCTCCCAACCCCCTCCAATCACAGCCCATCAAAACACAAAAGAGCAAACACAGCCGCCTCCATCTTGCTTATCACTCGCCCTCTAAAGACTTGACCGGCCAATTAAAGTGGATTTACCGTTTGACATGAGGCTGAATAGCCACAGGTCGCCAGGCCGACAAAACCCAGTCCTGGGCCTGGTCTAATTAAACTGTCAGATCAATAAAGTAAACAAAGTCATTCGTCCTGGTTGTTACTCATGGCTGCTTTTTTGTCTTTTACTTCCTCCAGGTCCTGTAAGTTGACTCAGATTTCAGTACAGTGCCTGTCGTTTTATGGCTAACATGACCTCCGTAGGGCACGGCAAGTAATCAGATGTTAATCATGATTCTGGGCTTACCCACATTGTGACATTTTCTCTAACTGCTTTATTTTTTGTTATAAATTAACCTGTGACTTGCAACATGTCGCCCTTCCAATCTCCCAATGTGGAGTCTTTAAAACATGGCTGTTATCTCTCAGCACCTTATAGCGCTCCAGTTAGTGCATCCAGGAGCGTCGCCAACAGACAAAACTGGAAGATTTCTTCCACAACATCTGCCCAAACGTCTATCCACACGCATCTGTTATCCTGTACTGCAGCTGAAACTACAACATTTCCTCCAAAGATCAAATATACACGTCTGTGCAGGTTAGACTAACTTTACTGCAGCATGCATTTACGACGTCGCACCACATTCTTTTCCGTGGCAACCTGGAGAAATATTGACAGCTCGCAGGGCTGTAAAACCATTGTCGGCTGGCCTTTGTCTCACAAGAAGCCTTTCAGGGCACCCGTGCTGATTCCCTAACTCAAGACTGCCTTTAAATGACTTTATATCCCACCCTGCTTTTCCCTTCCTCTCAGATCACCACCGGCACCAAGACACATTTAAATATTATGCAATGGTATTATTCATAAGAGAAGTTGGATCTTTGCAGGCAAAAAAAAAAGATAAAAAGTCAAGTGGAATTCTTCTGAAGTCCACATGAATAGCCGGCCCGCTGTCGGCTGTTAGACATTAGTAGGAAGTAAAAGATAAAGGATCTTAAACACTGATGGTGAGTCATACATGTAAAAAATATGAAGAGATTTAAATTAAGTGCATGCTTGCAATTATATTTCAAAGACTTTTTACCAACACAACATTATAGACTGCAGTGAATTTTACTCTATAAGTGATCCTTGACCACAACTGTGCGTCATGACTTTAAAGAAACTCATGCAATGTTACTAAACGCTGGAAAAATCTGGAGCAATGTAAGTTGAAACTGACAGAGTGGCTTTTTAACAGGCAGGAAACACGTGTGATTGTTCAGCAGTCTTTGCCATGCAGGTGTTTAGACTGGGCTTTGACTGGAATGTGAACTTCCCTCACCCTGCCTCTGTATACAAGCGCACGGATCAGCCAGGTTGAGTCTTTTAAAGATGAAAGAGCCTTTTCATCAATCACCGCACCATCACCCGAGTGATGCTAAAACAGAAGGCACCTGTTGGATATGTGGGTGTGTGTAAACGTTAAGCCCGTCACTTTAGGTCTATTTTTATCTGCTTCCTTTGTCCTCAGAAGCAGAAGCTGTGACATTGAGGGTTTTATGCACTCCCATATTAGAATGGCTGTTTAGGTGCTCAAGCTTTGGATTTCTCTATGTATTTAAGATGTTTGTTTTCAATTACAGTATTCTTTGGCCTATTTCTGCTGTTGGCTGTGAAAATAAAACGATACAATGCTTTTATAAGGTGTTGTAGGTGCATAAAGGCAAAAAACAGGTAATTTTGGCTCTTTGATAGGTGGTTACTAGGCAACTATAACTAGGCAATCATAACATCTAACAAAGATAAGACCCATCAGGGGGCAAAGATGTACGCTTCTGCCAAGTTTGGCTGCTCCAATCCTGATCGTGTAGTTGGAGTTTGTGGCCAGAGAAACAAGCAAACACACGCAGACATATGTCTTACACTGAGATTCAGATTTTAGGTTGATTTTAGCTTTAGCCCTGTGACAGACCTGTCCAGAGCATACCCTGCCTCTTGCTCTAAGACAGCTGGGATAGGCTCCAGCCCCCCCGCAAACCTGAAAAAGGATAAGCGGAAGCGAATGGATGGATGGAGGTTGATTTTAGGTCGATTTTAGAAACTTTTCTGACCCCAAAGCGCTCCCGTGGTTGCAGTGCTAGATTTGTCCGTGAGAGTTTTTGACAGCCGTGGCCGTCTTTCTTTGGCTTTGCATGTTTCCCTTGTTTGTGCAGTAGCATCTAATCTCACACACCACACAGGCCTTACCGGTCTGACTCCCAGCAGGAAGTTGTACATACTTAGTCTGTTTTTGTTGTTTAATGACATTTGACTGGTAACAGTGCATTACATCCTGCCACGTGCTGGTAAAACCCAGAGAAAATACAAATGTATTTAAAGATTAAAAGCAGTCAGGCAAAGTATTTGATTTCTTTTTGAAACTCAGTGACTAAATCGTCCCATATCATCATCATATTATAGAAACTCTCTCTGAAAAAACAGATATTCTGTTGCCTGTAACTTTGTCTCTCAGTGATCATTTACATGATTTTATCAATGTTTCAGTTCACCAAGGTCTAATGCGCTCTAAAAATGTGACATTGTTTACCATCTCTGCTTGACAGCCTGCCGCTCCTCTCACAGCAGTGATAATGGTGCTTCGGTTCATGTCGACCTCGCAAACTTAGCAACATTGTCACAAAATTCAGCGACGCTTTTTAAGTAAGCAAATCAGCAAAGGTCACACTGAGTTTGTTCACCGTGTGGGAGGAGACAGTGTGTTGCTTACATTCTTATAGCTTTCTCCCTGTGTGATCTCATCATAACTTTAATGTTTAACTATTGTGTTTTTGTCAGATTTTTCAGGCAGACGACGCCACTTTTATCAATCAAATGGTCAAAAACGACAAGAAAATACACAAAAGGAGGTACTGCTGACGAAAAAACCTTCTCCAAGTGATCTCATGAACCTCCCTCTGCTCCTCTCATTTGACTTCTGTCATTTCAGAGTCCAACTCTTTCTCTGCGGTCTTATCTGCCCCCTGCTGTGCTTGTTCCCTCCTCTGGGCTTTCTCCCGTCACACTGATTTGCACTTTTGGTGATACAAGAGGCCGCTGGAGTGTTTTTGAACAAACTGACCTGGATACAGAGGTTTTGTTGGTCTGCCTCTTGACACTTCAACACCATGTCACTGTCTAAACTCATTCCTTTATTTATTCCTGCAGTCTTCTGGGGATTATTTCTGTTTTAGGAAAAACACGGATTTCCGTTTGTTCGGACGAGTCGAGGTTTAATGCCTCAGATAACACTGGACAGGTCAGGATGACTCTTCACTAACCAGCTCATTGTGCCGTGAAGCACATAAATTCACCCTCCTTCAGCTTTTGTTCCTCCCTTCTTCTTCTTACCCTCCTCGTCTGGGACATTTCCTCGCCATCCCGATTAATCTTTTATTTTCGCCAGTAATTTCGGAGCCTGTCCACTGCCTCCGGCTTTTTTTTTTATACTTTGTTCTTCCCTTCTGACTGCAAGCTTTCTCTGAGCTCTCAGAGTCTCTCTCTATCACTGTCCCTCTTTTCAGTATCCTAGTTTCTTTTTTTGGGATTCAGCCAGTTCCGCTCCCAGCAGCCCCACTGGGAAGAGACCATCCTGCTATAGCAGCAAAAAAGTGCAGTGCCATAAAAATGGATGACCTGTTCTCCATTATGTTCTGCTTTTCAGTTTTCTGAATTAAACATTTACTGACCACCAATCAACCCTGAAAATACACGCTTTGTACTCGCAGTAAATCTGCTTGGTTTAATATTTAATGCAGCTTTTCAGCACTTGTGTATAAATCACTCCACAGTGAGTTTTTTTTAAATGAGGGGCTCCAGACTCAGTGTTGACTGCAGACCTTCACTGGAGTCAAACTGGAGTAATCAAGCATCCTGTGACTCAGACTGAAAGAGAAACAGAGTTCTTTAGATTTCCAAGGAAATCCTTTGAGGTTTATTGTGACCATTGTTACTGATCTCATAACACCTCAAACTTCCACTGTCAGTTCTTACCGTTATCTATGTAATTAAGAGAAAATGGGATATTCTAGCTTATTTCTGACATATTTCCAAGAAATTAATTCCCAGTAACCAGCCTGAAGAGCTCACTGGGGAGTTCAGAGGGAACTTCCACTGATATCTGAGCTCTGGAAACATGTGTTGAAAGAAATGTCGTACTGTTGTTTCTGCACAATAGGTAAATCCACAGACTCCACCTGTTTAGATTCTCACACACCCCGGCATTATGTCTGTCCAGAGCTTGTGTGGAGCTGTGTTCTGTAAGTCTACCATAACAAACTACTGCTTTGTATACTGTACACACAAGAAATGGCACAGTTCATCAGCAGCTAAGTGGGGGGATAACACCTAAGTGTTCAGCACTCTGGGAAGTGGGGATTGGTGGAATAAAGTGAAATTATATTTGACGCAAACCCAGATTTATAACCTCCATCGAAACTGCTGTAGGGCTGTTGGGGCTTTTTCTACTTTCTATCTTCATACCGCTCACACCATCTACAGCAGAGGAGCTTTGTTACTTGAGTTTTAATTCAGTCACACCACTTCTGTCAAGGTTTTGTGTTAGTTAATTATTTTTTGTTTACTTTCTGTTTCACTTGTATCTCATTTTCATCCTTCTGCATGTGTATAGTCAGTGTTTCCCTTTGTCCTTGTCAGTTTGTCTGGTTTTACTCTGTGTTTGATTACTTCACATGGCTCTGCATCCTGTATATGGGTACACCTCAAACAACCCAGACAAAAGAAAATTATTATTTATAACTGCAGTAATATTTGGCAGCATGAATCTGGGAGCTTCCTGACCTTCCATGCTCATATCTGCATATGTAGAAGGCAGACAGAGCAGCAGCAAGAGAGCATAGCAGGCATCAATAGCGGATGGATGGATGGATGGATGGATGGATGGATGGATGGATGGATGGATGGATGGATGGATGGATGGATGGATGGATGGATGGATGGATGGATGGATGGATGGATGGATGGATGGATGGATGGATAGATAGATAGATAGATAGATAGATAGATAGATAGATAGATAGATAGATAGATAGATAGGCAGGCTCTAGCCCTTCTGTGACCCTGAATTAGGGGGATAGATAGATAGATAGATAGATAGATAGATAGATAGATAGATAGATAGATAGATAGATAGATAGATAGATAGATAGATAGATAGATAGATAGATGGGCTCCAGCCCTTCTGTGACCCTGAATTAGGGGGATGGATGGATGGATGGATGGATGGATGGATGGATGGATGGATGGATGGATGGATGGGCTCCAGCCCTTCTGTGACCCTGAATTAGGGGGATGGATGGATGGATGGATGGATGGATGGATGGATGGATGGATGGATGGATGGATGGATGGATGGATAGATAGATAGATAGATAGATAGATAGATAGATAGATAGATAGATAGATAGATAGATAGATAGATGGGCTCCAGCCCTTCTGTGACCCTGAATTAGGGGGATGGATGGATGGATGGATGGATGGATGGATGGATGGATGGATGGATGGATGGATGGATGGATGGGCTCCAGCCCTTCTGTGACCCTGAATTAGGGGGATGGATGGATGGATGGATGGATGGATGGATGGATGGATGGATGGATGGATGGATGGATGGATAGATAGATAGATAGATAGATAGATAGATAGATAGATAGATAGATAGATAGATAGATAGATAGATAGATAGATAGATAGATAGATAGATAGATAGATAGACTCCAGCCCTTCTGTGACCCTGAATTGGGGAGATGATGGATGGATGGATGGATGGACGGATAGATGGATGGGACTTTAAGTTTGATTTGGTTTTAGCTTTCCTGTTGGGCTAAGTCTTTCTTTCTTGGCTTTCATCTTGGCTCAAGTTGAAATAAACCTGCTGCGGTGAGTCAGGATAGGGAGAGGGGACAAAAAGGGGAGCGCTGGATTTATAGCACAAGGCAAAACAAGAGTACTGTCAAGAAATGTAACAGTGCAATAGTTGTTTGATCTCAACTTTTAACTGTTTAAAGCTGCCGTTGTGCTGAGTATGAATTGCCGTGCTGTTGTTGGAGGGAAGCTGATCGTACTGCAGGGGCTGTCCTGATAAATGGAATATGGGCTTGGGAAGCAAAGAAAACTGACTGGAAAACTTTTTCTCCTCAGTTAATTTGGTAAAGTATGAGTGCTGTGGTCAACAGTGAAAAGCAGTAAATCAGCAGAGAAAGTGAATGCAACCAAAAAGAAGGAAGGCAGGATAGTGATCCTGCTTTGATGCCCCAAGGTGTGTGAAACAGTGATTTCAAGGGTCATCACAGCAGGACAGGAGTTCAGGTTTGTTTTCATATGAAACGTGACCCCGTGGCTTTGTTTTATATGTATCAGCTGCTACCTTATGAAAGTATTCTGATTGTCTAAAAACAAGATTTACAGTTTCGGTCACTACAGTTGCGGTTTTGACTTGTTTTCGCTCTCAGACCCAGGAGAAAAGGTTCCTGGAAATAGCTTTTTATGGGGAGTCTTTTATGGGAAATGCGAGGGCTGTGTTGACCGCTGTTGCATCACAGGACTAATAGAGGGTCGGTCTGCTGTGGATTGTTCACATCGTTTTATCTCAAGAGAGTATTCCCTCCCTCGGGGTGTATCTGATATAGTAGGATGTGATGCACCAGAGAAAAATACCTAAAGGCGGTGCTGTGCTCAAGCCCCATCTGTTGGCTGTCAGCCTGCAGCTTAAAATGCGGCGGAAGGTGTCTTTCATTAGAAGCACTGACTTTCATATTGGCTCTGTCCTCCTTTAGGAATACTGCTAAACTCCAACCCGACATCAGGGTTTGTTTGTGTTTTAGTGTGTGTCATGTTTTCCTTTCACTTTCTGGGAAAAACTGAAATAGTTTGTGAAGTGCATTCCAACTCCTTCACATTTTTAAGTGTCACTGGTGGTTTTATTGTTACCTCACAGAAAATTGAATCAAGTAGTCAAATGGGCAAATGAGGTCGGCAGAAATCGTGTATCTGTGGGGAAAGTGCTGCATAATAAAGATGAACACAGAGCAGATTAGCGAGCCTATTAGGCACTTTTTGTTTTGAATATTGGAATACACAAATTACCCACACCTATCTGTGTGAGAGGTTTGCCCTTCTATCTGCGCACAACAAATTTGACTAGATAGTCCTTCAAAGCAGCTCAGAATTCATTTGCATTCAAACTCTGCATCACGTGCGGTCAGATGTGTCCAAATAGAGCTTAACTTTTCACGACCAAATGTTTCCTAGGCACATTCCGCATGAAGCCACACCCGTATTTAGAGCCGAAGTCCTGAAATATGATCACACAGGGTTTACTTTGAGTCTCTGACCTGGACATCTCAGCCACGTTTGTGGTATTTGTCACTTTTGGGCATTTTTAGTGGAATTATCTGGCAAATAATATGTGCTGCTGAGAAGTTAATTGTACTAACAGCCTGTCCAAGAAGTCTGTGCTTCAGCTTTGATGAATGCTTTCTACCTATGCACTCACCAGTGTGTCAGGGGCAACTTTGGGCATTCCAGTTAGTAGAAGATCTCCTCATCCTTGGCTGAACCTGTATCTGTGCCTTTCTAATCAAGCTTTGCAGTTTTATCTGAAAACTTAGCCCTTCAAACTACATATATGGTCACTTCTGACTCCTAAAAATGATCATGGTGGTGGCCATAATGATGAAATTGAGGCTTGAAAACAGAAAGCCACAAAAAATAGTAACTGTATGGTGGCTATAGAGTCATACAGTCTATGTTCCGAGGCTGAAAACACCCGCTCTCCAGAATCCCCACCTTCCAGTTCATGGGGGTAAAGTGGATATGTGTCAGATGATCCAGCTAGAAAAGATAAACTCACACATATACATGCACAGTGATATGTCTGAGTGGGATACAGACATAAAAGCGCTTGTGCAAATGAAATGGAAAGCAGGTCTTGAACAGCTGCCGCGCTGAAACAGGCCGACGTTGGGGCAAAAGTCTACCCTTGCAGATCTCTTTGTGCCGGCGAGCTGCATGCCAGCCGGCTGGCTGCTGGGAACCTTTGTGTGACTCATTACCTCTCTATTGAGCAACACAAAGATGGGGCGCACTTGCCCATCAGAGCTTGGAGTCTCCCGGTCCCAGTCTTCACCTTATCGTGAAGTCAAGGTCACGGCCCCCGTGCTGAGACGACGCCTGGCGTCTTCATCGCCCAGCAGCCAATCGGTGACTGCGATCTCGGTCACGGGATCCGTTTGAATAAAGCTGTCAGTGGGACGTCTCTCCATTCACTTAACGTCTGGGTTGTTACCTTGGCAGCACTTTGTCTAAGAGAAGAAATGTCTCGGGCAGCACCCATTGATAACCATTGATTTGAATTCTTTCACTACATGTGTCCTCAAAGTGTGCCCTTGTCTTCTTTTACTGCCCCCGCTGTTTGCTCACCCTTAAACTAAATGCCACGGTGGCACCAGTCTGTGACAGAAAGGCCTCATTTATCTCCTTGATGATGTCTATTCACTCCTGTCATAAAGCTGCTGGGTCTTTGTTTAGCATAGAACATAATTGTTAGTTTGAACAGGGTGGGCCAAGAGGTGGGGGGAGCTGTACTGTGGATATTGTTTTCGGAGGGGCAGGGAAAAAGGGGAGTGGATGAGGTGGATCAAAGATACCTTGATTCTGACAGAATAACATCGTAATCAAAAGCATGTGTTTCAGGCGATCCAGGTTGAATACAGAGACCTGAGAAAAAGAAGCAGATACGGTGTGAAAAATAGTTGCCGTGTTATTCTGGGCTTATAAACATACTCAACTGCATACTTGTGCAGATTATGATGATTTACCTAAAGCAACAATTTCTCTGTTTTTTGGGGGGGTTCCCTCGCTCTCCCTCAACATGTGTTGATTTTTCTTTTCAGTGAACCAGCTCATATCAGGTTAACCCTCTGTTTCAATGTGGGAACCTGTAAGACTCTATCAGCGCCATCTGTGACACTGCAGATGGCCCTGCTTGTTAAAGTGGGCCAGGCTAGGACCCTGCCGTCTACCCAGGACGGGACAATGGAGATTACGGGTGTCTGATCTCTTGGTTTAAACGCACAGTCTCAGGGCTGCAGGACACAGGGAGGGGCTCACTGCCCTGATCTTTGAATCAAGGAATTATAAGACACAATGTCATTTACCCTCTCACTGAAGGTTCACAGGGATATATTCACGTCATCTCACATGTAGCCATGCAGCATTGTCTTGCTTTTGTGCTAGTGTCCACAACTTACATGAGATGAAATAAATAAATCAAGCCTTAAAACACCAGAATTATTAAACAATCATTTCATTCTCCCGTTACCTTGGCAGCCAAAGTTTTCTGGATTCTTAACAGACATCATATTAAATATAGATACTCTTATTATGCAGAAATTAAAATGCTACGCTTGACTCAAATGCAGATGTTCTACATACCTCCAGCTGTTTTTACTGACAACTTTGATCAAATTTCCAAAATCTAAAAATACTTCTAAAATATTTTACGTCACTTTTTTTCTCTCTTCTCTGAGTGCATGTTCTCCATGTGCATATCTGGATTTTCTCTAAAAGTCCAAAGACAGCTTGTTCATTTAATTAGTGGCTCTAAATGGGCTGGCGGTTGTCAGTCCCTCTGATAACCCGGCAGCCAGTCCGGGGCGTACACTCCTTCTCGGCCTCCTTATAACCTTGAAGTTGATACACAGTTGGGGAAATGTATGGATAGCTTTGGATCTACATAATATTTTTTCATTTGGGTTTCATTGTTTAGTTAACTATAGCAGCCTGGTACATGAAAAAGGGAGTATTTTATTTTAGACATGAGTGAAAAGCTGTGCGGTCGAACAAAAATCTTTGTACTTTCTGCCTTGAGATCAAGCTTTGCTCTTGTCCGGAGCACATTCCCACACCCTATTTGGTGATCCATGATTCTTGATTGTTGTTGATGTTGGTGCTCTGCCAAAGAACGATGTTTGCTCAACCTGTAGGGCTGCCAGAGTGAAACGTAGCTCTCCGGCAAACAGAAGAACGTGCAGAAGATGCAGCGTTAAAGCCTAGGAATGATGGTTTCAGTCTTACTTAATGGGTATGACAGTCAGTTTCCCACGAGTAGAGCCGTTTTGACACTAATTTACTCCTTTAATGTCCATGCTTTTTTTTTCTTTTGCTACATCAGTGATTCTGGCCAGTCATTAAGATTCAAACTCACCTCTTGAGCACTGATCCTGATCTTATTAAGGAAGTGTTGTTCTGCGAGTGAGAGTTTAACATCACAGGCTGAGCCAGATTCTCTTGGCTGCCTCATTTAACATGAATAGCTGATGTGCAAGTCTTCAAAAAAATTTGACGGCTCTCTCCCAGTAATGTGATCAAGCAGTAGAGACGCTGTTCTCGAGCATGTGTGTTTTGGCATTGTGGTGAATCCTTAGTTATTGCGCAACAATCACTTGACTTGTTCCTCTTCCCATAGCTTTTGTTTTCATGACCTTTGTCATGTGAATACTTAAGAAATCCGAGATGTTGGGAAAGATCCAAGGCTAAGGTATAGTCGAGTGATTTAGTTCTCTGTTTAAGCCCTCCTCACCCGTGAAACACCTTGTGATTTATGACTTCATCCGAGGGAGTAAAACAGTCCCAGAAAATGTGTCTGGTCACTTTTCAATCCAAATATTAGAGGTTACTGCACTTCGTATATCTTAAACTGTTATTATACATGTAACTGTATGTATTCTAATATTCTCCAGGCTTGACTCATCCTCTATTACACATGTATTTCTTACATATTTGTTTCTAGAGCAAGGTCTTCATAATAACACCAACCAGTGAAGGTTTATTAATAAATATGGTATATAAATATAAATCTTTTTAAGATTTTGGAGCTTAAATGCCTTTTAGGTGGAGACAAATGAATGATGCACTCAGTTAATGTAACGCTATTAACCCGTTATAACAGTAATTGTGCAGAGAAAACAGTCGAGCTGTAAATGTGCAGCTCTGCACACTGAAGGAGAGAGGACGGAGACGAAGAGAAACAATCAGATGTTTATTTTCCACTTCTGGCTAAAGGTTTAAAGATTGGAAGGAGGAGGACTCAAACACCAACAACAGAGATAATCTAAAATCCAAATCTTTAATCTATGTGCTGGTATTCAGTCAGAGTCCATTAGACCAGAGAAGGAACAAAAACACAAGGAAGACTGGGAACACTGGTAATATCTGAAAAGAACAAGGCAATCTGGAAAATAAATGAAGGAAAGCAGGGGCGTCTATATAGTGGTGTGATTGGGAACAGATGTAGCAGAGTAAGCACAGGTGATAATAATGAGGGTGGGGCAGATTGTTGTAAAGAAGTGGGAAAACTAACCCTGGGAACACACTGGGTGTGGATGCATCACGTTCCAGCTCTGACACGGATGCTTGCCGTTCCATCAGATATGCTGCAGCACATCTCAAAAGTATCCCAGGCTACAGCCACACGTCGTCTTTTTGACTAATACCTCTGTTCACATGGATGTGCAAAAAGGACATGAATATGACAAGAACATGCTAAAGCAACAGGTAGAGATGTAACTGTAACGATATAGAAGGGCTGGCCAATCAGTTGCCTGCAAATAATGACACAAGAAATGGAGATAAAAGTTCACACCTTTAACGTTTCAAAATCTGTTTTCCTTGTTCACAAAGAAACACAGAAACAGTTTCTGCAAATCTTCACCCAGAAACGAGTTTTTTTTTTCTATTTCCACTGACATAAAACAGATTCCGCAACATTCCTGATGTCATCTGAAGCCGTGCTAAGGACAGAACGAAACTCTGTTACAGACATGGACTTAGAGGTGCAGTTTGTGTTTTCTTCTGGCTAACAAGAGGGGAAGTAAGACCAAAGATTACAAAATAATTGTGAAAAATTAACAGCAAATCAATAGTACAGACTAGCCACAGAGCACAGAATAACTTAAAACAGTAAATTGGAGCTGTAAGCTAATTGTGAACATGGACAGTTAACTAGCTCTAGCTCTTGTCTACAGCCAAAAATCTTAGTCCCACCAGCAGGAGGTCAGCTTAAGCCTGTTGGGCCACCGGGCTCGTAATACTCCGGGGGAAAACCCTGCAATTTGCACCGCATGCAAAACCAACTCAGATTCATGCATTACAGTTATGACAATGAAAGAGTACTTTAACGTAATTTGGGGTTCAGTCTATCATTCATCCTTCCATCACTGCTCACTTCATCTCAGTGCCTCCATTATGTTTAAGTCCTGTCTGCAAACAGCAATGCATTTCTAATAGCAACACGCAGGGATGCATGCCTCTCCAGTGATGTCATGTGCGGCCAGTCATGCCAATAAGCAAGAACTACGCCGTGCTTCTTCTTTGAAAGGCACTGGGGCAGCTGCTTCCTTGTTCTCCATCTGTGAAATGTATATGTTCAACCCGGGCCTTTGTTGCTTGGAGACGATGGCACTGACCCAGGGTCAGGGGTATGTATCACACTGTGGCTACCCATTGTGAAAACATACACATTTGTGGTATTTTAATGCAATTTGACTTGGACCAGGTGTCATCTTCTTTCAGCAGCTTTCAAAAGGAAGGAGCGGCGTTTGTAGTGATTGAAGGGGAAATTGAGACTGAGGTATGAGTGGAAATATGCACAGGGATAAGAAGTGGCATCAACAAAGCCATCTGTCAGTTTGAGTGTGGGCAAACAGGAGTGTTAGGCGTGCAATCTGTGTTTTCGCACTGTTGTTATATTTCACAATAAAGGTTATTTTTACACTCTGAAGGACTATAATTGAACCACTAAAGTAGATTCTTATTAAGTGCTTTGCAATAATTATCACAAGACTGTATATAAAAGATGTACATACCCATTATGACATCACCTACTTGTGAAGCCTGTTTTAAAGCCTAGAGTTGAGTGATTTGGACAACACCTTTTGTGTTTTCTGAACCTCAATGTAGCAAGCAACGCAACGGACAAACTGACCTTATACACTCAAATACACAGGCACATCCAAAATTATAGCCTTCTTTAACCCTCTATATTACTCTTATTGGAACCATTATTTTCCAAATTATCATCATGTTGCATTATATCAGATTTGAAACTAGCAATTGTGGCCATAAAATTATTGGGAAAATGTTTACTGAGATCACAAGTAGATGTCGAATGAAAGCTATTTTTTCATAGACTTGACAATCTGACGTCTTTATGCAACTAGAGAATTTGCCCCCTGCTGGTCATTTGAAATAATTCTGATGTAGGGCATTTCTGCACTTGATAGAAGCTAGCATAAAGCTTTTTATATATATATATATGACTCAATAAAACTGACCTGTTATGCTCATTTCCAGGTCCATATCTTTATTCATGAATATTGTTAGTGTAGCTTTGCATGATTCAAAGTTCAAACTCATCCTTATTTGTCTTCAGGGCTTGAAAATAAAGCAACTGGGCAACATTTTATCTCTTCTTCAGTTTTAAAACAGCTGATGGAGAGTGTTTAACCCCTAATGTTCCTGTCCCCTCCATCACCTTCGAGAATACTAGATGCCCTAAGAGCAATTATAGTTACGAGTGGCTTTTTCAGGAGGAAGAGCACCCCCTGTAGCAGTCAGATCGGTGGTTTGATCCCCTACTCCTCCTGTCTGCATGCTAAAGCATCTCCTTGGGCAACATAGTGAACCCAGAGTTACCTCTGAAACATCCCTCCAAGAGTGTGTGAGTGTGTGTGAATGTTAGACAAGGTGCTAAGGTATAGAATAAAAGCACTTGCCGCATTGTGTGCAGCATTTCTTCTTCCTCCTCTAGTTTTTTCATACCAGCTTGTAACCAGTGCAGGTCAGAGCTGAGCAGAGGCGCCCTGGCTTGGTGTAATGGTTGCCATAGCACATATAAACTAACATGTTGCTGTTAAACTTGGATGCTTGGACTGTGTGGGTCTATTGATTGTCCCAAGTCAGTTGTAGTTAGTCATATCCACATTTATGGAGGAGCTGAAGATAAAATTTTCTCAAAAATAGTCATGGCTTAACAGCAGGGTTTTTATGGCCTTATTTGCTGTATTACAACGTGAAGAAACACACCCTTTAAAAAAAAAAAGCCAAATACAAATTGGTGTGTTTGGCAGCTGCAGCATAATTCATGCAGTCATACTGAACTTTCTTTTCCATTTATTGCCCCACACTGGCTGACGTCTGCTGTAAGTGGGAGAAAATGAGCATGATTTACAGTCACTAGTGTTGCATTAACTGTGGTGTTTTACTGGATTCAATTGGTTAGTGTTGACAGTAAGGATTGTTGGTGTCTGGTGTTGTAATCACGTTGCTTTTGTTGACATGGACGGATGTCCGTGGGAGTGGTTGTTGATCACTCGAACAAAGAAGTCTTTCATTGACTGTTCAGACTGGATAGAAATTTTATGATAAGATGTCAAAAACAAGGTCCGTCTTCGCTCACTGGAATTTCACATACAGCTTTGAAAATATGAGGACGGTCCAGTGTGGGCGTGGTGTGAATCATCATTTAGAAGCCAGTTTGTTTGTCTTTTTTAGCTTGTAGAGCTACTGGATAATGAGTGAGTCAGTGTAGTGAATTTGCAATATGATTTTTTTTCTTAATCTGCCTTTTATGATACTGTAGTTTGAACCCTGCTATCTTTTCAGGGTTCTCTTTGTTACTCATTTCTGCAAAGTCGTTTGTGTTGTAGTCCTCCAGTGTCACGCCACATGGCTTTCATTCTTCATGGGCATCAGCGAACGTCTAGGAAATCAGAGGAGCGGGGAGAAGGAAAAGAGAGGGTAACCTTACAGTCCTGACATTTCCAAAGCCCTGAGGGTGAAAGAGTACAGAGGTGACGGAGGATACATTCCTCTGAGCAGATGTGACCTGTCCATCTGGACTTTTACTTTCCGCAAGGTCACAAATAGCTGAGGAGTTACTTGGAAAGGAAGCTGGAAGTGTGATTCTGTCAATTCGCTCATGTTTCTTGTCAGATATTGCGCCATAATTACATTGTTTTCACACCCGAAGGAGTGACGAGGCTAAACCACAATCCACTGAGACCTCATTTCCTTCCACAAACAAACTGTGGAGTGCTTCCAGAGGGGCCCGGCTAGACCTTGATTACTCATTGTTCCTAAATCACTGGGAGTCAGCATGGAAACATACAAACACATCAGATAAAGTTTAGTTCCAGGCGAGATGAGACTCTCTGTGACCTCACACTTGTTCTCTCTAAAAGCCAACGATGCGTTCTAAAAAGTGTCAGCCTGCCTCGTCTCTCTTATGCAAATTGCTGTTTCGTTTTCCTTGGCACTTACAGAAACTGTTGGTCATGTAGCTGTTGTAACATTAAATATTTAACATGACCACAGATGGGAGCAGCGGCATCCTCCACGTTCGCTTCAGGCAGCAGCTTGACAACAACATCTGCAGCTCTGCACTTAACCTCACACTTACAGATGCCTCGTGCTCCGTGCATCGCTTCCATCCTTCCCGTGGCTCATGTTTTGGCTCGTTATCTGAGGCATTTTGGACTTGCGCAAGTTTCTGATTTGTTCTCCGGTTGCATGTGTATCAGCCTTGTTCGCCAGTCTTTCTTTCACTTTTGCTTCTTGCTGTTTATGCAGAGGTGATGTCAACAAGCTTGCGCAAATCTTAACCAGTTTTAATACTGCACAGCTTGCAGCGGCTTGTAGTATTCAAATTTCTTTTCTTTCCAGTGAGGTAATTTCCAGGTGGATCGTAAATACTGCATTCCTCTCTCTACCTGTATGACATAATACTGCTACAAAATTAGAAAAATATACCTTTGTGCCTTTAGAGCAGTCTGACTTTTACATACACTGACCTCAGTTTTTGAATCCATTATTGCAATAACAAATATATGATAGAAAATAATGAAAAGTATTACAAATACACTTTTTAGGATTTGTCAGGAAATAAACCCACCTGAAATAAAAATATTTAAATACTGCAACTTAAAAGAATTAAATTAGTTTATAGTGCAAACAACAATAAAGTCTCAAATGTATTTTCACTGTCAGTGCCAGCTCTTCTGGTGCAGAGAAGACTAGCCTTCATCCATCCAAAGACTGTCACAGATTGTCTAAAAGTACCAGTGTGCTGTTTCAGTGCAAAATGAAATAGAAATGTTTGCTATGTAATAAAAAAAGGCAGAAGGCTGTAATCAAGGCAAAATACTGGTTTCATAGTCAACAAACAGGATTATACTGTAGCTGCCTGTTTATTTACTCATTTATTTGGTTGACAGCACATTGTGCAGTTGCATTTGGATATTTCTTTACATTAAATGTTGAAGTTAAGCTGTACACCTGTCCAAATGGCAATATGTAAAGTGATATCTCATTAGTGTGTTTATATGCCATTTAACATTTTGTGCTGTACCGTATTTTATCGGGTTATAAGGTGCACAGTCGATGAAAGTGTCTGTTTTCATACACCGGATTATAAGGCGCATTAAAACACTTCCCTACCATTAATTCATTAATGTTGAATTCCCTCGCAGCTGCTCTATTGTCTAGTGTCTATCAACACCATGCTGTTGCAGTATATTAGTGGCTAACCTTGTATTGTGGATGAATTATCTCAGTTGTTCTCCTGACTGAAGTTTGGTCCGTTTACAGCATCCTGCCATGCGATTGAATTTGTCCCTAACCATAGGGAACCCTCACAGTGTTTATCGAGTGGAAAAAAGTTAACGTTCATCCTCCAGCTTCACTGTGTTTATGTTATGCTAACATAGCTATGTTGCTAGCACGTAGCACATGCACATGCCAACTACCCCAACTTCAGTAACCCTATAAACGTCACTGCTGTTTAGTTTTCTGTCTTAATTTATGTTGGAAGTGATAGCAGAGCTGTATGTTTAAATTTTTTCAAAAATCTCTCAGTCAGAACATGGTTTATCATGTTTAGGTGGAAACTAGCAAGCTAACTTCCTGCTAACTTCTAACTCCGCTAAGTTTAATAAATTCTATTTTCATGGATGCCTGGATGTTAAACTTAATTGTTACACCTGGTAAAGCAGCAACACTGATCAGTTTATTAAAGATGAAATAATTTAGACAGTTTTTAACTCTGAGTGATGCTGCAGTGTTTGTTTGACTTTAGGACCTGAAGTAGAGTTTTGGACCCGCAACGCTCCTGACTACGGTAGCCGTAATGCTCCAACAATCCATGCAGCTCCTTAGCTTACCAAAGTTGTACTAAAACATTTTTTGACAGATTTTTGAGTGCCGTGGACCACATAAAATCGGTTTGAGGTCAGTAAGAACAGCCAGAATTCATACATAAGGCATACCAAATTATAAGGTGCACTGTTGACCTTTGAGAAAATTAAAGGATTTTAAGTGCTCCTTATAGGTACTTGTATAGGTACTTGTATTCAGTGCATCCCCATTGTCCCTAAAGTGGAATAAAACATGAGGCTAAGATTAAAATAGTTTTGCACATACAAAAGTATATTCTGAACGGTTTAATTTTCATTAATAAAAGCGTTTCATAAATCTCAATCCCTGACATTTATGTGATGAAAAACAAGAAAAGTAAGATGCAGGATCTATAGCATTTAACATTGTTGATGTGAGTAAAAACCACACAGGTTTTTTGCACCTGACCTCAGACAGATCTGTTTAATCTGGGACGCTGCTCGCCCCTAATCTGCTTTTTCACCGGGACCCTCGTTTGTAAGGTGGCACACTTTTGTCCCTGTGAAGTTTGCTGTCACTGCTGCTGATCCGTACAGAGACAAAGCGTGTGGGAAAAGCCCTTATTTCTCCTCATTAGCATTCAGTCTCAATCACAAGCTCCGCCCACACAGGCGCTGGTGACATCTGGTGCGTTGCGTGCTGATGTCACTGACCCAAGATGCCTTTTAATCATGTGTGTTTTTATTCAAATTTTCTGCCAGTGCGCACACACAGGCCTGTTTCAGTCTAGATATTTGTGGTTAATTGATGCATTTTAACACAATGAAAGATTCTAAACAGGAAATGTCATCAGCAGCAAATTCATAACAGGGCGTTCATAACACTTTATCAGCCTCTAATATTCTTACATTTAAGGAGAAGCGGCAAAGGAATAGGAGTGTGCGTGTTATTATCTCGCAGCTACAATTCATAAACTATACATATCTTGCTAATTAGTACAGATTAATAAAATACTAGACTTTCACTCACCAAAATTTGGAGCACAGATTTCTTTGGACAGCTTTGATTGGTCAAGAAATTCAAAAAGTCACCATCCACTTGCTGATACACAGCCCTTCTCCCAATAATGAATACATTTAAGCCATAATGATATTTAAAAATATACTAGCAATTTTGCCATAAAAGCAGAAACCGGGTATAGAACCAAAAACTGGTTTCTGTAAACATATTGACTTCATAGCTGAATTGGGACATTTTAATGTGGGGATTGAATCATTTGTAAAGTCATTTTTAGCCTGAAGCGATAGTTTGAGGAACTGCAGTTTCTCATATTTATACTTTGTGGATTTTTGGCTAATTTGCTGGACAAGCGCACTGAAAAAAAACCTTCACGTTGTAATCGTGCTGCTAATCCTGCAGTGAAACCACAAGGGATTGTCTTTGCACTTAACTATGCACAGATTAAAGAAACCAGATCAATTGCATCGATTATGGAGCTTTAGAGAGGTTTCCTGTCTCCATCTGTGTATTTAGTGTTAGCTGTATCCCATCAGCTCTTGGAAGGGAAGCAAAGACGTTGAACTATTCCTCTAATGTTAAAGGGCCTCATTCCTCAGCGTGCTGCATGACTTCAAACCATTCAGACTGTGTGAATAAGTTTAATCCTTAATAACCTGGACAGGCATCAGCGCTGAGGTTCTGATCTGTTAGCACTGAGCGAGCTGCTTTTGAAGACCTTCGGCGCATTATTCGATATCTCACAGTCCTCTTCTTCGTGATTAGTGGGTCTGTGGAGCAGCAGTGAAGCTTTGGAGCCTCAGACTTGTTCGTTTCTATTGGATTTCCATTGGGGCCTGCCAGGGTGGGATAAACTCGCAGCTCCCAGTGATGTCCCTTTGCCTTAGCTACAGAGTTGATGTGATTACCATCTTAGAAATCACTGTCAGACTGTGGAGACCAAATTACCAAGCTCGATCCCTCTCTCTCTCCCTCCCTGTCTCTCTCGTTGTGTCTTCCTCTCTTCAAGCGCTCCTGCTGAACCAGGTTCACCCTGCTGTGATATCATGGCCAGTGGAGCCCAACTAATCACAGTCACTTCTCTGGATCATTCCCACACTCTGCAAGCCATTCCGTCAGTGGGATTGTCTCCTCTGCTTAGTCAGAAAAGGGTGTGGGGGGGGGGAGCTTATAAGTTTTTTTCCCTCCATGCAGTTCATCTTTTCCTCTTGTGCTTTGCTCTCACTACTGCCCTATGTCAAAGGGAACTTATTGTGCACACAACCACATTAAACTATACAAGTGGCTTGTGTACGAGATTTTGGTGGCTCTAAAAGCATTGTTGGCTTTCCCCTGCGCTCGCATTCCTGCAGCTCTCTTGAACAGCCTCCTGACCACACAAGAAGGCTAAAGCAGAGGAGCCGAGGAGAAGTCGGCGGTGTTTGCCAGTTATCAAATATTTACTGTTTGCACAGTTATTCTTGTGCTTGCGTGTTGGCAGCGTGTGAAGATCTGAGACATCAGGAAGCAGATTAATGAAACCCTGACAATATTTTGGCTCTCGGAAGTTGGGGAATTAGAGTTTAATACACAGTCGCTGATTAGAGAAGCCAGGAGAAATCATTTAGAGGCTTGACGAATAAAGGAGCCACAGAAACAAACCGATGAGTCCCTTTATAAGATAGAAGCTTGTTCAATGGGTGGGGCTGGAGTCCACATGTGTATACCCTACACACACACACATACAGGATTATATATGCACATATGTATTTCCCTCTTTTCTATATATAAAAGAAACTCTGATAGGCCCTTAAATCAGGCTTTCCCCTTTATCTTCATCACTGTAGCCACTTTTTACACCAAAGACTGATCGAAGAGACAAATCAGGTACATCAGCTATTGACGGTTTTCCATTGCTAAGCATCACCAACAACTCAGACTCTCATGCTCTTATAGTGGTGGGTCAGATATGTTCAAGGCAAAGCTCAGACTTTAGACCAGATGGGATATTACAAATATAGTCATCTCAGGCACACAGCTTTATCTACAAGCAGAGATCTTCCGTGGTCCACCCAACTGCTTCAGGAGAAAGTTGCTTTAAATGGAGACGAGCGTCTGCCCCAAGGCCCATAGAGAGTCATAGAGGTATTTGAGGATAGGTCTCCATTAAGGAGCAAAACAAGGATTACTGGGTTTGAGGTGTGGCTGATCATGTTCATGTTTTTGTGTTTTTGTTTACTTGCATGAAACATGAACCAACAGTATTTATAGCCTGAGCTAATTTGCAGTGTTAGCCCCAAGATTGGCTCTTAAAATACATCAAGCTGAGCAATACATATGGAAGAGTTCAAAACTCTGAACATAACCAAACATAGAGAAACAGTTTAAGGCATAAACTGTAAACTGTAAGACAAGGAGCAGATTATGCAGGACTGAGGTTCCATTCAACTCTATTCTTTTAGTCGCTCGTGAGGTTTAAGCACCAAAAACTACTTGATTATGTTTAGGAAAAGATTGTGGTTTGAGTTTAAATACGCACCTTCACAATAATAATGCTGTGCATTGAAAAATGGCGTTTACATTGTGTGCTTAAATGTAGCATTGAGGACTTACAAGCGTCTGTATGTGATGATTTTTAGACTGAAATCTCTCCAATGATAGCCTAATCCGGTCATTAAGTCTGACGTCACTAGATTTGTTCAGTAGACTGCTACTGGAAAAAACACAGGATGTCAGGGCTTTAGAAGTCCTCAAAGGCCTTTTACCTCCATCCTGAGGGTACTAGCTCATATTCACCAGAGACAATGACAATGATACATCACTGAGGATCTCTTCCCCGTTCCCCACCGTTTGTTCAATAAAGCAGAATCTTAAAATAGTGCAATTATTATCATCCTTCTCTGGGCATGCGTCATCACAGTTTTGCATTGATTTGGAGGATTGTTCAAGATGTTTCTCTCGCGGCGTATTGTCTATTCGATACGCTTTGAATTGGAGGGTGTGCAGCACGTTGCAGAGAAACTAGGACAAAACTGTAATGTGATACATCTAGATGAGTTTAAACACTGGATTTTATGGTGGGTAAACACTCAGCAGGACCCGAGCAGACGTTTGCAATCACATCAAGCTGAAAGGTCAGTCAAAATTACATCTGTCCTTTAAAAAGCTTTCATTATGAAATTTCGGTGGGTGTAATTGTGCCCAGATTGTCCTAGCTGCTACTTTAGAGAACCTACCTATAGTTTAGTCTATAAGGTTGCTCTCCCTCAGACAAGTTGCAGGAGATTTCATGAGGCAGGAGAAGGAAGGAAAATCCGGTCAGGGTTCACGTGTAAACTGGACCGGCTGGGGGTGGGGGGGTATGAAATACCCAGCGTTGTGTTGCCAGGCAGGCTGAGCTAAAGCCGCCTGCTCGTATTTATACTGGCCCAATATTTGTGCTGGCTGAGGGATAATCATCCTGCGACTACAGACGCTGTCTTTGCAGAATGGTTTCCTTCAGAATGAGACGAAGCGACAGAGAAATGAGAAGAATGTGCTGATTCACTGTGTCTTTATATCAGATTTGGTCTGTTTATAGTGAACATGTGCAGAAAGATGTACACAAGCAGGTCAGCTGAGGGGTGAAAGTGCTTGTGCGATGTGCCACTATATGGGGGTGTTTACTTAATGAATTATGTCCGTAATTGGGAAAGGGCAATGAAAGTGGAAGACAATTGAATCATCTTGCTTGGTTGGCTTCAGTATTGAGGTCGGCCCCATTTTTGAGCCCCCCCTCCTCTCCCCCACCCTACACACCCCACGAGAGGGACCGGGAGGACTGAACACACACAGAAACAATACAGAGCAACACCATTGGCTAGCAGACCACGCACCCCTGGCCAATAGCAACACATGGACATTATACTGTATTTAGTTCCCCAGAGAGCATGATTTTCTATTCAGTGTTTTATTTGAACTTGTTTAAAGCCGGAGTCATGCAGCCGCTGAGCTTACAGCCTAAAATGTGCACGTGTGGAGCAGCAACGTGATTCGTTATTTTAACAAGACCGCATTAGTTATATTTACAACCATCATAACCATGATACAACACAGTTTTTAGTCTCTTTTCAGGAAAATGGGACTTTAAGTGGAGGCAGTGGTACTCTAAGACTGTTAATCTGCAATAGGTTGATCAATCAGCTGATAATGAACTGTCAGCTTGTTAGTGATAACCCGCTGACACTTCAAAGTCAGATCAAAAGAAGTGTTGGTTGCTCTACTGATGTTTAAACTTCACTCGACATCCAGGTTGATGTCATGTGAGTTTTACTCCAGCATTTGGTTACATAACATGAGCATGTCAGGCACTGCCGAGCCCGCGGTGACTTCATAGTCTCTTGGCAGAGCGTGTCTACTTCTGAGGTATTTTCTGAGGAAGTTGCATGTTTTTTTGAAACATGAGAGCTGCTGAGGAATGACCACTTCAAGCTTGCAGAGAAAATAGCCCGTAATTGACGAACACATCCCTAATCCCTTCTTTTTAGTAACCTCATAGTGTTGAAGAATTCATATAATCCTTGACAGCCTGGAAACTGAACGAGGTGCAGTGGCTTAGAGACAGAGGAAGGTTTATCACAGCCTGGGGGTAAGTTTCATGAACGTGACTTGTCCATGTGATGCTCAGAAGTCCACATGAAAGTGGTCAAAACAAGGTAGCGCTGCATTGAACTTTCACTTGGAGGAGGAGTACAACCAAACGTTGGAATCAAGTTACAGTAACCTCTTTTTAGAATTCTGCAGGAAGTCCTCACTCTCACTAAAGGCTAACCGGACAGCAATATTAAGCTTATCGTCCATTTCCATTTCGTTGCGTTGCCCATTGTGTTGCAATCTGACCGAGTCCTTCAGCTCCATTATCTGCTGGCAGTGGTAGCTCCTGTTCTTCTCTGGAGATGAGCTGCAAGCTGAAGGTCTGCTCTAACCAGAACCTGGAGCCAACCGTGAGCCGGTTTCTTTGCTGCTATAGGGAATTCACAGAGACTGCAGCACCTTCTTTGCAACCGATTTCACCCAGCAGTAGGCAGGATCACAACCAATACACTGGATAGCTCTCAAGCAATGTGCACACACTGTCAGCTGAGAAACCTCAGTAATTCACTGGATTGAAAAGGTGACCATATGCTTAAAAGCATATGCAAAGGCCTGGGTTCAAGTCTGCCTTGGGATATTTACTGGAAGCCTTCCTGTTCAAAATAAAGGCTTCAAAAGATGGAAGCTTCTGTTTGCAAGATGAGAGTCTCACTGAAGATGCAGCTGATTTTTTGCTCTGTTATTTACTCTCGTAAGGAATATATTGTGTTATTTAATTACTTTTTAAAGAAATGCGGATGTGCGTCCTTTTGCACGCACTCGCTCTTTCCCCCTGCTGCCACAAACAGAATCGAATTCTGTGGCAAACCCTGCTCTGATCAGGGGACCGTGCCTCCATGCATCACGTCTCATTGAAGTCATGAGCTGAACTTCCTGCACACTTTTTGTTTACATATTTTTCACTTCGTGCTAAGTTAAAACTCATAAGCAAAAAATGAAACAGTCCGGGTGTAAGCTGCGATCTTTATCATAACTACATCAGAATAAAGCTGCAGGAGAAAGGTGAAACCGTATGTGATGATACAATTTTTTACTCAGACACACAAACACACGTGTTGTATTAGCCGGGGAGCTTTAATAGAACCTGGTTCTCGGGGGTGATTGTAGCTGGGGAGGTAGAGAAGGTCATTTGCTAATTGGAAAGTTGGTTGGGTCTCTGGCTGATTTAGCCCCTATCTTAAAGTGTACTCAGGCAAGATGCTTTCTGATGCATTTGCATTGTATGCAGGGCCTTAGGTCCAGTAAAAAAGCCCTACATAAGATCCAATCCAATTTCCAGAATTGATGAATTGATTGAAAAGAAGCAAAATTCCAGTTGCAATTTATGCAGTTTAATGTCATTTATGGTAAAGAATAAAAACCCTTGTTGTTTGGGTTAATGCTCTGATGGTTATAGCTTATTTATGTATAAAATATCATTTTGGCATCTTTATTTAGTGAGACCAAAGGTCTGATTTAGATTTTTTTTAATGGTGCAGGAACCTTGTTTATGAATTTAGGGTCGTGTTCATTTCAAAGACTTTGTTCTTTGTCTTGTCAGCACAATTCAAACCGTCAGTCTTTGCTTTCTAAACAAAACATGAAGCAGCTTGTACTTTAGCGAGGGCAATATTAGAGGAAGCAAGTACTTTGGATTTTTCCAGACCTTAAACAACTATTTTCCTATGTGGTTATCCTCAGGCCTTAAACAGTAGTAATGTGTTTCTTCTGTGTTGGACGTGGAAACATTTTATATGTAATGATGTTAGCTCGGATGAGGGGAAAAGTGCAGTTTTAATGCTGCTAAGCTGCAGAATTTATGAGTTTTTATGATCTAATATGGATTACGATCCTGCATGAAAATGGCACGTTGAGGCTTTCATCACTGCAACAATAAAATGATGCAGAAAAGTGTTGACGTGTGAGTTTGCATTAAAGGATGTTAGAGCAACAGGACAAAGTGTTTGTTCTGGGCCACAGCGCGATCCCACTGTTTTCTCCATTCAAGTAACCACCGGAATAGTCTGTGATCAAAGAAATCAATGGGGAGGGGTCAGATCTTTGTTTGCCTGCCCGGATGTGTACTAGTGTGTACAAAGCAGAACCATCTGGGTTTGCATCACTTCAGTCTGAACCGCAGCCCACTTGTCGAATAAACTTGGCTCATCCCCACCTCGGAGAGACCATTTGCTGCCTTGCGGCCCGCGTCATTGTTTACAAAACTGCCTGTCTCTTACGGCTCAACATCTTGAACAATGTTGAAACTGAAAATATCTTAATATTGTGACATGGCCATGTAGTGCAGAGATCTGCGGTTGGGCCGCTGCTGTGTGGTGCAAGCTCTGCCCAGCCGAGGGATTCATTATAACGGAGCGTGTGTTTTACGAGAATTCAGCTGTTTGTCAACAGAATGCCATGTGGCTGAGAGATGTAAATGTGCTGTGGTTTACGTGGTAGTTTACACATTTGGGCTAACGTGTGAAATTCCGCAACACAGTTAGCCGCAAAAAGTTAGAGCGCTCCAACAGACTTTCTCTGAGCTCAAAGATAAGACTTAAGAAGTTGGAGAAAGTAATGAAATTCCTTTCTCCCTGCTGATCCTTCTACTACTCTGCCTTTTCTTGATGCCTTCTTTTCCCTTTTATTGGCCCCCTATGCCTAGTTTTTCCCTAATGCCTGTATTACGGAAAAGCACAGGCAGTACTCCTGGGAGAGTCCCTCAAGTCCCGGCTCATGTGAAAACGTACCGTGATATAATATATGATTTAATGTTAAAAAAAATGCCAGGATCATGGACGGAGAGGGAGCAGCTGATCGGGAGATAAAAGAAATATGAAACATAAACAGGAGCTGTTCGACCAACCTTTGATGTGTGCATCCACAAATCCGTTCCTGCCCGCTCCCTTTTCTGTGCATGAAGGATCGTGCATGGACTGTCGTGCAGAGAGGAACCACTTTAAGCCCCTTTCTCACTCAGATCGGCTTCCACCGCTCACTACATACACCTTCCATGCACACGTGAAGAGACACATGTTTTCTCTTTTCTTTATTGGGCCTTTTGACATGAAGCCATCCAATTAAACTGGATCTTTTCTTTTAGAAAACGACCTCTTCGCGGTGATTTGTTCGCGTACATAAGAGGCAAACTTGTCTTTTTCCTCCCACTTTACTTCATCCCTGTCACTTGTTCTCTTGCAGATCATCTGTTCTAATCTGCAGCTGTTCCCTGTGTTGAATAATTCATTAAAAAACCTAATTTTCTCAGTTCTTCTTTTGTGTAACTGGTCCTATACTGGCTTTGAAGCTGCACTGGGCGATATGTGTTTTTTAACCTCTCAATATTTACCAGGTTACTGGCAAACAGTCCAGGCTTAGATCAGGTAACAGTCACCTATTTATATACCAATGGTTGGTGAGTGGTTACTGGCAGGCTTGACATTTGAATGCAAAGAGGCATTCAGCACTGGATTGTTAACGTCCTTATGATTGCTTTGGCCACTACCAGCTCGCCACGGTCACCTGTCTGCAAACACTACTCCCCAAAGCTACTCACCAATTGATAGTGAAAGTGTGAAAAGTGCAATGCAGTCCTGGCCATGCCATCATGTGACCGTCATAAAAAAGATTGGATTTGATGGAGCTCGTCTCAGAATTGTAAACAAAAGGCTCAGAAACATGAAACTCCAGCTGAACTGCAATACTACACCTATGGGAATAACCACCTCAGGAAACTCTATATATGCTCTCTATAAAATACAATGCAGCTGCTCAGTGCTCTGGAAGGGCTTGAATCTCAGGCTGCCGACTGACTTCTGATATTTAGGCAGGCGGGGCAGCCAGGGGCCGTGTTAAACGGATACCCAGTTGCTTGTGGGAGGATTCAGTTTCTCTTTATGACAGTCCAGACTGACAGCATCACTGTTAGACGCCGAGGGCGTTAATGAAGCCAAAGCCGCTGCCTCAGCAGTTTAATAAAAGCGCCTACAGCTGAAAATGTAACTGCAGTTGAGTGTTGGGTGCTCGGTGACACCAGCTTCCCTTCTGATGCGATTTGTAAATTTGATGGCAGTCAACAGTGTTGTATTTATGGCTCTGCACCCTCCACGGATACATACGAGACGTATTTAGCACCATAAACCCAGCATCAGCCATTAATCACCAGGACCCAAGTTATTTATAAGCCAGTTTCATTTTCTTTCCTGATTATATCCAGCTTTAATAGTTGATGGCTCGCTTCTTAGAAAGAAGGATCAAATGACTAAATTCACCTGAATATACTTTTTACTGGAATCAGTTTACGTTTTTATTGTACATGTGTGAATAATTAGAGACTCTCAGAGCTTTGCTGTTATCAGAAAAGATTAAAAACCTATGGAAGCCCGTTTCGGCCACACAAAAAAAAAGTATCCATAACTCAAAATTTCTAGCTATCTTTCTCAAAATTTCAAGTTAGCGCTGTCAATCAGTAATCTACGTGAATGATGTCATTTTCTTGTTACCTGGAAGGATATGGCGCAGAGGAATGCGGACTCAAAACTGGATCACAACAAATTGGCGCTTTCGAGAGTATACTTTGCTGATAGTAACGCCATGTGATTCACCTAATAACACACAATTTCATCATTTGTGAAGCCACACTGAAAATACTCAGCAATTTGTGCATTCATGACTGGCTGTAATATTGGTAGCTTAGCTGTAACATTTGCAGCTGAGGGCTTCAGCTTCCGGGTAACAAGGAAATGATGTAATTCACGCAGATTACTGATTGGCAGCGCTAACTCGAAATTTCGAGTTAGTTTTCTAAAAGTTTAGGTTAATAAGTCAAAATTTTGAGAGAATAACTCGAAATTTCGAGTTATGGATACTTTTTTTTGTGGCGGAAACGGGCTGCCATAAAAACCAAGCAGTCACCTCTTAAAGTGCCAAAAGTTGCAGTTCCTCTTTTAGCCACTTGAGGCTTGTCTCAAGAAGTAAGTAAATCTCCATAGACTCCCACATTAAAATAAAAAAACAACAACAAAAAGACAACAACACTAAAATCCACTGAACAAAAAATGAACCTACAAGCTTCTAAGGTGGCTATATCCGACTAACATATAGACTCTATCTATAATGCCTTATAATAACCCGAATGCACAATTTACTCTTACTTAACTGAGGCCTACATATTAATATTTGGCCTTTTTTTTAAAAAAAAAGAAAAAAAAGAAAAGTGTATAATTGCTGTGATGTTCACGTATTATTGATGTTTTTTATGACAATGCTCATGGCTGACTCTGATAGTATGGAGGCTCAAACATCAGCTGAGGCTGAGATCCCCATTTGTAAGCTGCCTATAATCACGATGGCTCTCTACATCGCCACCTCGGTGTCCTAAATTACAGCTGTCCTGCATGTAAAGTGTGTTTGTCTGTGTTCCTGTGTCATATCTGTGTGTCATCAGTAGTGCTGGTATGCTGAAATGCTGACAGTCAAATCCTCACACATATCTGCCTCTCTGACAGACACACCTAAACTGCTATACGCTGCACGAGCTGTTTGTTCAGCTGGAGTGGGCGCTCCTCCCCGTCTTTCAGTCAGAAAACTCTCGGGGTCTGGAGCATCGATAGCAGCGGCATAGAGCAAGAAGTTGTCGTGTTTTTCAGCCCCGATTTGCTCTCCAAGGGTTGTGAACTCCAAAGCGATGTAGAGCAGATTTAAGGGCTTGTATGTTTTTATTGCTTGGCTGCAGCTCCCACAGGTGCTTTAGGGGAAAGAGTCCAACTTGCTTGTTATGATATTGCTCAACTCTTCCTGAAATGAGCTCGTTTTTCTTTTTTGTTTTGCTTGTGTGTTTTGATCAAGCAGAGAACCTGCGTAAAATTACAGGAAATACGCTGAAGTGTTTCCACTGGGAGGCCTGAGAGACTCCACAATCAGCGATAACAGCTTGGCCTCGCTCAGGGTCATTTATTATCTTTGCTGAATACTCTCTGCTTCGCAGCTCACTTTTAGTTTGGATTTCTGTCTCGTTGCTGGAAACTGTTACTGTACACTTCAGCATCAGTGCAGACTTTGCAGTTTTGAGTGTGACATTATAGAAGCAGGTTGGTTTGATCTCGACCTTTGGTCGCACTTGTCCTGTGGTCTGCTTCTTTTACTGGAATCAGTTTCACTGTCGTCTGTTGAGAAAAGTCATCTGGCGGGATTTCAACACCATTTAACAAATTTACTGGATGAAGTTCATTTTTTCTCTTTTTCACCTCTGCTGTGTGCTGGTGGTCTCATACATGCAGCCACTCAAACCAAACTGGAAGCCAGAAACTTGAGCTGGGGAATAAAAACAGCCTCCAGACGACATACTATGTTCAGAAACTATATAAATAAACATTTGTCAGATTGGTTTATTTTCTATCTACCAGGGAAATGCGGGAATTTTACCTTAAGCAATCTAATTTTATACATAAAGTGATTTAAGAGTGAAAACAAATTACTAAAGCTACTTTTATGGCTGACATGGCTAACATAAAAACATTATTTGGCAAAAGCACCAACAGAATGGCTGAAAAAGTAAAGAATCAAGGTGTTGCAATGGCTCGGTTAAAGTCCAGACCTCAACCTGAATGAAATGCTGTGTCAGGACTTTAAGAGAGTTGCGCATAAACAAATTCCCCAACAAACCTCAGCAATGTCGTAAAGAAGAGTGGGACAGAATTCCCCCACAGTGATGTGAAATGGTGAAAAAGTCATGCTGCTACTACCTATTGAATCACAGGTTGTACTTTAGCTTCCACAGGACTGTACAGATGAAAGATGCTAGGCTAATTTATCCACAGCAGAAAATCAGTGTAAAGCAGTTTTCTGGGGATTTCACCATGTGGCACCGTGATTGATGTGTGCATACAAGCGCTCTGTATTTAATTTCCTCTCAACTTTGTCAGGTGAGCAGCTTGCAAGTTGTATAAAGCACCTTTTGAATTATATCTGCCGATTTCATAATGTTTGGTTTGGTAAGCTGCCTGTTTTCTTATGTCATTGAAGTAAGCGCACACACAGATATGTAGCTATCGCCTTTTAGATCAGTCTTTTTGTTTTTCTCTGTCTTAAAAGAACAGAACAAGTTGCAACACCTCCATTATTTTTGATAAATCTCTGGAGATCTGAGTGGCTTAAAAAACTTAACTGCTTGATGCAAACATTTTGCACCCACATGGCCAACATGAAACTAAGAAGTATGTATGGGGACGTTAAGTTGGAACCAGTTTGACGTACTTTTCCAGCCTGCTGGACACACCCATGCTGTATACTCCTGTTTCTGCTGGAGATGTATCCATGTGTCTGAGGGGGAAAACAAACGCAGTAGCTGGTATTCTCAAGAACTCTGACTTGCGTAAAACTGTCACCACACGCCCAACAGAGTGTGTCACGGGTGCCATGTGTTCAGTTGCACCCACTAATTTTACATCATGTCATAACAACGGGACCCATCATTACCAAAATGCTGCTGATTGCAGGTCAGTAGAAGTTAGGGCGTAAGAGCTACAAGAGAAATATGTCCTTAGAAAAGACTTAACAGCATGCAGGAATTATAAGAGAAAAGACAAAAAGCCCGGACCAAATAAAAGCAACTCTACAGGGCATGGCTGCTCTTTATCTCCTCCTTTTTAGCCCCAAATAATATTTGCTCTTTCAGCTTGATGGCGCATGTCCCACGAAGCATAATAACCAGCGACCGCCAGGATTTCAAGGCTTCCTGGCATCTGTTCCTACGGCCTGCCATTCACGAGGCACTTACATGAACGAGCCCCCCGGGGGCAGCAGGATATTCAAGAGTCAGGCCTACTTTCTTTTCTAGCCTTTACCCGGGACCACTTCTTTATTTTTCTCAGGAAAGTCCCTCAGGACAGAGCAGCATTCAGAGCCAGGCTGCCGACGCGTGAGCCGTAGCCCGGCAGGTCTGGCATCTGTAAAGTTCTGCAAAAGAGAAAGCCTCCGGGGAGCACGCACGTAGAGATTAGAGGGAGGTGAAGATGTTTGGTTCCTGTTCGGGATGATAAGATTTTCTCAGGAGAAGCAAAGCAGGATTGTTCCCGATGTAATGAAAAACAACCCTGCTACTACAGTAGTGCACCTCTAGAGATTCATCTGAGCTGAATAAATAGTTTCAATTATAACAAGATGTGTTCTTCTAATATCCTGCTGCAATCAACTATTAATGTGTTTTCTTTCTTTCTTTTTCATGTGCCCCCCGACTTTCTGCCTTTATTCTCCCGTTAACGAATAGGTAAGTACCCCTAACACTTGACATACATCTGGAACCCATCTGAGCCTGTAAATTCCAAACAAATAATTTATTCTTGTATGTTTGATAGTTAATATTTCCCACTGCTGCGCATACACACATCTGCAGAGGACTCAGGGTTCACTGCAGGGCTGTACTTTCCTTTCCACAGCTGAGGTACGATGAGCTGCGAGAGACCGCACCCGTGTCCGTGCACATGTGCCCATTTCCATGGAGACGCAAAGCTTAAAATAATACACACAATGGCATCCTTTCTGAAACCTTCTGGCACGAGTTAGTATGAGGTGTCAGTGTGGCGCTGACAGCCCAGCTGTGATTTCCACTCCAGCTCATTGATGCTTTCCGCACCGCTGTGTTAATGAGTAAACACGCACGCTCTGTTTCAGTGGAAATCTTATGCACACACACTCCTACAGCTGGGCACTGCTTTACAGAATCATCAGTGTACGTTTGAATATTTGTGTTGGCCGACAATAGAGAGATACATGTGGTATAATCCCAGTGTGTCCTGGGAGAGTCAGGGTGCGGCTCCGAGTGGGCGACACGCTGGTCTGGAGAAAATGTTTCTCGGTGAAGTGAATGTGATTGGATTGGATTTGTGACGGTTAAAGACACTTTATAAGGAGCAGACAAAGCATTCAAATAAATGTATTGAACAGCTGAAGCAGGGAGCATTTCAACTTATCTCTCTACTCGTTAAAGTTAAGTAAAGATGTATTTAATTAAAGGTTTTGGTTGACTGTATCTCTAATATTGTTAGCGTCTGCACTGAGCCATTACTGGGCATTTAGCTATGTTGTAACCCCAAACTCCTCTGAATCTCTAGGAATAATAATCACAGCATCAATTTAAGGACTCACAAATGTCAGAAGATTCCCAGAGGGAGATCACTGAAACGGAATTGGAATTGGGAAAGGCGTTTGGGAATATACAAAAAGGTGCAAAAAAAACAATGTTTGTTTGAAATATAACATGTAGCAGCACAAATAACTGAAACAATTATCTAAATGAACAAAGGAAAGAAATGAGGAAAGGGTACCCACCACATCCATCCACATTCACCCACTCTTGAGCGACTTGCTCTTAGAAGGACTTTGTGCCCAAGCTTTCCTACTAAATTAAAAGCAATACACAGTTTATGATGAATGCAGACTATACAGTGGTGGTGTGGTTAGATCTGTCGCAAGAAGGTCCTGAGTTTGGCCGTTGACACAACTCTGCAATCTTGGACTGCAGGTGTACAAGTTTAAAAAACGCCAAAGTGTGTGGCTATCTGTAGAGAAGACCAAAAATAAATAAAAAGTGCACTTGCACTGGCTGATTCATATCAGGAATTTAAACAATGGAGGCATGCACTCCTAACTGAAGACAATTAGGCCTTCAGAGAAAGGAAGAAAGACAGGAGGTGAAGACCCAGAGGAAAGGTACACTGAGGAAATATATTACTTAAATAAAACAGGAGGTGGAAACAAGAAAGAAAGCGGAATGAAACAAGGAGAGAAAGGCAAAGGGAGGCTAAAGACACAAGGAAAAAGTGAACATGAAAAACACGAGAACAGCATGACAATTAAATCAAAACATGGCCCAAAACTACACAAAACCCAGGACCATAGAGGAAAGTCTGTGTGTGGGAAACACTGTGTTGTATTAGCAGTGCTATTTCTCTCTAAATAGTTCCACCTCCTGGTGAAGCTTGTGGGTTTGGGGGCTTTCTGGGTGTGGTGCTGGAAGCCGCCAGGATTTGGTGCTCCATTGTTTTCCCTCTAAGGCCTGCTGGGTTTGCTCTGTGCATATCCATCCATCCTGCCAGCGACTGGTTTGTCTTGGACCAGCCGGGCCGCCGATGTATTCTCTCTCTGATTTGATTCCCAGCAGACAGAAATGTGTGAGGGTCAGCCCAGCTCAGCCTAATGCCGCTCCCTCTTGATGACTTTCCCTGAGACCCCCGCAGGTCACTCTCCTACAAAGCTGAACCCAGTCTGACCATAGCTGTCTGTTAAACCGAGGTTTCCACTGCGATCGTCCAGCGCCAAATCTGCCCTCGTCATCCCTTTTCCAAACCACACCTTGCTCCATGTCTGCGTTCAGGGTTCCCTATTTTCCCCTCGAACACTCTGTCTGTTCTACTTATTGTGCTCCATGTGAGCGGCGAGTGATGCCAGTAAACTGGTGAAACCACAGTCTGAGGCTCACACAGCTCAGTGTTTACACAGGAAACTGTGGTGAAAACCTTCTGCGATTAAGCTATTCAGACACTTACATAACAGTCTGCATATTCCTGTGTACCTTTAGTGCCAGGTTACAAAGCGACTCTCCAACTGTGTGAGGTTGTTGCCCTCACTGATACCGAACGCACACATTACACACGCATGTAAGTTTGTAATCGCTCGAGTGTTTCCGTAACCTCTGCAGCTCCGCCTGTGACCTGAAACTGTAGTGCCATGTAGGCTCCTACCCTCTGACCCCTCAGCTTGTCATACACTGAGCTGATAAATGAGCAGCTGTGCAACACACTGGATGCGCTTCTGTCGCCAGGAGCTGGTTTTTGTTTAAAATTTAAACACTAAGCAGTGTGCAGCCTTTCAGTCAAAGCAGAACGCAGATATAGGCCAGTGCGACCGTGAAACAGTTATACGAGACACATAAGGTCAGGCAGGCGGCAGCGTGCAGACAGGACTCTGCAAGTTTTCTGTTTTATGACAAGAGAAAGAGTTATTTACTCTTAACACACATGCTATTATGACTGACACGGCACTGTGTTTGCCTTTGCACGGCAGGCCATCAATCCCTCAAGAAATGAAAATTGATAAAAAGTCCTAAAAAAAAGCAAAACAAAATGTTTCAATTTACTGTTTTTTCCTCATTTACTAGCAGGAACCACATCTCCAAATGTGATTAAACAGCTTTTATTGATCGTGAAACAGCAAGTTAGGCCTGATGATGGTCTCATTGGGGACTGACTGTGGATTCTGGGGCTGGCAGACCTGGTTGGTACCTATAAGACAGGACGATGCAAAGATTGTGGGCATGCTAGTTCCTCTCATACTCTATCCACTGCTGAGGGACGGAGTTGGAGGGTTGGGTACTTCAACAAGTTTACTTAATATTAGTGCTGTCAGCGTCAATCTCATTGAAAGGACGTTAACGCCATAACTGCATTAATGCGGCAAATCTCCGTTAGCGAGTTACTGCGGATCGCCCTGTGCGCGGGGCAGCACGGCGTCAACGCATTAGCGCGGTTACCTCGTTTTTTTTCTGTTCTCAAAGTGATCTCCCTGTTGGAGCTCTGTCTGGGGGGAGTTCTTTTTTCTCCTTGTCTTTCCTGATGTTGTGTATTTTCCATTGTTCGGTTCCGGGTCGCTGCTCGTGTGGTCGACCGGCCAGTGCTACCTAGCCTGACCTGTCTCCCCAATGAGATGTTTGTGTATTGTATGTATGGTCGGCAAGGTCAGTCTCTCAATTTCCCCTCGAGGATGAATAAAGTCTTCTGAATCTGAATTTCTGGTGGAGTGTCAATCTTGTGATAGACTTGGCGTAGTGGTCTGGTCCAAGCCATTTGTAAGGTGTGAGCTGCCTCCTTCCTAAGCGGGCCCTGCCAGGACACATTTTGTAACGCACGTTTAAATATTCAAAGGAACGGTTCAATTAAACACATCCTCCCATGTCTAATGTTGCTTTGTCATGCATGTGGAGTTGTATTGAAATTACATAATGTGCGCAGCATAAATGCAGCCTGTTGACAGGTTAATCTCTCGTTCCCGTCTTGTTTTTCTTGGCTTTGTGCATGTGGAAAGGTAAATTCGCTCCTTCCTCGCTCGTCCTGTCCAACCACAGAGGAAAAAACACTTTTGTTTCACCTTTTTGAATGCAACCGTTTTCCCGTAAGCCTTCTGGTTCATGTTGACAGAGCTGATCGTGCCGAGGCTGCTCAGGTTACTTCTTCTGCTTGTTCTGACTTCAGGGGCTTTCATTATCTTCTTCCTTGTGGTTAACACTACCTTTACTTCCAGTAAAGATGGGAATGAGTTTTTCTTTTTGTTCTTTAAATCTCTTCCAAAAAAGTTCGCCTTTCTCTGGGTGCTCCTGAGACGGAACAAAAGCAGGAGGTCAAAGGGCGAATGTTTTAATTTGTGAGACTAATAGGCCAGGTGGACCTGGAGGCTACGGAAACCCAGAGAGCCTTTTCAGCTGGGACCAGCCCAGGAACGCCCCTTCCTCCTCTGCTGAGTCTGAGTGTGTGAGTACTTCAAAGGTGCAGGGAAAGCAGGAACCCGTGCCAAGCTCAGCGGGAGGGCCATTACAGCCCAATAGGAGTCAGCTGTGACCTCAAAGACCGTTAAATGATGTGATATGAGAGGGCGTGCTGCAGCCTCCCGAAGGCCTCTGTAGCAAATCAGGAGGGCAGAGCTGTAAAATGAGCTCCTTGCTGATTTAAAGGTTGAAGGAATTTTAAGTGTACTTAAAAATATAGGCTGTTACTTTTCTCTTACATGTGTTTTTCACATTTTCCCCTATGTTGTGCATTAAGGAACTGCTCGATTACTTTTTTTTATAGTTTATATTTGTAACTTTTCAGTGTTTTTTTGCTTTTCTATTAAGTTTAAAAATGTAGAAATGGGTAGTTTTTATCACTAAGCATCTGAAAACTGAATATCTATAGTCAGCAACGAGGCTGTGAACAAGTGGCCAATAAATTGGTGATTTACTTGAGTGTTTGCTGATGTGAGCTGACCCCACAGTCTGTATGCAGACATAATAATGAGGTGTCTAGAGGTCAAGAGGTAAAAGGCTGCTGAATGCATCGGCTCTGACCTCTCCCGACCCCGCTGAGTGCGCATGTAGAGGAGAGAAAAATGAATCGCCCATCTCTGCTGGCTGGGAGTTGCTCTCATTCAGTTTTTGTTATACTGAGGCTTTTCTTTTCATCGCTTAGAAGCTGTGAGTCAAAGAGCGTACGCCTGTATTCAAGGGGGTCAGGTTGTATGGCGAGGGCAGGGTAATGAAATATTCACAACACAGAGTGAGAGTCGATTCGAAGTGAAGCTAATATGAATGAGTTGGTTTGGGCTTTTTACAAGATTTTAATGAGAGAACATCTGCGGACGGTAAATTCCAGATGATTTCATCATTGTTTTTGCTCCTGATAAGTGTAAATCAGGATTTAATTACAGTGAGCTGAGAAGTGCAGTGGAAACTCCCACTCATGCTGTTTGAGCTGTTCAGCATGACTAAGGGTTGATTGCACCGCATCGCTGCAAGAGCTGGATTCTCCCTGGATGTTGTCATTCTTTAGTAGCACTTTGATAGATGTACTTATTTTGCTCTTTGGTGGATCAGTAGAATAAGAGGGAGGTTTAAAACTGCAGGTTTAGCTTTCAGAATTGCATTTATCCGAAATCTTTTCTTAATACACTTTTAAATCTCTGCTTAGAATCTTATATAAGTAGATTTGCAAACATTTTCTTCTAGTTAAGTCTTCTAAAGCTTTCTTTTGTTAATTAAAAAAAATACAGTATCTATATATACTGTGTCAGAGTGAGAAAATAAGAAGTTAAAAGAAAGAAATTGATGCTTGCACCAAGCGTAGCCCATCTTTATTATATATATATCACTGTCACTGTTTACAAACTGAGCATCGTGTAGTATTCAATAAGATTTGAAACTAACAGTTGATCACATAAATTAATCACGAAAGTGTTTAATGAGGTGATAAATCAAGTGAACCAAAGGGTCATTTTTCCATAGACTTTCATGTAATTTGAAGCTTTTGTTGTACTCACCCCCTGCTGGCCACTAAGTAGAATGCAATGGCTTTATTTTTCAAACCCAGAGGCTACGTCAAGGATCTCGAACTCCAGTATGATTGAACAATGCATGATTTAGCCTACATCCATTGAACAGTAGGATTGACAGGAGGTCAACTCACACCCGGTGGGCTGTTGGGTTTGTTATACACTGGCAAAAACACCATAAAGAGAGCAAAGCATTACTGTAAAACCAAAGTAATGAGCTAAAAGTTGCGACAAGTTGCTACAACTCCCCAAAAGCAACTGCCTTCGCATTTCATTTAGCCATTTGATCTGCTGTTGATATGAAAGCCCAGGTCACCCTTTCTATTTATTCATTTGTCTGGATTCAGCGTCGCATAAATGTGCAGTGACGCTCTCGCAAAACTGCCTGCTCATTACCGTGCTGTAAAACACGCCGCACACTCTCGTGAACATTACACAAGCTGGAAAAGTTTACAAAGGAAATGTTTCTGAGGACGTCAGACGTTCAACACATCCTCCTCCTTTCCCCACCAGAAACGTCTCCCTCGAAAGAGAGGGAGATCTTTTTGTTGGCGTCACGCCTACCCTGCGATGTACAGCGCTGTGGAGGGTTCAAAATGGAAAGTATTTCAAAGTCACCGCAGCCTGCCGACAGACTTTGTAGTGGTAATTTAAAGCAGCTGAGGATACAATCGCGCACCGCTCCTCTTCTACAACTCTGAGCCTTCGTCAATCTTCGGGAGGATTTCGGCTCAGCAGCAACAGAGTTTCAGATATTATTCCAAATAATTCTTAACCAGCATGATTTAAAAACTGCGTGTGTGCGTTTAGGGTATGGATAAACTTCAGAAACTTTATAGCTTTGCTGAGGATTGTATCGCAGGAGGGAAGCTTTGGGGTTGTGGTTTTGAAATTTCTTTCCTGTTGATGAATATATTTTTGGGCTTTCCAAGCTTGTATGGTCGTCTGTGTGTTTATGCACTTCGCTCTTGCATTTTCCTTGTTATTTGCCTTCAGTAGAACATTAGGTTTATCACGAGGTCATGTGTTTTAATGTTTTACAATGGAAAACTGTGATATCTGATGGGATTCCCCCTCCCTTTCTTCATTTTCACCCTTCACTGTACCTCCTGGCACACAAGCAGACAGACAGTTTGGCGCTCCAGGCGCTGGTCCAAAATCTAAAGCAGCGTCTCCTGAAAGTACACGTGTGATTTCATTTCACCACCAGACGGGTTTTCGTGTGTGGGCTTGCAGCGCTGCCAACCCCTGCGTGCTGACCTCAAGTCAAGAAACACAAGCAGACTTTAGTGCGTTTTAATTCATCAGGAATAATTTCACACTCCTGCCGTGCTTTTCCCGCCGTGGTGATGTCATTAAAGAACAGATTAGGTAGATTGAAATGTCACTTTTATGGGACTATAAATAGAATCGTGATCCTGATGGGCGTATTCCTCGTTTCTCAGCCGGATAATTAGCTGACTCATATTGAGGGACAGTAAAGCACTTTAGGAAGTTAACCAGCAGTTTGATTACTGCTCAGCAGCTGTTTGCTGTGGTACCTGCAGGCACCTGAGAGCAGCATCGGGCTGCAAAAAAGGCTCATTACCCCCCCTGTGGACCTCCTGGTTCCCAGCATCGCATTCCAAGCAGAGCCCACATCAAAGCTCCAGGTGAGCTGAGGGAGTGCCTGTTTGAATAGGTGTGGTAGGAAGAGAGACAGATGGGAACACCTTCAGTTACTTGTACTAGAATTAGTCTCAACTATGACCAGTCTGTGCAAGTCCAGTGTCAGAGTGGAAACGATCCCAAGGGCCACTTAAATGTTACACGCTAAATACACCAATTAAGTTGGACAGTTACCACATTACCCTTGCTTTAAAAGCAAGTGACACCTTCTACAGCAGTGACAACAAAGACTGTGAAACAGGTGGATAAGCAGGGGCATGAAAGCACAAAGGGCTCTTTTCTTATGGATATATTTGGTGTGATGACTTCTAGTTGAAAGGATGCTGGTTCAATCCCAGGGATTGAACCTAAATGCTCCCAAGGCAATTTAGAGTATGTGTACAAAGTGCTGTGTGTGGTTTAAATGAGGCTTGTATTGAAAAGTGCTCAGTTAAGCTGCAAAGTAAGTGCAACTTCATTTACAAGGTTCCCTTGGCTAATTTTTGCTATGTATAATATAACCACATACCCATTTCTTTTCTGGAGAGTTATGACTGATTAAACATGATAGATTTCCTCAAAGTGCTTTTATGTCTTTGGAGTTTAATATTAAAGTGGACCTATTATGCTTTTTAAAGTTTTCTGTCATATATAAACTGTCCCAGTGTTGGATGCTCATATTAAACTCAGCCAAACCTCCAGATAATGAGGTCGTGGTATGTATTCCCTGTGAGCCTCGTTATTTGGACCTTTGGTAAAGAGAAAGTAAGTAAAAGCATAATAGCTTTCTCTTTTAAAAAAAAGTGCTTCAGAGGTGCAATCATGGTGCAGTTATGGGAAATGTAGGATCCAGGGTCTGTGGGGAGTCACCAGTACCGTGGGGCTGTTATACTGTGCAGTTGGGAGCATGTCTAGAGGAGGCACAAATCCCTTTATGTTTGCATCAGGAAGGGCAAGCAGTGTGAAAAACCTGCAAAAGCAAACATGTGGAGTTGCCTGAGTTGGCTACTTCTTGTGAATAAGAGCAGCCAGATGTAGCTGGCTCTTTAATTGGTTAATATTATGCTATATTTCTGCCATTAATTCTCCTGTTCATCACTCTTATAATCAGCAACATTTCAACATTTCAGCAACTCTTAAGCTTCCCTCAGCTAGCCTGTTGGTTTCTTATTGAATGTCAACAATCTTTTGCCCCACCTGATGCAGCTGGTCAGCAGCGGCGGCAGCGACATCACCATCAGCTGGGTGGATTTGGGCTCAGAGCGGATTACTGGGGAGAGGGGTATTATTGTTTTTTTTCCTACTGGCACTGGGACTCTACTCTTTGTGCTTTCCTAATCAGACCTCAGTGGAGACTTTCTCCAGCAGCTGACTGGACACTCAGCAGGAGAGCAGCGTTGTTTTCTTTAATAATCGCAGATGTTACATTGGAGCATTTTCATTTTTGATTACAGAAAAAATATGAAAGGATAAGTCTCCCAGCAGTTTGGTCTGTTTACTTTTTCTTCAGGTGAGTGCCATGCATCTAGTTTTAGATGCTTTGCATTTGCTTTCACTAACAAATTTGATTAGAAAGTATTGTGCTTGAGTAGTTCAAAGCATCTAAACTATTTATTTAAAGAATGAACTGCAATATTTAACACAAAAGTTCAGGACATGCACTGTCCCGTGCATCCTTCGGCATTCCTCCGTACCCTCCGCGATCCTTCATTGTAGGTTAAGCGGTCAGTGTTGTTTCAGCGGTTTGGATTAACACTCCTCTCCTCCTATAGCACACCATAAACAGATTAGTGGTCTCCAAGTCAGGGCACGGCTGGGCCATCTGTACCCTGCACTGGGTGGGGATGGGGACATGGGGGTGGAGTGTGAGCAGATGTTCCAGAGGGGCTGTAGGTCAGTAGGGCCGAGGGACCGTCAGTCACGAAGGACGCGGAGTTCCTGTTCAGGTGACGGATTTAAAGTGAGTTTAAACCACCGTGCATTGTCATGGCTCTGGGATGCTGCATCGCCCTCACACCCCAAGGTACTGTATAATTTACTGAGGCTTTAATTGAGCCGCATGCACCTCCCACTTCGCTCCTGCTCTGCATGTCAACCACAGCGGTTTCACACTTTGTCACAAGATGTAAGACGCGATGATGAAGAGTTTGTTTTTCACGGTTAGTTTGAACCGTGTTAAAAACCCAAACGCTCCCCACACACTACACTTGTCCTGCAGCGTGAGTAACCCCAAAGAAAAAAAGGAATCAAAGATTCACTCGCGTAAATTACACACAGCTGAAACAGCAATGTGCAAGCTCATCTGTCTGCCTGTTGCATGTACAGAAGTTCAGATTTAGAGTTTTTCTAAAGTTCTACGTGTGACCTAATGGCTGACATCTGCGGCTCTGTCCTCCCAGGCCGCTGGCAAATTGTAGGTGTGTGAGCGTAGGTGTGAGGCTGTTTTGACTTGGCTCCTGTCTGAGCCAAAACCGAGAAAATTACAAGGCAGAGGCAGTCTGGGGATGCATGCAGGCTTTCATTGCCCCTCTTCTCCTGGCCTGCAGGGCTGAGTGCAGTGGGGGATGATCCTGCAGCAAATGAAGAGGTGGAGATGAGATTGATAGGCAGTGTCACAGTGCACATAATAGAGTGTGATTTCACCTCGCCAGGAAAGTTAACAGAAAGATGCCACAAGCAACGACGCAAATATACAGAAATGCTCCTCAAAAAAAAATTTTTCTCTTCTTCTTCTTCTCACCGGAGGCCATGTGGCTCATTTGGCTCAATATAGCCATGCTGCAAATCAATCAGCCCGATGTGAAACAAAGAGAAAGCTGCCAAGAGGTCAATGAGATGGCTGCAGCCTGATGTGTTTTCTTAGGCCTCACTGGGGGCAACAGCTGACCACTAAATTAGCACTAAAAGCTTTGCCCATATGGACTTCTGTGTCCATGAAAACCTCTCTTAAAGGCCTCTAATGAACTCGTGCTCTGGCGCACAAACACAGCCTCACTTAACCAAGATTTCAGCGAGCAAGGTCAAAGGAAGTACTGATGTGTTTTTTAGCTGGAGGACGATAAAAACGGGGAAGGTTGAATGGAGTCAGATGATGAGAGCACAGTGTTTGTCCTAGTTGTGGCTGCTATTGTTGTCAAATGGGTTTTTAGTGTGTTGTGAGACACTGAGGGTGTCACAGCAAGGCCAACAGTTCACAGCTCAGTGGGGAAGCACTGAGGGGAGAGGCTGACAAGCAGTGTCAGAGGGCTCCTCATTTCACCATAATTTACACGACAAACGTATCATCTGCTCCACGTCTGAAATATTGTGGGCGTTTGCTCGGTTATATATTACTGCACCGATATTAAATCTGTGGCAAGTCCAATAAATAAATATAATAAATGCAGATATATCCATCCAGGTCCTACAGGGGTTTTCCTGCATTTAAAAAAAATTGGCAGCTAACAAAGGTGACTGTTTCATGTTTTATATTTTAAACCTGGCTGTTTATTTACAACACGCATGCAAAGTCATATATGGCAGCAGGTAGGAAACATCTGGCGGGCGTAAAACAATTTCATTAAGATTCGAGTGAAGCGGTGCTTCCACACCGGTGTAAATCTTTGCTGAGTTCACCTCCAGCTTCTCCAGCTGTGCAGGAGATGCAACACAGAGCGTGTTTTTAGTTCAGCGAGGTCACACAGCAGAGGGCTTTTAGATCACCCTGGAAAACGTCAGGTTGTGTCGGCGTAGCTGATAAACACGTCGCGTCTCCTGGGGATTTCGCAGTGTTTCTTAGAAAGGACCTGCCAGAGGATTCATAGCAGTGATAGTGATGTTAGAAAAGCACTTAGCATACGCAGCAGTTGGATACACAGGCTGAGGTTTAGTGTCGGGCTGCTGCGATGGGTCTTCCTGACCTTTAGTAGCTCCAGTCAGGAGTTGGACCGTGTCCTTTTCTGTGTGAACGAGGCTAAAGTTAACTTCTGGCTGCAACACAAAGCAAACTGCGAGCCAGAGCTGCCTCTCATCAGACACAGAGGTCAGATAGAGTGCGATTCGGCAAAGCTGCCCGGTCAAGGACAGGCCCAGAAATGTCAGGCAGGTAAGAGAAGACTGACAGATCTGTCTTTGTGTGCTATCAAAGCAAAAGCTCAGCAGTTAATCCTCAGGATTTTACTTGGATTTCGCTGCAGATGTCTGAGATACTATCTCACGCCAGTGCCTTCAATGAAGGAGTCTTATTTCATGCAACCAAACTATGCTGTTATTTTAATCTACTCATGCTGGTTTCTCTCTGACATTTTGTTCTTGTATGAATAACTCCTGTGCATACTTCAAGCAGTCAACATCCAAATAAGTCCCAGCACAAAGACCAGACTTCATCCTTTTGAACTCAAACTTTCCCCATTCATGCAGCCCCTCCATGCATTATGTGTAATTTGAAGCGGTGCAGTAACTCGAGGAGATGTAAGGGGGAGCAGTGGGGTTATTCCATGTATTGGTCAGTGTTTAGAGGATGAAAGTCACACTATCAGGTTGCATTAATACCTATTGTTTGGCTGCAGGTGATAGCATTGCATTAGTAAACAGGCTATTGTGCTGCTAACATTGGATGTGATTATCTGGATTTTTAGTCTCAGGCTTTAAGCTGACTCTGTTGTTCTCCCAACTAATAAAAAACCCTTCAGTGTTCATATGTAGAAGGAGATAACATTCAAAGCCACCACAAAGCAAAGCTCATCAGTTGCATTTGTTTCAGAAAATGTGGACGTCACACATTTTAACCACAAAAATGCCTGAATGAACGTCCAGTACAGTCGTGATGAAAGCTGCCTTTCCGTGATGCAGCCATCATGTCTCAATAAGGGTTACAAGAAGCATGACGAAATAATGGACTGATAGTAGCCATTGTCCTTTAAAGGAAATCCATGAACGATAAAAATCTGACTGTTAAAGTTATCAGATAACAGGTTGGATAAACTAGTGAAATATCAGCTAATTATGATGAAAAGCTGGTCTCTATAAAGTGACAGAATAAATTAACTAATTAATGACCCACCAGCCAATTCATTAGGTTTACCTGCTTGTTAATACAAGTATCTAATCATCCAATCACGTGGCACCAAATGAATGCATTCAGGCATGTAAACATTGTCAAGACAGCCTGCTGAAATTCAAACAGAGCATCAGAATGGGGAAGGACGGTGACTTTGTCTCTTAAATCCTCCGCAAACAATTTGGTTAGTTCTCTGGGTGACAGTGGCTTATTAATGGCCAGACTGCTTCAAGCTGAAGGCAATAGTAACTCAAATAACCAGTTGTTAAAAACAAGATATGCAGAAGAGCATCTCAAAGCTTGAAGGATATGAGCTACAGCAGCAAAAGTTCACACCTGGTGCCTCTACAGTCAGTTAGGAACTTCAAGGTTCAAGGTTCTTTATTTGTCACATGCATAGTTATACAAGTATAACACACAGTGAAATGTAGCCTGACACGCTCCTCGACATGTGCAAAAATTGGGGGGGGGGGGAGGGGGGGGGGTGTAGAGGAAGAACATTATATATATATATATATATATATATATATATATATATATATATATATATATATATACACACACACACACTGGGTGAATGTGCAGTAGTAGCAGCAAGCAGGTGAATTCTGTACATTAATATGAATAGACATCTGACTATCTGACAACTTGACAACTTGAAACTGATGCTAAGATTTAAAGTGGCTTTTTCCAGACGATTGGAAAAACGTTGCTTCCCACAGAATAGCAAAACCAAGTGATTACTCATAGAGGTTCGTCTGATTGTTGGAGCTTTCTCTATTAATGGAAGGCTCATTCAATTGAGATCTTTTTGTGACCATTTCTCCTCACTAAACTTCCAATGTAAAGCAACACGTTTCAAACTATTACCTAGTCACATGGGTGTGGCTTAATTTGTGCTTCAGTGAGATGTTTTAGGATCATATAGATGCCCTTGTGCCTTATAAATGATGACACTGGATTGTCTGTGACCACACTGTTGAATTTCACTAGAAAAGGTTTGTCATTTTTAGCTATCTCTCTCTCCCTGACAGCGGTATCTAACCTGGATGTGGAGAGTAAGCTGACAGCACACTACCAAGCTCCCTGGCATCAGCAGAGGAACGTTTTCCATCCCTCTACACGGCCAGAATGTGTGGAAGAGCTCCACAGGCAAGCCAAAACCAGCCTGTGGGCCCTGCACCGAGGTGAGGCCCTCAGGAGCACTCAGCTCCTCAGATTGCAACACAGGAGGGAAAGCTGCTCTCTGTCATGCCTAGTTAATAAACTGCTTCACTTTTCCCTTATGTGCCATTTAAAAACATTTCAGCTATAACATGCATCCTTCCAGGCAGGTCTGCAGCCTGTGTTTGGAGGCATCGTGCCCTCTAGTGGACATGTTGTGCAACTACAACGTAAATAACAAGCATGTTCAGAGGCCATTTTCACACAGACAGTCTATCTACAACTTAAAAAAAACCATAAATAGTCAAGCATCAAAGAAGTTCACTTATGAATTCATCAAAATCACTTTAGTCATGCACTCTTAAGCACAACACTACACAATAATTCCTGGGTAAATTCAATGCAGAAAAAATGGCTGACCAAGGACTCATATCTAACCAGATTAATCTGACCCCGCAGGTCGGTCTGCATGTGACACCTCTCGACACTTATATTTTATTATCTCAGTGAACAAATACAATTGATCTTCAGTGTTTTACATCTTTTTTGCTGCAGATCACCAGAGGAGACGATCGGGCAGCAGGGAGCGGAGAGTTACCATCGCAATCTCGCCGGTGCCCCCAATGCCGATGTGTCCCCCCCCTCAGAGGGGAACAAATTTAACAACGGTGAGACGATTGTCCTCGACTTTGATCCAAACTGCTTTAAAAGATCTTCTTGATTTCAGTATGAAAATCACCAAGTCCAGTGACACCATCACTATAATTCATATTGATAGACACAGATGTGAAAAATAATCATCTTTTGATATTCAAATGTTGCTTCTATTGCATTTTAAAGGGAACTTAATCTGCTTTTATTTATTTTCTTACATATACCACACCAGTGGTCAGTGCTTTTACTACCCATGGCCATAGTTTCCAATAAAGAAGTCAGTGCGTATACAAGTAATCCCTGTGAGCCAACAGCTCAGACAAACACTCAGTTTAAGACAGTTTTTTTTTTTCCAATCTTGGCTCTTGCTGACATCAGTAAGAGCAGATATTCCTTATATGATCTCAGGTCAGTCTCCTCTCTTTCCCAGACTGTAAACTAATGAAATGTCACTAGTTTACACCCGGTTGTGTTTTAGTAATGACGCTGTTATTTATAATATTCTAATATGCATTTTTATATAAATATTGTAGTTTTATTTTTAAATGTCAAGGTTATCTTCAGTACCAGTATATTATGGTACAGCTAAATGCTATAATAGCCTGTCCCAGATCACAGAAAAGGATCAGATGGAAAATCCATTCTGGAAAAACTGTGAAACAAATCTGTCCGTACCAGCACTGATGCAGAGCTTTCTTTCTGAACTGAGACACGTCAAGCACCGATATGAATGGTTTGAGGGTTGCGATGACATTACAGCACACACTGTGCTGTGACCATAACTGAGGCTCTGCTTGTGTAGTTAGCCTCCAACTGCATTCCCAGTCATAAATCATTCAGATGTGCCTTATATTTTCTCCTACTGTATTTGTTTAACTGTCCACTTATTGTGCTACAAAACACTAAGTTTCACTTACATCAGGGATCTCGAACTCCAGGACTCGAGCGCCGGTGTCCTGCAGGTTTTAGATCTCATCCAGGATCAACACACCTGAATCAAATGTCATGTCAAAGACATGTTGAGGAAGTCATTTAGCCATTTAAATCTGCTGTGTTGGATCAAGGACACATCTAAAACCTGCAGGATACCGTTGCCACCGCCATCACTGACACAGACTTTATGGCCTCTAAAACGGGACGGTTATCTCTCAATGCCTTGATTCTAAAAGACATCTTGTGCGCAATTAAGAGCAGCAAGCAGCATCTGAAAAAATGACCATTACACCTGTCCAAGCCTTCTGTCCGAGAAGGGGAGCCAATCAGAAGAAAGTTGGCTTGATGAAGGGAGGGAAAGGGAGTTAAAACAGTATAAGACAAATCAGAGTTTTCAAGAATCTTTTTAAAAATGTAGTTGGAAATGTGCATAATGATTTCCCTTTAAATAATATTTGTATGGTTTTTATTTCCTTTGATCAAAGGAGCCAGAGAGGCATTTTAGAGATGCAACGACACAGTTAGCACAGGTAAAGGGGACTGTGTTTGTCACGTGTGTGCTGCTTCATTCATGTTTTATTCATTTTTTCATCACCATAACTGGTTCAGCATCAGCTCACCAGCCTGCCTTGACCCAAATATTTCAGTGTTCATATTCCTCCCTAATGTTGTCTCTTATGTTTGTGTGTTGAAGATCTCCATGTTCATTCCTGCCATGTGCTTTTGTCCTTTTTTGTTTGTTTTTCACCCTGTAATTCAGTTCGAATCCACCCGCTCCACCTCCCCTACCGAATGTTGCCACTTCTCTCCCTGGAGCAGAAAGGTATTGGTCCCTTCCCTCCCTCGCCGTCCTCCTATTCCTAACACCTTATTTCACATGTCCGCCCCGACTGACCTCTACTTATCTCTTTTTAAATGCATGCCCTCTCTCTTACTGGCAGTAGTAGCCATCCTGCTCCACCCGGTTGAGAGGGTGGGGTGATACTGAAGGCGAGCACCTCTTTAAAGTTTCACCCACACATCACATGTTTACATACTGTTGTTGTTGTTGTTTGAGTTCATATGAAGGGCTTGGAGTATGTGAGGAATGTGTATGTGGGCCACAATCACAGCCGCCCGGGTTTCTCTAATGATAGGGTCGGCTTCTCGAAACTTGCGCCTGTGATTACCCATGATCCCTCTGTGCTGTGGTTTCCCCACTGTACAGCTGACAGCCTCGTGTTTCTCTCTTGATTCTCTTTTCTTTTTTTAAACAAGTATCGTGCTTGATGCCCGTCGTGAGACAGGAATGAGCTTCAAACTCTGCCGCTCCTTTTTTATTTCCCCTCATCCCGTACGTGCCCACTCTTCCTCCTTTTTCTCAAATCCCTCGTCTCTTTCTCTCAGCCCGCTCATCCCTCCTCTCAGGCACTCCTGAAACCGTTCTCAAAACAAATCAGCTGTAAATGGTCTTCCTTTGATTTTTTTTTTCCCTCCTAGTTGCGAGAAGTTTCCAAGGAAACCAGTTTCTTTTGTGGTCGGGGTTTTGTCAGGGTCTCATTGGTCTGCTGGGAACAGGGAGCACAAAGGCTCGAGGGTTGCCTTTAAATGGGGGTGGGAGGTTGTCGGGTTGTGGAGGTGGGAACCAGTTGAAACTGAGAATCACTCCCAGTTTCACATGTGTCTCTGTGTTGGAATCTCAAGGTAAGAAATTCATTTAGCATGCAGATATAAAGACAAGTGGCTCTGCAGAGTCTGAGGAGGCCCATGGTTGAGGAACGCTGCTGTGAAGTATTTCCTCTCAGAGATTTCTGGACACTTGTTATGATGCAGGAGACCCTCGGAAAAATTTTGGAATGTTGGAGCATGAGCTAAGAATTGAAGTTATAGTTTGTCATATCCTGTGAGTGAAGGAGGCATCATTTTATTTATTTGTAAAGTATCTGTCAAGACGTGTTCTGTAGTGTGTGTGTGTGTCAAACTTTTTATTAGCCTGAGGCTCGGACACAGTCGGGTTTCTGAACCTTAATTTTTGCATGACGTAGAGATTCTTTGAATGCTTCTTGTGCTTTCCATTCTCCCTTTTTTCCAAAGCATGCTGTTCATTTCCATGACTTAATGGTTTCTTTGCACTCCAACATTAAACTCAGCAGCTGGAAGGGCATGTGTATTGATTTACCTCTGTTCTGCCTGCAAAGAAGGGAGCACTGACTGCTGCAGATTATTAATAAGACACTAATCTCTTCATCTACTCTTCAGTTCTTTCCCAAATAAACACTTGGACAATACCAGTCTAATCCCTTACTTTAATCAGCACATTCCCCTTCCTGAAGCTGAGTTTGGTCACTTTCTAACTCCGCCAAACCATATTTCATGTAATGCTGGCCTAACCTTAACAATCTAACCATGCAAATATCCATCTGTTGCAGGCTGCGCCCTCTGACCCCGACTCTGACGGGGTGGCTCTAGGTCACCGGTCTAAGTTTCCCATCCCTAACATCCCCTCCACCCTGGACAAGCAGACTAACTGGTCTAAAGCTCTGCCGCTGCCCACTCCAGAAGAGAGAATGAAAAGCAATTCCCAAGTCATCACCTCATGTGTCATCCCCATTAATGTGACCGGTAAATTGAAATCACTGAATCTGATTGTTGTGACTGAACTAAGGTGTGGTGTGCAGTTGTCAGCAGTTGCAGCCACCTTTCTGGGTTTTTTTTTTTCCTGCATATAAACTTTTTTTCCTTTAGCGTTAAATAGGAATATTGATACCACTCAGACAACAAAGCAACAACCAGCTTATATTAAGTTTAGAATAAAGACTGGAAACAAGGAGCCAGCTTGCTTGACTTTGGAAGGTGAAAAAGCAAAGACGCACAGCGTAGAGGCAGCTCTGAAACATTGTAATTACAGCTCATATAATGTATTTTCAAATCTTTACAAAACCTGAAGTGTTTAAAAATAATTTTGTGATTTTTGGCAAAATGAAATTTAAGGCACCAGTCTTGCCATAAAAGTGTAAATTTACATTTTTCCTTTGCTCAAAAAAAAAAAAAAAGTGATATAAAGATTAGTTGGATTTATATACATTTTAGCAAAGCCAAGCTTATTGTTTAACCTTTGTTTTCAGTCATGCTAAAATAAACAAATCATCCCCTTTTTCAGGCTAATTAGCCATTATAGCAGTAGTTCTACATGCTGACCTTCCTATGTACCCATATTCGTTATAGGTCATGGGGGTGGTTGATTTGTACATAGTGCTAAGCTAGCTCTTTCCCCCTGTTTCTTCTGATTGCTAGAGCTGGCAAGCTAAGCTATCACTTTCCCATAGCTATATTTTTAGAGTAGCGACACAACTTGCTAACACTCAGTAAAAAAAAAAAAAAAAAAAAAAAAGGTATTTTAATATTTTTTACTTCTACCATAAGTTAGGGATTTACTAATTACTAATTAGCTAATCTAGTTAAAAGTTAGCAAAACTATTAACCTGACTGAAAGTAATGGAGCTGAAAAGCAGTAGTAAATAATGTAAACAGCTGTTATATTTTTTAGATAACACTGTTATAAATTAGCAACAAAAAAAATGATTAATTGTTCAGCATAATTTATAAAAATTGGTAAATTCTAGTAAATTACAAGTAGTAAGTCCTAACAGTCAATCTGTTAGCAAATAGCTATAATCATTTTTAGCTAAATGGATTAACAGCTGAAAATATTAGATAATGCTATCCAAAAAAAGAAGAAGAAGAAATATTAGTTTAATATGTTGGCCATTTTTTTTAAGTTGGTGAGCAGTTAAACCTAAAGTTTTTATTTAAAAGGTGTTATCTACATAAGCTAAATTTATGGATTAACAGTTAAAACTGTTAACTAATGCTACTAACAACATTGTAAGCTAGGTTAATGGATAAACAGGACAGTATTTTGCTAAAAACTGTGATTAAACATTTGAAAATTATTTACTAAAAGTATATTAAACTGTTAAAAAAAACTAAAAACATAAATTGAAAACTAAAAGGGAGATGAAGTTAACTATATGTGCTCAAATGAACAATGTTTGGTTTTGGCTCTTCCTCATGATACTAAAAATTTTTTCACTGTCTAATTTTCTTGAAACAATGAAGTACCTGGAAGATATAAGGAAGTGTTGCAGTTCAATCACTACTAAAGAAGCCACAATTAATGTTGCTCCAGTCACTCTCAATGTGCAAGTCATGCTTTGTGCCCAGTTAACTTTGTTTCTCATCCTTTGACGCTTTGTGCCTGCTGTTGCAAAGAGGCGAGATGCAATGACATGAATGCTGATTAGTTCTGTCCAGATTGTTGAAAAGGGCAGCCTGACGTTATTTACTCTCGCTCATTTTCACTCAAAAGGAGAGCTGTACAACAACACCGGCCGAGTCAGAGACAGTGGAGGGTAAAAAATGCACATTGTAAGCAAAGCACAGCAATCGCTATGGAGCTGAAAGCTCTGACCTGCAATCACATGACAGTAAATCATATAGAGAGGGAAAGCAGAACCCTGCACATCAGGAGTTCTCTTATGTGTACAAAACCCATCATCAGTACCATTTGTTTTCTGTCCTTTTCCAAAGTTTCTTACAATTACTGCTTTGTCATTACGTTAAGCAGTAAATAACTTACTACTTTGAGTTCTGTCAGATCTCTTTGCTCCACTCCTCACTGCTATTTTTGTGCAACACCTAAATTTGGTACGGCCGAGCGTCACCTTAAATGTTTCTTTATGTGACAGCGTGAGAGTTAAAGAAGGAATCTCTGCAGTCGCCACCAAACAAAGATTCCTCAGATGTGCTGTCTCCATTGCAGGGGTTGGCTTTGACAGAGATGCTAGTGTGCGTTGCTCGCTCGTTCACTCGCAGTCTTTGCTTCAGAGGAGACGGAAGCTGAGGAGACGGAGGACTGTTGCCGGCGTTCCGAGACAGGTGCAGCGAGACTTAGGTATGTTCCTTAAACTGACACATGCGAACACAAACTTGATTCAGTTTCGTTTTTCCTCTATTGTTTTATGTAGTTACTAGAACTAATAGTGAGTGTAGTGCACAAGCGCATATGTTACAATTATAAGGTATTTTTGAATACCAAATTCACATTGGCCAGTACTGCTTTCTGAACTAAATGCATAGTTAAATAGTATTTTTTTTTTTAACTCAGATAATTACTAAAATACTATCTGGACTACTTTGACTATTGTTTGAATTATCCTGAAACAAATCCAAACTGCTCCTCAATTACTGTGCATAGTTGTGGTAATCTTGTCACATGCTTGCTTTGCTTGATTTTACCTAGTGGACCTTGTTAGCATTTATTTTTCACAACCTTTTCATAGTTGTGGGGTTTAAATGTTTCTCATGTTTGCTGAATGCCGTTTAATTCCACCACACAATTGGCCTAGTATCTGGTATTAAGTAGGATGGTTTTTTTTTTTTGCATTTTTGCATTTACTTGTGGCTGGCAAACAGCTTCCCCTGACTTAAAAAATACCAGAAGCTTATAATAAGAGGGAAAATGTTTATTTTAAGATTTTTTTAGACAGCACGATACCTACCTACTACACATTTATTCATCACTGTTGTTTTGGACTGAGTTAGTACCCAATTCAGACTTGTAGATGTATGTATTCTATTGAATACAGTGGTTCTCCAAAAAATACATTTAAAGAACTTCATATGGGTACTGTTTTCTTTCTACCAAACTACAGCTACCAAATTTAACTGTGTATTAAGAAGTGTGCATCTATCAGTGTTGCAAACTGTATTTAGTGGTTAACTATCCCTATAATATTTTCATTGGACCATCAACAGCAGAGTTGATGGAAAATAAGATGGGAAGATGCAAAGTGCCGGTTGGAACTCCCCCACCCCACTCATACTGCTCATTTCCAGCTCCATATTAGTTTTCTTGGACCATGCTTAGAGTAGCTTTGCGTGATTCACAGTTCAAAATAATGCTTGTTTATGTTTTTCTGGGCCTTAATGCAGGCCGTCCTGTCCAAAACAAGCTGTACAGGTCCTTCCACTGTATGGCTGAAATTATCATATTTGGCATATCCCTCTCAGTGATATCGTCACAAACCAAGAATAGAAAAACTGCCTGAAAGAGTATTTCAAGCATGTTTGACTCACAAGGATTACTTCTACATATATACTTGATTTTCTTATTTGAAACTTTGGCCATGTTTGATTTGAGCATCCACAATTGTAGCAGTTTATATATGACAGAACATAAAGACAAGCATTACAACAGACACAAATCCCTTGCAGTTTCTCTCAGGAAGGGCAAAAGTGTAAAGATCTGCCAAATCAAACGTGCAACCACCTCCTGTGGTGACACTTTGTGACAAGTGGAGCACCTGAAAGTATTTTTTTTATAACAGGTTACCTTTAAATACATGAAGAAAGACATTTGAATTTCTTATTCTTGTATTTTGTGTGCATCTTGCTTCTCACAGATTCTGATGACTCTCCTGGCTCCAGAGAGCGGACAGTGATAGTTCACGCCAGTGCAGATATCACCCCTTCCATGCAAGAGTTTGCCAGCCATCTCAATACCAGAGACTCGGGTTGTCAGACAGAAGACTTTTTGATCTCAGGAGCACCATCTCGAAGGAGGATCAGGCTCCAGAGAGGCCAGGGAGTCTCCCTCTCCCTCTCACATTCTGCAGGAAACATCTCCTCCCTCCCTGAGACCTCGGACGCCATGTTCAGTGCCTCCGTTGGAGCACACCTGCGTTCTCGGAGTCTGCCCCGAGACACCAGCCGAATGTTGGACAACGGACATAACGACAGCGACGATGAGGAGGACCTTTCCCCCTTCGACACTGAGGGGTTTCTGACTGGCTCTAGGAAGTTGACTCTGAAGGATGAAGAGGAGAGTACTGATGACCAGGCCATGTCTGAACACCAGCTAGGAAGCCTTAAGTACAAGCAGCTGTCACAGAGTCCGGAGCGCAGCTGGATGGAACGGACCAGATCTCACCTGCCTAGAAAAGCTGACATGGGCAGCTGTGAGATCTCATCTAGCTCGGACACCTTCAGCAGCCCTATGCACTCCATCTCTGCTGCAGCAGTGCTGGGAGGCCAGATAGACCATAAGGAGGACCACCAGTCCTCCAGCGGGAACTGGAGCGGGAGCAGTTCCACATGCCCCTCCCAGACATCAGAAACAATCCCTCCTGCCGCATCTCCACCTCTGACCGGCTCCTCCCACTGTGACTCTGAGCTCTCTTTAAACGCTGCCACTCATACTAACGATGACCAGACAGGCTTCTTGCTGGACCACTATCAGGGCCTCAGGACCCAAAGAGCAGGCTCCTTCTCCTCCACAGCTATGGACATATTAGAAGAAGTTGGTGTCAGCAATCCCATCGAGGGGGAGTGGAGTTACCCCAATCCAGAGCCTCCGGGGTCACAGGGCTTCAGCCCCGAGCCAAGCAGAGAGGCTGAGAGCAGTCTGGGCTGCCCCAGTTTCACCAGTATGGCTACCTGTGAGAGCAGCTTCTCCGACAAACCACCGTCAGAGAAAGCAGACACCGTCTCGCACTACTCTGTGGACAACGAAGGTTACTACACCTCCATGCACTTTGACTGCGGCTTGAAAGGTAGCCAAAGCTTCACTTATAATAACTATGCACCCTCAGGCACTGACTGTGGCCTGTCAGACTCAAGTGGTCACATGACACTGGGAAGACGCTGCCTCTCCTTAAAAAAACCAAAGGTGAAGCCATCGCCACCTAAGAGGAGCTCCTCCTTAAGGAAAATATGCAGTGAGGGAAACATCCCTATTAAGAAAGAACCAAAGATTACATGTGGGCAGCAACTTCATCTGTCTGCAAAGGAGAGGAAACTGCAGCTGGCTTTGTCTGGCTCTCTGGCTCACACTGAAAACTCCTCACTGGTCAGAGAAACCCGGGTAGGCTGGGGGGTTGAGGGCTCAGCTGATCTACCCGACTTAGTCTCCACAGATACACATTCATTTAAGGATGAGGGGGTTTTGCAGTCAGACTATGCAGATCTGTGGCTCCTGAATGATTTGAAATCCACAGATCCTTACCGATCGTTGTCAAACTCCAGCACAGCTACAGGTACGACGGTTATTGAATGCATCAAGTCACAGGATAGCTCTGAGTCGCAGACGTCCCAGTCTGGCTCCAGAGCTACCACCCCTTCACTTCCATCAGTCGAGGAAGATTTCAAGCTCATATCCCCAGAGAAGTTGGCAGGCCTGGCAAGCCCATCCAGTGGCTACTCCAGTCAATCAGAAACACCCACCTCCTCATTTCCCTCTACCTTTTTCCCTGGGCCACTGTCTCCATCAAGTGGTAAAAGGAAGCCCAAAGTCCCAGAGAGGAAGTCCTCTCTCTCATCACTTTCACTTCAGTCACTGTCCTCTAGGGATGGTGCAACCTCAAAGAGAGATCTGGAGCTGCCAATTATCCCTCCCTCTCATCTCGACTTAAGTGCCCTTCACAGCGTCAACAACAAGGCGACAGCTTACAAGACCCAGATGCAAATCCTTCACCAAAACAAACAAAAAGCAGCAGTGTCAGCCAAGCCTATAGTACCTCACAACCCAGAGGTATTCAACGCCTATTGCCTGTCCATTACGCCCACGGTGCTGAACTCAGTACACCTCCGATCGATCAGTAAGGAGCAGCATGAAAATCACACCACTTCCAAATTCCAATATCCCACTGTGAACTCACCTAGCAAACTTTCCACTAGTAAATCTTTAGAGCTTAAGAGTCCCGCACTGTACAACTCACACCACCATCATCTTCACCTATCCTCAAAGGAGTCAGGTGTGTTTACCTCAAATGAAGAGCTTACAAGTGGAAGGTCAGCATGTGAGACTGAGACAAGGAACGAGCCGGAGCAAGAGGCTCCTGCAAAGTGTGTGACAACAGTCAGGCTCCAGTCAGACTCATGTTTGAACCAGAAAGGTCCAGAAGTCCCCGAACAAACCAGAAGTCAAGAAAGAGAGACCTGTAGAGAGCTGCCAGAAACACCTGCCTGCCTCGGAGACTTCAGCTCACAGTCTGAGACTTTACAGCAACAGCACTGTGAAGAAGAAGAAGAGGCGTATCCTCCTCCTCCTCCTCCTGTCCTACACAGTTCCCCCAATAGACCCAGCAGTCAGGATAAAGTGCCTGCTACTGACAGTCAGTTGGAGACGCTGCAAAGCAGTCCAATCAGCAATGAAGACAGCAAAGAAATGGATTCATTGGGCGAGTCATCCGAATGTATCTCACAGGAAAGCAAGGAGTCCATGCCAGACATGGAGGACTATTTTAGTAAAGGTAATGACTTAATGTCCTTGTGATCCCCTCCTCAACCCCAGTTTGTACTCAATGCAACTCTCTGCTCTGCACCTTTTTCTCCTGCTTTTTGCCTCTGTACTGTCTGTTGCAGTCATTAGCGCTGCCACAGCAATAAGGTCTGTCATCTCTGTGTGGAGTTTGCATGTTTTCTGTGTGCCTGTCTGGACTTCCTCCTGTGACACAAAGCTGTGTGTGTGTTTGGGTAACTGGTGATTCTGAATTACCTGTAGGTTTGGATGTGAGACTGTGTGGTTATCTGCCTCTCTCTGCTCCTGTGAGGGACTGGCAACCTGCTCAGGCTGATATGATGTACCCTTCATTTTGCTCTGTGACTGCTGGGGTAGACTGCAGCCCCTCTGAGACTGTAAGCTGGATAAACATTTAATAAAATGGGTGGATGGAGGTCAATTCTGCCTGTTTTTGTCCCTAAGTTCTTCCAATTGTGGGAATATTCTCTGAAATAGGATTTATGGCTCAAAAAATTGCTGACCCCTGTAAAGGATCATAGAGCTTGTTAATTGTGAATAAAAGTTCTAGGATGGAGGTGCAAGATAAATTTTAAGGGTGCGGAAACGATCTTTTTTATGTATGTAAACTGAATCTCTTCTGTAATTTTACTTATACAAAAGCTGCTGAAACTTGATATATCTAATAATTGAATGAGCTTTTTGAACAAAACAAATTATGAAAAATTGCTAAATGGTTGGTTAGTGTGGAATATACAGGATGCAGTATATTCATATGTGTGAAATGTTCCTGTTAACAGACTCCACTCTCAGTGACAGCACTCTGTCCTCAGTGCATGATGAGTCAAGGCCAGAGGATGACACAGTGTTTCTGTCCCCCACTAAGTCTCGCACCACTGAGGATTTATTCGCTATGATACACAGGTTAGTATCTTAGATAGATAGGATTTTGTTTGTGTATACTCAAAATGTACAGAAATTCTTTAATCAATGTGGTCTTCTTCAGGTCTAAAAGGAAAGTGTTGGGGAGAAAAGACTCTGCCGAGTTGGGTGTGAGGAATCGCCTCGGTGGCGCTTCGGGGAACACGCCACCTAACAGCACTGCAAGCTCCCCTATCTCTGTGGCATCACCTTCCTCCGCTGTGACCCCACCTGGCCTGCACAGAGTCCCCGGTCCCATTTACAGGAATGCAAAAAAGTCCAGCACCTCCAACGAGGAGTTCAAACTACTGCTGCTTAAGAAAGGAAGCCGCTCCGACACTAGTTACCGCATGTCAGCTACAGAGATCCTCAAGAGTCCCATCACCCCTAAATCACTTGGAGACACTCTAATGGAGTCACCCATACACCCCGACGACAACACCTTCCCTCAGCAGCAGCCCCAATCAGGACAAGACCACCTTTCCAGCCCCTACTTGAAAACCAACGCAGAGGGCTTTTCACCGAAATCCTTCCATACATCTGCGGCCTCAAGGCAGGGACGCTCCAGGATCCCACCACCTGCCAACAGCAGCCGCTACAGCATGCGCAGCAGGCTGTACTCAACGCCCATGCAGGCCATCTCTGAGGGTGAGACAGAGAACTCGGATGGGAGCCCTCATGACGACCACTCATCGCAGGGCTCCACATAAAAAAAAAGCAATAATTAAGTAATTTTATTAGTTTACAGCAAACAGACAAACAAAAAAAGATGGACCAGAATGAGGAGAGAAGGAGAGAAAATTAGACGAACGTGAACATTTTTTAAAGAAAATCATAAATTTAGTAATTGATGGTGTTTTATACAGACTGCATTTCTAAGAAAACATCTTTATGAAATGAACAGTTGGCTCTTGTTTTGCGTCTGCATTACATGGAAAAATATGATTTACAAACCGGAAAATCTTCTCAGTTCTAAATTTAAACGGGGACCTATTTTTCTTTTCTTTATTTTCTATCATATATGTATGGAATTTTGACTTATTAACTCAAAATTTTAAGAAAAGTAACTCCAAATTTAGAGTTAGCTTTGCCAATCAGTAATCTACGTGAATGACGTCATTTTCTTGTTAACCAGAAGGATATGGCGAGTTACTAACTCAAAATTTTGAAGAAAAGTAAGTCAAAATGTTAAGTTACTTTTTGAGAAAGATAACTCGAAATTTGGAGTTATGAATACTTTTTTTTTTTGTGGCGGAAACAGGCTTCCATATATATGTGATGCTCATAGCAACACATGGCCAGAGTTCAAGGTATAATAATGAGGTCAGTGCACCTAAAAGTAATCTTTTTTGACCTAAAACTCTGTCAGAATTAATGGAGATCCCCAGTATGGTCAGAGGCGGTACCATCCCATATAAAATAAATAAGCATTATTATGAACTGTGAATCACTCTAAGCTACTCTAGAGTCTGCAAATAAAAGTATGGAGCTGGAAATGAGTTTAATAGCTGTTCTGTTAGTTTAAGGCACATTTCCCAAAGTCTTGTAGACCCAACCCAACAACGTAACGTTTTTAGAAATAAGCAAGAGAAGTTGATCTGTTATAATTAACCGTATGTATTCTGTGAATACAATTAGACGGACATTTCCTCTAACCAGTTACATCGAATGATTTTAATACCCTCAAAATGAACATCAGAATTGACAAATGTCAACATTCAGTCCCTATTCATATTTCCTGTAAACAGAATTGATACTATGTATATTTTACTCAGTTTGTCATATACTAAATTATATCAAAGCTTATTATTAGAATATTTTAACATACTGTACATATAGCAAGAAATGGTAGACGTAATTATTGGTGAGACAGGAAGTGTCAAAGCCGAGCACTAACTTGACAATCTCGTGAGACAAGAAAGGAGCAGGTGTTAACATGGGACATGAAAAAGTGATCAAAAAGTTCGAGGCAGGGAACTCGGAGAGCTGGAAAAGAATGCTGAAGTCATAAAGAAAAACTTACCAATGGTCATTTCTGGTTTGCTGACATGATGTGTTTATGCATTGTCGAAAGAGGCAAGTGGAAAGTACTCAGAGGATCAAATATGCCTTATTTTATCCAACAGGAGAAAATATGTGATGAAGCAGCTGAGGTCACAGCAAGTTGAGTGTTTTTGTGAGATTTTTGATTGTATGGTTAAATATGGAGCCGGGTTATTAAGTCTCTTGAAAAGAGAAATGTCTGGATTTGGCATTTTCTGCCCCTCAATATTCAAAAAAATATAACTTCTATATTTTCTGTCTCAAACCAATCTAAATATATTTATTTTTATAACATACACAAAAAACCTTTGATCAAAAATTTACAATGAAGTGCTGGAATTTTTATTTTTTATTCACATACTTATTTTGTTCATAAGAGATGTGTTTTAGATCTTATACGAGACACTGGTTACAGAGACAAATTGGAAACTTAATTATAAAATTTCATTAAAAATGTAATTAAATGCCAAAAATATAAATGTAAGGTTTTGGTTGTAACCCTGGTATATTTTAGTCCCATGTATTCACCATAATTTTATAAGTACATGGAGCTTATTGGAGTGATGGTACTCAAACATTATGCAAAACTGGCAGAAGCCTTGTTCTTCCCTGTAGGTATGCTGTCAATACCCTTTTAATTTTCATATTAATAACACTATATAACAGGGTACACAATGAGTTAAGTCTGTGAACCTTCATTCCAACTTTTTTGTTTTTTTCCTGCACTGACAAAATGATGTTTGTGAAGTTTTTTTGTCTCTTGCTGTACCTGGAGATATTTATAGATGTGTACATGCAGCTGTTTCCCTTAATAATATTCACACCCCGAGGATGCTTTAGGAGTGAAGTACAGGAATGCTTCTACCAAAGGCTAAAAACACGTGGTGGCATTGAACTGTTGTTGTTTACTTGACTGAAATGTTCTTGAAAACAAACCAATAATAAAGAACTAAACTTACGGTACTAGATGCATTTCATCTAGATACAGACCAACCTCTGTATACAGTACTTGTAGGTTTTAGTGGGGGTTTTTGTACAAACTTGTAAATTAAATAACGTTTTAGAATTGTTACAAAGGTTGTTGAATTGCTTCTTATGTAAAATAAAAAAACATGTTTTTAAAGTTTACATTAATTTCAGACCTTTGTATATTTTTGAGCTGTGGAACACGTTGTCTTGTATTTATTTTTTAGTAAGCATTCTTGAAATCCCATAGTAAATCCTATCAAAGCCAACTGCTAGCACAACAGGCTGCTTAGCAAATGTGTATAAAAAGATGAATAAATGTGACTGCTTTGAAAATGTCTCATGTATCTTTAATTTCTGGCTACTTCAGATCAAAATACCAACCTTTCTTCACGTGTTGCACTCTTACAACACAGCCTGTCTGATAGACTCACGAGCCCCTTCGTCATTAATACATCATGTTGAGATATTTTTATAACACATTTCTATTCGACTTTGCATTAGGGTTAGGGTTAGATATAGTTACCTACTCTTTGGATGTTTAATGCCCGTTTATCCATACCATTAGTTATTTACAGTATTTCATAAAAGTGAGTACACCAGTCCGTGAGTCGTTTGGTACCGGGCCGCAAGAGTTGAGGCTCAGGTGTGAAATTTATGTTTTTCAGGGTTTTTATTGTTATTTTTTATAGTTTTTATCGTTAACTCTGTTTCCCTGGGTCTTTTCCCGTGTGTTATGAATAAATTTTCTTTTTTTTTTGTACCAGTACTGGTTTTATTTTGTTCTATTTATCCATGACACTGTAAAGGTCTGCCCGTGAAAATATTGTCGGACATAAACCGGTCCGTGACGCACAAAAGGTTTGCTGGTATTTTTGAAATCTTTTATTTTTAATCAAATGTTTATCTTGCTATTTATGTCAAACATTAATCTATACTGTCAGCAATTTCTGCCATACACACCTATAGAAGTCACACATACACCTAAAATATATATATTTTTATTTATAATATAGGTATATATTTTAGCTGTTTGTCCCTTGTGTTTAGCTAAATACTTAATTAGCTTCTCTTCACTGTTAGCCAAAAATATCAGCTGCTAGCCATTTAAACCTAATACATTTTAATATTTTATCACTATTTATAGCTAAATAGTTCAACTTTTTATCCATTAAGCCAAGCTAGCATTTTTAAAAATTATTTTTGTCTAGTTTATTCACAGTTTTAGCTTGTTTTTAGGGAACTGTTAGCTTTCAACTGCTAGTCATACTTTCTGTCAGGGCAAGCAAGGCATCTATTTCTATATTATCAGTATTATCTAAATGTAATGTAAAAACCTCCCAAAGTGAAAGCCTCTTCTTGCATTTCAAACACTTTTGACATAAAGCAGTTCCCCTGCTTACATCCGTCTTTTAAATTACTGCCATCTGTGGCCCCAAGCTTGCTTCTGATTCTACTGGAACCACCAGTCTATGATGGTTATGCCCATGTACCATCAGTAAAGCCTTAAGGTGGGTGAGCTATGAGACCTGCAGCTGGTTGTTTATGTAAATCTACCTGGTGCCTGACAATGAAAGGTAAAAAAGAAAGACCTCCTAGTAAATAACTTGCGTGCTTCTATAGCCAAATATAAACAGTTGGGATGAAAGTTAGCTCAAGCCACAACTTCCAAGCTAGCAAGACGTATCTGTTCATGCTAGCATTAACAGTGCCTATACACATACGCAGCACACACATACCGCATATTCACAGCATGCAGTAAAGACAGGCATAATTATGACAAAAATGAACTTAAAACACACTCAGAAACATCAGGGTAGATAAAGGTATAATTAATGTTGGAAAAACATTATGCCTACCTCTTTCACAGGGGAATTGTAGAAAAAGGGAGAGGCCAAACAGGTACCCCAAATTTATAGGGTTGCACCATAGAAGAAGAACAGGATGGGGAGGGGTTCTAACTGATAATGAAGATAACTACAGGCTTGGAGGTCCTAAAAGTCAGTTATACCAGGAACAGTGTAGGGTTTAGAACACATTTTGTGTAATTATAACAAAATATAATTTATGACCCGGTTACATTTACACTTTTATGGTAATTGTGGACAAATCTCTGGTCTTTCAGGGAAACTGTTGGGAGACTAGCATGTTAGACAAGCTGCCATGGGATTTTCTTTCACAGCTCTGAGATTAGTTGCCATCTGCCATCAGACCCACTCAAAGTGTTTTTGAAATGCCTTCAGTGTATCTGACAGTTCATAACACCTATGTAGGACAAATGGCTTTTTATCTAGTTGAAGTGAAGACAAATACATTTTGTTATAAAAGTAAAAAAGCACTGCAGAGTTTGACTATAACAGTGTCTAACTGTCTTCATATCCAAAACACATGTTTGGCTTTTAAAACCAAATGCATATTTTAGATGACTTGAAGCTTCTATACTTTATGTTTTTTGCTATGTTTGCCTTTGCTTCTTAACTGCAATGTTGGGCACCAATATGAGCTCACCTGTTTCAGCAGGTAAGCCATGTTCTGAAGGCTTTAGATCCAGGGCTGAAGTTCTCCTCAGACCATTTTTTAAGCATATCATCGTTTTTTAAAGAACAATGCAAAACATCTCAAAACAAGATAAAGGGAAAAAAATCAGCCTTTGACATAGCAATAAATTTTACAAATCTATTAAATGAATTAATGAATAAGAAATAAAGGAAGCAAAATGATAAAGCATGCTTGAAAAAGAAAAGTGATGACAGGGAGATCATATTTAAAAGCAGCTTATTTCAGTAAGAGGGAGCTTTTTCCAGCTTCCTTTGAATTGCCAGTAAAAAGGATCTGATCAGAGCTTCTTACACAATTTGAAGAATGAGAAAAAAAATAGTTTCAGATGATACGGACAGTTAAAACATTAAAAAATAAACTGATATCAGTGTTGTTGTGATATATCAAGAAATAATGCACTACTGTCCTTTTCAAAATAGGAATCGGACTGAATCCCTGGCGTCTAGAAGCTGGCTGTAGAGGTGGTAAAGCAGGCAGAGATCTGAAGACCTGGAGGTGGAGCAGGAATGGGAGTCTGAAAAGCAGAATAACAACAACATACATTTAATATACATAAAACTGAAGCTGATTGGTTTCTAGAAAGTGGGAAAGAATCTTATTGGAGCAGAGCATTTCCACAGCATGTCTTTCATCCTGTCTTCCTTCTCTCACCCCAACCGGTCGCACCAGATGGCCACTCCTCCCTGAGCCTGGTTCTGCCGGAGGTTTCTTCCTGTAAAAGGGAGTTTTTCCTTCCCACTGTCGCCGAAGTGCTTGCTCATAGGCGGCCATATGATTATTGGGATTTTCTCTGTATGTATTATTGTAGGGTCTACCTTACAATATAAAGCGCCTTGAGTCAACTGTTGTTGTGATTTGGTGCTATATAAATAAAATTGAATTGAATTGGATGTCGATGACGAGACTGAGTATTATGGCGTGGGAAAGTGAAACTGATGACAAGAATGGAATAGTGGCTTTATTTCATTGCATACTAAATAATAAAGCAGCACAGATTTGTCGTGATCCTAATTCTGATTTTGATTTTTGAACCTTTTGGGTTGTTTGCTTTCCCTGTTGGTTGTCCTTCTGTGTTAGCCCTGCGATAGACTGGTGACTTGTCGTGGGTGTTGGCCTCTGACAGCTGGGATAGGCTCTATCCCAGCTGTCAGACTGATAGATGGATGGCTTGTTATAATTTAATCTTATTTTGGAGTCTAATTTGTTCCCTCAGTGTTCCCTGTCTTATCCTCTTGTGTCAGCTCCACTATGTTAAGTTCATTCATGTGTCAAGTCTAATCTGATTTATTCTAATCAGATTTGACTTTTGATTCTATAGACAGAATTAAATCAAAGCTAATTTATGTAATTCTTAAAAGAAATACCCAGATAAGTGACCATAGGCCTTTCAAGATGAATAACCAAGTGCCTAGCCTGCAGGTGTCTTTATCTCCATTTCTACTCTCATCATGACCTGTGTCAGGTGTGGTCTGGACTGTGTGAATAGTGCATTCTAGGGGTTTATTTGAGATGAACACTAGAGGGAGTTCTTCATCTGAGTCCACAGCAGGATGTTCTCTGGGTAATTCAATGCAAATTGAGTGTAAATTTCACGTAGGCCTCTTTGTGTCCCATCTGTGATCATTTTAAACATGTGAATGGGTCTGCACATGTTTCCCTATGTATGACAGATTCAGCTCTTAGCTGCAGTTCCTAACAGGCCATATCTCCATATGTTTTGTCACTTCCATGGTCATGAGCCAGCTCCACACTCAGAGCTTTAAGTTCCTTTGTTGCTCTGGCTAATGTCAGACGGGCCCGTGACGGACAAAAACGACTTGTTCTCGGTCACTGCGCGTCAGCTGAGCTGAGATTGTGAGTGAAGGATTTTTTTTTTTTTTTTAAAAGGTAAACAAAGCCTTGGACTGTTTGGGTGCCCATCAAAGGGCATGCTGACCAAGACCTCGATTAACGCTGGAGACATGATGGCTTGGCGTGACTGGTGTGGGGAGAAATCGAGTATTTTTGTTCTCAAGGGAAATGTGTGGGATGTGTCACAATGTCACTGAATAGCGTGAGCAGAATAAGACAATTTTTTTGGTTAGACAGCATCTCTCCATGAGGAACTGACCTTCGAGCTTTTATGTCTGACTAAAGTCTGAGATCTCTCACTGTCTTTATGCTGAACATCAGGCTTTGTGTCATTATTTGCCCTCTGGTTCTACAGACAGTACAGTAGACACTGTACACGGCTCAAAAAGAAAATGCCAGCCCAGAATGCTTTTTTTTTTTTTTTTAAATCTTTGTTTAATTATGAAGAGAGAGGACAAAGGCAAGCAAAGACCTCCAAAAGAACATACACGCATTTACAGCTCACTGCAAATGTAAGAGACTGTGTGAAGATTCAGACATTAATAGACAAATAAGGAAGCCCCTGGCCTAATAGTTTATTGTAAAAGGAAGGCATTTTTTTTATTCATTTAACACAAATATATTATTTTAAACTGACTTTTTGAGATTTACATAATAGATATTTGTAGTTTTTATCGTGCAGCAGTATTTGTGTAAATACCCTGCTGTAAAAAAGATATCTGTCTCTGTAAAGGTGTCGTCAGATAGGAACTGAAGCACCAACTGTGCAAATGTATGCTGTAAGCAGCTGCCAGTAGTTTTAAATTTTATCTTCCTCATAAACCTGGTTCATAAAGCAGTCAGGTTTGCATAACTTTTCCACAGAAGCATTTACATGTTATATAGATGATTATTTTCATGCAGCCTCTTTGTGCATTACATCTGAATGCATCTAGTGCATAGACACTGTAAAAGATGGACATAGCTGCCATGATGTCACCCAGTGGTTAGTGAAGTCTTGTTATGAAATCTCGAGTCGAGGGGTTTTACAACCTTTGTGTCTGGAAACTGGACATGACGTTGTCTATTTGTACCTGGAAGCTACATCCATCGTTTATTCTACATATGATCAATCTTCAATTTTATGGTAACTTGGAAGTGCCGTATACTGCACTGCCTCAGTAGCTCGAGAAAAGCATATTTTAGCTAATCCGGAACTCAAAATCTATGCTAATCCTAACCCTAAAGGGAGTGGCATGACTGTGCTTTGGTTCTATGACAAGACTTCAAAACCTATTTTGCATTCAAAATATATGCAGTACCCAGCAATGCTGAGTACTCCTGTCTGTGTTTGTGCTGCTGTCAGTGCTTTCCTTTAGACTCTGCCCTGGAGAACTTTCTTGCAGTCAAATGAAATCATCTAATCTCACCAGCGTCAGCTTGTGCTTTTTTTCTTGATCTGTAACAATTGTTGTTTTTCACTGACGCTTTCTTCTCCAAACCAACCTTTCAACCAATCAGTGTTCTGCCTAAGCATAACATCTTCAGCATCCAGCTACACCCTATTTTTTAGGGTTGCACGTCTGTATTTGTTGCAGACCCATTATCCTACAGTCTGCATAACCAAATACCTATACAAACAGACACAAACGCAGTATCATAAATTCATTTTAACTCTAGATGGGGCACCAATAGCTTGGCGAAAGTAAAGAGCTTGGCTGCTTTCACTCAGACCTTAGCTGCAGTTATTAGCATGTCATATCCCTTCACAGTCTTTGTTTTAAGTCCTTTTGTTGCTCTGCGAAATATGTGAAAACTGTCATAATGGAGAAAATGCCTTGTTCGCAATCAGCGCTTGGACAGCACACGACTTGTAGTTATATAGTATGTATATAACTGCAACCAATGTAGGCAGATAATTTTTAAAAACATATCCAGCCTTTGTTTGAGATTATAATTGTGTATACTTGTAATGAGGTATGTTGAGGCATATTTTTCTAGTATGATCTACACAGAAACTTGAAGAAAAATACCCCAAAGATGTTTCCTTCAGATGGCGAACTCTCTTATATTCATTGTTCCAGCTTTGGTACTGATAGGAGAGCTACAGCATGTGAACAACACATTCATCTCATGTGAGTAACACTGACTGCAGACAGAAGGGGGGAGAGGGCACATCGAGGAGGTAACCACACCAAAGTCACCATCATGCCACCAGGGTACATTGTGAGGCTCATTAAAGTGCATTAAACAACATCCCTGCGGAACAATGAGAGGCCCTGGGGCCCTAAGGCAGAGCCCGAGGCTGGCTGGGACTGATATGGAGACCCAGGGGATCCTGTTCATCCAGGCCTGTCACTACCAGACTCATCTACAGCTGCCAAACTCCATTCTCCTCTGATTCTGTCATCAGCCAGTCAGCAGGCGAATACTGTCTGGAGCTAAAAGAAAGGATAAAACACAAGCCTGTCAGCACTCAGAAAACATGCTGCTGTTCCTATTTGGCTCCTAAATTGTATCTATGGGAAGATTGTGTGGGTTCATGTACAAGCCATGGTACATTGTACGTTTATGATCAAGGTACCACACATTCAGTCATGTCTGTATTTGCTGTTTTTCTTGCCTTGCTATTAAAAAATTAGATTATTATAAACAGTGCTCTCTGTATATTATCAGACATGTACTCGCCTAAATTTCCTGCAAGGTCCCCAGAATTTTCCAGTAAAAACTAAAGTGGATTCATTTAATTGGGAGTGTACTAACCTAGTATCATTTTTCAATATATTGTTTTGGTTGTTGTTCTTTGTTTTGAGCACCATTAGCACAGATGAAAAGGTGCCTATCTGGGCTTGTCTGTTACAATATAAGCATATGCACTGATCCTTATAAATAAGTATTAAATTAGAGAAGATTTATTAGAAAATGTTAGGAAATTATCAGAAAATTTCACACTTTCACCAAGACAAACATGTCTAGACAAACTTATACTGTGTAAAACTGGAAGAATTTTTCTATATTTTTTTTTGTAACTGTTAGGACACGTAATTGTAATTTTAATAATGAAAAAAAAAGTAATATTATTTATTTTATCTTTGTTTTATCTGTAAAATTACAGGAACACAATATTTAAGCATAAAACATAAACATTACATTAATTTATGAATTCATGTATTTATTTGTTATATTTAGTATTTATTCCATTCATTTTTACCATTACCTAATACTCAAACATAAAAGATTAGGATGTTTATTAGTACGAATGATTAATAATGAGTTAATTATAAGTTAATTATTTATTATTATTTTACGGGTTGTTGTTTTTTACTTTAAGTATTGATTTGTTTGTTTGTTTGCTTGATTCGCTTTTTTGTCCCTGCTAGTGGTGGGGGAGGAGAGGGGGGAGGGGGGAGGAGAGACCCGCTGACGATGCTGCGTGCGCAGCTCTCCGTCTGGAGTCGCTACGACGGGACCGCAATGAAGAGATAAATGGCACCCTTATCTATTTATTTGTAAGTCTCACGGAGCTCGGTCATCGTTAATTAGGAGAGAGTGGCTCAATAAAACAGCCGCGGACACTTCAAAGGTAAGAAACACTGGCGTTTGTCGCAGAGCGGCTTTATTTTCTGCACGAAATACATTAAAGGACCGGAGATGAGGCAGGGTCAACCACCGGTTTTCTGGTCTTTACGTCGCTGAAGCGTATAATTCGTTTCAACCTCATCACGTAGAGTAAATGTGAATTATTCCAGGAGTGTCGGGGTCTCGGTTTTAAAACGTAACAAGGCGTTTTTCCTAATTTCCCTGGCGATTGCGCAGCAGCTAGCTTGTATCGCGTCTGACAGCGCGTTAAATTTACGCCAGCTGAGGGTGATAACAGGTTATTACTGAGCTCCAGGAGCCCTCTGTCCCTGCCCCGGTTGCGGCTTTAATGTCAGCGGGGCTTTCGTGTTGTTGCGCGAGATGTGCGGGGATGTGCGCGCAGCCTCCTCGCTTTTCAAGGCGAGCCGTCGGCGGCTGGCTGCGGGCACCAGACAAACCAGGGACTGGGCTCATAATACTGTGCATATTTTTGTGGGAGCACGGCGACGCTGGGTGCAGGGACACAGAAATGTGGAAGGAAGGCAGGAAAATATCCTCAGATGAACCCGGCAGTGTCATACCCAAGGTCTTTTGCAATAGCCTGGGCATTTACTTAGAAGTGGTACAAGAAAACAGCTCCTGCAGATATGAGCTCACCCGGGAGGAAAACACTCAACACGGTCTCCAATTTCTGCTCTTTCTTGTGTAATTTCTTGTTTATAATGTCCAGCTTGTGTGAAAGGAAAACGAGACTTGCAGATGCAGTATATTTCATGTGGAAACAAGTGTCAAATTAAAGGAAAAATATGAACCTTTGACCCCTGCTGTTATAAAGACTGAGGGTCCAGTCTGTGTATAAAAGATGGATACAGCCACAGTGACATCACTAATTGGTTCATGGACACTTTGAAGCCCCAAATTTGCCATTTTGAGCATCATGTGTTTTTGTTCTGGATTCATACCAAAGGATGAAGTTCTCAGTTATACACTGTGTAAAGATGGGACCAACACATCGTGAATAAAATCAGCAAAATTGATATTTGAGTCAATCATGTGGTTGTGCTGAGACATGTGACGTGTCTGTGACATTAGCATGACGTTTGTCTGGTGCTTTCATGAGATGAGCAGAAGCATCAGCCATGCCCGCACTCCATCGTTGGTCCATTCATCCATTGTCCTCTGCTTATCCAAAGGCCAGTCGCAGTGGCAGGTGGTTTCTCATCCTTCTCCCCAGCCACACTTTCCATTTCCTTCTACTGAGATGTATGAGGGAGGTGCCCAGGAGACTTCCCAACCACATGCCCGAACTACCTCATGTGGCTCTTTTTGACATTGAGTTTAGAATCTTCCCCTTCATTCAGCAAACCCCAAGATCTGGAGCTCAGTAACCTTGCTAGGTAGTGGGAAAATTGAGCCCTCTCCTGCAGCCAGGCCCAGGATCAGAGCATCTGCTGCCCAGCTTTCTGCCCATGGGGCATGGTCAGGGTGCTCAGGCACAGCCAGAAAAAAAAAAGCTTTCCAGGACAAAACAATACTGAGTATTTTGAGCGTTTTTATTATTATTATAATTATTATTATTATTTGTAAATGGTGAAGTTTTTGTGTCCATTGAGCACTTAAATTAGAGAGGGACTACCTGCCAAAATCACCTAAGATTCAAGCGAGTAGGCTTACCCTGGGAGTACACCAGGTATCAAATCCTGGTTCTGGCTCCACTCAAAACCATGTTGTGGTGGCAAAACAGTTCAAAAGTACCCAATTTATATATTTTGACAGCACTGAATCAAGCTGCAGAGAGCAGGCGTGGAGGGCTGGAAGTCGGTCACACAACAATATAAAGAATTGAGTTAGTTTTCAAAATAATAACTTCTGAAATCCTCCCTGTGTATTCTTGGACTTAGTTAGCAAGACACATTGATAAATTGCTTGGGTGCATCACACAGACAAAGATGCATACATGCAAATTAGTGCCGTGTAAACGTTACACAGAACATTATAGCCTCTCTTCCATCAGCACTGACTCAACTCTATTCTGTTTTTAGGGTACTCCATTAGGTATCAGGTATTTTTTTAGGACCTACTTGGTTCCTACTTGTTCCAAGCCAGCTGAGTCGAGCTGAAAATGTGTCGCAGGACTTTCAGACCTCCTTGCTATAACATCCCCGCCCACATTGAGTTGGTACTCAATTGTAATGGAAAACAAATGAGACCCAAGTGAAGTCAAGTAGAGCGGACCCAAGTAGGTGCTAGTAGAAAAGAGGCATAAGGGAACTGACCCAGCTGTTCCCATGTCACAGTCCTTTAGAACGTAAAAATCTCCTCACTCAATGACTTAGATGAACATGAAAATGATGTGACTCATTTCAGTCTTCGGACCTTGACTCAAGTGAACACGTGGAAGACTTTGCACCAATTTTGGTCCATTAAGTAGATAGAAGCTGTTCTGTTGGGGTTTTTTTGTACGGTTTCCTTTAAATTGCAAGAACATTGATGAGTGTTGTACTAAATAAACAAATACTAAAGCGTACGTGTTAGCTGTACTTAATTAATCTGTGCACTTCTTACACAGTCATAAACCTTGTTTTAGCCTGAATGAAGATATTACTGAAGAAGGTCACACTTTACATGCTTAGAGTTTTATATATTCATTGCGTTTCAGACAGACCTTATGTTTATCTGCATGTTCAAATGGCGGTGATTACTAAAAAAAAAGCCATTTGTGACCCACCCATGCATAATAATTACTGACCCGAGGTGCAGATTCTCGCTGTAAATGTATTTTAATGTAGTTGAATCGCTAAATAATCGCCATCTAACCTGGATTTCTCACTGGCACACTGGTTAAAAATGTGACACAGTGATCATCACAATGAGTATTCCAGTGCTAAATTATTGTTATTGTGAAATTTGACTGATTGTGGCATTTAGGGGATCAGCTGGCGGACCACCCGCTGAATAAAAGATGAGCTGCACTGATGTGAAAGCAGTCTGCATCGTGATGAGGCTTCTGTGTGTCTCTCTAATGAGATGTAATTGGCCACTGGAGCGGAGGGGTGTTGAGAGCGATGACCTTTTAGATCATCAGCCGTGCTCTATCCATCCCCGGTGCTTTTGTGTCCTCTGGTCTAAAAGCTAAATCAAGCCCACAACGAGGAGGTAAAAAGAGAAAATAGTCCCTGTAATGTATGTCGACTGCAGTGCAGCTTAATGCAGTTTGAAGGCGAGGCGTTGTTGTTTTTCTCTCTGCTGTTGACTTACTACGGTATACGTTCCACCAATGAGCAAGGGGAAAACACAGAGAGGAAATGTGGAAATCATTACAGTAACGGGGACAGGGGAGGGATCTTATTTGGCTCTCTCAGTTGGGTCTCCTATTTACTCAATTAGCTGTTACTGGCTGGTGAACACAGACCTCTCCCAGATGACGTGTGAGATTTAAATGTGCCGCTGGTCTTATCGGTGTGAAGAAAACATACTCTGCACTCATTCAGACATGGTTACAGGTTTGTTTGTGCTGCATGTTTCCTACATTAGCTCATATATCAGGAAAATTTCATTATCCTGGAGCTGTTTTTAATAGCTTAAGCTACAAACTCTGTTATCACGTGGGACTGCAGATTCTGTTAGCGAGCTAGGACATTAAGCTAAGATTGGAAATAAGCTTTGTCCTGTCCTGTTTATGAGGTGTTGGATGTAGCCAGAGGAGCTGGTTGTATTTTGTTTTTTTGTTTTTCCTCTTGTTACACCACAAGTCCACGGGTTTTGTGAAATTACTTTAACTTATAATTAGTTAAAGTTAAATAATTAGTTAATAAGTTGAAGTAATTTATAGATATATAGATGTCTTTAGTAGAGAAAATGTGTTATGGATTTTACATTTTACTTGGGTTGGCAGCTGAGAAACATTTTAGGTCTCGTTTCAGCATTTTATTATTTTTATTTTAAATCCATCTGAGACAATGGTATCAGCTGTGATCAGTTTACATCCTGTGGCTCTTATTTTGAAAGTTTAGTAGCAACCTGCCCCACCATCTAGAAGGTGGCTGTAGCTTCCACATCTGAAAAGTGAAACAAGTGCCATGTGCCTTAAACCTGCATTCTTCTTAATGACTAGCAAGTTGTTAAAAAAAACTTCCTGTCTTATTGAGGTTTCTTGCATGACGTCATACATACCTAAGATTTGTCAATGAGTCAACCGCTGGTTTTTATGGGAAAAATGTGTATTTCCTGACTGGCTAGCAGTGTTTCCTGGAGGCCGCTGGCTTATGTTGGGTGAAATCATTTGCAAAAAAATTGCTATGCCAAAAACCTATTGGTGATTGCTTTGGTTCCTTGCTGGTTCCCATTGTTAACTATAGCTTTTCATCTTTGTCAGCAAATACTCACCAACTACCAGCTAAGCAGTAGTAAAACTCGAAAAAGTGGGACACACACTGGAAATGGATAAGCTTTGCCTCCATAATAAAAGCTTTGCGTCAGTGCTGGAACCAACACATTTCCAAAAGTACACCCTTTACTTTGAAGGCTAATGGATCCCGTTTACAGTTCAGTGCACTTTTTACAGTTTCTCTTCAGCTTGGAGAGCTGCTGGGCAATGTCCGCCACTTCCATTTAAGCTGCGAGTGCAGCAATGTGCTGGCCACCAAAGTATTCGAAGGAGGTCTTTACCAGCGAGTTGGGAAATACATGTTTTTTCCTAGCAACTGGCTCACTGACAATTTCCCTGTATTGTCATCATTTTAGTCATAAAGGCGTGTTCAGTTAGCATTTGGTGTCCATTCTCAGAACACCAAAGTGGCGATGCTAAAATGTTTAGCTCATTTCTTAACTTCACTAACTGGCAGGTGATGCCATAGAGGGTACATCCAACTTTTATACTGTCCATGGATATCTTTGACATTATTCAGATGCTTTCAGAGAGGATCTCATCCCGCCCAGTGTCCAACTTTGCCGTGTTGGACTGCAGCTAACCACAGTAGTGCGCTGTAGTAGTAGTGAGCTGGAGGGTCACTTTAGCAAGAACCTGTAGCTGGTGGACAGCTGGTACAGTGCTGCTACACTGGAGAGCAGAAAGAGGACTAGCGTCACCAACAGCAGTCCAAGAAAGACTGTTTTCATGGCATATGGTTTATAGCATTGCTGGGGGGAAGCTAACAGCAAAAAAGCAGCAGTTTGGAGGTATTTCATAAGTTGATATGACCAAAACGCTGGGATAACAATGCTTCTTCTGTTACTCGCTCTCCCTTCTGTTATATTCAGTCTAATATCTGTTTGAAAGCTTTTATCGATTACTGTTAAATTTAATAAACTCGTCGGCTCCACTGTCTATGTGATGTGTACTCACACTGAGAACAGTAGGCAGTAAAGATGCTAGCATTCAGACAAAATCAGAGTAGTTTAGGTAAATTGCATTATTTTTATCCGGCTGTCATTTGTTATCTTATTAGATTACAAATGAAATACATTTATATGCCGGATGCATTCGTTTGTGAAATTTTAATGTACAAAGTTAGGAGAGAAGTTTAAGTTGAGCCTGATGTTTCCTTACACGTAAAATGATTCCCAGTCTTTTCCTCGCAGTGAGAAATGCACCTTATTAACTTAACATGAGGACCAGACTGGGACTTGATTTTAGCAAACAGCCAAGGTATCGTTATCTAATCAAAACTAAACGATAAATTCAATGAGTGTGCCTTGGATCAAAATAACATCTTCAAATTTCTCGATTTATCTAACACAGAGTCTAAACTCCGGAGAGATTCACTTTTCTTGGGGGAAAAGCATCAAAAGCTGTTTAAAAGTGATTTAATGTTTGCTGAATAGTTCCAGGGCCTGAAATTTATATTTAAAAATTGTGTGTGTGTGTGGGGGGGGGGGATTCCCCCTTGAATGCTTCCCACAGGGAGGATTTATACTTTGTGGGACTTTAACTATGGGTCATATACGGTCCCATTCTTACCTCAGAATGTGTTTTTCCTTTGTTGTTCTTCTCCAGCTCCAGCATTTCTCTCATTTCTGTCTCTGTTTTGGTGGCTTTGTTTGTTTTTATGACTCTACTGTCATCCTAAAAAAGGAATAAAACAAATTCAATTAACCATAGAATCAAAAACTGAAACTACTATTAGATTCTGTTTAACTCAACTTCAAAGTTAAATTTGAGGCTGTCGAGCCGGTGCTTAAATCTTCGGATGTTCGGTTAGATGGAGTGTAATTTAATTATTGCTGTTTTTAAATAGCTCCTTGGTGTTTTTGTTTTAAAACGAACGCCATATTCTTGCAAACTCTGGCACACAAATGATTCTGTCTCCAGGTAAACCCCCGTTAACCTTGAATAACCTCACCTGCTTCCTTGATGCTGCATGTGGGCGGAGCCTGAGCTGAGACTCGCCCACAGTGTAACAGAAAACAAGTTTTGCGTTTCTCACCAGCAGAAACGACTTAAATTTCGGTCAGTTTGGAGCTTCTCTGCTTTCTTTTCTTCATCCTCCATCTGTCTCGAGCCTCCTCGACCTGACCAACTGAAGCATCTTTAGATCGTAACGCTGGTTTTATAGTAGGCGTGATGGGTGCATCAGTTCATCTTCTTACCCTGATGCATCCATCATTCTGGAACAGGATTAATCTGGACTCATCAGACCACATGACCTTTTTCCGTTGCTCCACAGTCTGATCTTTAAGACCCATGAGAAATCTAAGCCTCTACTTCTAATTAGCCTCACTGATAAGTGGTTTTCTTGAGGCAACACGGCTGTTTAGTCCCAAATCCTCGAGTTCCTCTTCACGTTGTGCTCTTATGCATGTTAAATAGTCAAAGTGAGTTTCAGATGTATAAGTGAACACTGATCACAATCATCCAGGATTATTTTCCCAACCACATTTCTTTTTGAAGATGATGATTCATCACTGTCCTTCCAGGTTTAATAATGCATTGCACAGTTCTCAACTCAACCTGTCCTTAGTAGTTTTCTTTGCTTGATGCAGACCAACAATTTGATACTTTGAAAACGGAGTAACATCCTTTCCTCTGAGCTACAGGGAGGGGAGGAGGGTCTCAATTTTTCAGTTGCATCTAATGTCTTTGTATTTACAGAAATATAGATTCTTAGATGCAAATTTGTTCCTCGTTTTCTTTTTTTCTTGGCAGCAAACAATGTTATTTTTCCACAATTACTGTATGATCGTAAAATATGACACCTATACTGTACATGCAGACATCATATATTGTACGTGCATCTTCAGTGAAACCCTGGGTTAACTTCACGAATTGATAGCCAGCTTCATGTGACTGTTTATCCTGACTGTCAGTGTTAGGCTAATGGAAAGATATGCTGGGTATGTTATACTCGTTTCGTGGTATAGGGTCCTAGCCTGATGAGGAAGCTCTTTCTGTGTTCATTACTGTTACCGTTCAGGCACTGAATCCAAAACCCTGAACTGCATCAATGCACAATACTTCAAACTTCTCTTTTTCTTTTGTTTTAATGGTGGAGGAACCCTTCTGTTGCATGTCAGCAGGGATCAGTTTTTTATTGAGCCTTATTATTACGAGATCTTACTTTGACCTTCCCTATCTGTGATAACACAGAGACAAAGCAGAGTCACTGAGTCAGATAATGTAGCTGGGAAAAACAACAATGGTGAACATGATCTGTGTGTACTTTGGTTCACTCTGCTGGTTAAACTTCCTCCTCCTGCTCATCTGCAGAGTTTTACTTTTTATCACATGATTCAAGCGAAGTTGGAGTGAACACCACTGCAGGCTGACTGTATGTCACCCAAGTGGCGATTACTGCTGATGTCGATGGCTCAGAGTAAATCCTGCTTTTTTTTTTCTTTTTTCTTTTTTTTTTGGGGTGGGTGATTTCCTCCCTTAAAATAAAGTGAGTCCATATCCCGATGGCAGCCGAGTAAAAAGAGACAATTAAGCTTATTATTTGGGGGAATTTCCTCATTTTGTGCACAGTCAGGCTAACTCATTGGAGTCTCTGACAGCAGCGGCGCTTCAACTAAGAATGACTCCTTTCATAATGGTCAGGGAGGCATTATCGTGTCACGGACCTCATGACCGCGTTATCACACAGGAAATGTCTTGCCCCGAGCTTCCTGGAATGCAAGTGAGACCGCAGCATCCAAATAGTGGAAAAATAGAATAGATCTGAATTTACTATTCAGTCCGAGCTCTGATTCATAAATGTGTCTGATAACCATAACAGAACAATGTAATAAAAATGACATACTCTCAGTGACTAAGGTTAGTCTTAGTTACGGTTATGGTTGTCCCTTTTTAGCAGATTAGGGCAGATTTATAATTTAGTGTTAAATCAGTGTTCGTGTTGTGGCTACAATGTATCTTTCTGAAACTTTACCCTGTAACCTGACGTGCAACTGCCTAGAATATAACTACATGATGCTGTTGTTGCTTAGGCTACATTGTAGGCTCGACGTAGATTTACTGCAGCAGCGTAATTCAGATAGAATTCAAAGGAAAACCATGTGGTATGTATAATATACATGCTAGCTGGAAATAGCAGGTAAGAAAGAGCTACTCACTTTTACCACATACCAAACAGTCACGCTCATGTGGTCGCAGATTCCGAACCGTAGACGCTAAAAGGAGGACGAGCATTTTTGCCGTCGGTGTTGGTGTTTTGAAACTGAATGTATGCTGGGTAATTCTTATTTCGGACACTTTAGTGACCAGAAATTACTAAATAAACTTAATGTGTCATTCAGTTTGACAGGACCTAGAGATTGATCCTGTAAACTCATCAGGAAAGTATTTGCAGAGGTCAAGACAGAGGGCTGTTTTCCCATAGATTGCTTTAGGACTGGAAGTCTTTATTAAACACAGGTATCGCCCCCTGGTGGTTTGTGAAAGGACCAAAAAATTAAAGCACTTGGTGTTGGCTTTACTTTCTTTTATGCTGTGTTTTGTTCCAGCAAATAAATACTCCATTTGTCCAAATCCATTTTTTCCCTAGTCTGTAAAGTCATGACTTTGAATGAGAAAGGTCATCTCCTGGTTCATCAGCATCTCCTCCACCAACATAGTTATGTGATTGCTACATTTTTTTTTGCTTCTCAAGTTTATTTATAGTTTTAAGTTTATTTAAAAAACATAAAAGCATAATGTCTAAAAGACAATAACAGTATCGTACTATGGTATCAAACACGCAGCCCATGAAATGGTAGAGTTTGACCTGGATGGCTTTACAATGTGTGAAATTAAGCAGATTAAGTTATTAGTTACAACAAATTTGCACAGCTGATCTTGTATGTTGATTGCAGCTTCATACAGGAGGGAAAATTTGAATTTTTATCATTTTAAAAAACCTAAAATTCTATTTTTGTCTAGTTATAAAACACTAGTATTAAATATGGACTCAAACACATGACACAAAGCTCACAGTTAATCATGCGTTAGGATCTTTAGGAAGCTCTTGGAAATTTCTTTGTCTTTAAAGGGTGCATTGTCTGAAAAACTGCGAGTCTACAAAGGCTTTTACTCAGTTCTTCTAGAGTATGGTTAGGTCTGTTTTACAGTTCCCAAGGTGCACACACTTCCCAGACCTTTCCTGTGCACGAACCAGTGACAAGATTATCAGCCAGCCGCCTGGCCATGTAATCCATCAGAGCCTTATTACAATATCCCGTCTATGCTTCGCAGAATAATATAAAACCAGCCTGGAGGGAGAGAGAGAGAGAGAGAGCTTCTCCTCGCTGCTCATTGTGGCAACCCAACACCACATAAAAGCCACCCGGAGAGGAAGAAAAAGTGTCATGCTCCTGCCAGAAAATCAGAACTGCATGCGTGCATTTAATTGAGTTTTTTAACTTTAAAGGTTAAAGCATACACTTTGTAGTTTTTTTTCAGGGTATTTAATGTTTCCCTTTTTCTCCAGTACCTGAACATTATCCCGCTCGCTCCCAGCCGTATGAATAATTGACCTCACTGACACGAGATGCACCCAGGGGACGTTTTATCACTGTGGACGGATGGGGGTTGACATCCAGTGCAGGCAGGACATGTGTTGTGCAGAGGTATCATGTAGTGATAGGAAAGCCGACACAGTACGGTTATAAAAGCACAAAAGCATGTGTGATGTCGGATGATGGATAGAGACTGAGATGTGTAGTTGATCAAACATGCTGAGTTCCTGTTTGATCTTTCTGCGTCAATATTGTATCTTGGTGGTCTTGGACCTCTGCAGAGATGAGGGATGGATAGATGGGCAAATATAAAATGGAAATCCTTCACGGCTCAGACTTTAATCAAACACACAGCAGAGAGGAATGTGTGTGTACACAGGGTTACAATAAGATATTTTCAGTGTGGAGTGTTAAACATTTCCCAAGTTATTCAATGAATAACCCGTCTCCACATAAGATGAGATGTTGTAAGACTTCCCGTATCACACATTGATTTAACCTCCTAGGACCTGGCGTCCACATATGTGGACATCACATTTTGGGTTATTTAGACCAAAATACTCAATTTTGCTCTGCAAGGGCCTGATATCCACGTACGAGGACATTATACTGCTACTGTTCTATCAAAATTTTAAACGAATATCCTCATATGTGGCTCTTGAGTTTTCATAAAACAAAAATAAGGAAAAAAAAATCTGGTAATTCTTTGTTTTTACATTCATTGGGCCCCAACATGCCCAAATATCAAAGAGAAATTAAAAATGCATGCTGGGGAAGAGTTCGGGTCTTAGGGGGTTAATACTGGACAATAATCAATGGCTCATTCTCATGCAAAAAGAGGTTAAAGATTAATATAGGGTTTTTTAAAAAAACAAAAACAAATAAAGATCACATAATTTTCCTATGCCATTAAAGATTGTAATAGGAATACTCCTTTATTTTTGTGTATTATTTACCAGGTTGAGCTGTTTTCGTCATGCATTATTTTAAGCTGTTCAAAGTTTAAAAAGGTAGAGAGAGGCAAGGTTGAAATGATTTGGAGATGTGCAGAGGAGGGACAGTGGATATTGAACAAAGGATGTTAAAAATGGAGCTCCCAGGCAGGAGGAAAAGACCTCGGAGGAGCTTCATGGATGTAGCGAAGGAGAACATGCAGAGGCCTGGCGGAGGATGCTCGGGATGGGGTGAGATGGAGGCGGATGATCTGCTGTGGCGACTCCTACAGGAAGCAACTGAAAGAAGAAGATGATTATAATATTGAGTTATTCTACTTTATTTAAATCATGTTGTTGTAGGTGGTTTTCATTGTTTTGGCTGCTGTAACAAGCATTTCCCAGCTTTGGGGATAAATAAAGTATATATAGAAAGTAAAAACTATATATAGTTAAAAACAGTTTTACACATGGAATAAATGATTGAGGGGACACAGCCAGCTGTTGCTTCTCCTCGGAGTCTCCCATCCTGTGGATGAAGTCTGCTTTCTCTGTCTTGTATCAGCATTAGCGACGGCAGTCGTTGTTCTGCTCTGTGGTCTTGGTGAGCAGAACAAGGATTCGCAGCTCCAGACGGTGGAGATGGAGTCTGATCTCATTTCATTTCATGAAACTTTATTAATCCGAATCAGTGGTGGTTGGCGATCTTCACCTCTCTCTGAGGAAGCAGCTGAATAATGGCGAGGACTGCCGAAATATCAGTCTGGCAATGTAGTCAGCTGGTAGGGTATTGCTGATTATTACATTTTTTTTCTCCCATAATTTACAATTTTTTTTTTTACAATTTTTTTTAAAATATAAATATTATATTCACATAACTGAATCTTAGATATTTGTTAACAGCCGAGAACAGGAATGTCTAGGTTAGTTTGTGAGCACTGAACTTAAGATCAGCAGGACTATCTGGGATCATTTTCAAAATAAATAAATTAAAAAAAAAACGATACAATGGGTAATCGTACACTTTGGCTGCCTTTAACTGTGAGCTGTGTGTCATAATCTTTGAGGACTCTGACTCTAACCTTGTTTTGAAGGCTAAAATGACTGTTGATATCACCTAGGGGACAAAAACTAAACAGTCTAATTGCCAAGACTTGCGAGAACAATATTTAAACAAATAAAAATTACGTTTTTATATTCATAGTGTTTATATTTGTAGTCCTGTATTGAATCCCAGTCATAAAGGGCGACCTCATTGTTTGCATTTATTCTGGTTTGTCTGCATTACTCTGTCATCAGCAGTGAAACTGAGCTCACCGTGTTTGACTTGGAGCTAATAAATCTTTAACAGCAGTTACTTCTACGAAAAACAGGAAGATGAAGAGAGATGAAGTCCGTACATGGATTGTTAGAGATTTGAAAATGCAAAACTGCATTGCCAGAATACTAGCCTTTTATAGCACAATAACCAAGATAGTTACAATATGCTATTGGTTTTTTTCTTACTACCATACTGTGTTTGGTAGTAAAATAACACTGTTAAAACAGACCTATCACAGATGTGGTCTCTTAATATATCTGAGCAGCTCACCCAATTGAAGTCTGAATGTGGGAAACACTGCAGGAATGGCTTGTTTGGTTTCAGAGTGTCTCTGTAGCTCGTTTGCTAGCATTAGCAAGCGTGGAAGACGCCACGCACAAACTGAAGACTCTTGGCTTCCCCTTTTGGTTTGCACTGCTGCTTAGTTGTAGTTTTCTCAAATTAAAAAAATGAAAAATTTTCCACTTTGTTATGTTGTCAGCTATCGGTCACAGTCTGAATCACATTGGAAAAATTCCCCCTATTTAGCAGCTCCATAAATAGATGGAAGAGTTTAAAAAAAGAAGATTTTAATATATAGAATTAGCATTTTATTGTTGTGTAGTTGTATATGGAAATAACAATCCCTAAGCATATCTGAACTTAGTTCTTCATATTAGCACAGTATTGGGGCCCCTGCTTTACTCATTGTGTATATATGTTTTAAGATTTTTCACTTTTTATTTTTAAAGTGGGGCTTACCGTCAAACCTTCTGCTCTATGTGTTTCAGGGCTTCTTACAAGAATAATGGACGAAACCCGTTACTGACTTCATGAAGATTGATATTCAGGCTGAATCATGGAGGGTAACGATGACAAGTCTGTAACCATGACCCAGCCACAGACTGAAGTGTGCAACTCTGAGGCGGGAGGAGGAGGAGAGGTCTCCAGCAAAGTGGAAGATGGAGTAAATCCACTCACTCCTGCTGATTCCTGTGATGCTAATATGACAGGACTGACTAAAGGAGGCCTCTCGAACCTGACAGACACTCCTGCACCCCCAGTGGTGAGTCCCACTGCTGAACCTCCAGGAGGTGTGGCTCTTAAAGTGGCTACCACTGTACTCCACCCAGTTTGTCTGGGTGAGAGCCCGCTCATGCTGCCCATTCACCTCCAGATGGCCGGAGCAGCCGGGCCTCAGCTCGGACAGATGGGGGCAGCACCGTACTTGATAACGAGCCAAAGCCCAGTTTCACTGCCCCTGGTCTTGGATCAGCAGGTGATTCAGCACATGAGTCCTTCTGTAATCCCTCAGACCACCAACTGTGCACAGCTCCAGAACAACGTGCTGTTACAGAGTCCTTTGACGTTTGGTTTACCTCCAGCTGTTGATCAGAAGTCCACAGGACAGACGCAGGAGGCTAACTTGCTCTCTCTCCTGCAGAATCCAGCTTTTGCTGCCATCTTGCAGGACCTCTTCCCTTCCCAGGGGAGTTCATCAAGCTGTCAGTCTCCAGGCTCTCCCTTCTTCCCCCTTCCTCCCCTCACCCCTCCCTACACCTCCCCTCTGGCCCCTCTGGTCCCTCCTGCGACACTCTTAGTCCCATACCCGGTCATCATTCCTCTGCCTGTGCCTCTGCCAGTCCCTCTCCCCATCCCTGTCCCTCAGACCGAGGACTCAAAGGGTAACATGCCAAAACCAGTTTGCACTGTGAGTAAAAGCACTCAGACTTCGCCAAAAGATACTACCTCCCCCTCGCAGTCTTCAAGGAAATGCATGCCTCCGTTCCAGCCACAAAATGCATCCCCATCCTCACTTCCTCTAGAGGAAGGACAAGCTCTGGACCTTTCTGTCAGGCCATGTCCAGTTGAACCAAAACAGGAATATCCCAGTCCACAGCAGGACAGTGTGCTGGATTTGTCAGTTCCTGGTGTGAGGAAAAAGTGTGCTCAGTCAGACAGAGAAGGAGCCTCACAGTCCGGCCCGGATGGCAGCGGCACATCTTTGTCTCTGGGCGTCGATTCCAAACTCCTCGGCAGTCTGGCATCGCTGGAGTTCAGCCGGCAGCATAAGTGGTTGGTTGACAGCAGTGCTGCTGGGTCTAGTTCTTTGAGTCAGGAGGCGTCTCTTAGCGGTGCTGGAAACCTCGAGATAGTGAGCACCTCGCAGACAGCCAAGGTCATTGTCTCAGTGAAAGACGCAATCCCCGCCATCCTCTGCGGAAAGATAAAAGGCCTTTCAGGAGTCTCAACCAAAAACTTCTCCATAAAACGGGATGGCAGCCAGGGGGCAGCTCTGCAGCAGCTCTACGGTGTGCCGTCGGGATCCCACGGGGAGCAGCACGACCCCAACAACCCTCTTAAAAAGGTCTCTAAAAGCAGAGCTATCAAACTGAAGAAGGTCAGCTCACAGGAGATCCACTTCCTTCCCATTAAGAAGCAGAGACTGGCAGCGCTGCTCCCCAGGAAGTGAGCTCGCTCACTGGGGAGGGAGACTAATCTGTGGACTAGTTTTCTGGTAATCCCTCCAGAGAGTATAACATAAAACACATGTGGGACATTCTGTAATCAAATTGAAACGCTTGTGTCCAACCAAAACTCAGAGTCTGGCTTTAAAAGCGGGGCTCTGACAATGTGACACAGTAGTTACACAAACGGTTTCTTCTGAGTTTTTCTTTTATGATGCACTAGTCTCTACAGTGTTTTACTAAACCATAAATGTTTCAGTGTACGGCAGCTTAGTATGCTCTCTGTGAGTCAGAGATGTCTGTGATTCATGGTAACAGCAAAGACACAAGTTCGATTCCTCCGTTTGGGTTTATGGTTTGTTTCCACATGTATTATGTTTTATATTTTGGTGCACTGAAGAGCGTGTACTGCAGGACGTGACTGAGGCTGTTAAAACATGTCCCATCAGTGGAAATTCACATGGTCATCAGTAGCTCACTGGAGCGATTCATTCTTTCCTGATTGGTTGGGATTTAGCATGACAGGCTCATAATGACTTGGCGAGGCCTGAGCCACAGTTTCATTAAATGAATGTTGGCAGCAGCCACTGATCACAGCAAAATATGTTCTTATTTTAACAACAATAGGGAATAAAAGAAGCTTCTTAATTACTTTCATGTTTAAACTGACCTTTCTATCCAAAAATGAGGAAACTACTAAAAGAGCTATTATTGTTGATGGCTAAATTAGCCAAAGCAGCAAGTGTTTAAAGCACTGTAACTCCCTGCTGTTTCCACTTATTAAAGGGGACCTAGTCTACTTTTCCTTGTTTCCTATCATATGAATATTGTTACAATGGCTGATGCTCATTGATGAGGTCAGTGTATGTACAAGTAATCCTGAAACCCAAAAACTCAAGCTTCAGACTCAAAGCTCGATTTCAGCTTTTGTTTTGTTTCATCTCAGGCACACTTACTGTTCAAACTTCGTCTCCAAGGAGCAGCCAATCAGAAGAAAGTAAAGAGAGGCATTTCTGTAGAATGTAGCTGTGTTCCATTCGGGGGACCCGGCCTTCGTGGTCTACGTGTGCCGGTTCCTTTGAAGGCCGGAAGTGCGAGGCTCTACCATCTAACACTTCTGTTTAATCAGTTTTCTGTTTGATGTTTATTCAGCTGTGTGAGAACTATAACTTTAATCTCAGCCAAACCGATTTACTCAAACTAATAAAACAGAAAAAAGCCAAACAATACATTTTTTTATGTTATCTAAGTGTCTTGCATATCATAATCTTAGTAACAAAAGACCGCAGGAGGTCCGAAAATGATGTACCGGGAGTTTGCTGTTCTCACCGGCTCTAGCGAGCCTAGCTGATCCCCGGCTAGCTATCGAGCTGGTGGGTAACAGACTTCTGTGAAAACGTCAGAGCACTTTTGCAAATATGTGATATTTTGATAAACCGAGCAGATATTTGACGTTTACACAGCTACATTCTCACCTGAAAATATGTTAAAAGTTTATTTTGTGACCCAGAAAGAGTAATAGGAGTCATATTAAAACTAAGCAGCTGCCGCCATTGTTGGAAACTGGAATTGGCTGGGCCGCGCTATGAATTCTGGGATAGGTTGGGCCACGAAGGATACACCCGACCCATCCTTCACATTCGGGGGGAATGAAGGACTGCATTTGGAGCAGCCTTCGAATTGGGACAGCCTTTGTCACCTGGCTTTGACATAATTGGTCTACAAATGCGGTCTCCGAAGGATGTGGCCTAGGTTTTGGGACACAGCTTGTATATGAAAAATGGACTTAGCCACCATGACAGTGACATCTACATTTTGATGCCTTCACTTGAGTATTTTGGCTACAATCATTTTCATTTTTGTGGAGCCACATTTTAATATTTTCAGGTGAGAGGGTGGCGCTCTAAAATATTAGGTAACGTTAGCTATATCTGCTAATTAGCAGGAATTAGCTGAAAGTGTAAAGACAGTGCAGTTGCTCTATTGTTCACTTGAAGCTGTCTCCAATCATCTCCCTAGGCTTAAATCTTAAATTTACAGCTTGTTCTTCTGGTTGAAAAATGTAACATGGTTGTGGCCAAACGTGGGTAATGTTAAAGTTTCTAAATATGGAGCCTAGAAGCCAATGGGGGACGTCAAGATCGCTATGAAAAGGCACAGTTGTTATGAAGGTGGAAGCTGGCTAAAGAGACCAAAACTGCTTTGTGTACAACTATGTAAACGTGTTTATTTCTGCTGTATAGTTGGGCATTTTAACAGTCTGTGGAGACTGACTCAGTTATGGAGAGAGCCTCAAATGGCCAGTTTAGGAACTGCAGTGTTTGATGATACAGCTTGCTTGTTTCAGCCAGTGGATAAACTGCAGGAGCTCCACCAAGGCAGAGTATAAGATACATCAGGATTATTTTGAGCTGTGAATTATGCAAAGTTGCTTTTAAAACCATGTAGCTGGAAATGAGGAGAATAGGTCCCCTTTAAGTGAATCTGAGGGGAGGTTTGCTATTGATTAAATCAGCTGTGAAGCAGAGCTGAAACTGTAGTGAAAAGCTGCCGTTAAGAAGAAATAATGACCAATTTCTTGGCTTCAGTGAGAGAGAATTCTGTTTGTGTATGTGTTAACTGTGTGATTAGTTTATTAGAACCAGTATTGATGAAAATCCACCCATTTTCAATCGTGTAAACATCTGTTCCAAGTGGTTTAAGTGTCTTTTTTTGTTGTTGTTTTTTTTAATTGTTTTTTTGAGCATGGTAATTTTCTGTCCCAGAGTTGTGAATGTGGATCATATGTTGAGTGCACTTTGTCATAGTTAGAGGCTGTCCTACCTATTATTCTCTCCAAACTGCATTGCCCCTCTTTTGATTGCAAGAGTTATGTAAATCTGTGAATTACAGGCCAAGAATTAATAACAGCCATATGCAGACTGTCTAGTTGAACAGAGATGGAAAAAATCTTGATGCTCTCCTTCCTTTTTTTTTTTTTTTTTTTTTTTTTTTGGAAACCAGTTTCTTATTTATATCTGTGTACTTTAGCAGTCTCAGCACATCTTAACTCATGCCTGCAGTCCTTTAAACAGAGCTCTTTGGTTTAGTAGTTTGACCTGATCACTCTAGTTATATAGTAACATCTCTAATTTATTACTTGTGCAACTTTTATTTATACAGCGTGTTTATATAATGAGTGATCAGTTAGGAGGTAAAGAGTGAATTGATATTGTAATACAGCCGAAGCACCTTTTTGCTTCTGACAGCAGATTTATTAAAAGGTCATCATTTGAAATGTGGTGGGAGATAAATGTTTGCTTACTGTACAGTATGTGTACTTTTTTATATGGAAGTGAACTAAAATCTTCAATTCTGAATCGTTTGCCTGAGTTTTCTTTTTTTTTAAAGAAGTTGCAGTCTAAAAGGTTTGTGGTTTCTTGGTGGAAATGGTTTGATATCGGAGGACAACACACTCTGTCATGCAGACGGAGAAGGTAACTGGTAAGTGTACAAACAAAGATGTTTAAATATTTAATTCAATGAGTTTGTTATTGCTTTATCCTTGCTCTTTGTACATGTGGTTTGAATCAAAATGATTTGGTCTCAGACTGGGTTTTAATCCTATCAAATGTCAGTTACGGTCTACAGTTGTGGATCCCCCATTTTTATCTGATCTACTGCCAAAGTCCTGTCAGATGGATCTGAGAGCCCCTTCACCGTAATCTCTCATATTCGAATGTTTTCATTTGCACTTTAAAATTTATGTTCACCAGTTAAAGTTAGCGGCTAATAAACTGTCACAACTTTTACTTTTATGGCTATATTTTTTATATTTAGTGCAATAATTTTTTTTAATTTAATTTTTTTTTTTTAGCCAGTAGTGAAGTTTGCTTGAAGAATGTAATTTATTTAACTGTTAATTATTGCTCTTAGCTAATAGTATTTTTTTTTTTTTACATTTCTTTATTTTTTCACTTTCATACTGTTAGCTAATAGTTTTTACAACTAGCAGTAGTTTTAGCTTATATGTTTGAAGTATTTATTCATAATTTGAACTAGATACTTCAAACCTTGATCAGTGTCAGTTTAAAGAATTAAATAATTAAAAATAGTATTTTAATTACTTCCAACTGTTGATTTATACATTTAACTAATAAAGCTGCTAGCAAAACATTTAGATTTCAAAATTATGAACAAAGTTTAAATATATGTGTGTTAAGATTTGGTTGTGCTTCAAAGTATTTTGTTTTCTCTTTCAACTTTTAGTGTTAAGAATTGAAGTTGTTAGCAATGCCTTTAGGTTATATTTTTTACTTGTTTAATCTTACAGAGAATGTGATGATTTCATGGATATTTAAAGTAAGCACTGAGAGAAATTTAGTAATGGCAACATATTAAAAGAACAATGTCTTATATATAATACATTTATATATACAGTGTCAAAGAAACCTGTCTTTGAGTGAAGATTTAAGGTGACAGGAAATATAAATAAATGCAGCTTGAATCTTTACTGAAGCTCAGTATTTGAAACAGTTTATTCGCTGCTGTAATAATTAATGATTGAAATAATAACTTTAATATTGGCCATATTATATTTACATTACCAAAGTAAGATGACTTTAGTCTCATGAACAACATTAAGTAATTGTTATTTACGAGCTAATCTTAAAATGACTGTTCAGTACAGAAATGAAGCCCAATAATCATGTTTTACAGTCCTGTGGTCTCAGCCTCAGATACTTATCAAATCAAAGTTTGAGGAGTTTATCAATAAAATTACCGAACTATAACATTTTTGTTTTAAATACACAGAAATTCTCACTTTCCTGAATTTTTAAAACATTTTCCTAAATCAGCAAAACTGACAGCGAGCTTTTATATGTGATCCTGGTTAATCAGATGAAAAAGTCAGTAACAACACATCTTTTTGTTTTTGACAGGTTTATAGAAAAGAAGAGAAAATACACAACATCATAAACACATTGTTTATCTGGTGTGATGACTTGTAATGGACAAGTGATGTTTTGCAACACTTTTTTCAAGTAGTTTAAAGAAGATGCAAGAAGGGAAAGAAATCAACAGCACTTGGATCATGTGTTGACTATTTATATGGCACAAGTCTTTAAGTAAGGGAAGAGGGTAACAGGAAGTATATTATAAACAGTATGCTACAAAATCTTGTACTAACAAAGATCACATAAACCTGAGAAATATTGTAGGTAAAGCAAGGCAGAGTTTAGTACTGGGAGTATTTGAACTAAAAGCACTGCGTTAACTATTAAAAAGAAGAACCCCCATCCCCCTTTATCTTCACATTTCTAACTTATTTCCTTAAAATATTACGTTTCTACAAAATGTACATTCTGTCGCTGATATTCATGGTTAAACCCATAAAACTGTACACATCTGTTTTCATTGCTAACAGTGATTGTAATGGTCGAAAGTGACAACACTGAGGTCGGACCGATGAGCTTAAATGACACGACTGATAAAAATATTAAGTCAAACTTAACAAAGAAAGCCCTTAGAAATGTCCGATTTGCACTTCCTAAACATTCCCATCCGTTGAAATTGATAAACCCTCAACTGGCGTGTGCTTGGGATGCAGACGGTTTGGAGACCACCGAGAATGCCTTGCAGCAGGAGCTGATTCTGCCAGACACTCGTGGGAAACATCAGAATATAACATAATCGCCTTGACGCCGACAAAGTTCAAGGCAAAGAAAGCTCGTGTGAAAGAAGTGGAATGGGTTCATATTCTTCAGGCAGGCAGATAAACCGCTATACATGATAAAAAATAAAATAAAAATAGCATTCAAACCCTGTGGAGGAATATCTGATGGATCTTTTTCTCGGTATACCAACCCTTCCTTATCGATTTAACAATAACAATTGATATAAGAAGAAACATTCACCATCTTTGGGGGATCCAAAACCAGGATCAAAAGATTTCTCCTCCATTTAAAAAAAAAAAAAAAAAAGAAAGAAAATGTGCGCACATGTGCAATGTAAACACTACGGGGATTATTTTCCTTTGGGATTTCAGAGTCAGCATGTCTATGAGAGCCGAACAGCTTTTTGTTCACTGATGAGGGGATGAGGTAATGTGTCAGCAATGCACGGCACACTTTCTCCACTCGCAAAGTCGGGATGACGTTGTAACATCCATCCGCTCCCTCCAGGTGGAGTCTGGAGTAACATGTAACCCCTGTGTGCCCCATGAGTCAGTATGCAAACGCCGGCTCTCTCGGGGCTTATTGCTCGTGGGTTCTGCCGGGATCTCGTAGTTACAGTTTGCCTTGTTTCAGCCTCTCTATGTGATGGCAGAGCTTCAGTGCGGGCCCCAGTTTCAGACCCATATACTTCATGATCATGTCGCTCCGCAGGAGCATCAGAGCTTTGCCATCAATCTCCTGTGGAAACAGACACCGGGACTTGTATTAGAAAAACAGAAACACTGTCATTAGCTTAAATAACCATGCAGTAATTTAAAAAAATATATATAATTCCAATTGAAAACAAATATTTTGGGGGTCTTCAGCAGTGAGTTAGGCCCCAGTTGTGGGGTTTTTATGCTGAAAGTGCATCTCGCTGCTCTGCCTCCAACCCAGAAAGTCTGCTGGGTGCACAGTGTGTTAGATAAAGACCCAGGTGACACTGCCTTCACAATCAGACACAATATCTGTCAAAGGTTTTAATAAATGAATAGGAGAGTGTGCCCAAACCTTTCACTTTATCAGATTGTTGTAACAGCTGGAGTAAAATGAGGTTCATAACTGAACATAACCATGACCATCTTTTCACAGGTAAAACGATGGAAACCTCGAGGCTTATTCTAGATCTTGTTAAATTAAGGCCATCTTTATCATCTTAGCCTGAGCTGCCTTAAATAGAGTGTTTGCAAAGTTTCCTTTCAGATTTAGATCACAGACGATAGAAAACGGGCTTATTGCCGCCATCTGTGGGTAGTTGAAGATGTGCGATTGAATGAAACTGGAGAAGAAGGAGAAAAAGCAATGAAATTACAGACTTCCTTTCAAGATGGTTCTCCACAAACGAGCTCCAGAGTAAAAATGAATACAAACAATGAAAATCGGATAAATTTTTCATTAACTTACATGTTTTCTGAAGAGCTCAGCATGAGGTGCCAAAGCTGTGGGGTCGGCGTCCCTGACGAACTGCATCACCTCTTCGATGGACCAGGAGGAGGGGTTTTTGCTGGGGAACTGCAGACTCTCCCTCTCAGACGCCAGAGCCTCGGGACCTGTGGTGGAGCTGGCAGCTGCACAAAACATTGAAATGGAATTAATTTCTTCTCATGTTCAAACTCCAGTAGCAAATTACAGAGTGACTGGCAGGTTACGTTCATCTGGAACTCTCATGTCTGATTTCCATCTCAGAAAGCTGGAGCTGCCCCACTGACACAACGATCCAAGACAGCGGCAGTTTTAATCTGTAGCTACTGTTGTTTATTTGTAACTCACAAATATTAAATAAGCTATCCACAAACTGCTGATCAGGCTCCATTCATCAAAAGAAAAACCTTTTATGTGGTATTGCTAGTGATGCACAAATGACCATAATAAGAATCAAATCCTCTGAGCCTCCTAGTTGATGAACCGTTGGTAACAAGTTGTTGTGTTTATTATGTTGGCCAAAACATGCTGGGGTCATGCACAGCTGGAGCTTCAACCTCGTACAACAGCTCACAGTCTGCTAATGTGAAAAAAAACAAAACAACAACAACAACAACAACAACAACAAAACCCCCAAAACAAACTATTTGGAGGTCAAAGTGAGAGAAACAAAAATAAGCATGTTTTATTTTCATGCCTGTTTTGTCTGTGATAGTTTCCCCTATTTACTCATTTGGTATAGTAACTTCATTAACACATGGATCACTTAGGATCTGACTTTAACTTCATCAGTGGGGACTACCCATCACGCACTGCTCGCCACTATGGTGAAGTTCATGTCTGAACCATTGGAGAACAGCTGATTACAACTTTATAAGTACATGATTCATTTATGATTTATGTAGATTTGCAGCAGAGCACCTTTTATATTGTGTTATTTAAAAGTCTTTTGAAAACACAGGTGTATCTGACACACACAAGCTCTCTCTCTACCTTCGACTCTTCTGAGGGGTTGTGTGGAGCTCATTTCTGCAGGGTTAGATGAAAGGCGGCGCATCGGTGTGCTGCTGCTGCTGTGATGGTAGAGGCTGCTGGCCTGGGAGTGGTACTCCGAGAAACTCCGCATAGTCTGGGGTCGCGGGGTCATGGAGTTGGAGGCGGAGTCCATGTAGCGCTGCTCCTTTATTAAGCCATTCTCTTCATGGGGCAGAGTCTCTGCTGGAAAGAGAAACAACATGCACAACTTTAAAATGTCATTTTAGACAGAAAGAACACACACAGAATTGTGAATTTGCAGATCAGCGTCTGTAAAAGTAATCCCTGTGAGTCAAAAGCTCAGGGTTCAGAGACGTCTAAACGTCCACAGTTTTTTCTACTTTTGGCTCAGTATGAGGTCATACAGTGGATCTCTTTTATATGGTCATCTTAGGCGCACAGATCTGGCTGCACAGTCATTGCACGCACTGCTTGCTTAATTTTGTTTCTCTACACGTTTTAAGATGCCGCAGACACGTCCAGACGCCTTCCTGACCGCTCCGCAGGTCACATTTCATTGCGTGTTGTACTTGTATAACTATGCACGTGACAAATAAACAATCTTCAAAGTTCAACGCACAAATCGTAGCAAAAACCTAATCAGGGGGGTTAGCCTTGACCGTTGAGGGGCAGCCAATCAGAGGAAAGTTTGCCTCAATCCTTTATCACCCACATATCACCGGCTGCCTGTACCCATTTTGTCATTTTGGTTGTAAAACTAATTTTTCAGGAATTAATGGAATTTTCTTTCTAGCCCAAAATGGCCGAGTTAAAGTAATGTGAAGCACAGATGGTAAGATCAGTGTTGCCAACTTAGTGACTTTGTCGCTATATTTAGCGAGTTTTCAGACCCCCTTAGTGACTTCTTTTCTAAAAAGAGACTAGCGACAAATCTGGCGACTTTCTCTGGTGTTATTGGAGACTTATTTATGACGGCTTTTTGACGTGAAAGTGCGTATCGCTCTTACTCTCAACAAGCAGCGGTGCTGCGGTGGGAACCTCGCCCGTGCCAAAGCGCTTACGGGCGGAGGATAGTCCTCCCCCAGCTGCTATCAGGGCAGGAGATGTTCACACCTATGCGTCCAAGCGGCAAATGAATCGCGCATGAGCGAAGCCGCAGCTCTCGCACTGACTGTAACGGAGTCAGTTCTTCTTTTACTGTTATGATGTTTTGTGGATCACAAGGTTTAAAACTACTTATAAACACACAAACACACACAGTAACTCCACTAGAGTGCCTATTTCGGGTCACTTTTTTCTTGGTCCAAGCCCGGATAAAGGAGGAGGATTGGAATTGTGACATTACAAAAAAAAAAAAAAAGAAGCAATAATTGGTAAAAGAAATTTTATTTATAGTTCTAAAATCTTTCGAAATGCATTTAGGACGTTTTTTTTACTCACTTTATGTCTTTTCCACGATGTTATTTCTCTCTCCTACAACATAGGTTACAATTACATTAGCATGACCAATTATGCAAATTAGGCGATGACATCATTTAGCGATTTCTAGCGACTTTTAGGACAGCCAATAGCGATTTTCCTTACTGAGGAGTTGGCAACACTGGGTAAGATCGAGGTGGAGCTGATTTTTCTGATTGGTTCAGACAGTAGTAGCTTGCGAGTGCTATGCACTACCACAATACACTCTATTTCTGTAAAGCTCGTCTTCTCTTCTTTCCAAAACCATTTGAATTTTCTCTTTATCATATTTTTCTCTTTAACGGTGACTGAGTAACGATCAATTAACAAGTGTTTGTGAAATGGGCCCACTGACAGCAAAGTATTCTAGCTGGGTTCAAGAATAAAAATAAAGAAGTGGAAATGAGGATAATAGCCCCCTCCCGTAAGCTGAAACAAGCCCAAACAGGCACTCCTAACCACATTAATATCTTAGCAGGCTCTAATTAAACACTGAGATTATGACTGTTTTCCTGGGCTTTGCACTCTTTATCTGCTTTTAATGAGGAAGTGTACTGTGCAGCAGTAACAGAGCTAACAACAGCAGAGCTATGGGTCACAATAGAGTGAAGCTACAGTGCTGATGTATTCAGATTCAGGCAGTGAGGACAGTGATTCAGTAACGTCACTTTACTGGGATGATTTCTAATTGTTTGTGCACTGAAGACTTCCCAGTCTGGGAACACTGGGACAGCTAAGTGAGCTCAACCAGCTCTGTTTGACAGGACCAGAATCACGCAAAGCTAGCCTAGCAGAGACCAAGAATAAGCATACAGAGTCAAAAATGTGTGCTTACCGATTACAAAAAACATAAAAAAATATTTTATACAAGGTTGCGTTTTTCCACAAATTAAGGTTTCTGAATAATTTTAATTGGCTGCCATTTTCAAAAATAACTACATTACATCCTGATGTCAGCTGGTTATGACGTCACTCTGGTGTCAAAGGGCATTTTAATGAAAAAACTGATTTAGGTGTGAACTTGAAAATGAAATCAGCTTGAGGCGTTGCCCACCATCACACAAATCTGATATCATGAAAACTGAACAGTAGACTGCTAACAAACAGACAAACGTAACAGATTACATAATCCCGCTCTTCGGGATAAGATCCGTAAGGAAAGCTGTACCTTCTGAAGGATGAGCTTCAGCACGTAAATGTTTAGGAGACAGCGGCGCTGCATACGGTGGAGAGACTCCAGAGAGACTTCGTTTACTCCCTCTTGCCAGTGATGGCGCGTCCATCACCTCTTCTTTCACTGAAACACAGAAACTCACTTTAACTCACACCAGTGGTTTGTGTATAAATTACACCACCACACAAGCTCAAATATCAGTAAAAAGATGACTGTGTGGCTTCTGAGATGTCTTTAGTTCTCAGTTTGATTGCGCTGTCAGATTTTATCTACAGCCTAGTTGCACAATCTGGATCTAACAAGACACCTGCCATTTTTATTCCAAGAGTGTCGTCACTCCACTAGCCTACATGCTTCATTGCCTGATCAGATTCTTTCACACAATCCTAACAAACACTCTTAGTCCATCTGTTTGAGATCCATCTTTTGAAGAGGGCCAAATTTCTCTCAGGAGGGATCTTTGGGTTCCAAGAGCCTCTTTAGCTTTCTTGGAACCATGTTAGTGTTAGCCAGCTCCTCCCAACAGATGACGCACTCGAACTAACGGCTGTTGGCATCCCCACTCCAGCTGAAACCACACAACCGGTTACTACTGACTGTTAGTCAATCGTTAGGTGGTAGGTCCTCTGCACTGGTAGATAGTTGTGGTTTGAGCCACACAAGAAAGCAATCAGGATTTTCCCCCAATTTTTTAATCTCACTGCAGTCAGTCAGCAGCTTAATCTTAGACCTCAACTACTGTATGTGCAAAAACTACAGGACCACACAGGACAGAATCTATATTTCATGTTCTTTACACAGGTGAAATAAATCCCAGAGCACTACATCTGTGGCTGTAGGATTCTTTGAGATGCTCTCACCTTTCTGTGACAGGAACAGAAACTTACACCACCTTCATTTAGATGTGCTAAGAGTTTGTCCGTCACGTTCCACTTTTTTCAACAATGGCGAATTCAAAATTCCACATTTCATTTTATATCTGAGAAAGTTTAAAGATAATCACACAGAACTCTCGCTTTTTTTAATGGATGTGTGGAGTTTCTTCTTCCAGATTATTGCAACATTTTTCTTTGTGGTGCAAATGAGACGTTACTCTTGCGTTACTGCTGGTTTAAAATGCAGCAGTCTGGTTTCTTACTGGTTTTAGTAGTAAGGCAGGGCAGGGATAGCTCAGTAGGTAGAGTGGCGGCCCCATGATCGGAAGGTCGGGGGTTCGATTCCCCTGAACAGCTACCCTGAGGTACCCCTGAGCAAGGTACCGTCCCCACACACTGCTCCCCGGGCGCCCAATGGCTGCCCACTGCTTCACTAAGTGAATGGGTTAAATGCAGAGAGGGATTTTCCCCACGGGGACCAATAAAGTACACCTTCTTCTTCTTAGTATTCCATCACCCTGATCCTGGCTTCTCTACCTTTCTCTAGACAGCAGAAACGTTGACCCCATATTGTTGCCCGTTCGTAGCATTAGATCATCAGGTTAGGTCTTCCTGCTGCTTCCAAAGTCCAGGATTAAATACGAAGATGATCAACCTTTTGCATTAGAAGCCCTTGATTGTTGAACAACCTGCCTGAGGGGGATGTGGCCCACTGACATCCCTTCTTTTACTAAACTTCCTTTTATGTAACATCTTCTTCTTATCATCCTCCATCACTTCATATCATTTTGTAATGTCCTTGAAAGTTTCACTTCTGAAAATTTCCTTGGGTATATTTTCTGTTATAGCTGATGGAGTTTTGTCTTTATATTTTTCCTCTGTTCTAAATTTTTCATTTTAAACTGGATTTGTTTGCCCTTGTGTCTCTTTTTATTTGAATTTACCATCCTTGTTTTGCTGGTTTGTCAAAGTATTCTGTAAAAGCAATTTGTAAACAGTGCTATTAAAAATAAAAAGTTGCAGGCTTTACCTGATTTCTTCCTCTCGTAAGCCGAGTAGTGGCTGAACGGCTGGCTGCTGAACAGGTTGTCGCACTGCAGATGACGACACATGGTCTCCAGGAAGCGCAGTACAAAGGAAGCACTGGAAGCTGACGGTAGCCTGACCACACGGACTCCACCATCTGTTCTCACTGTGGTGATGAGAACATGTTTTAGTATTCTATCAATCATCATGCACGGCTGCCTAAGGTGACAATAACAGAACAACTTTATACCTTTGACGACCTCCCCTCCGCCCGAGTCATTCTGCAGAGCGCTGAGCAGGACTTTAGGCTGGTATGCACAGTCTATACATGACTGGACGACCTGCTGGAGCACAGAGTTCACTGGACCTGGTCCAAAGTGGTCAGGTAGATGCTGCATCTGCTTCCTGTCCAGGTGGGGTCCGCAGTTTCCGTGCTTATTAACGTACACACACACTGAAACAACGCAGACACACTGAACTAATCAGACATTCAAATGAGAGCTTTCATTCTGTGCACCAGTAGAGCCGTTAGCGTTTACCTGTCGAAACCACTGAGTTTAGGTTGGCAGGACTTTCCTGTGGCACCTGGATGCTCGGCAGCTGTGTGGAGCCTTGGATCATTTTGGGCTTTCTCTGAAAAACAGATGTTTATAAACAATTTAACAATAAGGAATGTTAAAGTAAAGCTAATTCTTAGTTCTGGGTGTATATGTGTGCTAGGGCAGTAATTATAACCTTGATTAAAGAATTTAAAAAAAAAAAAAGTTATGAGGGTAGTGTCTGCATTATGGCTGTAAGTCTGACAAAAATGGTTAAATGTCTTAGATACATGCCCTCCTTTGCAGTGTTTACATCTTTCAGAGCCACGTTTGAAAATCCTGCTCTCACTGAAATAAACTGGGTAGAAAAGTGCACCACTGTGAGTGAAAAGGGGGTGCACCTGATGCATTACACAATAAAACATTAAAGTGATGACATGCTGCTGTAAGCTTTAAGCTCGGTTAAAGCAATGCTCAGTGTTTAAAGGTTTCACAGTGTGGACACATTACAGGCAGATTCTGAAGAGCTTTGTTTTCTTTTTATGGAAGCATACTTCCACCTTTCCAGGCTCTCATTACAAATCAAAATGTAATCTGCAAACAATCATAGTCCAAGGAGCCAATCACAACTGCAGTTGCATTTGGTCCATTTTACAGAAATCATAATCACCACAGTTACCAGCTCAGCACACAGACCTGGAAAAACTGAAGCAATTTTGATGTGTAACTTTGTCAGGACACGCAGTTTAAAAGAACATTGGGGTTTTTCATGAAATTATTCAAAGATGTAAATAATGCCCTACAACATCAACTGCTTGCTGTTTAACCACATTGTTTGGAAAATAGGAAACAAAACTCCCCGATACTGTTGTTGGGTAGTACTGTTTTCTTGAGCTTGTTGCCTAGAAAAAAAAAGGAATTTTTGCCACATTTTCAGTGTCGTTTTCATTTCAGGACTGCTGCGGTTGTACGGCAGTTTTCCCAGTTGTTGCATCTATTTTGTGCCTGTGAAAATGAAGCCATTATTGGCGCTCATTGATGATTGTGGACAATCGCTTTCTCATTCCAACATGGATACATTGACTGGATTTCAGTCGAGCATATAACGCTGGTAAGTCCCTCAATCAGAAGATGTTTTGGACTGTGATAAACGGTTTTAGAATCTTCAGGGTCAGAAAAGTGAAAAAAGCAACAATTTGAACATTTCGGATCATTGTCCATAGTTCTGGCATGAAGCATGTTTTAGTTAGTATGATTCAGATATAATGATAATGACAAAGCCCAAAAACAAAAAGGATTTAGTGATAGTTGAACTGACGTAGCTTGTGTATTAATTTTGTGCTAATCAAGCATGTTTTCCTAAACTAGAAGATGATACCTTTCAAATTGAATTGTCATACATGAGTTTTTGCCCACTAATTGTTCTCTTATAGGCTTTTGTATTTGGGTGTGCTGTAAAAGGGAAAATTTAATAAAAATGTGTGGCTGATAACAGATTAAACAGTCAAAGCTGGGCCTCACCTTGCTTCCCGGTTTGGGTCCTCTCTTCTTGTGAACTCGGGGTACCAGCTGTGTGTTTTCAGGTACAGACCCATTTTGGGCCGCGGCTGCCTCGGCCACCGCTTTGAGGAGAGCGATGGTCTCGCTTTTGGGCCGACGGCCTCTGACCCCCTTCCTGACCGGCAAAGGGGGCAGAGGATTGGGGAGTCTGTAGGGGGACTGCATGGATCGCCGACTCGGTTTAGAGGGCGACGAGGGAAGAATCTGCAGGTGCTTCGGCAGAGTAACTGCAAGAAAAACAAATGGAGTCAATGAAAATATGTCCTTGGAATAAAACGTGCATAAAAATGTAAAAATAGGATATTAAAAAAACAAAACGAAAGCAAAACAGATGACATGCAGGTCATGCATATGGACAGGGTTGTCAAAGGGTGTCCCTCAGGTCCCTCGGGTCAGCGCTCAAACACTACAAAAATACCTTACTGCTGCCTCCAGTACCCTCTGGACCCTGAACTGGCTCCCAGTCAAATAAATAGGAACTCATGCTGAATGTTTTTTCTTAATTTAAAAACTAAATAAATTTAAAAAATATATATATTCTGGGTGCCAGCCTAGGATAGGATAGCATAATGTTACTGAAAATGACACAGGGAGCGCCCCAAATCAAAATAATATTGTGTATCATTCGAACAGAAGCCAGTTTTAAACAAAGTGTTTTTGGATCCATACAAAAAATTTCACCAAGTGAAAGTTTCATGAAATGCTGTAATCTTTGCAGTTTTTGTGTTTCTCTAACCAACAGCACAGACAACAGCTAATAAGCTACAAAGCCAGAATGACCAGTTCACAGGTTTTGGTGGGTGTTTATATGTGCAGTGATTTCTGTTTCCCTTCTTCTAAACTCTCAACATACTGGAAAAAACAAAACAAAAAAAAAAAAAAAACTACCACATACCCACACAAAGCAACAGCCCATGTATCCAACAAGTAAATACTTGTGTTTGTGTGTGTGCTAAAGAATACCTAACAATAGCAACGTGCAGAGAAACAAGTGATAAAAATGCTTTTCAAGGTTCTACACAGACCAAATAGTGGTAGGGAAAGACTTTTTCCAGCTTTTAAAGTAGTCTCGGGGCTCATGTATGACACAGAAAACTAAAGAGGGCTTTAAGTCTTTCATCTGTTCTGTGGTTAATAATCTTATCCACTATATAAGGAGTGCTGGTGCAGTAGAGACTACACTGAGCAGCTTTTATGTAAACATATATTCTTCCATGTAAACAGGTACGTAGTGAAGAATATAAATCCCATTCCTCCTCCTCTTTCCTGCTGCTGCTTTCCTCCCTTCCCACTTGTAATTCTGTCCGTTTCATCCCAGCCACCCTAACAGACACGCACACAAACGTAACAGGCCTCCATACTGATCTGCAGCTTCACACACAATACACCGCTCGTCTCCTACGACTGTTGGCTCGGGGCTTCTGACGCTCTCAGAAGCGTCAGAAGCCCCGAGCCTGCGGCTAAGTTCTCATTTCTGAACTTAGCTGCAGTCTACAAAGAGGACCACGTCAAAAAGTAGACATTAAGATGATATAGCAGCGCCGTAGAAAGGAAATCGATCCAGATCGAGCATGTTGTGTGTGAAGCAACAAACTCACAATCAGAGGCAGTGCAGGACTACCGGTCTACTTCTTATTAATCCAACTGTAAAAACAATGGCTGTGGAGCATTTCCTGTCACCAGCTCTGCATGTTGAAGTCAGGAATGAGGGAAACTGAGGACTTGTTGACGGGCAAATCATCCCAGATAATCCTCCTTTCTAACTTAAATATTTGCCACAATTTACAAAACGACCTTCATGTTTCATGTTTTATTTAATATGAGCTAAAACCAGCAGCTGACACCAGAAAGTTATCAGGAAAGTTCCCTGCAGTCACAGATTGACCACTTTCTACAGCCAGAGGAGTTACAGCCTGCTGGCCATTGGAGAAAGTGCAGGTTTTAGGCGTTGGCCAGAAGCTCCGTAATAAATGGGAGCATGCAGATTGTTCAATGGTTCTTTAAAAATTAAAATAATTATTTAAAACAGCTTGTAGACAAAAAGTCAGTTTAGTTTTTGTAAATACAGTCTCAATTTCAAAGCATTTTAACTGTTCTTACACTGAAGCCAGTTTTATCCATTAACTATCACTGCATGCCGATAGGACGGTTAAGGACTGTGGTGGTTGAAGAAGTGTGAAGATATGTGTGAATGTGTGTGTGAATGGGTGAATGACTGAATGTAGTGTAAAGCGCTTTGGGGTCCTTAGGGACTGAGTAAAGCACTATACAAATGCAGGCCATTTACCATATCTTACACCTATCAAAATCCACCCAAAAAATCCACAAACAAAAGCTGTTGGTGCTATGGTTAGCTACAACTTCACAGCATGATTTCATAACATTCGCCTATGACACACACAATACACCCCCACCACCCACACACACCCACCCACAAAAAAAGGACATTTCTGTGCTTTATCTGCTTGTCCTCTAGCTAAACTCTGACTTTCCACTTTAATGCCATATGGATTCATTTATAAAGCCTTCCGAGAGTTTAGTGAAGAAATACCCACCGCCTTTGTTTAACAACACAACTGAATAACCACCAAAACCACCAACCCAGCCTAAGATGGCCATAATCACAACCACACAACTGAAATAACAACGGTAAAATGGTAATATTCATCCACTCTCCTCAACCAACATATAAATCAAGTATACCGCTTTGAGGTTTGAGCCTTTCAGCATTACTGCCACATATAGTTGCCACACTTACAGTTTGATTATTTGTTGCATTAATTCCCTTTACTTTTTCTTTTCAGTTACCAATCTGCTGCTCCCTTGTTGAGGGTGGAGCTGTTAATAAGAGGACCAAACCATCCTCTGCAACAGCATGGGGCCAATGGACTTTTTTTGCATGAAATTTAGTGAGTGTTCCTATAGTTTAACCCCTTTTTGTTTAGAATGGTTTGCTCTGCTACTTTATAGTTTGTTTATTTACGGTCTTGTTTTGTACATTTTTAGGTCTATACCTATTTCATATTCTTGTGTACTTCTGATATATATTTTTATTTTCTTGGGTTAAATAAAACCCTTTCTTCACACTTGCCAAATCTGAGCATTAGTTAGGTAGTTTTTGGGTCAAGGTGCGGTGACTGAGTGGGTGAGTTCTGTGGAAGTCTACAGAGAAATCATCAGCCCTGAGCTCTGTAAACACTTTCCTGATGAGTTCATGGGCTCATTTATTTTGTTTCACATTGAATAAAACATTAGGTTCATTTTGTAAAATTACAGTTATTTTAACAGTTAGAAAAGCAAAATAGTTAATCTTGTCTGACAAATCATTAGCCAATCGGCATGTAGTTTTTTTCTTGTCACATTTCAAAAAACCAAGATGGCAATGATGAAAACGCTCATCTCTATGTTTAATGACGGGACTGCACTAATTAACAGGTGAGATCACAGTGGCTCACATCCATCTTTTATAGTGTTTATGGGGACAGCACAGTGAGAACTGCTTGTCTAGCTCAGCTAGTTTGATGGAAAATCTGCTTGGGAGTGTAGTGGGTTAAGCATTTGCCTAACAAGCAAAAGATCCCTGGTTCAATCCTGGAAGAAAGTAGGATTGGGATTGCATTAGGAAGGTCACCAAATCAAACATGTGGAGCAATGCCTTATGAATAAGCAAGCAGCCAAAAGTAGCTGCTTCTTCACTTATGAGTCATTGATCTGGGAAGCTCATCTCACATATATCCGGCAAGCAGCACATTCTGAACAATTTGTACATGTTTCATAGTTTTATTTTTACTGTGCTGTGGTGAGGCAACAGTTAAGAAAGATAGCAAGTTCATTCAATATCCAGCTCTTCTGCCAGTGCAGCGATCAGCTGCAGACATTCCTCTTGAATTGAGTGTAAGGTTGCCACGTATGGAGACAATTTGATACAGTATGCATTGTGAAGATTGTATATATAGACTGAAAAAGTAAACTTAAGGAACTTCACATGAAGACATGAAACCTATGGGTGGATGTATTCCAGTTTGAGGGAAATACAAATTATCCAATTTTCCAGACAGAAATGGTAAAATGGAGGGTTACTGGAAGATTACATTTTCCAGTAATAAAATGGGAATGTTTGCAGCTGTGCTTTTTAAGCAGTACACCTGTGACTGTGTCCTCTGATTGGTTGGTCCCTGTCACTTGGTGTCACTTGGTGGTTTATATTTTTTCTTTCCTCTCATCTCTCAAAGAGAGGTGGAAGAAGTGTAAAAGACCTTTATATAACTTCTAAGAGCCATAATATCACTCACTGAAATCCATATTAAAATCTATATTCATGCACATATCCAAATCTGTTATTCTTCTAAAATATGTGCATTTATATGTAATGTAATCACACATACAGAGGCAAACCTCAAGCCTTTTCTACTGTGTGCTCAGCACCTGTTAAAAATTACCCTGTGTATATTTTCCTCTGTCAGACTAAGCAACAAGACAACATGATTAATGTTAATTGCGTTTATATTTATCTAACTGTGGGTGTAATTTCCGGGCTGGTGTGTGGGGGAGAGGAGGAGTGTGCTGCAACTAAATGAGCATGAATGAAAGATTGATTACAAACAATAGCATCTGCCTCAAACCGCATTATTTACAGCAGTGAGGAATGCGCGGATGTCTGCTGCCCCCTACAGTCGAAGACTTACCACTGTTGCCGGGTGGCTGAAGGCTGTGCTTAGTGAGGGAGCACCAGCCTACCGGGAAGATGTCTCGGGAGTCGTACTTGCACCAGTAGTCAAAGGCGCCCCGCCAACCGTCAAACATGATGAAGACCTCATCGCCCTTCACTTCTCCAATTGTGGCGGGGCAGATGAGGTACGGGTTCTTCTTGTCCACCGCCTCCAGCTTCATGCCTGGCTTAAAGCTATTCTGAGGGGGTCTTGGTGGTTCCTGGAAATAAAGGCAACGTCCTCATTCGTCATTGCAGCAGCTTTTAAATACTTTATACTTTTTTAAAAGGTTTACAGAGGTAATACAAACCTTTTTAAAGGCTGTTACTGGTGCCATCTCTGCTCCATTTAAGGTTCTCAGCAGAAACATGGGCCAAGAGGAGGCATTCATCCGAAATCCTGAAATGACAGGAATTTAGGCTTAAAACCAAGTTGAACTAATGCAGAAGACAGAAGTTACTGTTATTAGTAGACCTTGTTATTTAGTCAGTGCTGCTTGTTAGGCAGCATTATGGTATGTTCACATCAAAATTCCACACAATCCATCCATCCATACAAATGTTTAGACCTTTCTGCAACCCCTAAATATTTTCCCCGAACAGTCAACGGAAGCACTTCAATGATAGCTGGAAAAAATAACATATTTCCAGAACATACCAGAAAGTCCGAAGATTTCACCCACTTTTCTCCGAGCTCGCTCATTTTCTACTGTCTAAAAGCGAAATTGAATCAAGCAACTCTTGTTTTCCACTTTGTTGCCATCAGTCGAGTCAGCAGCTTGTGGGCTGACAGGCTTTTAAACACAGCAACAAAAGAGTTTGTCTGCATTTTAAATCACGCATTTGAATCATGTTAACTTGTATCTTTGATCTACAGATAGATTATGTATCGAGTGTTTATTAAAATAGACTTTTTTAAAAATACTGTGACGTAAGGCCCTCGTTGTGGGAAGTTTGTTTATTAGGTTTCAGGCGACTCTAAATGCTCAGCATCAGTTTTTTCTACTCTTTAATACTGATGATGTAAATGAGACAGGATATTCCTAAAATAGTCAATTTAGGCACACAGCTCTGTTGCTAAAAAATCTTCTGTTTGTGATGGGTAGCTAAACAGAATACGCACTAAAACAGCTTGTTTCAGACAAAAGATAAACTGGGGGTCTGCACAGAGGCCCAATATGAGCTAAATAAAGATGTACAATATGATGAAAGCAATCCTGTCACCATGTATTTCTATTTTAAAAATATTCCAAACATAATTCTTCACATGTCTGACATTGTCTTGACTTCAGGTTGTAACAAAGTCAAAATAATGATGACATGGGAGTTAAGTCTTCCTTATTGAATAATTTGCAGCTCATGTTGTGTGTATTGTTACTAAAGATAAAATCAAAACCTTGTATGTGCTTCTTTCCAATCCTTACCCAGCGGCGGCTGCAGCATATCTCCATTCTTCTCACAGGTGCCGATAGGCTGGATATCAGAGGAGTCGACTAGTCTCCAGAAGTCATTGCTGTTATCACTGCCGTCCAGACGGAGGCGCAGACGGACCCCAGTAATACCCATCACTGTGGCAATGCAAACTGAGGTGGAGTTGCGTGGGTCGTGAGCTTCAAGCTTCATTCCCACCTTGAAGTCATTGGTAGGTGGGACTCTAACCTGAAGATAACAGAAAAATGTCACGAGTGTGGTTGCTGTAATCACAGCAAACAAACATGTTTTTGAACTCTTTATACAGTCTAACAAAAGCTGTCCCAGTACACCCAGTATGAGGTGTTGGGAGCATAAAAAACAAGTATCCAAATGAAGAGAATTTACTGAATCACTGTCCCTAACTGCCTGAATCCAAATACATCAGCACGGAAACCTCACTCAGTGGTGATCCCACAGCTTTGTTACTAGCTCTGCTGTGATTCACAGTACACTTCCTTGTTAAAACCACATAAAAAGGGTGCAAAACCCACACAAACAATCACAATCGAGGGCTTGTCTAGACCTGTATTTGCTTAGATTCTTAGATTCTACTAAAGTAGCTCTGAATGATTTACAATTCAAAATAATCCTTATTTATCTTACACTAGCCTATCTTACACTTGGTGCAGGCCCTCTGTTTGTCCTGTCTGAAACAATTGATCTGATTGGCAGGTCTAAGCAGCATGTAACTGGGACTGCTGCACTCACACTCAGACAGCCGCGTACCAGTCCAGAGTTCATGCATGAAAACAGTCTTTCAGCCCTTCATCAGACCGTTGAAACATTTAGTCAGTGCACCATTGATGTGACCCAGCTGATTAACATCGGCCAAAGCCATTTATAAACTTCATCTTATTTCCCGATTCCAGTGTCACTCAACGAGGCGATATCCCTTACATTTACATTTTCCTCTAAGACACTGGGTCTATATTCATGCAAATGGACCTCGGCAAATGTTTCACTAGACTAGCTGGGGCTCACTTCCTCCAAGGCTGAAAACTGCAGGTCCAGGTTACTCTGGAATGTTTTCTTGAGAACAACTCCAGAATGATCACAGTTTTTGTTATTTCAAATAAATACATTTGTCAGTAATCCTGCTAACACACAAACCAAACCAGTCACATGACCATGACTTTGGTAGCATTTATAAACTCAGGAGGACATACCTGACGAAAACAGGTTGCTGGTGCTGGTATCGATGATGTTTCCTTGAGATATTCTTCCCAGCTAAAAGCATCTAAAGAGAAACAACGAGAAAGCGATGTGAGAAAGTGAAAGTGTATTTCATCTATTAAATATATCAATTATTAAATATTACAGAAATGAATATCCGTGTGCAAAAGCTTGAAATAAAACTGTTTATCAGTGTGTGAAATGTGACATTATACCATGATTTTAGTCCATCTATACAAGCCACACAACTGAGCTTCTCATTTCTTAAAACACTGAGAACAAAATCTCAATAATGACAAGAAATGAAGAACATCTCTTGTGGATGTTTAGCAGTATGTGATACAAACAAACCTCTCTCTGTTGCAATGGCTTGTCATTAAAAGCTCATGAGGAAGTTACATAAAACAACTATAATCCTGCTCTGATTACATAAATACCTATTAGAGTGCATCTTGTGTTTCATCAACTTCATCATGTCTGAGAGTTAAACATGAGAATGAAGTGAATCCTTTCACAATTTAAAAAAAAAACTTGAAGGGGTCATACCTGATTTCTCTTTTTTGGCTTCTTTCTGATCTAAAAATTACAAAGACAACAACAAAAGAAATTTAGAAACATTTTAAACCCCTATATCTTACTTCAGGCAATGTAGGCATTACAATACATTGTCCTTATAAATGTAACTTATATTACAAGCTTTAAATTACAGTCTGAACACAGAACATATTCATAATTATGGAATGTAATAGAGTATAGGCACCCTCTGTTAATTATAGCCATTTTATAAACAAAAAAAGTTAATTTTTCTAGGATAAGTGAAGCCCCGATTAATAGAACTGGTTAGAATATGAATTTAGTCACAATATGGGTGGTTTTCCTTTTTGGCTCAAGCCAAAACTTGTTTGGGTGGGCGCCACATACCCTACAATCTGTGTAACAAACATTTACAAACATCTGAGGGAAACTACTACCAGTTTTTTTTTACATTATGAAAAAAACCCCATTTTTTTCCATTTTGTATAAGCACAAGTACCAGCTTCCTCAAACAAATGAAAGGTCCTTGCCTTTTAGCGGCGTTTTCCCCATGGTGACAGATGACCAATGTGGCACTTTTATGGTGATGAACAAGGTGCCAGATGATCAACCGACTTGTTTCCGTATTCTCTGAAAGTTTGTCCTGAAAACACAAAAATGGATCATTTGGGACAGAAACAAGACAGAAACGCCTTAAAAATATTGAAATAACAACAAGGCAATTTGTCCAAAGCAGAACATCCAACTCCAGGGAGTGTTCGAGCTGAAAATTCCAATTGTGAATTTAGGAATTCCAGCTTCCCACTTCAAATGTTACATAGCATAAGACTCAAAGAGAGGAATAAAAGATGTGCAATTTAGCAAATGAGAAACTGGGATGGACAACTAAAGCCTGACTTATTATACTCCTTCTACATCTATTTGCGCAGGTATTTGGCTACAGAGAGTGAAGTATTATGGGTATTTAAGAAATGCAGACGACTGCCTGCAGACCTCTAAAAAAAACGAATAGAGAAAAAAAACGATGCACCAAACTAGTATCTGGACTGAATATCTGGCAAATATGACATCTTTGTTTTGTGTTAACTTCATCGAGAAGAAGCTAACACAGCATGGAAGAACGGTCAGGTTTGGGGGTCAGGTTTTTACTGTTTGGGAATGGTCCCAGTCTTCCTCAGTGTCGGAGTACCAGGTTATTTATTGATCACAGATAGATATTTGGTATCAGCAGATATCAACATCTATGGTAGTGATATCAGAAAATGAAAATCTTAATTGGTACATCCGTTACAGCAGAATGAAAGAAAACAAAAAAAACAAACATGAATCCTCCTGATCCTCGAAGCGGTAACGCCACCATTATCAACATGAAGTGACAGATCCATGTTGGAGTGAGTGAAGGTATTCAGCCATGAAATCAGGGCAATGCAACAGGTAGAGCCCACATGGCACGTATTTCACCTAATGCCTTCTTAAATCTCTACCATCCAATCTAAATTTCTGTGCACCTCAGGTTTGTTGCAGCAGCCTTTTTTGGTGCCGTGATGTTCCCTCTCACTCTCTTACATGATTAGCATATCGATAAATGGTTGTTACTTCTGCTTGATCCATCAGAGATTTCCCCTAATTTGCATAATTTCCAACTGGCTGTAGGGAACTGAAAGGGAATGTTACCTGTTAAGTACAATATGTATTTTAGTACTGAGCAGTTATTAATAATATCCCTGTGCACCTTTAAGGCTGAGACAGACTGGAGGGTGAGACCTTTTCTTTCAGTGCATATTAACTTTAATTATCTTGACCCTTTTTTTACTGCAGCTACTCTGTGGGCACTGACTGTAACAGTATTTGTGAACTGACACAATAAAAGGTTGAACAGCTTTTGTTCTGAGGTTTCGAGAGTCTGTCTCTGTCTATATTAACCATCCCTGTGTTATTCTTTTAGAGAACTAATGTGCAGATGTTAATTCCAGCTGTTCCTCAGTCTGCTGAAATAATCACAGCAGCTGCTGCTTATGGGTTGGAACAAATTAAACTTCTAAATATTAGCGTTTAGTTCATTATGCTCCTTTTTATGTGAGATCATTTACAATTGTTTACATCTACAGTCATCTCAGAGAGAGAGGAGATGCCAGCATCTGAATAGGGACTCAAATCAGCAGACCTTAAGTTACTAATCAGCTCAACTGACATTTAGCATTTAATATGCTAAAAAACCAGTTGATTCTGAGGAGGTCAGGCATGAGCTTATAGTTTTAAAGGAATAGTGGAGATGTCCCTAAAAATAGCCCACATAGTAAAAGTATGAAGATAGGCAAAGGATACTGTGGTTAGCAAAACGGAAATCAACCTTTTTTCGTAAAGTAAAAAACCATGAGAACCTCTTTCGCGTACAGTATTGTGGTTTTCCAGTAATGGGTCACTCCCACGGAGACAGGAAGCCTCGTACAAGGTGGGTTTTTTTCATGAGGTTCAGCTACAACCGGGCCTGTGGTGGGACAGCCCATACGACACAGTCTGCAACTTTGTGTACATTCCCTCAGTTTCATTCCCAAAACATCTGTAGAATGTAACTAACTCCACCACCAGGAGTCCCGTAAGTTAGTGAGTTTGGTATAAAGAAAGCACAACAGCTGTTCTAGGTCAGCAAATAAAAGCTGCGTGCCCTCCCCTCAAATTTACAGTAGAAACACGGTCTCAGTCATTGAGGTAATATTAGCCACGCTGAATTGCCTATTATAATGACGCTAATAACGCCCCGCCTATGAGCTAAATTAACGTTACATCGACCCAAGAGGTTATTATTCACAACACCTACATTTATAACCTCATAATTACCTACAGCCAGAACTACATTTTCTAATTTTTACTCTCAAATCAGCTGGTTATGTCGCCTCACCCACCAGCCTTTTAATGTTAACTTGGATTGTAACAGCTAGCGAGGCTACATGTCGAGGCAGGAAGGTATAATTTAATTAATTTATCATAACGCCGAGTTTTAAAGTGTTCCATATATGATGTATATATGATATATGATGCATCTCTGCTCTCTGTTGTGTAACATTAACGGTTTCAGGTAATAGTCTAGGCCCAATGTTGACAACTGGAACTGCTTGTATGTTAGCTACCGCTGCTGGCTAATAACTAGGTTGGCTAACCTTAGCGTTAACCCTCTGAGAACAGTTTCTTCCACAGTATCGGAGAGAATCGCACGTAGGCAGGATTGAGAAGCTTCCACGGATAATTTCCCCAACCTCCAACTCATTCATTCTGAAGTATTAACTTACAAGTGCCTTCTTTTTTCGACTGAAGATCCACTTTTTTTCTATTCGTCAGCTGCCATTTTTTCACGAATGTAGTGTATCCTTACACGTACGTAATATATGCCAAAGATTGTGCTGAAAGGAGAGTACAGCTACGACACGGGGACTGACTGCAGGAGGAGTAGTTCAATGGCCAATGAATTCGCTTGCTGCTCACAGTAGTAGCCAATCAGGAAAAGACTCAAATAATTTGTCCAATAAGAATCCGGACTGCATTGGCTGTAGTTTCAGCTTCAAAAAACTTGTATGAGTGATCCACTTCAGCGTTCCTTCCTCTTTACAGGGTCTTTCTCCTGTGTCCCCCACCTGTGCTTCAAAACTGAAAAACTGTAAACATGTAAGAAAACGCCTCGAATAAACAATGTAAGATAAGTGGTCTGGTCTTTAAATACGTAAGGCCAAAACTACAGAACAGAAAATAGTAAAAAGAAAAATAATTAATGCAAAATGCTAAATTCGTATTATAATATAATATAATATAATATAATATAATATAATATAATATAATATAATATAATATAATATCATGAAAAGCAGTAAGTACATTTGGAGCAGAACTAAAGCCCTGTCCTAAATAAAAACTGTTTATGTTAGTGAAACTGTAAAGTGGTTGTGGTTTGTTCTCACTTAAAGTGGGTAGTAATGCGTCATCACAGAAAAATAGCGTATGACTTACGGTCACTGTCCCGTCTTCACTGTTTTTCCCCCGCCCACACATTTTTTTAAAAAAAATTTTCCTCATTAACTTCAGATCAGGAGTGTCAAGATATTTTTTTTCTTCATCTTTAAAAAAAGAAAAAAAATCCTTAATTTAAGTGTAAAGAAGTATATTCTGATAGACTTCATCTAAGCCACATCCAAGACTTTCTTAAAAACAGCTAACCCCATCAAAGGGTTTTATTTCTTTTCATATTAATTTTCTAATTAGATGAGAGATCCGGTTACAAAGCTGGCGACAAAACAGCCTGAAGTGTTTTCAACATCATTCCTCATCATTCCCAAATTCATTGAATTTTCTGTTATTACATGTTACATGTATATTACACACGTAACAGGCAAAATGCTTTGGTTTCCTGTCTTTATCTGGATTCACTACAGCAGGAATTATCACAGTGGAAAACAGTGGTGCTATGGGACAAAACACATTCAAATTAACTGTTTTTTATGCTGAAATATTCATAATATAATGAGTGTCTGGTAAAATATGATGGTTTTATACCTAAAAAAAAAAACCCTAATATAGTATGGATGCACTGGTATTGTAGTATCTGGTCATACTGACTTTGTTAAATGATAATAACATGCATTTGCCATATTAGTGGTGGATATTACTCAATTTTCCTTCTAGACGCAAGCTTGGACACTTAGCACCCATCTTGACTTATTTGGGCCTCTATCTTTAGCATTAACTAAATTAAATTGATGTCACTGGAACCACCAGTCAAATCAGATAAAAACACTTCTAGTCTGTTTATATTGTTGCAGAATCACAAATTTAAAGTTCAGGATCCCTATTTTGCTCTCTGTTCCACATGTGGCTGTTCCACATCAATTTAAGTTGGCTAAATGTATGAGAGCTTAAAACATTTTAAGCATTTTGACTTAAGAGTCCCATTAGTTAAAATTAGCCTTTAACACTCGTAGTTTTTAGCTTGTAAGGCTTCCCTTTTCCAAATGTTCTTAAACATACACACCAAAATTTAGCTTGTAATCGCTGTAATAGAAATTTGTTTTAAATTCCACTTATGTGGTGCAACTGCTGTGGTTGTGGTTGTTTGTTTTCACTTGCTCTGCATTTTCTTTTCCAATATAGACAGGAAGTGTGGAGCAAAATGTTGTACGATATCGCTCCACTTTCTCAGTGTTTACTGAAATAAAACATTTTCAAATAAAGTTGTATTAAAAAAAATGTTTCTATCCATAAATATAAATGTCAAGTATTGTAAAAAGAATTGTGGAGACCGAAGCAAATTCCTGTTTGCAGTGACCAAACAGAGCAAATACTGAAAAGTGTCAATCATTTGTGAAAGAATTATAGAGTACATGTTCCTTTTTAATAACAAAAAAAATAACGCTGGGGGGGGGGGGGGGGGGGGGGGTGTCATTTGATAAAAATAAAAAGTGTCTCTAATACCAGGAATCCTTCCATTTTCGGCTCAGTTCTTTGTAGGAAAGAAGTTGTTTGTGACACAGAAAATTATAGAAGTTTCACATCCTTATTTGTCACTGGTGAAATGGTGCTGTTTGCCTCAGATGTGCAGAGGGCACCTGTTATAGTAGTTACACCAACAGTGACCTCACAGCTGTTTAACTTTGCAGAACAGCCACTCAGTGTCCAAGTATCAAACAACATAATAACTAGAGCTCATAATAAATTGATTCAAACATTATCTTGAAAGCTCTGGAATGGGGAGGTGGGGGTGGAGAAAGGTTAAAACCCAGGACAGGACAGGTCACCATTACATCCCAAGACTAACATGGAGAGACACAAAACCAACCGATTTAGAATTACCATTTAACCCAGTAAGGATGTTTTTGTGGGAGGAAATTGAAGTACCCAAATAGAAAATGGAAACTCCCAAGTTTTACTCTCATAATGTGAAAACATAAATATTCCTTTTGCATATAATTCATTCCATTTAAGCTCTCACCAGACCCTATTAGATCACAAGATTTTTATAATGCACCCATGCAAAGTTTTACATTATTTTTGATTTTCCAGTAAGGTGCAGCTCTCTCTGTATTTGTCCAGTTAATGAAAAAAAAAGGAAAAGTTAGACTCTATCAATGATTTGTGGTTCCATAATTTGATGATCCTGCATTTAAGAACACCTTACCGCTACATTGGTAATTATGCGTGTTTTTCAAATTTACCTTCACTTTTCCTCCAAGCAGACAAACTCAAGTTTAAACTATAATTTATCTGGTTTGAAAGGGTTCTTTAAGGGTTCAAACACATGTAAGTCAAGTCAAGAATTAAGTCTATGTTACCTTATTTGAAATCTTTATTTTCTTTTATACTATAGGTTAACAAAATCATGTGTTATATAAGAGTAATCCATGTTTCCATAAAAAAATATAAAATAATAATAACAATGGTGGTGTTTTCCGATGGCTCTGGTTAAAACTTCTTCTAAAATGCCTTCATAAAAAGAAAGAAGAACCTGATCACTTTAATTTCCAAAATGTTAGAAAAACATCTGCCATCTCAAAAAAAAAAAAAAAAAAAGAACTTAAGTGAGATCTTGAGGGAGAACAAAGGGAAGCGGCGGCGGCCTAGACGGAAGCGAGCCGGCGTCAGGAACAGGCTGAGAGCTCGTGCACACCGCACACCTCTGCCTAGCATCCTGCTCGCCAACGTCCAGTCACTGGAGAACAAGCTTGACGACCTCAGGGCCAGGATAAAGTTCCAGAGAGACATTCGGGACTGCAATCTCCTCTGCTTCACCGAGACATGGCTGAACCCAGCGGTGCCGGACCACGCCATTCAGCCGGCCGAGTTCTTCTCGGTTCACCGCATGGACAGGACACGGGACTCGGGGAAGTCAAGGGGAGGCGGTGTGTGTTTAATGGTGAACAACAACTGGTGCAACAGTGCGAACGTTGTTCCTCTCACACGCTCCTGCACACCAAATCTGGAACTACTGTCCATCATGTGTCGTCCTTTTTATCTACCTCGGGAATTTACATCGGTCATTATAAGTGCCGTTTATATTCCACCACAAGCAGACACGGTCACCGCCTTATGCGAGCTGCATGAGGCACTCACACAGCACCAGACACAACACCGGGACGCTGCGCTTATTGTGACGGGGGACTTTAATAGCGCCAACCTCAAACGCGCAGCGCCGAACTTTTATCAACACATCACCTGCCCCACCAGGGGTGAAAGGACACTGGACCACTGCTACACTACGGTCAAGGACGGCTACAAGGCACAATCCCGCCCTCCTTTTGGCAAATCTGATCACGCCGCCATCTTCCTCATCCCAAAATACAAACAAAGGCTGAAACAGGAAGTTCCGGTTCAGAGGAAGGTCGCGCGCTGGACGGATCAATCGGTGGCCGCGTTACAGGACGCACTCGATGACGCAGACTGGGGCATGTTCAGAAACAGCTCCGACGATGACGTCAACGTGTTTACGGAAGCGGTTGTGGGATTCATCGGGAAACTAGCGGATGATACCGTGGAGACAAAGACTATCACAACGTTTCCCAACCAGAAGCCGTGGGTGGATAAAACCATCCGCGACGCTCTGAGATCCCGCACCGCTGCCTACAACACGGGACTCATGACGGGGGACATGGACCCGTACAAAGCCGCGTCATATAACGTGCGGAGGGCGGTGAAAGAGGCGAAGCAGCGCTACGGGAGGAAACTAGAGTCACAACTCCAACAGAGTGACTCTAGGAGCCTGTGGCTGGGACTAAGGACAATAACGGACTATAAAGCACCAACAACCGGTATGACGAACGCGGCCGTGACTCTGGCAGACGAGCTGAACACTTTCTATGCTCGCTTCGAGGCTGCAGCTAAGGTCTCCAACAATGCTAGTGTTAGCGGCGCTAACGGCTGCAGACAGGAAGATACTGCCAGCACCGGAAACGTGTTCGTCATCTCCGAGCATGAAGTAAGGAGAGCCTTCAAGAGAGTGAACACCAGGAAAGCAGCAGGACCAGACGGCATCCCAGGTCGTATCCTAAGAGACTGCGCATACCAGCTAGCTCCTGTGTTCACTGAGATATTCAACATCTCTCTATCTCAGTCGGTGATCCCCACATGCTTCAAAGAGTCCATCATTGTTCCTGTCCCGAAGAAACCCCACCCTGCTTCTCTCAATGACTATCGCCCTGTAGCCCTCACCTCAGTAGTGATGAAGTGCTTTGAACGCCTGGTCAGAGACTTCATCATTTCTTCACTACCAGACACACTGGACCCACTACAGTTTGCTTACCGTCCAAATCGTTCCACAGACGATGCCATCTCTCATCTCCTCCACACATCACTCACTCACTTGGACACTAGAAGGGGGAATTATGTTAAAATGCTCTTCATAGACTACAGCTCTGCATTTAACACCATAATTCCCTCCACACTCACCACCAAGCTGGAGCATCTGGGACTCAGCTCATCTATGTGTCAGTGGATCTCCAACTTCCTAACTGGCAGACCACAGGCAGTAAGGATGGGCGGACATGTCTCAGCCTCCACCACTCTCAGCACTGGAGCCCCCCAGGGGTGTGTTCTGAGCCCCCTGCTGTACTCTTTGTACACATATGACTGTGTGGCCACTACCAGCTCCACCACCATCATCAAGTTTGCTGACGACACCGTCGTGGTGGGCCTGATCTCTGATAACAATGAGACGGCCTACCTGAAGGAGATTAGGAATCTGGAGAACTGGTGCCAGAGGAACAACCTCCTTCTAAACGTCAGTAAGACAAAGGAGCTGATAGTGGACTTCAGCACTAAGCAGGAGAGGAACTACCAGACCCCTGTCATCAACGAGTGCCCAGTGGAGAGAGTGGACAGCTTCAAATACCTCGGAGTTCACATCAAGCAGGACCTGTCATGGTCCTGTCACATCAACACCGTGGTGAAAAAGGCCCGTCAGCGTCTCTACCACCTCAGACGCTTGAGAGACTTCCAACTGCCCTCCAAGGTGCTCAGGAACTTTTACTCCTGCACCATAGAGAGCATCCTGACGGGAAACATCTTAACCTGGTTCGGGAACAGCACCATGCAGGACAGACGAGCTCTACAGAGGGTTGTGCGGTCAGCTGAGCGCACCATCCGCTCCGAGCTCCCTGACCTGCACTCAATCTACAGCAGGCGGTGCTGGACCAAGGCCAGGAAGATCGTGAAGGACCTCAGCCATCCCAACAACAGACTGTTCTCTCTGTTGAGGTCAGGAAAGCGATTCCGCTCCCTGAAGACCAACACAGAGAGACTGAGGAGGAGCTTCTTCCCGCAGGCGATACGGTCTCTCAATCACACCACCACACAGTACTGACCCACACATATGGTTCTTACACACACTGGACATTCTGGACATTGTTTCACTTCATTACTTAAATCACGCTGCTGTTATTGTGTATATGCTGCTGTTATTGTGTATATATTTATTTATATTTCTTCATACATTCTTATATAGTTCTATATTGTGTATTTTGTTGTACAGTTATTTTATTTTCAACTTTAATTTATATATTTTATCTTATTCTCCCAGTTAAATTTACCCTTCATTCTAATTTGTGTTGTACAGTTATTTCATTTTTAACCTTAATTTATATTTTATTCCTTCCTAGTTAAATTTACCCTTTTTAATTTTTCATATTTATTTCCTATCTTATTCACAGCCTTTTCCTTTTTTGTTTTCTTTAGGTCACGAGCAGTTGTCCAAGCATTTCACTACATATCGTACTGTGTATGACTGTGTACGTGACAAATAAAATTTGAATTTTATGGAAGAAATATAGTATCATCAGAATTCAAGTATTTTTAGACATTGAATTTATGACACTGAATTTTTATCCTCCAAATTTCCCTGCAAAAATATTCACCTGCAAAAAATTCACCTGCAAAAAATTCACCTGCAAAAAATTCACCTGCAAAAATTCACCTGAAAAAAATTCACCTGCAAAAATTCACCTGAAAAAAATTCACCTGCAAAAATTCAACTGCAAAAGTGATGAACTTTAATGACCCAAGCCAGAGCAATCAGCACCAGATCGAGTCGAGTGGCTCTCAGCCAATTAAATTACGCTGTTTGATCACATGACACCGTTAGCCAGCAGTGTGTCTCCTAAAAGAGAGCTGTTTAAAGGTGAGTGATTAAGTTTTTCTCCTAAATAGAGATCATTACAGAACGCCTAGTCCTACTTAAAATCCCATTTATTATTATTATTTTTTATCATCTACTCGAACTAAGGAAAACGTTTGACTAACTCAAAGACAATTTCCACGCCTTTGGTGAAGGGGTAAAATACACCATGAATAAAGCCATAGAGTGAATGGCTGCCATGGTTGCAGAACAGCCTGATTTAATGACAAGAATGGGGAAGAGTGAGGTGAAGTGAACCACAGCCACAAAACACGGTCAGACAAGGCGGCAAAAGGGCAGTGATCTGTCCGTCAGTATGAAGTTGGTGTGTGCTTTGGTGAACAAAAACTCCAGACTGGTAGCAGGAAGATGGGAGACTCGTGTTTCACTGGAATAGTGGTGAATTAAAACATCCTTTGTTGGGGACATTTCGGTGTAAATGCATCCATACAGGCAAGACAGAGGCAGACTAGACAGTGAAGAAAACAAGGCAAACATTAGAAATATAAAAACGGAAATATAGGATGAGTCGGGGATGAGTTCCTGCCCCAAGTGGAGGAGTTCAAGTATCTCGGGGTCTTGTTCGCGAGTGATGGGAGAAGGGAGCCGGAGATCGACAGACGGATTGGGGCTGCAGCTGCAGTAATGCGGACGCTGCACCGGTCCGTCGTGGTGAAGAGGGAGCTGAGTGTAAAAGCGAAGCTCTCAATTTACCGGTCGATCTACGTCCCTACCCTCACCTATGGCCACGAGCTGTGGGTAGTGACCGAAAGAATGAGATCGCGGATACAAGCGGCAGAAATGAGCTTCCTCCGAAGGGTGGCTGGCCTCTCCCTTAGAGATAGGGTGAGAAGGTCGGCCATCCGGGAGGGGCTCAGAGTAGAGCAGCTGCTGCTCCACATCGAAAGGAGCCAGTTGAGGTGGTTCGGGCATCTGACAAGGATGCCCCCTGGGCGCCTCCTGGGTGAGGTGTTCCAGGCATGTCCCACCGGGAGGAGGCCCCGGGGCAGACCCAGGACACGCTGGAGAGATTATATCTCTCGGCTGGCCTGGGAACGCCTTGGTATTCCCCCGGATAAGCTGGAGGAGGTGGCTGGGGAGAGGGAGGTCTGGGCCTCTTTGCTTAGGCTGCTGCCCCCGCGACCCGGCCTCGGATAAAGCGGATGAAGATGGATGGATGGAAATATAGGATTAATATAACATACAATTAGGGAAAATGTAAGGAACACAATGTAAATGATATTGTAAAGTCATTAAAACAGCATACTCTGATTAAAAGAAACATAATTGGGTAGGATAATAATAATAATAACAATAATAATAATAATAATAATAAAAAAACTTAAAAAAAACATGTACAAGATGGGTATGTATACTTGTAGCCAGAATTTAACAACTATAAAGTTGTAGCATGTCAGTACCTTACCCCATCCATTATATCCACACTTTCAGAAAAGGATATGGTCAATATCTTTACAAATACTATCTAAACTTAAACGGGATATTCCCTCTGCTTCTTCTGCTTCTCGTATACACCCTCAGGGTTTGTGATCAGCCAGCGGCTGATATGATCATAAATCCTATAAAATAATATTCTTTCGGTTTATGAATCTGTTTGCATGGATTTCTTAATCCGTTTCCACTGTTAGCAGAAGTTGTGCATGCAGTTTTGGTGTGCTGCTCTCCAAGACTACAAGCTGCGTTAAAGTTGGAAGTAACTGGCCGATGTTCCACTGTTGAAGATCAGCTGTGCCCATTTGTTGCACATTGTGGGTATGGAGAAGTTGAGGCCCTTGCAGGCTACCCACAATTTCCCCAAACTGAGCGATTATACATCTTGCTTCCATATTTGTATCTTGTCACTAAAAATGCATTTTATTTTAATTTTATACATTGATTAATGACCTGCAGAATCTCCTTATCATATTAAGTGATTCATAATTGTCACTTTATGCTTTCTCCATCTTGAAAGTGATGACATCCTTGCATTACATCCTTTAGGTTCATTTTCTGCAGGCAGGTTTCTGACAGAACAGGCAGATTTAGAATATAACATGCAGTGTTCTATAGATGGACACATAAAGAAATGAAAAATTACATGTATGTGCTAACTTTCTAAACACTGTTACATTAATGATTAAGTAGATAAAACATTTATGTCAGTCTTGGCTCATAGTTCATTTAAAGACAAGAACTTTGTGTGTGTTTCAGGTCCTGCACTCTCAAAGACTGAATGAACCAGCATTGCAGCCATGGGTCATTGTGAGCATCACAGGGAAGGTTGAAGCCGCCCACTCCAGCTGTAAGGCCGGAGTCACGGAGACCTGCACCCACGTCACTGCTCTTCTGTTTAATGTAGAAGCAACAGTGTTGATCTGTGGCACAAGGACTGTTACAGGTGAACCTGCATACTGGGTTTTGCTGGGTAATGTGACCAAGATACAGTCAGAGGTTGGCCATAAGATAGACTTCTCCTCTTCAGCTGCCCAAAAAAGGCTCTTGATCAAAACATAAACAGACCATCTGTAGTGACAGGTAAAAGGAGCCGTCCTCAAAAAAGAAATCTCACTGCTATAATGCCATCATGTTTTATCTAGGGGTCTAGATTTATGCCTATAGTGCACTGCCATGTAAATAATTTGCATTTACTGAATGAGTATCACTGTTCAAAAATTGAATAAAGAAACAAACTAATTTTTGCCTTTTTTTATTAAAACAACTTTATAGAACATCACATCAGTTACAATGTAGAATCCATGTCACTGGAGCATTTTGATTCAATAAACAGTAAAAAGGTGAGCTGTGAAGACCAAGGACAAGTGCAGTTCACAGGTTTTCTATCCAAGGAATCCCAGAAGATTGCATGGTGTCATTGCCCAGCAGTTGTTCGCAGGACATATGGACTCAACCTCAACAATCCCTCACACTGAGCAGCATGAAGTGACAGTGCAGAGGAAAAACTCCCCTTTAACAAGAAGAAACCTCCAGCAGAACCAGAACCCGGTTCAGTACCAGCAGCCATCTGGGTTTGGAGGAGAGAGACAGAGACACAGAATTACCAAAAGTATATTTTTTTATGTGATTGACTGTTGTTGTAATTCAAGCCCTGAGTGTAGAGCAGGTAAGATATAAAGTTGCATCCTAAATTCCATGCTCATGCAGAGTGTTTAGTTTATGACTTTTTCACCTGGTCATTGAACATATGGTCTTTTAGGGTTGACCAAGCTGGTACCTTGACTCTGTTCTCTGCAAGATATTGCAAAAAACAAAATCATATGGAGACAATATTGGACACAAAAAATATAACAATTTAGTTAAATGTAGCATTAACTCATAAGTCTTGCTAAAGTAAACCTTGTATTCTGATTCATCACAGCAGCAGTTCAGTTGGATGATGTCAGCAACTGCAGCAAGTGTCTTGCTGACTGAATAATTTCATCTTGCATAATCTGAAACAAACACATAAAGACAGAAACAATTTATAAATTAACGTTCGATAAAATCTAAGAATTAATCATTTATTAGATACCAATATGAATATGTCTACCATAAAACTTGTGTGGAGCGAAGTTACATTCAATCAAGATGGTCTGGCATGCTACAACTTTATAGTATTCTGGCTACAAGTATACATACCCATCTTGTACATGTTTTTTAACATTATTATTGTTATTATCCTACCCAATTATGTGTTTCTTTTAATCAGAGTATGCTGTTTTAATGACTTTACAATATCATTTACATTGTGTTCCTTACATTTTCCCTAATTGTATGTTATATTAATCCTATATTTCCATCCATCCATCTTCATCCGCTTTATCCGAGGCCGGGTCGCGGGGGCAGCAGCCTAAGCAAAGAGGCCCAGACCTCCCTCTCCCCAGCCACCTCCCTCCAGCTTATCCGGGGGAATACCAAGGCGTTCCCAGGCCAGCCGAGAGATATAATCTCTCCAGCGTGTCCTGGGTCTGCCCCGGGGCCTCCTCCCGGTGGGACATGCCTGGAACACCTCACCCAGGAGGCGCCCAGGGGGCATCCTTGTCAGATGCCCGAACCACCTCAACTGGCTCCTTTCGATGTGGAGCAGCAGCTGCTCTACTCTGAGCCCCTCCCGGATGGCCGACCTTCTCACCCTATCTCTAAGGGAGAGGCCAGCCACCCTTCGGAGGAAGCTCATTTCTGCCGCTTGTATCCGCGATCTCATTCTTTCGGTCACTACCCACAGCTCGTGGCCATAGGTGAGGGTAGGGACGTAGATCGACCGGTAAATTGAGAGCTTCGCTTTTACACTCAGCTCCCTCTTCACCACGACGGACCGGTGCAGCGTCCGCATTACTGCAGCTGCAGCCCCAATCCGTCTGTCGATCTCCGGCTCCCTTCTCCCATCACTCGCGAACAAGACCCCGAGATACTTGAACTCTTCCACTTGGGGCAGGAACTCATCCCCGACTCATCCTATATTTCCGTTTTTATATTTCTAATGTTTGCCTTGTTTTCTTCACTGTCTAGTCTGCCTCTGTCTTGCCTGTATGGATGCATTTACACCGAAATGTCCCCAACAAAGGATGTTTTAATTCACCACTATTCCAGTGAAACACGAGTCTCCCATCTTCCTGCTACCAGTCTGGAGTTTTTGTTCACCAAAGCACACACCAACTTCATACTGACGGACAGATCACTGCCCTTTTGCCGCCTTGTCTGACCGTGTTTTGTGGCTGTGGTTCACCTCACTCTTCCCCATTCTTGTCATTAAATCAGGCTGTTCTGCAACCATGGCAGCCATTCACTCTATGGCTTTATTCATGGTGTATTTTACCCCTTCACCAAAGGCCGTTCTCGTTTCCAACATTATATTTGCAGTGTTCGTCTATCTATCAATATCTGCGGAGTATTTTTTTTAACGAGTATCCCATTTTCTAAAGCACAGCATGTAAAGGGTAGCTCGGTTAGCAGGATGCTAGCATGTAGCGCTTAGTGAGACACGCCTCAGACGAGTTGAGCAAAGACCCCGTCTGTGTACTTTATACGTGAGCAACGGATTTAAATAAAATTAAGGTTTCAAAAGACAAACTTGAAGATAAAAAATATATATATACTCACCGGAGAGCCGCCAGGGTTTGCCGCTGCCATCTTGGCGCTCCTAAATTCAAAACTGCCTCTGCAGTCAGGCAGGGGAGGCGTGGAAATTGTCTTTGAGTTAGTCAAACGTTTTCCTTAGTTCGAGTAGATGATAAAAAATAATAATAATAATAAATGGGATTTTAAGTAGGACTAGGCGTTCTGTAATGATCTCTATTTAGGAGAAAAACTTAATCACTCACCTTTAAACAGCTCTCTTTTAGGAGACACACTGCTGGCTAACGGTGTCATGTGATCAAACAGCGTAATTTAATTGGCTGAGAGCCACTCGACTCGATCTGGTGCTGATTGCTCTGGCTTGGGTCATTAAAGTTCATCACTTTTGCAGTTGAATTTTTGCAGGTGAATTTTTGCAGTGAATTTTTGCAGGTGAATTTTTTTCAGGTGAATTTTTGCAGGTGAATTTTTTGCAGGTGAATTTTTGCAGGTGAATATTTTTGCAGGGAAATTTGGAGGATAAAAATTCAGTGTCATAAATTCAATGTCTAAAAATACTTGAATTCTGATGATACTATATTTCTTCCATAGAATTTGAATTTGAGGTGTAGCCTTGAGGCTGTATCTCTCTCTAGCTCATTATCCCAGCAGATGTAGGTGGGTGTTCATATTTCCATTGAAAGGTTGCACATTTTTTGTGCAATTTAATACATTTTAGTGGGTTTTCATTCTCCTCTATAATCAATGTTGTACCCAAGAGGGTTAAACTTGATTCAGTCGGGATTAAAAAAAACTGCACTGGGAGTGATCGTGTTGGTTGATCTGATGTGGCGTGCACATTTAAAACTGCTCAACTGATTTATTTGCTACGGGGAAATAACTGCCCAATGCAGGCATGCGCACTGTCTTTGACGTAATAAATACAGGAATTACTCAAACAATAATGAATAATTTCCATGGTTAATATGGACTTAGTTCTCACTGGCTGGGGGAGAAAACCACCTTTTATGACAAAAGAATTTTAAAGGGTGTGGTTTGCTGATTGAAAAGATCTGATGCAAAGAGAAAGGTGAGGTTATTAAACTCCACCTTGTTTTTGCAGGTTCTGTGTGAATACAGGTATGGGCAGGCGCAGATCTAATCTATGCAATACAGACAGTGTTCCTACTTCAGTGTTACACCTTTAGCAGAAGAGATGAGGCTTTATTCTGTGGTGTAATGTATATTACATCACCGAGACTCCATTGTGTAATATAATTTTCCAAAACCTGGTACTTCCCAGCCACTTCTTCAAAATTATAGTCAAGGACTTCTTGTTCACCTCTTCAAACTTTAAACTTCATAGTGTTTAGTTTTTAATGTTTAGCTTCTTTTTAATGATTTTTATAAAAGGGTTTGGAAGTTCTGAGGTATTGCAGTATAACTGCGACCCTTTCCCGGTCTCAGTCGTCATTGTCATGCCTCTGGGATTTCCTGATAGGATCTTGACTTCATATCTTAGATGCTAAGTTTATCTATCTGAGTCGTGGTTTATGTTTGGTGTTTTGTTAATGTTCCAGTGTTTTAGTTTTCATTTCCTGTTTTCTTTGATTTGTGAGACTTTGTTTCCTGTTTAATTTCACAATGAGCTTCAGTTTTATGACACTAGTTTCTTGGTGTTTTTTTTCTTCTGGTTTCTAGTGATTAACACAGTTTTGTGGATGAGTTTTGGTTTGCATCATCTAACTGTACTCAGTGTTTCTGTTTGTGCCCTCTTCTGTTTTTACACCTCGGGCTGTATGTGTTTCCTTGTCTCTTACATTTGGTTTATTGTTGGTATTCCTGCCTCCTTTAGTTATTTCCTGTGGTACTTTGATGGTTTTGTTTTCTTTGTGTATAACTGCGGTTTCCTTGCTGAGTCATCTATGAATGTTTCTTCTGTGCACCCTTTCTTTTGTACATTACTGCTTTCTTCACATTTTTCTTTTTACATTTTTCTTAATTTTGAACCTATGTTATGACAGCATATTTTAAAGCCTTACTCTTTGATTCATTCTAAGGTTTTTCCTTTTATTCCACTGACTAAACTGTTTTTTTTTTCACAGTTAGTCTTAGTTTGAGTAACACCTTTGATTTGAAATAGGAAGTTTGGGCTTAGCCAAACTGTGTTTACAAAACAGCCAACAACACATGGGTATAGTTTATGGTAGGCATGGTAGGAATATGTTCCCACCACCACTAATTTGATCTTAATGGCATATGTTTAAATAAAATACTGTACACTGGCAGGGGAATGTCCAGGGGTGGAGGGAAATATAACCACACCCACCCCAGGTGCCCCCTGTCAAGTTGTCTTTTGCGATATTATTTATTTGATTTTTTTCAGTTTGTGTGCTCAAATATATGACTTTACAGGATAGCTTTTTTCAGATTTGAACTAACCAATAATCTGAGTTTTTGATGTATCTGTCTCAAATCACAGATCCGGATTCATTTTTATAGAGAGGGCTGTGAAAATTTCAAGCTTTTATCTTGAAGTATTTTTGGGGGGGTCTTTTTCTGGCTTTATTGGATAGGTACAGTGAAGACTGACAGGAAAGCAGAGGGAGAGAGAGGGGAAGACATGCAGCAAAGGGCTGCGGGTCGGACTCAAACCGGGCTGGCCGCTTTCAGCCATATGGCATATGGTCGCCCGCTCATCCCACTGAGTTAAACTGGCACACTCGGCTTTTATCTTTGGTAGTTTCTGGGATATTCATGTCAAACGTTGTCTCTGAAAATCTGGAATACAAAAACTACCACAGACTGTCCAGGATCTCGGTGATGCCATGATGCTACGCTCAAAAAAAATAATTAATTGGATGAAGGTAATTTTATCTTGCCACTTATATTCCATCTAAACAAATCATGTTATATTAATCCATATTGGTTGTGTTGTGTCAACACGATATATGTGTGTAGGTTTAACATAATATTAACATTAACATTCAATAACCTCAGTGATTTTCCTGTGGTTTGACATCCTGCAGTTTCCTGTCCAATACCATCGTTCCCTCGAAGCTGGACAGGAAACTGCAGGATCTAGGACTGAGCAGCTCCCTCTGCAGCTGGATCCTTAGCTTCCTGTCTGACAGACGCCAGGTGGTCAGACTGGGCAGCATCACCTCATCCCCCATCACACTGAACACTGGTGCTCCACAGGGGTGTGTACTGAGCCCTCTCCTGTACTCACTCTACACCTACGACTGTACAGCCACTAACAGCTCCAACATCATTGTGAAGTTTGCGGACGACACTACAGTGGTGGGTCTTATCACCAACGGTGATGAGACGGCTTACAGGGAGGAGGTCAGCGCCCTGACCCACTGGTGTCAAGACAACCATCTCACCCTCAACGTCGCACAGACAAAGGAGTTGATAGTGGACTTCCGGAGGTGCAGAGAAGTACACACCCCCATCACCATCAACGGCGCTGCTGTGGAGAGAGTGAGCAGCTTCCGGTTCCTTGGCGTACACCTGGCTGAGGATCTTACGTGGTCAGTACACACAAACAAAACAGTGAAGAAGGCGCAGCAGCGCCTCTTCTTTCTCAGGAGACTGAAAAGATTCGGCATGAGCCCCCGCATCCTCAGGACCTTCTATCGCTGTGCCATTGAGAGCATCCTCACTGGATGCATCACCACCTGGTATGGCAACAGCACCGCCTACAACTGCAAAGCTCTCCAGCGGGTAGTGCGGTGCTCTGAACGGATAATTGGAGGTGAGCTTCCCTCCCTCCAAGACATCTACAGGAAGCGGTGCCTGAGGAAAGCGGGGAGGATCATCAAGGACTCCAGTCACCCCAGCCATAAACTGTTCAGACTGCTTCCATCAGGAAGGAGGTTCTGCAGCATCCGGTCCCGTACCAGCAGACTGAGAGACAGCTTTTTCCATCAGGCCATCAGACTGCTGAACACGTCATAGACACCTCAGCTTCACTACTGGAACTTCAACATTATGCACTCCACACTGTATATAAATGCCACTTGTTTTGCACATATTCAACTCTGTATATTTTATATATTTTATTATTATTATTATTTTATTTTATTTTTTTACTATTTAATTTGTAAAAATGTGTATACACACACACACACACACACACACACACACGTAGGAAAATATTTAGTATACACATCCAGAAATGCATACACTATTATATATTGTACATATATTTATTAGTTTCAGGTTGGCCATTCTTGTATTTTGCTCGTTTGTGTTGTTGTGTTTGCACATCTCTGTTGCTTGTGGGGCTCGCACACAAGAATTTCACTCGCATGTGCTGTGCCAGTGTGCCTGCACATGTGATGTGACAATAAAAAGTGATTTGATTTGATTTTAATGTGATCTTGTGAATTTCGTGAGTCGACTCAAAAAATGAAATTGGGTGGTTGTTACATGCACAAGATCCAAACTTGTAATTTGAACTAAATAATTCCATGTTTCTATGGTGAACGTACTTAAATCATGTAGCATCTGCATGAAATCCAGCAACTTAATTTGTTCTTGTTGAGATGACATGATACAATCCAGTAAGAGTGGCTGGATCCAGGCAACTAACCACTCTTACTGGATTGTATGATGTCATCTCAACAAGAACAAATTAAGTTGCTGGATTTCATGCAGATGCTACATGATTTAATTACGTTCACCATAGAAACATGGAATTATTTAGTTCAAATTACAAGTTTGGATCTTGTGCATGTAACAACCACCCAATTTCATTTTTTTTGAGTGTACACTCAAAAAAATAACTCTTTAAATGAACATAAAAAAATCATGGAAAGAATTTCCACGTGATTAAATTGCTTTATTTTAGCATTATGCAATTCTGTTACTCCAACTTAATGCACTGAAGTTGAATCAACTTAATTAAAGATTGATGAATCAACGTATTTACTGCATTTTGATCCAATATATTTTAATAGTGTTGATCCAACTTAAAGAGTTTTGTTCCAACTCAATTCAGTAGGTTTTCTCCAACTAATTTACTAAATTTGGTCCCAGCTTAAGTTAATTGAGTTGAACCAACTCATACAAATTAAGTTATTCCAACACAAGTCTTTAATGCTAATAGAAAGCAATTTAATCACGTGGAAATTCTTTCCATGATTATTTTAAGTTAATTTAAAGAGTAATTTTTTGGAGCATTTAACAAAGTCTAGAGTCTGGTTAACATACATTTCACTATTACATCTAAAAGGTAAATAAAAATTTGTCATACACATCTTTTTGTTTTCTCCAATTTATTGAATTTATAGCAAATTTCACATAATGTATAAAGAATACATGAAATGCAAGTACAAGTTACATAACAGAAAAAAAGTAGTGGACAAAGTGGAAAGTTAACCTGTTAAAACAATTTTTTAACAACAATGAATGGCTGAAGCAGGTGATTTTCCGATGACCAATACAACTACTTTGAAGGTCAACAGATGCACTTTCAAAAAAGAAAATATCTGCAATTATTTTAGGTTCATGGTCCAGATACATGGTGTAGCTGTTGTAATGGGAACATTTCTCAACAAGAAAATAGCGTTTTGAGAACCTGTACTTTGTGTGCTGTTGGATAGTTCGTGTGCATCTAATTCCATAAGAATCTTCTGCAGGACCTCAAAGGTGTACCTGAGTTCCAGAGGGTAGCTCAGGTTCAGTGAATAGACCAGACCAAGCAACATTGTCACTGCAAAAACTACATTGCCCAACTCACCCATCACTTCCACCCCCTCTAGAACAATCACAACATCCTGAGGGTCATCGCCAGGCTCCGCACCCTCTGACCGAATGACACAGATTCCAAAGACTGTCTCTGCTATGGCAGTGGCGATGCTTTTTATCAACTTCCTGTGACAATAAAACAAACAAAAAAAAGATAATGATTTCTCACTAATGTCCATTGCAAACAGTTTTAAAAGTAAATATATGTTTTACATTAATGTAAAATACCTAAAAGCTTTATTCATTCAAGCCTTATAATAATGTAAATGTAATCAAAAATGACTGCCCGATATTTTTCCTGACTCATGAGAAGTTCATTCAATACCTCAACAATGTCCTGTCTTTCAAAATCTTGTGATAGGGGTGACTGTGGCACAGGAGGTAGAGCAAGTTGTCTACTGGTTTAATCCCTGGCTTCTCTAATCTGATACTAAAACTATCAATGGGTAACATACTGAACCCCAAGTTGCTCCTGATACATCCATTGAAGTGTAAATGTTACATAAAAATCTTGTATGAATGTGTGTATGAATGAGGTTATTATAATGATATTATAATAATGATAGTATAAAACACTCAAGAATGGTGTGTGTAGTATCCAGTGAGAAACTTAAAGCTCTTACTTTTCCTATTGGTAGAACCTCAAAATCCCATCCTTTCGTGAACCTCGGGACCAAAAATTGTCCCGCCCCAAAAGTGCTCTAAAAATGTTATATATTAATATTTTTTTCTACTTTAAATTAGTCAATCTTTTAAAACTACTTCTGCTTAAAATATCCATGTCAAGTTTTAATTATATTTTCATTGTTTTAACCCTTTAAATCCCAGTTTGATTACATGAGCGCCCTGTTTTTTTAGCCCCAAAAAACAAAAGAACTAAATATTTTCCAAAAAAAACATTTGAAGTAATATTTGTTTGTTATTATAATTAGGCCTTTAGATGGACCAAAGATTGGCACCAACATTCATTTCGATCCACTTTTATTTTTTTTGCAGGAGCGCATTTCATAAAATGCACACACTATCTGTCCTAATCGACCACGCCCAAAAAAGTGCTATAAAAAATTTATATATTAATATTTTATTCCACTTTAAATTAGTCAACCTTTTAGACCTACTTCTCCTTGAAATATTCATGTCAAGTTTTAATTACATTTCGCGGATTTTAACCCTTTATATCCCGGTTTCGTCACATGAGCGCACTGCTTTTTTTGCCCCAAAAAACTTAAAACTTGAATATTTTCCAAAAAAACCATTTGAGGTAATATTCAATTGTTATTATAATTAGGCCTTTAGATGGACTAAAGATTGGCACCAACAGTCATTTCGATCGCCTTTTTTTTTTTTTTTTCAGGACCAGAAAATGGTCTCCAGGCGGCAAATGCTGCTCCTCTAGGCCGAAAAAAGTGCATCTTCCCGGGGTAAGTCGCGACGATCACCGGGGCACGATCACCGGGGACTCCTTTTTCCAGCACACACGTCCGATACCACGTGACAACAAATACGTCATTTCCTGTTGACTAAAAAAAAAATAAATAAAAAAAAAAAAATGCACCCTCTCACGGTCCTAGGGACCGAAAATGGTCCCGCCCGATCAGCGGGCGAAGCCACTGCTGCACGCCGGGAATCAGGCTTCCTTTCCCGCAGGTCTGTTTAAGCAGCCCGCTGTTTTCCAGCAGGGGTCAAATGTGAAGCAAGGGCGCCACCCGGTGGACAAATAAAAAAATTACAACTCTAAGGCCTCCTCCAAAATGAAAATGAAACTTAAACATCGACGATCCCTTTGACCGTAATTAATTTGCAGTGAAAAATAGCGTTTATAATGGGTTTCAAGGGGCAGAAATCGGCCACGAGGTTCGATAGTGGATGTATGCCTTTTATTCAGCCATTTAAGCTCATTTAAAAAACTCAGACTGAAATTTTAAAATAAAATGGGAAAAAAATACATGTTTGAAAATTTGGCTATACTCCATTAAACACAGTGGAAATGGCGTGGAATTAAAAAACGCAAAGGCCACGAAATGGTCCCAGGTTCTACAGAGGGTTAAAAGGTATTTTTTACAGCCACCGGTAATTTATAGGAAAACCCCATCCCTGAAACTTTTTGTATGTAGTTCAAGCTTATCTTTGATCATCTCCTTAGTTAAGGATACAGGCAAGTTAACATACCAGGTAATTCTTCACCAGCTTCTCAGGATCTTCATTCAGGTACACGCAAAGACCTTTGGCGATGTATTCTCTTCTGATTTCAACAGCATCAGTCTTTATACACAGAGGGGGAAAAAAACAAATATATACGGAAATCCATCTCAACGACCTAGCAGTGGGATTAAAGAACTTTTAGTTGAATTACCAGGAATTTGTGAGAAATACAGAGGCTATTGTTTTACGGTCTTAATCTTTTCAAATAGTATTTATGCATTTTAGACAAGTCTGTCATTTTAATATTGTTTTGTAATTTGTGTATTAATTTACACAAATTACCTTTTCATAAGACCCTTATGAAAAGGAAACCGAGGGAACAGATTACCCTGCCCGGGATAGGGTTACCGGGGCCTCGCCCTGGAGCCAGGCCCGGGGAGGGTGCCCGAGGGCGAGCGTCTGGTGGCCGGGCCTTAGTCCATGGGGCCCGGCCGGGCACAGCCCGAAGAGGAGACATGGGCCCATCCTCCCACAGGCTCACCACCCGCAGGAGGCGCCATAGGGGTCGGGTGCATTGTGTGCCGGGTGGCAGCCAGGAGCGGAGGCCCTGGCGGACTGACCCCCGGCTGCCAAGACTGGCAATAGGGACATGGAATGTCACCTCTCTGGTGGGGAAGGAGCCTGAGTTAGTGCGTGAGGTTGAGAGGTACCGGCTAGATATAGTCGGGCTCACCTCTACACATGGCTTGGGCTCTGGAACCAGTCTCCTGGAGAGGGGCTGGACTCTGTCTCAGTCTGGAGTTGCCCTTGGTGAGAGGCGGCGGGCTGGGGTGGGTATCCTAATATCCCCTCGGCTTGCTGCCGGTACGTTGGGGTTTTTCCCGGTGGACGAGAGGGTTTGTTCCCTGCGCCTTAGGGTCGGGGAACGGGTCCTGACTGTCATCTGCGCTTATGCGCCGAGTGGCAGTTCAGAGTACCCAGCCTTCTTAGAGTCCCTGGGGGGGGTGCTGGAGGGTGCTCCACCTGGAGACTCTGTTGTCCTGCTGGGAGACTTCAATGCTCACGTGGGTAACGACAGCGAGACCTGGAGGGGCGTGATTGGGAGGAACGGCCTCCCTGATCTGAACCCGAGCGGTGCTCTGTTATTGGACTTCTGTGCTAATCACAGTTTGGCCATAACGAACACCCTGTTCGAACATAAGAGTGTCCATAAGTGCACGTGGCACCAGGACGCTCTAGGCCGTAGGTCGATGATCGATTTTGTAATCGTATCAGCAGACCTGCGACCATATGTTCTGGACACTCGGGTAAAGAGAGGGGCTGAGCTGTCAACTGATCACCACCTGGTGGTGAGTTGGATCAGGTGGCGGGGGAAGACGCTGGACAGACCTGGTGCACCTAAACGCGTAGTGAGGGTGTGCTGGGAACGTCTAGCAGAGGCCCCAGTCCGCGAGATCTTCAACGCACACCTCCGGCAGAGCTTCAACAGCATTCCGAGGGAGACTGGGGACATTGAGTCCGAATGGACCATGTTCAGCATCTCCATTGCCGAAGCTGCTGCATTGAGCTGCAGCCGCAAGGTGGTTGGTGCCTGCCGTGGTGGTAATCCCCGAACCAAATGGTGGACACCAGAGGTGAAGGGAGCCACTAGGCTGAAGAAGGAGTCCTATCGGGCTTGGTTAGCCTGTGGGACTCCGGAGGCAGCCGACAGGTATCGACAGGCCAAGCGGAATGCGGCTCGGGCGGTGGCTGAAGCAAAAACTCGGGTGTGGGAGGAGTTCGGAGAGGCCATGGAAAAAGACTTTCGGACTGCATCGAAGAGATTCTGGCAAACCGTCAGACGTCTCAGGAGGGGAAAGCGGTGCTCTACCTGGACTGTGTATAGCTAGCGGAGCGCTGCTGACGTCGACTGAGAAAATTGTCAGGCGGTGGAAGGAATACTTCGAGGACCTCCTTAATCCCACTGACACGTCTTCCGAGGAGGAAGCAGAGTCTGGGGATGAGGGGAATGACCCGCCAATTTCCGGGGGCGAGGTCACTGAGGCAGTTAAACAACTCCTTGGTGGCAGAGCCCCTGGTGTTGATGAGGTCCGCCCCGAGTTCCTGAAGGCTCTGGACGTTGTAGGGCTGTCCTGGTTGACACGCCTCTGCAATGTTGCGTGGAGATCAGGGGCAGTACCTGTGGACTGGCAGACCAGGGTGGTGGTCCCCATCTTTAAGAAAGGGGACCGGAGGGTGTGTTCCAACTACAGGGGGATCACACTCCTCAGCCTCCCTGGGAAAGTCTATGCCAGGGTGCTGGAAAGGAGAGTTCGTCCGTTAGTCGAACCTCGGATACAGGAGGAACAATGCGGTTTCCGTCCTGGTCGCGGAACACTGGACCAGCTCTTCATCCTCTCCAGGATACTTGAGGGTGCATGGGAGTTTGCCCAACCAGTCTACATGTGTTTTGTGGACTTGGAGAAGGCATTCGACCGTGTCCCTCGGGGTGTCCTGTGGGAGGTGTTGCGGGAATATGGGGTGTCTGGCCCATTGCTACGGGCCATTCGATCCCTATACAACCGTTGCAAGAGCTTGGTTCGCATTGCCGGCAATAAGTCGGACTCGTTCCCGGTGGGTGATGGGCTCCGCCAGGGCTGCCCTTTGTCACCGGTTCTGTTCATAATTTTTATGGACAGGATTTCTAGGCGCAGCCAAGTGGCGGAGGGCTTTCGCTTTGGTGGCCTCAGAATCTCATCTCTGATTTTTGCAGATGATGTGGTTCTGTTGGCTTCATCGGGTGAGGGCCTCCAGCTCGCACTGGAACGGTTCGCAGCCGAGTGTGAAGCAGCGGGAATGAGGATCAGCACCTCCAAATCTGAGGCCATGGTTCTCAGCCGGAAAAGGGTGGAGTGCCCACTCCGGGTCGGGGATGAGTTCCTGCCCCAAGTGGAGGAGTTCAAGTATCTCGGGGTCTTGTTCGCGAGTGATGGGAGAAGGGAGCCGGAGATCGACAGACGGATTGGGGCTGCAGCTGCAGTAATGCAGACGCTGCACCAGTCCGTCGTGGTGAAGAGGGAGCTGAGTGTAAAAGCGAAGCTCTCAATTTACCGGTCGGTCTACGTCCTATGGCCACGAGCTGTGGGTAGTGACCGAAAGAACGAGATCGCGGATACAAGCGGCAGAAATGAGCTTCCTCCGAAGGGTGGCTGGCCTCTCCCTTAGAGATAGGGTGAGAGGTTCGGCCATCCGGGAGGGGCTCAGAGTAGAGCAGCTGCACACCGGCTCACTCCTTGGCGGCCGCTTGTCGGGGCCTGGGGCCTGGGGCTCGCTCGGGCCCCTTTGGAGGTGGGGTGCCCCCGGCCTCTCGGCCTGGGGCTCGGTCACTCAGGCACAGCTGGGGGCCGGCGGAGCTCACGGGCGCGTCACTGCAACTCCCCCTGACTTCTGCTCCGCGGCTGCTGGGCGAGCCCTCATCTGGGACTCTCCTCAGCTCTTACTGGAACAGTGGCGCGGCTGCCCCTCTGTTGGTCTTCCATGGTCTCTTGTGTTCTGGGGGCCTCTGGATGTCTGGAGTTTTGATCTCCTCCATACCCGCTTCACACCCTGGAGGAGAGGGCTGTGGCCCCCCCACACTCCCTAGCAGATCATTACATGGAGAAACCTTTGGAATGCAAGCATGCTGATCCACACAGGTATGCACACATGGGTATTCACAGACGCGGACTAAAGCTTTCTTGGCTGCTGCCTCAAAGCACACTGTGCGCTGTCTATCTTGCGTGCTGCACAATATCGTTTATTATTTAGTAAATATTGATATCTATGACTAGCTAGTTTATTGTGATGGTGCTTTGTTTTCTCTATTATTATGTTACTCTTTGTTGTTTGCTGTCTCCTCTGTTTGTTTTTTTTGTTTGTTTGTTTTTTTTTTCTCCATACAGGTGACCCAGGAGTTCTTTTTTTTTTTCTCTCTCTTCCCCCCCCTTCTCACCGTCTCTTCTCCCCTTTGGTTTTCTTTCTTTCTCTCCCCCTCTTTCTCTCATTCATTCCCCCTGTCCTATTTATTTAAAAAAAAAAAAAAAAAAAAAAAAAAAAGACAAAGGATGAACTGAAGCTCTGCCATCACGTAATGTCGCATACTGCTGTTTCTGATGTCATTTAAAAAAAAAAGAAAAAAAAAAGAAAAAAAAAAGAAAAAAAGAGTAGAGCAGCTGCTGCTCCACATCGAAAGGAGCCAGCTGAGGTGGTTCGGGCATCTGACAAGGATGCCCCCTGGGTGCCTCCTGGGTGAGGTGTTCCAGGCATGTCCCACCGGGAGGAGGCCCCGGGGCAGACCCAGGACACGCTGGAGAGATTATATCTCTCGGCTGGCCTGGGAACGCCTTGGTATTCCCCCGGATAAGCTGGAGGAGGTGGCTGGGGAGAGGGAGGTCTGGGCCTCTTTGCTTAGGCTGCTGCCCCCGCGACCCGGCCCCGGACAAAGCGGATGAGGATGGATGGATGGATGGATGGTGTATTAATTTAATCATGCCATACCCCCAATTCAAGAAAGTTTAGATGATGTGTACATAAAATCAGAATGCAATGTTTTCTTGGTCTCAAAACTATATGTCACCTACAAATGAATATATTACATTTTTAACATAGGAATGTGATAATTTTTAAGAAAAATATTAGCTCACCATGAATTTGATGAACTGGCCTGCCAGCTCTCCAGACCTTTCACCACCTGATAAGATTAAACATTTATTATCTTTACAGGAGGGAACTGCAAGTCTCCAAGTTTATTAAGTAGAAAAATATTAAATTTCAAAAAAATTAAAAAACAGGAAAACATATCTGTTCATGTTTTGTCTTTCCTCCTCAGTGTACTAAAAACACATAAATTGTTAAATAAACCACTGTCCATCAGTTGCAACTTACAAACTTACAAATTTCAACAACCCACACGTAAAATGTAAATTTATCACAACAGTCTCTGTGGTAGAGCCAAACTAGCTTATGTGCAGAGGTTAAGTTATAAACAATATCTATATTTGGAGTAGCTAAGTCTTTCATATTAGGCTATCATGCTAGCATGACATTGTGCTATATTCTTGCACTAACGTGTTAGCTAGCTAGAATGGCATAAACAAACAGATATTTTTTTAAAAAAAAAAACAAAAAAACAAATGTGAATAAATAGAACTGAAAAGAATCGACAAACTAATGATACCTTTGTGCAAAAAGTATTTTCATCAAGATGGATGAAGATAGATTCACTCTTACCTTTCCAAGATGACCGTGAAGCAAACCATGTGCTTTCCTGCCTCTTGTTGTTTAGAATCTCACGTGATCTTGTGATATCGCGAGTCTTTAAGGCAGCTAACCACTCTTGTTAGATTTTATCATGTCATATCAACAAGAATAAATTTAAGAGGCGCTAAGTTGGTAAATTTCTCGTAGATCTTATATGATTTTATTATGTTCACCTTAGAAACATAAATTCATTGTGTTCAAATTACATGTTAGAGTCTTGTAAATGCAATAACCACCAAATTTCACTTTTTTGAGTGTACGGCCCGAGAAGAGATCCTCTAAGAAACCATCGACTGCCTTGTAAGGAGCATGCACAGACATTACAGGAGTGCATATAAGCACATTGCTGAGCCACATTAAAAAACAAGTCTGTGTTTTCCATTTTATTGAATCTAGGCCTGAAAAGCTTGATGATTTAGGTTTTCAAATGTTTCTCAACAATCCAATTTAGATTTTCACCTGAAATATTTCATTCATCAGGCTGTATAAATTCAATTTTCTCCTAATTTTTTGCAGCTGTGTATTTCACTCATCCGGCACCCTTAATATTTCTAATTTCACTGCCCTCACACATTTCAAGTTTATTATTATTCGCTCTTTACCAATATTGTCTCTCCTCTGTATTACTAGCTATGAGCCGGCTATTTTGGAAATAGATCTGAGTCTTGTTAACTGGTTTGTAATGAACATCAGGCTGACATATTAATGGATTTTATGGCTGCAGCAACTGCTGCAAGGAGCATAGTTTTATTATCCCTGTAAATACAAGTTAGAAAGTGGTGCCTCCTGCATTGATTAAGATGGTGATGGCAGTCGTGATTATGGATTAAATAATGACTGTAACTGTATTAATATTTCAGCAAGTGTAAAATTATAGCTAATAACACAGACAATTAGGTCTCATCAAATAAGATTTACCCAATTAAATAAACCATAACATATTCCACATCACTTTACTCCACTAGGTATGTACTTTCCACTTTCTCTGCATCATGTTTAGGGTCAGTCTGCTTGTCTGTCTTTTGAGTTGTTTCCTGTTTTACTTGGTACTTGTGACAGTCTTCATTTGGACTTCCTGACAGATTCATGTTTTATTTTCCACTTTTTATTTCTCACTTTTCCACCTTGCTTCCTTTCTTCATTTTTTCCTTGGCTCTTGTGTTCCTTGGGATCACTTTTGGATCACTATATTACATTCACAGACTCTGCTTCACATAGGCAGCAGTTTTGTTGACTGGAGAGTATGTTAGTTTAAAAAATAACTTTATTTATCCGTAAATTTAAGAATAACTGGCTGAAGGCCTAAGCTTGTTTTTCTTTTACTTTCCATTCTGAAGTGAGGACAAATTGTTTAGAGTCCTCCACAGTTTGTATACTCCAGCAGTGTGCTGCACCTCTTTTATAATTTGAAGGAAAAAACACTTTTCCAAAGGTTAAATCTGAGAAACCTTGATTAGAGTTCCTCTATCAAGCCACTTCTTTTCTCAAGGTGCATTTTGGAACGCAGATATCCTTCAACATGGTGTCCTGAGAGTGATTTCTATGTCGAGGGAAGGATGAGGACAGAGGAGATGAATAGGCACAAGTTTGAGAAATGATAAAAAGCTTTCTGTGTCCTTTCCCTGGTTACACTCTTGATTCACAGTTGGTTTGAAGTTGGAAAAATAAACCTTGATACACTAAATCATAATTTCGAGGCTGATTCCTTTCAAGGACATCCTTGAAGGAGATGATGACCATGTTGATGGCAAACTTTACCTCTAAGCCTCCCAGTTAACTCACATCATGACAAACTGAAGAAAACCTGATGAGCTCAGTCATTACTGACTTCAGGATTGTTTAGAGGGATCGGCTAACATATTTGGAAACTGCATTTCAATTCAGTTCCGTTTTATTTATATAGCACCAAATCACAACAACAGTCCCCTCAAGGTGCTTTAAAAAAGAAAATCTAAAGTGAAAAAAATGGAAAGTTAGTCAACGAATAATCAAATTTAACAAAATAAATGACATTAGATATCAATTAATCACTAATTAAAATGACTTTTTATTAACGGACTATGTGTTTAAATGCAGGTGCAATCTCAAAGTACACACACATGCTTTCTTTAAGACCACAGTACAGCCTGGATTCATTCAGTTTCAGGACAATCCTGTCGGTGGCAGCATTGGTCAGCACAAACACTCAAAAAGTTATGCAGCAGGTTTTGAATGAAAATAGGCAGGAAGGGGAAAAACAAGTTGCTTTCTGCACACTAAAAATTAATTTGGAATTAATCTAGTAAGCTGTATCTGAAATGTTGCACACAAAGCATGATGGCTGCTCATTGTTAACATGTGCAGTGATAAGGTTTTACAGCCCCGTGGGTATTCAGCTGACATTAATAAGACAGGAATGCTCTCTGAGTGTTACAATCACCTGGAAAATAAATAATTTACTCAATAAAATTAATGTGTGTACAGTTGTTGTTTTGCCTGTATCTGTATGAGTGAACTTTGTCTTAATGGGGCACCTTACGTTTCTGTGCATATGTTTTTCCTCAGGGAGGGTGCAAACTGTCTTTGTGTCCTCAAAGGGCGAGTTTTAAACAGTCTTTGTAAATGACAAGAAACCCCACATCAAGCAACCTGCTGCTTTATGAGAGTGGAAGGCAGAAGCTATCTGCCCTCCTTTAGCTCCAGCTCCTCAGGTTTAAGAGACAAACACCAACTCTACTTTTAAGGTCAGGGTTTAAACTTTCCATTGTGATAAAGCTTACAGTCAGAGCTGGATCAGGTGACCCTGAGACCTCATTTGGATAGATCAAATTCAAATTCAGACCCTTGTAGCTGTTGACGGGTCTCTGAATTGAGGGATAGAGCAGAAAGAAAAGCAGCATTTCTGGGCATTTATACTCCTATCAGATTAATGTACAGTACTGCGCAAAAGTCTTGAGTCACTCTTTATTTCTTCATATGTTGTTCAGTTATCTAGACTTTCTTGTCATTTTTAAAGCAATAGTTCGCCAAGCTTTCTAAAGGTCTTTGAAAGTTTGTCTTTGGACATTGGCTTTCTCACTCGTTTTCAATCCAGTCCTTTTACCTGACCATTTTCAGAGGATTTGTTTGTTTGTTTGTTTTTTGTTAAGTCACTTAATACATATCTATGAATCATTCACACACACATAAAGCCCCCCAACTCAAGGGAGGGAGCAGTTTTGTGTCTATACATAACAGAAAACTTACCAAAGAACCAATTTTAAGTTAGATATTAATTTCTTTAGCTAAATCAATGAGAAATGTCAAAAATAGCACATTTTGACAGGAATACGATAGCAGTTTTCCCAAACAACTCTTAGCTGAAAACTTGGCATATCCTGGTAGGGTGTGCAGTGCCTCCTTAAAAGTTTAATGAAACTGGAAAGGTGGAGGACAAAAAGAAGACGTGGCAGATCTAGAAAAAACAAACAAACAACAATCTACAGCAGATGAACATTATCTGGAAGTCACGTCGTTAAGAAATAGCAAAATAAATCCAGCAAAGACCTGACACAGGACCTGAGAGATGCACCTGGCAGTTATCTGCATCTAGCCTGGGCCTCAACATCTTTGAAGCAGTGAGTGATCATCTCAGCAGAGAACAGAACCTAACACAGTGAACATTCATAGAAGAGTGATGAAATGTCCTTTGAGAAGCCTGCAGACTACTTAAAGAAGTTACAAGAAAGCTTGTCTAAGAGAGTTTAGGCTGGGAAGTAAAGGTGGTTGTACCAAATTTTAACTTTCAAGAAACTCTGTATTGGCCTCATATTCTATATTTCCACGTATGTTTGCAGATATTTCAAGAAATTGCTGCACCTATTTCCAGTTTTCCTAAAGAAATATGAAGAAATGCAAGATGGATCAAGGCTTTCAGACTACTGTGTCTCCTGTGGTGATGCCTTTGGAAATAATAGCGTACCATATTTTTCGGACTATAAGGCGCACTTAAAATTCTTAGATTTTCTCAAAAATCGACAGTGCACCTTATAATCCGGTGCGCCTTATGTATGAATTCTGGTTGTGCTTACTGACCTCGGACCGATTTTACGTGGTACATGAGAAATCTGTGAAAAAATGTTTTAGTATGACTTTGGTAAGCTACAAAGCTGCACCGCTTGATGGATTGTCAGAGCATTATCCGGGTCCAAACTCCGCTTCAGGTCCCAAAGTCAAACGAGCACTGCAGCATCAATGAGAGTAAAAAACTGTCTAAATTCTTTTATCTTTAATAAAATCATCAGCGTTGCTGCTTTACCAGGTGTAACAATTACGTTTAACATCCAGGCATCTATGAAAACTGAATTTATTAAATTTAACTGAGTTAGAAGTTAGTAGGAAGTTAGCTTGCTAGTTTCCACCTAAACATGATATAGCATGTTCTGACTGAGAGATTTCTGAAAAAATTAAAACAGACAGCTCTGCTTTTACGTCCAACATAAATGAAGACTGAAAACTAAACAGCAGTGACGTTTGTAGGGTTACTGAAGTTGGACTAGCTGGTATATAATGATGTGCTATCTGATCGCTAGCGACATAGCTATGTTAGCATAACATAAACACAGTAAAGCTGGAGGATGAATGCTAACTTTTTTCAATTAGATAAAAGTTAACGTGAGGGTTCCCTATGGTTAGGGACAAATGCAATCGCATGGCAGGATGCTGTAAACGGACCAAACGTCAGTCAGGAGAACAACTGAGATAATCCATCCACAATAAGAGGTTGGTCATTAATATATTGCAACAACATTGGAATAGAGTACCTGCTGGAGAATTTAACATTAATGAATCAATGGTACGGAAGTGGAGGAAGCAAGAACAATGAGTTGAGTAAAGTTTGACTTATCTGACTGTTTTGTTTCGCTTAATGCACCTTATAATCCGGTGCGCCTTATGGTCCGAAAAATACAATACCTGTAAAGTACCTTTGCTGCAGATTCTGTTGACAGGCTTTATAATGAATCTTGAATCGTGAATCTTTTCCTTTCCACATCCTATCATTTTAACTAAGAATGTGTTCTTCATGACTTTACCGATTAAATAAGTAATTAAATTAATAAGTTCTACTGGCTCACTGCACCACCTAGTGGTGAAAACTGGCATTGCAAAAAGTGCAGCCCAGCCTGTGTTTAGCTACAGTGGATTTCTCTTGAAAACAATGCACACGATTTGGATATAAAGTCACAGCAGTTTCTTCACATTCCACTCTAAGTTTTGAGACTGCAGCTGGGAGTCTCAATTTATGGCTCATTCACTCCCTGATGCATTTATATCCCACTATTACACACCATTAACGTGTACTTACTCTCTCTTGTAGTTTGTTTTGTCCAGTTTTTACCCTTACCCTTAAGCAAGGCACTTACTCCTCTCTAATGTAGCTTGTGTATACACCTTACATCAGAACATCCTTAAAAGGCAATCTTTCTGCCTCTTTATGTACTTTGGAGTGGCCTTTAGCTAAATTATGTTGTCATATTTGAACGCGGGGTGTGATTTGCCAGAATTATGTAATTGAGAAATTAGAACAATAATATCCCACCTTCATACCAAACACCCTCAGACCGCAACACAGTTTTCAGCAACCCTCCCCTCGCCCCCCCTCTCTCCGGAAGCCATCTGTGCTGTAATTGGCTGAAACTAAGGGGGAGTTGGAATAAACAACAGTTCCGAGCATTTTCATTGGCCGCTGTCACGTCGCTCGAACTGTTGCCTGGCGATGGGCTCGGAGCTTGTCAACCGCACGATCCAGTTACTGTAGCTGCCTGCTGCAATGAAAATAACGTCGTTGGTGGGTGGATATATTTATATGGGCCTGTTTCCATCGTTTTTCCCCAAAAACAGTGACTGAGTGAGTAGTTTTTTTTTTATCTTTACTTGGGTAACACTTAACCTGCGAGGGTGACTCGGATCTCTTATGTGTTAAGGCAGGCGGGAGGTTTGTTATGCATGTTTTCTGAATCAGCTGGTTCAACAACAACTAGGGAAAAAAACTGTTAATTTCTGTTAAGTTGGCTTCATATGTTTGACTTGTTGGGTTTGCTGTTGCTCTGCATTAAAAATGTGGGCGCTACAGTCAGTCTGTGGGCAGTCATAGCTCCCTGTCTCTCTCACACACGCACACGCATACATATGTGCATATATACACAATTAGATACACAGGCTACAGTTAAAAATGATGATTTGTGACAGCTACATTTCACCTTTGTAGCTGTTAAGAATGTGAGAGACTTGTTATAAGAAGCAACACCACAAATGCAGGTGAGATTTTTACATAAACAGCAGTAAATTTCTTTTCCTTTTTTCAACCATAATTTTATCTTAAATTTAAACTTGTGTCTATTGTTGTTTGCGTAATTGTGTGCAATTAACCCAAAAAAATCACGTTACTCTAAACCTGAGTGACGTTGTTAGATGGATCCCTTTGTTGTTGTTGTTGTTGTTGTTGTTTTTTCTACAAATTTCCACCACTTTGTCAAATTTTAATCATCAGAAAGACACAATTCTGCATAAATACTAGTGCACTGATCATATGAAGAGATTTTGGAGGTTCTGCATTTTCAATTCCACGCACCACGCATGAGTCATGCTGTTGATAGAGACAAAATATACGATCTACAGCCATGCACTGTGCATTCCTGATCATATTATCCTTCCAGGAGTGGGCCTGGTGGGTTAGTTGGCAAAAATCTGCTTGGGAAAAACAATAGGCTTGCATGCCACCTCATGTAGGCTGCAAGCTGAAATGGACCAAAGGAAGCACAGAAACACACTCATGAGTGAAAAATAAAAGGCATTTTCTGCGAGGTGAAAAGTGTTTGAGTTTAGCCTACAGTTGAGGGTTTGCTGCTGAGTAAGATAAGGGAGTAACAGACCACACAGCGATATTTGGTGTTCAGGGAGACTCAGTTTATTTTGGTGCCGAGGTTTTTGCATAGTGATGAGCAGCTCCTGTGCCCACAGCTCTGTAGGAGATTGCAAGTGTGTGTGTGAGTGTGTGTGTAGGCTACACAAGTCCTTGAGCTTTCCAGCTAGGAGAAGATGAAATGGAGAAAGTGGTATCTGGAGTCTTATCTGATTCAATAAAGAGTGTGTGGATACCAGAGGAAATCCTTTGATCACGTTCAAAATGCGTGCGGTGCCCTTTCACTCTCTCTAAACAGGTAGGAATTTACTATTTTCACCATCATTTTCATCAGGTTCTGTAAACTATAATATGGAACCTTTTTATTTACTTAATTTATACTGACGAGACAGTCCACTGATTTCACACATTCGCGTCTATTCGCTCGGTATGTGGAGCCTGCACAGGCTGTTAATACCCTTGTGCAGTGTCTTCTGTGGCTCTAGAGGAGCTTCGTCAAGTCTTGAGAAAATAACCCTTGTGATATGATCAGGGTTATCTTTAGTAAAGCTGAAGATATCAATTAGCTGGGAGAAAGCCTGTGTTTTAAAAATGTGGGCATGGAGATCGAGAAATGAGGGCGTGCAGGCAAAGGAGGACGAGTGATAGATTGTATTAAACTGCTTTCTGGGAATTGGATCCTGCTTTTTTATTTTAATAGGGACCAAAAGTTGGGACATTTCAGCCCCTTCTTCACCCATTTTGATTATTGTTCTTTCTAGTCACCCTTTCTAAACTCCTCCAGCTTAATAAAAGGGACCTATACAAAGCAGGAATCACCCTTTAACTAAAGGATTGCTAGTTTTGTGACACAGATTCATTTTTTCTCAAGCTTTCGTGAATTCAGTATCGGTAGATTTTCTTTTAACTCTGAGCTAAGAGGGCTCTTTATCTATTTTGATTTGGTGCATTGTTTTCCTGCAGGTGAAGACGAGGCACTGACGGAGGCATGTGACGGATATTATGGCTTACATCAGGCGTTCGCCTCTCAGGAGCCGACAGCTGGCCGACTCATGCAGTCCTGTAGCCGGGGCCCCCGAGCCTGAGCTCCACCCACCTCACACAGCATACCTTTTGACTTCATGAAGATCCCTGACCTTGGTGATGTAATGAATAAATTTGAAGTCCTTGGGATTGTGGGTGAAGGTAAGTGCGGTCATTTACTTGCTGAAAAGCCTGTTTTGTGCGATTGTTTTTCAGTCTGCAGTAGATAGTAAGAACTAGTCCAGTCCAGCCTTTCATGCACACTTGCATGGCTTTTTAGTGAGCCATCGGTTGATTGTTTTTAACCAATTTGCCTGCAGAACAAGCCCATTAAAAGCCTGACCTTTACAGCTTATTAAGGTCAAGGGCGTCTGTTTTATATTTATTTATCCAAAAGAATTTAAATGTGACAAACTGAAGCTAGATGCTTTAATGTGATTCATACTTTCATGTTCTTATTGGATAAATGAAGTGGTGGTTTGGGGATTTCTTTTGCTTTATTGTAGTAAATATCAGCAGGGCATGGCTGTGTGATAGTTAAATTCCCCTGAAATGCTTCTCCTGGCTTTTGTTTTGCCTTGAGCTACTTGGTTGATAGAAAGTGGCAGTAGCCCTGAAGGGAGGCCACCCACACGTCCTAGTTTTTACACCCTTACTCTTCTACTCCCACGTCTTAGAAGTTTTATAATGCGTGGCAGAAAGACGCGGGGAAATCTCGAGCTGGATTTTAAAAGCTGCGTGCCTGTCCGATGATGCGCCGGTTGGGAAGGAAGTCAGCACTTTTAGTGTCACATTAAACTGTAAAAGTTGTAGAAATTTTCCTGCTCATCTCCCCGTTTCCTGCCGTAGCACTCATTGCACTGTATGCTCCGCTTGATCCCAGCATCATAGATTTTTCCTCAGTGATCTTGAGGTCAGTCAGTTTTGTTAATGATTTAGTACTAAGTGCTAAGTGCATGCAGCTCACCCCAGCAATTAAAAATACACTGAATTATGTGCAGTTATCTCCAGCTCTTCATTGAAGGACGGAAATGAACGGGAGAAATTATTTTCCATCTTTTAATACTTCAGGCACGTTTTGCAGCTTTTTGTGCACTAATTTAGTAGGAATGGGGTAAGAGATGTGGCTAATGTGTCCCTGCTTTACTAATGACATACAAAATGTCCTAAATTGTCATGAAACCAGGCTGCATACACCAAAAAAATCCTGTCCAGTTTGGTTTCTTGTTAGTCAGTGGATTTTTCACTGGTGGCGGTCATGCTTGCTGGAACCGCTGGAAGTACATGTGAAGATTAAAGCCAAACTAAGATGCTGAAGGTGGCTGATTTAGTGAAAATAAACAAGAGTTTAAGGATGCTGTTGTGTATGGTTATGGTGGTTATGCTATGTGCACAGCACATCCTCAGTCCAACATATAGCTTGATGTGTTATTACACGTTTCTTACTCACCACTGTCTTCTGGGTGGCGCGTACCCAAGATAATTACACGTTCAAGAGGTGAAATTGAGTCTTGGATTATATTAATAATAATAAAGACACAAGTTAAAATTGTTACAGTTGTATAAATAATACATAGACCCCATAGCTTTAGTCTTTAAAGTGTGTTCGACTGTAGAGCAGATAACTTCTCAGCACTGATGTTCTCGTAAAGGAGCACAGATCCATTCGTCATATGTCTGCTTGGTCCAAGAATTCCTCTCGAACCCTCGGGGGATGCATGTGTGTGACTGCCAGGGTCGATAACATCAGATCTACAGTAGCTTGCCAACACTTGTGTCCTACTTTCTGGACCACCTGTCCTTTTTATAAAGGGGAGGGGGGGGGGGGGGTTAGTTCATGTGTAGTTCATGTGTAGTTCATGCGAACATATAGGAAGCATTCGAAGGGGTTATTTCAAAAGCTTTTCTCTTCTCAGTTGGAGTAATACTCCTTGTTTGTTTATGGCTGTAGATCATGGTGGCATGTTAATTACAGAGTTTCAAGCTGATTTTGTGTTTTATTATTTACTATTATTGATTCTACTTGAAAGAAAAAGTTACTCTGAATGGATGAATAAACAGTAAAGGAAATTAAAGTAATCTTGCTTTTTGCTTCTGTTTCAGGTGCCTATGGTGTTGTTCTGAAGTGCCGACACAAGGTAAGGTTCACATTATTTATGTTTGTAATACACTGTCAATATGAAAAAACGAAGTTTTAAAGGGCAAAAGATTTATGTTTGTCAGCAAAACTCATGAAAAACTAACAGTAAAGCCAGAATGTGCTTATTCCTCTGTGTTGTGGAGCTCTGTTGTTTTCTGTAAAAAACACATAAATGAGTCACGCTGTTGCACTTGGTGACTCGATTGTTCCTTACGGTGAACCGGGGCAGTGTTTTATGGCTCAAGCTAATCTCACATACACTGCTGTAAATACTCACTAGAGCACAAATGTGTATAATTTATGGTCGAACAGTTGCGTTGCTTCTGTTAAAGTAACATTTACAAAAAAGCTACCAGTACTGTGATGATTTCTTTCTTAAGAAGTTAAATATTATACGTGATCTGCTTTAGAAGTGCAATGGGGTAAATAATTATTTGATTTTTGCTCACTTAGAAAGAAATCAACAGTCTCTTGTATTTATGCTAGTTTCATTTTAATGGAGAGAGGGAATATTAACCAAAAATTGAGGGAAAAAATACGTTATATAAAAGTTATACATTGATTTGCATGTTGCTGAGGGAAATTAGTATTTGATCCTCAAGCAAAACATGACACAACTTAGTACTTTGGTAGAAAAACTGTTGTTGTTGCACAACGGTGAGAGGTTTCTTGTAGTAGGTCACCAGCTTCCTTCTTTACAGAAACTCTCTAACTCCTTTCAGTTTCTTGGCTGCTGCTTGGAAACATGAAGCTTCAGCTCCCTCCACATATTTTCTGTAGTGTTGATGTCTGGAGACCAGCTAGGCCACTCCATGACCTTAATGTACTTCTTCTTTAGTTGCCTTGGCAGTATGTTTTGGGTCATTGCCATGCTTAAAGACCCATCCACGACCCATCTTTTTATATGGTTTTAGCTTGTTTTTTTAAAGCATGGTATAACATGATAAAATGGAGCAACAGTGGACATTTTGGGTCATATTTTTGTAACTATATGTTATACTGAAATGAGCGGTATAGCTAATCCAGGGACCTGATTCATACATGTTTGCTCTTGTTTGTGGAGCACCAGCCTTGTCCTTTGAGTGTGGTGGTCAGAGGGTAATGTTGGTTTGCCTGATAAAGAGATAAAGGCTATCTGAATCAGGCCCAGAGAACTTCTGATCTAGATCGTGTTTGTTTTCCAAAGGAGCAAGCACTCCTCACGAACCTGGTCGCACCGTTTTTGTTTAGTGTTGTTGTCGCATTGGGTTACAGTTACAGATGCTCCTGCAGACTGCTGGATAACTGGTTATAGTCCTTTTGTCTCCACTCAGGAGAGCAAGATCTGCTTTGAAGGATAAATTCATTTCTTCCACTACTTAGATTTTTTTATTCACATAAAGGAGACTCTGTTTAAGCAGTTAATTTTTAGGAAAAGAAAAAGGAAATCAAAACAACCACAAAAAAAAAAAAAAAATAGCAGACGACCCACACTGCACACAGCCTTGTCATCTCAGTCCATGTGAGGAAGAGGCTGTGCCAGGAATTGACAGCAATCCAGTATGAATAAGAGAGGCTAACTACCTCCTACTTACAGAGATCTGCAAGAAGGAGACAAAAACACTTTCTCAGCCTCTCCTATCAAAATCCTCAGCAGGTTTTTTTTACTTGCTCTACAATTACCATGCATCTGCCTTCATTTTATCATGTTTATTACAGAAGTGATATTACTCTGTTTATCCAGTGGCCTGGTGTCTAATGCCAGGCAGTTAGCTTAAATGTTATAACAAAAATAAAAAGACAACAACACAAAGGGTTGATGTTGAGGGAGGAAAAATAGGAGCGAGGATATAAATATTATTCAAACTGATTGATCACAGGCCGAGGCGTTCGCAAATGCCAATGTCTCCGTTTTCGAACAACAGAACTCACATCAATAAACCGCCGTTAGGTTCGCACCACAGATGGCGGCTGCTGTCTGCAACGCTCTCGGTATTGTCTTCATTTGTGCGAAAACCCGTCAGCGTCAAAATTCAGCAACAAAAGTTTATCAGAACAGGATGAAATAAAGCTCAGCGTCAGCGTACATCTGCCAGGCTGATATGTTGCCTAATCAGAGACGGAGGAAGTTTTGACAAGGTTTAGGTAGCTCTATCCTAAACCTCATCAGAGCTTTGTTTTTAAAAAAATAATGCTGATTTTGGTATAGTCCTCAGATGTCTGCGTGTACGGCTCTGCTCAGAAGACATTATACCTGAGCGTGATATTCTTCTGTACTCTATATTTTATTTTACACATTGATTTAATTTGGATTTAATGACACAAACATCAAGCAGAGATGATGATTGTTTAGCTGGTAGAGGAACATTTGGGGGTTAAAGCCTGATTAATCCACGAAGGAGATGGTGGATCTCAACTTAAGCTAAAGGAAAGTGTAGTTGTTGGATGCAATACATGTAGCTTTGTAAGGTAACAATATTCATCTTGCAACATGATACTTACTTACCTCCAGTTTAGCTTTGAAGACACAGATCTGTAGAAACTGTTGAGCTAATCAACCAATAATGGCTGAATGCTCGTGATCTCGGAAGATTTTGCCGTTCTAGTGACTCTCAGATACGAGTGCATTGTTCCTCAATGAGACTCATGTTTTTCTGTTCGTGATGCAATAATAGTGCTTTGGGTAAAAATACACACGTGTATATTAACGAGCTACATCACGAAACGCATTTTCATTAGTTGGTAAAGCGTTTTTGGAATGCATTTTTAATTAGATCATTATTTGGTAAAAAATGATTTCTCGAAACAAACGAGCCCCCAGAAGCCTGACATTTTGTCACACATTGCCTGGGCCTTTTGTTGGTTAGAAACTCAGTAATATATGCATTTTTGATGGAATTTCTGCTGGTGACTTTATTGGTTGATGTGTGAAAGCACCGGAGGATAAATGCTCTGGCTGCAGATCAATGTGGACCTGTGCCATCTGGAAAATATTGTATTGTTAGCGTGAATGAACTGGCATGTTTTTTCAAGGGCTAACTCACAGATCTATGCTGCATAATTATGTGTGCATACACACAGAGGCTGGCACAGTGTCAAACACACTCTTCACGCACTCGCACACACACGTGTGTGTAAGCGGAAAAACACATAAGCTTAGCAAGGCTTTGATGATGCTGTGAGGATGGGCAGGGAAGTGCACTGACCAGAGAAAATGGCTGCATTTATATGGCACTGCAGCTGCTCATTCTCACAAAACACATTTATTTCACCAGTGACACGCCCCTTTGTACTTGCACTACCCAGTACATGTATTTAACAGGAATAATTAGATCCAAGAAAGACGTGGGGCCAGATATAGGAGGGATGGAAATAGGGAAACGTGCATTCAGTTTCTACGCAATAATCAGAATGTGTTTGAAAAGGCGACGGATTACAGTGTGTGCACCCGACATTACAGGATCCTCAAGAGTCAGCTGGGCTGGTTGTTGTACAGAGAGGAGGCGGAGGACATAGATAACTGGTTTTTTTTTTATTCAGGTGTAATCATTTTATTGTCAGCAGTAGCAGCAGCAAAGGGGTTTTTCGCAGTAGATAAATATATGCGGATGATTTATTATTCTTGCAGAGTTATTCTCCTTAAATATTTATGCAGACACAAACGGGATAAAAGATTTGATCTTAATGCTGAATGTTTGCTTCTCTGGCATTGTTACACGATTGTGATAACTGCGTGCTTCCTCATCATATTAATAACCGTGATTTGTGATCCTTTTGGCATCTCTTTACGAAAGATTGTTGATCATTTACTTCATTAATGTGTCTTGAACATTATCCTAAACACTGTGTAGGACATTCGAATGACTAGTTGTCATGATCGATTCTGCGGTTTACTCCTACAAGCGCACATGTGCTGAAGTAAACATTGTGTCAGTTATCCTGACATTTGAAAAACCTTTATTAACTCCTTAAAACCAAGTGTATCATATTAAATGGGTTTTTGAGACGTCCTCAACATCACTAGTGGGATTTTTTTAACCTAACCCGATCTTGTTTGTTTAAGATAAACAACCTTTGAGCAATTTTCTTCAGATATTAGCGGTGAGCAAATGCTGACTTCTATGTCAGCAAATGCTGAGCAGGAAGTCTGTTTACATAGTCGCCACCGAGTAAAAAAGATATATAAAGTAACCTATTATCGTATTACCGTATTACCGTATTTCCTGTTCTGCATATGCCACTACACTTTCAAATAAAGAGGTGGGCGTATGTACAGGAAAGGACAGAGAGAGGTGATTTCCCTAATATGGTCACCTCAGGCACACAGCTCCACCCATCTGCTACTTAAACCTTATGCTTATGAGGGGTGGCCAATGAGAAGAAAGGGGGAGAATTTTTTTTTAAACAGAGGACGAAGTGCAGGGCTATTTAAAGGCCCAGTGTGAAATAAGCAATGATTATTTTTAACTGTGATTCATGCAAAGCTACCCTAGTAGAGTCCAGGTCTAGTAAAACCTGAAGCTGGAAATGAGCATAATGGGTATCTTTGAGTTGCTTTAGCCTGTCTACAGTTGCTCCTTTTCATGCTGTGTCTGATTTAATCAGTGTCATGTCTGCTGTCATTGATGCCTGCTCTGCTCTGTGTGGGGCTCTTGCTGCCGCTCTCCGCCGCAGGCTTTTCATGCATGCATGTGGAAGGGCGGGAAGGTTCAGAACAGAGCCGTACAGCTAAATATAAATCACTGCAGATGGAAATAACAATCTTCTTTTGACTATAGTGGCCCCGACTGAAATAGGCTCGACAGAATCACCTCATACCTTACAGGGACCCAGTTGTTCTCAGTAATGCTTTTGCACTCTCCAGCTTCACTCACTCTTGTCGCTGCTCTGCCAAATGTTGCCACAGCTTTTTGATAAAGAGAGTGCTCAGAGTAAAACTGCAACATGCTGCTGTGTCAAGAGGGTTGAGCACACAGAGACACAGAGGAGCTTTTGTCTTGTACTTCTGGCTCCTTTGTTATTATTTTCTTGTCGATTTAAATAGATAACCGTAAGAACACGCCTGGGTTCACTAATTCATTTTTGGCCACTCTTTTGGGAATGCAGCCCATCATCATGGTGTGAGGAAATGAGGGGGCTACCAGATTCATGGATGCCGCAGCTACAGATCCACCTTTTGCCAAGTGAGCCACGAGGATGCTTCAGGACTTTTTCTCTTGCCTGCTGATGCTTGATAAAGCCCTATGAATTATGCTAATTTATTGTAAGCTAATTAAGAGGCTTAATCACGCTGATGTCGCTTAAAAGATGTCACAGTGCAGCTGTTTTTTTAAGCTTTAAAGGTTCAAGCTGAAACAGATTTTTTTTTTTTTTTTTACCAAAATGCACATTTTCTGCACACAATGATTTTTGTGACTGCCCTTGAGGTGTGACCTATGTGAGCTGCGGAGGCTTGAGACAGACGTGTGTTTGAAAATGCATTTCTATGATGTTTTATCCAACAGTTACACGAGGGATAGGCTTTTATAGCTGTCCAGAAAGGCCACTCTTCAAGGTGTCTGTAAAAAGCTAGTGTGAAACAATAGTCATTTAACTGAGGTTGACAGTTCAGACCAAAAGTGACAGAAATAGTTATAATGAATGAAACTTGATCTGATGACTGATGTGGGAAAGGTGTGGGAGGTTTCCAGAGCTCCTCTATTGAGCCACTCTTTAGTCCTGGTATATAGATTTGAGTCAGTTCTTGGTAGTTATGAAGAAGTTAAATCTAGAACTAAAAGTAAAAGAAAAAGAACTATGAACTGTTTGTGTTGTCACGTTATGTCTGTCTCTTTATCAGTCGGTGGATATTGAGCAGCTTGATGTAGCACTTTTTCTCCACTCCTCTTTTTTCACTTCAAACTCATTTTTTCTTCTGTTGCATATCATTAACTTCCCTTTGCTCTCTCTCGTACACACCTGTCAATATGTTAACTTCACTTCAGTTTTATTTATATAGTGCTTTAACAACAGTAATCTCAATATGCTTTTTATAGTAAGTGAAAACCCTACAATATAAGAGGAAAAAGCCCAACAATCAGACAGTCATCTAAGAATAAACACTTGGAAATGGTGAGGAAGAAGAACTCCCTTTTAACAGGAAGAGACCCTGTTGCTATAGAATCAGGGTCCCCTCTTTTCATCTCTGATGTGTTTATATACCACTACTAGTCATGATGGTTTGCTGCTTCTCAGCAAGGATTGTTTTGTTTGAGGTCTATTCCTGTTGAAGAGTAGTTCTTCCTCCCCACCATCTCCAAGTGCAGTGTGGGGTTTTCTCTATATGTTCTGAAGTAAAATCCGACAATATTTAAATGTCTTGAGATGACTAGCATTACATAAATGAAATGTAACTAAATATTTTATTTATATAATGATACTTCAATACTAACAAGTCAGGTTTCTGATTCATGGTCAGTTTCATGGTGAGAGTAAGTGCATAAAGAAAAGTTTGGATGTGACTCCAGGGTGCAAAAACCCCACCGCTATGAGTTTGATATTATTCTTTTAGTAATATTCAGCTGATATTAAAGCATGTTGATAAGCTCGGGTAAGCAAATTACTCTGATTGAGCGATAAGTTAAAAAGTGAAATTAACAAACTAAGTCCAATATTAATTAATAATAATAATAATAATGGATTGCATTTATATAGCGCTTTTCAAGGCACCCAAAGCGCTTTACAATGCCACTATTCATTCACTCTCACATTCACACACTGATATCACATCATAAATTCTTTTTGCTTTCTAATCTGTATAAATGACAATAAGAAGATTGTATTCTTTAATGCCTACAGTAAAATTAAGTTATTACTGGACTTTGATTGGTTGCATATCATTTGTATCTTTTCTTCAAAATTAAAAATCTGTAAATTTGCAAAAGCACATTTCGAACTTGGCGATAAGGTTTATTCACACTGTTGACGAAACTGGGAATATCAGGACTGGGAGTGGAAACTGCCAGTGAAACTTGCACAACTTTGACCTCACATGTTAAAAAGGTATGTTTGCTCAACGGAGATCACAGACCGAACTCCCACACATGCGGCTCTCATCTGACACACGCACACACAACAATGTTTAATGGACGAGTGTTCATATGATTACTGCACGTGAGCTTGTGTTTTTGCTCTAAATGAGTGATGTGTTATATTTAACCGCAAACCTTAACGTCATCAGACCAGTCTAGTGCATACTGGCGTCTAATATATAAAATACCCATACTATATTGAAGTCTATCACTGAGAACCTTAATGGAAGAAGAAATGGTTAAAACTGGGGATAAACATGTGACACACTTTCTGTTTGCCATGTGTTGTGTTTTAAGACTTCCCAGTAAACTCTGAGACGGGGTGACTTACAAATGAAACTCTTTGTTGAAACTTATCTGAGTCAAATACAAAGGCTTCTCTCTGAAAGCTAATCTAAATCCTGGATAAGGCCTCTGCGTGGCCTTGTACACTGGTGTTTTTGTAGCACGCGACAGTGTGTGGACTGTGGAAGCAGGAATTTAAACATAGCAGTGCAGAATATTTGTTTAAGCAGAGAACATCTCTTATACTACACACCCACGAACTGATTTCTAAAGACAATCAAACCAAAAAAGAGGTAAAAGATGGACAGGAGGGTCATGTCTCCTTTAATAATAATCAGTTAGAAGCAGTGAATTATCTGTTTTCGTCAATTATAAAGAAATTGACCTTCTACATGAAAAGTCACGGCCCTTGAATGCAGCGGCGTCAGCTCGATGCTTTAATTGGATTCCAGTCAGACTCACGTGAATTTAAATGAGTCATTCTCACAACAAAGACATATGCAAACGATATATGACTCAGAAAAATGTCATGGGTCATGTTGGGACCTTGTGCACCTTTCTATCAATCAAATATTGATATTCAAAGCTGTTTTCAGTTAAGTAATATTTCATGCTGTGTGTGCAGGGGTTGAAGAAACTAAAGAAACTCAGCTTGTCCGCTCTCCATATTGGAGCTTCTCCTCTCTGTGATGGAACTTGAAACAATAAAACTTTATTTATAAAATAAAACATGTCTACAGCTGGGCAGTGTGAGCGAATAATTACATTAGTCTATATGAAATATGCCCAGATTTGTCAACACACCCAGTCTGATGAGGCTTTGGAGCACATCTTTATTGAAGTATGTGTGCCTTCACTGAGTGTTGTTTTTATATTGTAACATTTATTACAAACTTCTTAAATCCTAACCCTGGCAAACACCCTCCACATTATAATAATTAAAAACAAAGACTGCAACAGCTGAATGGTGTGGAAGGTTACAGTGTAGGGTTAAGTTAAGACATTCATTTTCTGCAGAAGTCTAAATCAGGCATTAGTCGTAGAAATATAGCTACATGGCGCAGACGCAACTGCTGTGATTGGCCTGTTCAGTACTGTTGCACTTCCTGCTATTTTTTGCAGCAGTTTTTCAATTTGTCTGTGAAAGAATAACAATCAACTTTTCAATATAACGAAAAATAATCACAACGGACTCACAAATGTCGGCAGATTCCGACATTAAATTGTTGAAACTACTAGGATGGATGTGAGGGAATGACAAAAGTCCCATCATGTTTGGTTCCATCATGGCTGAACTGCATAGGAAACACATGGACACAAAAACAACATGGATCACTCAGAAAGACTCACAAAACAGAACTAAAACAAAAATGTAACTAAAATAAACAAATGTGCTGTAGAAACTGAAATGAAACTGAATTCAAATCAAAATAGAAACAAAAACTCATCACAAAATACGGAATTATATATAACTGATGACAAGACAAACTCCTTTTGGGACTTTTTAAAAATTAGCTGGCAGAAACAGACACAGCTCCTCTCTGGGGCGTCTCCGGTCTCTTCTGTTCCCCCATCCCATCAGGCTGTTAGTTACTATTACCCAGCATGCCATTTGCTGCTTTCATTTTGTAACTGTGCAGAAAGAAATGGTTTATATTTCGCAAATTAAAATGTCTCATAAAGATATTTTAATCACATGACTGGGAAGAGTCACAAACACAGGTTTCCTATTAACACACCCTCTCATACTACTAGTTACTAATAATGAATTTAAACCGCCTAATAAGCCACAAAAGCATCAGTCTTTAAGAAATTCACATCATGTGTAAAACGATGTAAACTGAGAATTTCAAATAAAAATGTATTCAGATCGGATAATCATGATGCTTCATATGTAATTAACACCATGGGAACAAGCAAAACATTTTATTTTTTAATAAAGTTGTGAAGTTAGACATGATATATAATTATTAAAGCATGTTTGCATCTTAGACCAGCGAGTGTCTAACTCAGTTTCACTGGAGGTCAGACACTGACATGCTTTAATTCACTGAAAATATTCAGTGACGTACAGTCTGGTCCACATAAAGAACTCATGAAGCAACATAATGATTACAACAAGCTGCTTACCACACAGCCAACTCACATCTACCATCTATTCACAAGCTTGAATGTGACAGATACTGGCAGTAAAGTGTATTCAACGTCAGAAAATACATCTGGATGTTCAGAGAAAATAATAAAGTCTCAGTTTCATTCTTGCAGATATTTCTACAAATCTCACAAAAATGTAAAATAATGGTCTAGTTTAGCTTTTAGCTTACCTTACAGCCGTAACTATAAGCTAACATTAAAACAACATGTAAATTTTTGCAGTGTGACTAAAATTTCCTGACTCAGCTGCTTTTTCTTCGCTGTAACATTTGATCAAAGAAACATTTTGCTGTATTCAAACTCCTCTTTTTTAGTTTCAGCTCCCTGTGTGCTTTCAGACTAATAACACAAATTATAATTTTTATGGCTAATAGATGCAGAGCTACTCGGGTTTGACGTGTCCACAAAGATAGAAAGCAAAAATCATCACTACAGACTTATTTGTCAAATATCAATAAACCTTTCAGGGAAAGTGTTCCTGTCAGAGCATCAATACGATCTGTATGTCTTAGGAGTCTGCAATGATTGCAGCATAAAGGATACAGCAGCACAGGTGTGAGTGCGTGAGGTGTCATCTTCCTCTTCTACAAAAACATCAACAAACAGGCGGCTGTTTTCCACGTCAAAACATAACTTAAAACCACCTGGTTTGTTTTTGTGGATGTTACGTTGGCCCGTTATGCCTGCATAGGCCATGTATGAAGTACAATCACATTACTGCTGACAGAATAAATGATGAACAAGCACAGAAACAGCAGGTGTGAGGTGTTTATTACCAAATAATGTCATTAAATTCTTTTTTTTCTCATTTCCTGTAACCTTCATTCAAAAAACATCTAACGTTTTAGCGACAGATGCACAGGTAAATTGCACATGTTCAGAAACATAATTTAAAGTTAGTACAATATACTAAAAACAACATTTTAATCTCCTAACCCTTATGAAATAAGACAAGCACAGCTATAAAAATGTAAAGATTTACTTTTCCAACTACAGTGTGAATAAGAGGGGCAGCTAGTTTTAGAATGAGCTGAGTTTTTAAGCAGTGGCATATTTAAATTTAAAACACGTACTGTATTTTGTAACATTTTACAGTTGCTTCATTATTCATTTCAGCGCTCAAGATCACATGACATAAATGCTTCATGATTTTTTCTTTTGCATTTTTTTTTGCATTTTTTTGCATTTCAGTTCAAAAGAGTCCAGAGACTGTGTGAGTTGCACAGAATATTTAGCTTTCATACTGTTATATAATGTGGAGTAAATTATGCAGGATATAGAAGTCCACAGTTGTGACATTATTTCCTGGCAAGCCTCTTTTCCCGTAGTAAGATCAGGTGTATTTTTGACTTTCAGACTTGCAGCTGTGAAATTTTGGAATAAAGAACGGCAAAAAAAAAGAAGGTAAACCTATCATTATTTTATTTGAAAGGGTCGTTTTTAGTACATGGATGAAAATTGTCAGCCGATTGCTCCCTGTAGTCACTGATTGCAAATTGAACATATTAAGCTTTACTGTGTTTCTTCCCTTGAGATGCTCTGCAGGCCTTCACTGCGACTGCCTTCAGTTGGGTCGCTCTGCATTCAGTCTTGTCTTCAGTAACTGAAAAGCATGCTTTGTTGGGTTTGAGATCAGGTGACTGACTTGGCCTTTGAAGAATATCCCATTTCAAGCAGCCCAAGAGTTTCTGTCCTAAAACTCACTCTTGCTGTTCTCTAGCTGAGAGTATAGCACCGTACCCTCTATCCTGCTACTTTATCAGCAGTCAGAATAAACGCCGGTGACCCGGTTCCCCTGGCAGCCATACATATCTGCATTATATCACTTCCTCCACTATGATGCGGTATGTTCGGATTAGGAGTCGTTTCTCTCCCTTTCCAAACTTTCCTCTTCCCATAATTCTGTTACAAGTTCATCTCAGTTTCATCTGTCCAGTGGTTAGCACCTTCCTCTAAAGCACCTGTATCTCCATTCATGAAGGCGTCTTTCGATTGTAGATTTTGAAACCTTGACATTTCCCTGAGAGTGTTCTTGACTTGATTGGATGCTATTTTTTGGAACTGTGGAAATAATTCTCTTATCGTGCACTTTAATTGTTTTCTGTGGCCTTTTGGACCTTTTAGTGTTGCTGAGCCAGTCCATTCATTCTTTTTAAGAATGTACCAGATTCTTGGTGTGGCCACTCGTAAAGTTTTTGTTTTGATTTTGTTGTTGTCCTAATGATGACCCCGCACATTTGCATTTGCACCTTATCTCTTTAGACTTTGAATTTAAAATTAGAATGAAAAACCCTTAAGTACAAATTTGACGTCTGGAATCAACTTGAAATATTATGTCTGCTTCATTTGTCATGAAATAACAAGGGTGCAGGCTTCACCTGGCCCTGAAACTGCTTGTCAGTCAATTGTCCAACAGTTTTTGAGCCATGAGAAGAGATGCTAATGATATGTTGGCATGAAAATCAAAGGGAAAGACAGGCTTAAGTTGATTTTGACAGGTATCTCCATGCATTACTTGACATGCAAGAAGGATCTGACAGCTAAGTAAACAAGTAAATTAATTTCCCTCCTGCAGTAAGTTGGCACTTTCATTAATTAGTATGAGGAAACTTTGCGGACAATAATAAATGCTTTGCATGGGTTGAATTGAATTGGGTTGAAACAGGTTTTGTGATCTGAGGGTTAAGAACAGAGCGAATGTTCTACTGAGTAGCAGAAAGCATCACATGATCACATGAGTCATCCTGTTAATAGCAAGTGAACACGAACATATGTGGCACATGCCAGGGCACAATGCTTGCTTCTTATGGTGAAGGCTCCTGGCAGCTCCACTGTGGCGTGGGGTTGTATTTTCCTGGCATGGTTCAGGTTCATAAAACCCCCGAGGGCCGGAGATTGATGCCAAAAAGAAGTCGTCCTTAGCGAATATGTTCAGGAAATGGTGGAGGATCAGTCAGTCATTTTTCACTAGGATACAGCCGAGTGAGACCATATATCACAGCCTGTTAATGCAGCAAATGCCACCTCACTGCCGTTTTAAAATATTTGGTATTAAGATGAATTTTTGGTGTATTGTTTGCAGCCTCAGGCTCAAGACTTGGGTGCCAGCTACCGTGGTACTGTGGGTGCCTTTGCTACCAATCAAGTCGATGACTAGAGCATACATATAAAATTTTAATCAAATTTGTACCACAGTGAGGTTTTACATCTATCTGCTCTCTGTTTTTTAGTAAAGAGTAAATTATTCACTAAAATGTCTCCCACTCTCAGACGCTGAATTTTTAAATAAATGTTTAAAAAAGTTCTTAAACACGGGCTGTGTGGGGTTATTCGCATTAAACTGCTTTTTGATGTGTTTGCAATAGAAAAGCACCTCAATCAGGGCCACAGTAGGACCAAATAACATTGTTATTTCACTCTACGCTCATTTATATTTACACGGGTGCAGAGAACAACATACTTACCTTCATACAACAGCGAGAACCGAGCACACACTAGTCCAAGCATCAGTGACATCACGTGTGAAAGGAAGAGATGGGTTGCAAAGTTGCTTGCAGGTGCACAGCAACTATGGGCAGACTAAAGCAGCTTTAGTAGTGTATAAGAGGATAAAGAGATCAACTTTAGCTTTGGGATATTAGTTGATATGCCAAGATTGTCTGACTGAACTAACTAAAGATTGTGCTTTGCCACCCCACATGTACTGCCAGCAGTCATGCATGACTAAATGATGTAAGGCCAAGGCTATATGGGGCATCATCCCATCTATAAAGGCTATATTTTTTAAAACAATAGAAAGAAGCCTCTGGTATATTTTAAAATAGATGTCTGAATATAAAGTTTTCCATACAAAACTTACAATGTCCACAGGTCCTCCATTTGTCCACCTCTGGACGCCCGGCATATATCCATACAGTGGTTACACTTGTCCCATACTTCTGCGAACATGACTTGTGCTACCTACCAGCAACCATGTGAAACCTCTTGCTAACAGTGCATGTCTCGATTGTTATCAGTGAATGGCTGTGGAATAAAAGCACAAATCCGACGATGATTTCTTTTGGATACACCCTGTATAATCCAGGAGATTTTTATCTGTTTATTTTATTAGGGTATAAACTATATAAGCCTTAGTGAACCCAGGTTTGACGCTGCTGAGCTGCAGGTTTAAATCTTTGCATTACTGGCTGTTGATTGATTGATTTTCTTTTTTTCCCCATATCATTAACCAACACAAAGCCTGACTTTTAGATCGTAACACGGCACTTTTAGTGGGGATTTTGCCTATTGTGTTAATTCACCTTAAGCTTTTTTCATGCCAGTTCATGTCATGCTGTTTCCATGACAGAGGTGGGTATTGTTTAATACCTACCTCTGAGTGCACAGAAGCAATTAGCAGTGGCGGCTTTGGCTTTGAAAGCATATGCTTTTAAACTGTGAGGTTACTCTCAGAATAGCACGTTTATTTATTTTTTTGCCTTTTGACCCTCCACATCTGACCGGAATCTGGCACCCTTGTATTTTTGCACTGTGGCTTCATGCTAGAAAGTAGACTGTGAAGGAGTAACACTAGGTGTGATGTCTAATTAGGTTGTGGCCACAAGTGTAATACGTGGTGCTCGAACATATTTAGCTTATAGAGTCATTTAAGACGTTTTTTTGCTGAGTGATTCATGGATAATTTACTCTTTAATGCTGTGTCACTTTGCCTACTGAGACAGAAATCTATTATCTGCTGGAGATTAGTCGTGTTTGCATTGCCTTTGCCTGTAACTTGCCATGCTGCAATTCAAAAATTAGCAATTAGTGTATTGACTAGATCTAACAGGCCCATCAGTGTTTTAGGAGCTGCCGTGTAGCATCAAGTGAGTCACGACCACTCTGCAGTCATCTGTTGTTTGTCCTATCTTAATCATTTTTTTCATATTATCTTTTATTTTAGTACTGCTTCAAGTCTTCTTCTTTTTTTTTCGAGATTATATAACTGCTGGTGCTTTTTCCGCCAATAATTGAACTGATGCAGTAATTTTTTTCCCTCCCATATAAGCTGTCAATAACATCTAGATTTATTTAGTGGGAAAAAAATGTCTACCGCCCCATTTGAAGCGAACAGTTATTTTTGCACCCAGTGAACAGAAACTGGGACAGAAGAGGAAAAACAGGACTTTCACAGCATTAAATGGGTCACCTTGAGTGGAACACTTGCCTATGTGGTCCTATTAGGAGCCAGAGAGAGAGAGAAAGACAGAGAGAGATGTAGAGGGGGCACATGTTTCCTGTCTGAATGTTAAAGTTGTAACTGTCTCCTGATAGATGGAGGCTATTTAAAGTATAAATCTGAAGCTTTGTCAAGCGCAGACTGTTGGTGCAGCCTTTTGTGTGCGCACGTCCTGGATATGGGCTTTTTCTTTTTGTCACGTGTTTATACATTACAGAGCTCAACGTGCACAGAAAGCACTACCTGGCTTCAGCCGACTTTAACATGCAGTTTAGTTTTAGTGAATCATTTACCTAAAGTTCCTTTTAGCTTTTGCCTTGACCCCATTTATTCAGTCATTGCCCAGCCCTGCACAAACACTTTTCACTAGTACCATAAAGCAAGCCAACCCAGTTTACTTTGCAAGAGTGCATGTTAGGATTAAATTCACTTATTATTTATTTAAATAGTGCCAGATCAGCTGTCATTTTAAAGTGCTGCATAATGTTAGGTGAACACCCTACAATATTCAGAGTTTCCCACAGGATTGCATTGTGGCAGTATCAAAGCGGAGGGGGCATATGCACTCGCAAGCACTCATTTAGCAGCAAATGAACCTTCAAACTAAGAGCGAGCAGATTGTCTAACAGTGACGTTATTGTCTTGGGCAAATGAAAAGTACTAATATATCACAAATAAGGCCCACGTAAAGCCGCTAATGTCACAGAGAGAACCCCGGTGAGCAAGCGTTTGGTGACAGTGGGGAGGAAGAACTCCATTTTAACAGGAAGATACCTCTGGAAGAACCCAGCACAGGTAGGAGCATCCATCAACCTCAAACAGCTGAGGTAAGCGAGAAGAGGAACATACAGAAGTGAAAAGAGGAAGAGAGATGCTCAGTGGATCATAGGATGTGCACCAGCAATTTGAGACAATAGCAGGATGATTGAGTAATAGTTCTGGGTCACCTGATTCAGCCCTCACTATAAGCTCTGTCGAAAAGGAAAGTTTTAATTTTAAAAGGAAACCTTTCTATGCTTCTTTCACTTTATGGTGACATGTTTAATCCAACTAAGGCTATGCAAAAGCTTTATTTACACTACTGCATTGACTCCTTGTTCAAGTGGAGGCCATTTTTTCACTTTTGACCTGGTTTCTCTGCTTTGCTCTCCGATCGCAGGTGAAACTGTGCATGCTGGACTTCGTGCTCATAAATACTGAACAGCAGGTTATTTTACTGAAACTCAGAAAGGAGACAAGGCTTTAGGGCTATCGGAGTCTAAACACATATTTCAAAGCTGTAAAAATAAAAACAAAAACAAAACAAAAACAGTAAATGTCTTCACTGGCAGAAGGCACAATAATAATGCCAAGGACAATCTCACATTTTATTTCACAGAATCATTATCCTGCAGCTAACCTTAATCCAATTCAATTTATGCAGCACCAATTCACATCGACAGTCACCTCATTGCTTTTTATTGTAAAGTAAAAACAACAGAATATTAGAAAGAAAACCTCAATGATCTACCAATCCCCTTTGAGCAGCACTTGGTGACAGTGGGGAGGGAAAACTCCCCACTTTTAAGGAAAAACTTCCTTAACAAGAAGAAAACTAACAGACCCAGGTTCAGCGAGGGTCAGACATCTGCTGTGTTGCTGCGGTGTGACGGAAAAGAAGACAGCATAAAGTGTCCAAGGACTCCTCGGGTTACTCTACCTACACCATATATTACCAAACAGACCAATCAGAGCTGGTGAAATCTCCAACAGTGAGACATGTGAATGCACCTATACAGCGAGGTCTTGATGGAGACTTATCCTTCAGGAGTTTGAATGTGAGAAGAAAGATTGAACTTCTAAATGAAGAAAAACTAATTTGGGAGAAATATCACATCTAATTTCAGTTACTTTCAGTGTTTTGGATCAGCTAAAGGCTGTATAAGGATTTGTGGGACTGATGTTGCATTTTAAAATGAAGAAAGAGGATTGATTGACACTTTTAGCGTAGGTCCTTCTTACTTTTTTATGCCTTTTAGATAGTCCATAGGAGTTATCTCCAGGGACGTGAGGGGCTATCATTGAACATCACCTAGAGTCCCCTGCATCGTCTGAAGTGCTGGCTCAGCAGCCTTCTGTACAGAGGTGCTCACTGGGCCAAAGAAGGAAAACTCTGGCTCTTTGTACAGTATCAATAGTTCTGTTGGGGCAAAATTAAAGCTGCAACCTAAACATTTTTCACCAGCCTCTCGCTTTGCTTTGGGGTAATTTTTCTGCTACCATTGAACATTTTATTGGCTTTGCACTTGGAGCATTTATCATCACGGAGAACTACAGAGCTGTTATTACCAAATCTCACAGCCTGGCGGTTCACGTTTGATCTCCTTGTTTGGACAGTTGAGCATGGGATCTTGACACTAATAATATGAAGCTTTACAAGCCTGTGACACAAAACCAATGCTCCTAATGCTGGGTTCAGTGTTGTAGTTTGCCACAGAAGATCGGCAGCAAACACTTCAAACCAGATGGAAAAATGATGCACAAAGTAACACGGCAGAGTTATGACTGCATCCTCCACTGACTAATTGTGGAAAACACAGGAGATGACTGATTTAATCAAGTTTATGAACGATGAATAACTTAATTTAATTTGACGTCTTTTATCAGTTCCAGTGGGTGAGATTTGCATAGTTACAAAACCGATTTATCAGTGTCTGGAAGTGAAAAATAATCCCACAGTGGGAGCTTTAATCACAACCAAAGCGACATCACAGGCGCCGTATATTTCCAGATGTTTTTAAAGGCGAAACAAACAGCTGCTGCATTTCTGGTTCGGGTGTGGCCAGAAATTAAAAGTAAACAAAAGCTGGTGATCTTCCGTTTTTATGGGCCGATGATTTTTTTTTTTAGTAACCGTATAAACAATGAAAGATGGTGGATTGGCCAGATGCTGGCAGATGTGTAAAGATAACTCGTTTGGTGGCGGATATGGCGGAGCTGCCACAAGAGGCCAGGTGGATGAGGGAAAGGGGAGGCAGGAGGAGAGACCCGAGGCGGCCGCCGGTCCGAGTGTCAGGTGAACTGAACTTCAGGTAAGAAGTTATGACCTGCAGTCTGTCTGGGTCAGATATAAACCAAGTTTAGTTGGAGTTTATTTTCGTTGTGCTGAGTTTTTACAGTCAGTTACAATAACTCGTACTGCGTACTAGCTAGCATGACGGAGTTTCTATACAGCTGGGTGGGTGCTATGATGTTACTGATAGTGAACTTTATTTTATTCACAAGGTTGGTTAGTAAAGTTGCCAACCGTGCCATAAAAAACGGAATCGTCCCGTATTCAGAGAAAATATTATGCGTTTCATATTGAGCTGAAAAGGAACATAGTTTGTCCCGTACTTCAGTTGGCATGGAAAAAGACACAAAGCTGGATTTATTCTGTGTCTTTACCTGCAGCTGCCTCTTCTTCTCTCGTTCAATCATGAAACTGATCATTGATCAGCTGATCTCTCTTGTTTGTTTATCGCCGACTTTGCGCCAGAAAGAGGAAACCAGCGGACGTCAGCTGTTGTTAGGATTTATTTAATATTAATCTCCAGTATCAGCTGATGTTTGCTGGAGCCACAGCCGTAAAAGCTGCTGGTCATGATATCTTTTTTTTTTATCTGGTGAGAGGGAAACATGAAGATGAAACCAGGAGATGTTCTTACTGAATCATCAGAGCTGAACAGGTGATGGAGAAACAGGTTTACCTTTTAGGTGACATGAATGGGTTGAAGGGAAGTTATGAACTGTTTCTGAGAGACAAATAACACCAGGATCCTTTTTTTATGTAGCTGACAGCTGGTAACTGTGCAGGGGCGGGTCTAGCAAAGTGTTGCCAGGGGACCAGGTAGGGCATTAACAGGGAAAGGGGGGCACAAAGAAATGCTTTTCTTTCTTATTCTCATTTAAAATGTCTCGCTTTTATTAAATAATTATCTGAATCTTACAACCAAAGTTTTTATCTTTATACCAACAAGACAGTGTACATCACTGTCACAACAGCGTTTGTTTTCATTCAAAGGCTTTATGGCTTTTCCTATAATACCTAGTGGGCCGGTCTCTAGTCAAAATGCCCAGGCCGGTTTTTTGTCCCAGTCCAGCCCTGGGCACGACACGCAGTGAACTAATCTGAGAGGGTGCATTAAAAAAATGAATGGCCGGGTCAGCGGTGCACATCACAAATTAGCTCGCATAGACACATAAGTTGTGCCGCTTCTTAATGATGGTATCTTAGCTAACAACCCCAATTATCAGATTCAACTTGTAATTGGCTAAAAATCACTTAGCCTACTGGTGAGACGGACGTTGCTAGCTGTCAGTTTTTTCAAGCGATGTTGAAATTTCCACATTCCAACACTTCAAATGCTTCAGGAGCTCTCCGCTCAGCGCAGCAACTGTTGATATACAGCGTTATTAAATTTATTGCTAATGCAATTATATGGCACATTGACTTCTGAGGAAATTTTAGATGGCACTCGTCATCAAAAAGGTTGCCTACCCCTGTTATATCCAAAGCCGACCTTTTGTACGCTGCTGTTTTTGGTGATGATCATCATGTTATGGTACCTGTCATGCGCCGTGGTGCGCGGGCACGAAAGGATCCAGGCGCAGACTCCGAGCTAACAAAAAGACACTTTATTAAAACAACGAAAGGCGACCCGGGGAAAGTAGAGAGCAAAACAGAAACTAAAAATCCGGGGAAACAATGACACGAGGAAGCCGGGATCGGGACGGCGGGGGGCTGCAATAGAAAGGGGAGATGATTACTAGGGAGCCAGGAAGCGGGGAGAACATATCAGGACTGAGTTAGAGTAGGGGCTTACGATAGAACGGAACCGTGGGAGCTCGGGAGGGAAGTGTGGCAGTCCGTGGGGGCAGGAAGTCCGTGGAATGGCGAGTGGGCCAGGTGAGCGCCGCGAGATCCAGTTGAGCCGGAGGACAGGCAGGTAGCAGACGCCGAGTAGAAATCTGGACAGAAGTAGGCAGGTTAAACAAAGTTCCAAGCAGAAGAGAATGCACACTTTTCGTGGAAGTCTGGTTACCACTGTGGGGATGACTACGGACTGGCGTGGAGCATCCGTCAGCGCCGGATTAAGTGGATCTCCATGTAATCACCGGGATGGAGAGCAGGTGTGCTAGTGATGGCCCAGCCCGGGGGTGTGGCTACCCGAGCATCACGCATTCCACAGACCATGACAGTACCTGGCCTTAGGAAACATCAAACAGGTGTTTGTGCCATCCGGGCGGTGGGAGAGGGACTGTGCTCGTAGTAAATAATCATTTACCCAGCTTGGTTTCTCTCTCACATGAATGAGCTTCACAGTCCATCGCCACATGGGAATTCCTACAAAGCTTAAAATAAAAGGCAACTCAGAAAGGTTCAGAGCGCCTGGTGTTCTGCGCCGATCCCTACAACATTAACATGCTGTCATAATGAACTACAAAACTCTTTTGACTGTTATAATTTGCTCCTGGATGGCTGTTATCAGCTGAGAGATGAGAGCGAGCGCTGTGTATGTGTGCCGGATTTGCCATCACTCTGGCTGCAATTTGTACCTGAAGCAGAAATAACTTGAACCGACTTAAATGACTGATGTGATGCAGTGTGAACTGGAGCAAAGAAAGAGGAAAGTTTGCAGTCATTCGCCGGGTGGTTTAGGTGTTTTTCTGCGGAGGTGGAGATGATGGGAGTGTTCTCTTTGAGGACCCACTTCTGAGACCTCGGGCTGGTGCGATACAGCGCTTCTTCCCTCTGCTGTGGCAAGTGTGTGTTTACTGGCACGCTGCTGTGTCCGTGTCAGAGAGTGCAGAAAAACATTTTATATTATCAGAGATGTCAACAATGCTGTTTTCAAAGGTTGTTTTGGGGGGGAAATGGGCAGTGGTCTCTGGGTGGAACTGAGGTGAGACAAGAAGTAAAATCAACTGAAACACCTACAGATCAAATAAACAGGCCACACGTCATTTTAAAGTGGCCCTAAGGTGCTTTTTCCCCCCTTATTTTCTGACTTATACACTCACAGGCCACCTGCTCAACTTCTTACTAATCCAAATAGCTCATCAACCATACACATGAAAGCAACTCAGTGCACTTGGGCATGTAGATGTGGTCTTAGTTTTCCACATTCAGTGAGCTTGTTGTCACTGCATACCTTGCTTTTTGATGTACTGCTCACAGAGGCAAGGCCAGAAACCTTCACAAATTTTTCGCGATCCAAACAGTTTCTTTAGCTCTAGAAATACTTGTAATTTTCCATCGATTTTTCACACTTCCTGTGTGTAATGGCAACATCACCAGATAAAGAGTAGCAGTGTATTTTGCAAAGGCATCCAATAAACCAAATTAGACCATTTGGTGGGCAGGTTCTGGCCTTGGTCCACATCTTTGATGGCTGATCTTTAAACTTGCAGCTTCAGAGAGTTTTTTTTCTACTTTTCGATATTTATGATTTCAAAGTTAGGGAATGTACTTTATATGATTCATGTGATGACCGTCTTATTGGAGTTATTTGCTGGTTTATGTATGTAGTTTTTTTGTGCTGGTTAAAAATAACTGCAAGCTGGTGAGACTTTGACGATGTGTATCTGCTGTGTCCTTTAAAGTAATCGCTCACTTTATCTTCAATCCAGGTTCCTTATTTATATGAGAGTTGAGTGATGAAGAAGATCTTTTTCGTTTCGCTGTCATGAAAGCGGAAATATACAACAATCAAAATCTAAAGGAAAACAAACCCAAAAAAATGTCCCACATTAGAATCAGCAGATTGTTTTAAACAGTGGCATCGGTCCAGACTTTCACCATCTGTCCATCCCTGCATGCAGTTTAAGCTTCTGATTTTCTGCGTCCTGATGTTTTGAACTGAATGTGTAGCTTCTGATCAGGTCTAATTTCCTCCATTAGTGATCAAGGTTCACACATGAGAAAGGTTGTTTAGTCTCTGCTGCTCGCCGTCTTCCTTCACTCAGGCTGGCGTGCTCTGACCCCGCTGTGAGTCATCTTGCATTTCTCGATGCTGGCAGGAGTGCTGGCTGTTCGCTCTGATCCATGCTGTAGTGGTGCGACGCTGCCTTTGGCTTTCTGAAGGAGGGGTGGGGGGGAACTGGAGCACAGCTCTGAGCCATAGGCAGAAATACCAGGCCTAACTAGGACATGTCAAAAAACGGGGCTAGTGGCGGGGTGTCTCTCTCGCAGAGAACTTCCTGAAGGGATGACAGGAAGTATCTTGCCGTTGATGAGTTCCGAATTTCTTCTTCTGCTCCACTTATTGTTGATAATTTTGTACCTTATACCTTTTAACAAATAACACAGATGCTTTTTAGAATTATTGAGCTTTAAAGTTTTGCAGGTACACTGGTTCTGTTTGTGCTGCACTTCAACAGTGACTCATTCTCCCAGTTTTTTCTATGGTATGACCCCTTATTACAAAGCAAAGCCTAGTCATCGAGCGTTTGATTTGCCCATCGCACTAGAGCTGCAGATAATGATCCATTTACAATTTTTCTATGGACCTTCTCTGCTTTTCTTTATTTTCTGTCATATATATGCTGTTAAAATGGAGACTGTTCATATAAAGCATGGCCAGAGTTTGAATAATTAGGTCAGTGTCTGTACAAGTAATCACTGTGATCTAAAAGCTCAGATTTTGCGCAGCTCTAAATGCTTTTTCTGACATCACAGAAAGTTGATATGCCCAATATCCTCCTGAGAACCGAGGAAACAAGTATTTTTCAGTTAAATTTTTTGTGATGTCTTGCCTATTTGCAGCTAAAAGAGGCCACCCAAACACATGAGATGTCCTTGGCCAGGATGTCTTCTTTTGACTTCAACGGTGGTTAATAGGATAGCTCAAATAAGTCAAAAGATACAGACCAAAACCAAATGTCCATTAAGAGGACATAAATGTATAGGCTGGTTCTCATGAGGATATGGTCATCTCAAAATAGACAAATGTCTCGCTTATTAATCACTCAAGTAAGTACTCTTGTATATGAATCCTGTTTATTGATTTCATTTGCTTACATTTCAACTAGGAAACTTGGTGTAATTTGAGATTAGATACATATAATCAGATTAAATAACATTGTAACCTCTCAGATCCACATCGTGACCCTTTCTGGATGTCCTGAGCCCCATGTGAGCCTTTTTGCAACTTGTTTTTCTGTTTTTGGGTGCTAACAAGCTCAGTTAGCACGGTGCAGACTATCATAGACCGAATGGCCCATTTTCCAGTCTGGCCTCTACAACATCTCCCTGCACACTCTCAACCCGCTACACTAAGTGCTGCTCCAAACCAACAAATCTTCCCCTTTAAAGTAGGTTACAGAGCCCTCCTACCTTGAGTCTGCGCTGATGCAGGTGTACTAACCTCAATTTGTGAAGGTGTAGGACCTTTTTTATGTCCCATATGCAGGAAACCGCATGCACCAGTGAAGGAGATCTTTGTGATTATACCAGGACTGTTAGAGTAATGAAGAGAATTGATGGGTTTGGACACAGTTTTTGAAACATGCTTCACACATTATTTAGTTTTTTAATGTTTTTGTTATCAATTCTGATATTAAAGACCAAAATGAAGATAAAAATTAAGGCAAATGGTAGCATTTAAGGAATTGTTGGTGATAATGGAGCAAATTTCCATTAATGATTGTCAAACTCTTTATACCTTTATACTGGCATCATGATCTGATAGCGGTATAAATCTCTGAAGATGCTGATTACCAGTTCCTGTTTCTGTCTGAGAAAGTTGAGGGTGTCTTAAAGCTTGCATGCAACTTCATAAGTTTTCAGATGGGCTGTTTGTAGAAATAACTATCAGATAATATGCATTAAAGAACATTGAAGGCAAAGGTTATCACAAAGAAAGAAACTGGCCTCTATCAAGCTATACCAATGTTCATTTAATTGGTTGAGGTGTGTATTTTAATATGAGGGTCTATGGCAGACTTGGGCAATTAATTTTCCGAAGGGGGCACATGAGGAATGGACTGTTGTGGAGTCCTGGTCCACAACAGTTCAGTTTTATCAAGTGAGAGATATCTAGCTTAAAGTCAGAGTCAATGTCAGACAGGACAGGGTATCTGGATTTGTTAAACTTCATCACTGAGAATGTTGGTTCACATATGATGGTAGATCCAAAGAGAACATCTTCTAATCTTTAGCACTGGCATACAAAACAGCTCCCGGTGTATAAGAATATAAATGCTTATTTCACTTCTGGGTTCTTTTTAGTCACTTGATCTTGTATCTTTTTCAAAAGTCCACCATTCTTCCGTGTCAGATTTGGACAAAGTCCAGTTTTTCCCATTTCAGCTCAAGCCTTTCCAAGCAAGCACTTACCTCCATGAACAAATCATTCCCTGTCCCTTTCACTGAGTGCATTGCTGCCAGCTCCTCCAAAATCTCCAACTCTGTCTTCATCCCGCTTACAAAGATGAGTAACTGGGCGGATATCACAACTCTCATCCAGAGCCGAGTAGCCATCGGCTCATTGTCAAACACTTCTTTTTTTCTCAGGGCATATCAGCTCAGGAAAGTTGACCAAACACTCTAATAAACTCCCCAGCAGAGATTGGCTCACTTACTTTGGTTTATAATTTTTGTGGGAAATAACAAAACTGGTCTTGACTGCTCCATCCTTGGATGTGTAAAAAGTCATGTCGATTTTGCAGCTTTCCTCGCAAACGTTCAGATGTCCGTTCTCACTTTTTTCCAGCTTCAAAGTTGCTGCTTGAAACACAGTTTCAGGTTCAAAGCAATATCCCCATCCTGCATGCTAACGTGAATGCTACTGATATTTAATTAGGCATGCTTTTTGTAGATTTGGACTTGAACATCTGTTTGTGTTGCTGATTAAATAATTTATATACTTTCAGCCACAGTCCCCACAGCTGAATGCAAAAATGTGTTATTCTCACTACTGAACGCAGTAGTAAAGGCAGCAGCAGTAACACTAATATTCATGATTTGAGTCAGCCTCACTGTTGTGTTTTTCCACTGTCGTGATGCAATGACAGGATTGATTTCTGTGTTTTTGCTGCAGGACACCAATGAAATTGTGGCCATTAAGAAATTCAAGGACAGCGAAGGTAAGAGGGCTCTTTGCTCCCGATGGGCAGGCCTCATCAGAGAGCACTTATGATTTCTATTGTAATGCAGGCTGTCCTCGTCCTTTATTTCTACTGGCCTGCTGCATCCCATATCTATCACAACATGGCAGCTCAGTGTGATCCTCATTTCCTGTCTGTCTCACCTCCACGCAGAAAATGAAGAGGTCAAAGAAACGACCCTGCGGGAGCTCAAAATGCTCCGCACGCTCAAGCAGGAGAATATTGTTGAGCTGAAAGAAGCCTTCCGCCGAAGAGGGAAGCTGTACCTTGTTTTCGAATATGTGGAGAAGGTAGGTTTCCTCCACAGGCCGATACCTGCGCTGACTCTGGTGTTACTCTCACCCGTCGCCTGTAGCAGAACAAGTTCAGCACACTCTTCTCTTCTTCTGGCTTCACTTACCGTAACATCAACAGAACGATGAATGAAGGTGGTTATCAGCTCAATAATTCAATCCAGGGTTTTCCCAACCTCGCTGTGAAAGAGATAACATTGGCAGCATATGACGAATGACAAACACAGGGAGGTATACTGGCAACAGAGCAGGATATTTTCCAAAATAACAGCAAACTATAATATTTGAAAAAATACAAAGAGGTTAAACACATAATAGAGGCTGAAAGCAACAGAGCTGCAGCAGCCAAAGCAGCAGCGGGCGAGTTTGTGTGATAGGGAAAGGCTGTAGAGCACTGTGGTATTAAAACACCTGGTCTGAATGTGTAGGACTAGTAAAGGTACAAGTAAAGAACAACCAGAAGAAACATCATTCAAACCTGTAAGTTGCTCAAAATCCAAATTTCAAGTTGGCCAGCAAATATGAGGCTTAGCTTATCACGAAATTAAGTTCTATTCAACATTATAATTGTTTAAAATTGCTCACAAAATCAGGTAAAAAGCAGAAAAAAGTCCTCGTCTTCAAAATAAAATACTTTAGACCAGAGCTTTTAAACGCATTACAGCTTCAGAAATGGCAGCCCGAAGCAGTCAACGCATTGTTCTCACTTAATGAACCTTCTATTCACAAAATAGATAATTAAAAAATAGGTATTGTTTCTCAAATATGAACCATTTTTCTCCAACAGAAAAAAAAACAGACTTTTGTCACACTTTAAAAAGCATGTCGATCTCTTACCTCAAATACAACCTGCACCAGAGGTGGTCAGGTCTGGACGGGTCCTCCCGATGCTGAAAACCCAGGGTTAAAACTAGAATTCGTTCGCTAAACCCCCAAATCCCTCATGATAATAAAGAGCTCAGCTTTGATTTCTTCAACTGTGTCTTTTTCCCTCTCTCTTTTAGAATATGCTCGAACTGCTCGAGGAGTTACCAAACGGTGTGCCGAGTGAAAAAGCGCGCAGCTACATCTTCCAGCTAATCAAAGCAATTCACTGGTGCCATAAGCATGACATTGTTCACCGAGGTAAGGCGTTTTTCTTGACCTGAACATAGCGTACAGAGTGTTAGTACGATAGAGGAGAGGCCCCCAGAGCAGGAAGACAAATGCAGCATTATTTTGCTTACACTGGAGAAAAAACATGGTCATTCCATATAAAATCCACCAAACTGGAGAAAATTTCCCACACGAGCCCTTCAGAATCACCTGGTTTCCATAGTGTAGTGATTTACATGTGTGTCTAACAAGCAAAAGGTCCCTGGTTTGAGCCCATGAGAAGACACAAATACCTTTGGGGTTGCATCTGGTGTAAAAATCTGTGGCAACCCCTTGTGAATAGGGTATGCTGATAGTGCTCTTTATGTGAGACTGCACAGCACTTTTATTACTTGTCCTCCTTTCCCACATCTTGAGACAGTATCCCAAATTTTGACTGAAAATGTGGTGTGAAGTGATACAATATTTCTGTCTCATAATTGGTTAAAAATGGCTAAAATTGTAAGATATGGTGCAAAAAAACATGTATGAGAGTATGGATGCATCTTTACTGAAACCCAAAGACGGCTAAAGATCTTTTATTAGCAAGAGAGTTGGAAATGTTGCATTTAAATGTAATATATTTGACTACCTCTCAGTATTATTAACACGTCTCACTTTGTCCCACGTTCAGTTTGTTGTGATATGGTCACCTTACTCATTAAGAAGAGAGCCGCCAAAAGGAGCTTTGATGCATCATGTAAAATTTTACCTTCTTACTATGAATATTTTCCAAGTGCATCACAATTTGGTGTTTTTTAATTTGTTCAGTCCTCCTATGTTTTTAAATACAGAAGACTGATATAAAATACATTTGAGAATTGTTAAAACTTTGAGCATCAATATTATGGGATACATCATACTCTCTGTAACATCTAAATATTTTTGGGTCCAGCTTCATGGTTCGTATCACTATGTGAGACAGGTGTTTGGTCAGAATAGGCTCACTTTCTATCTGTTTAGCTTCATAGTTTCATCTTTTTCTTTTGGCTGCTCCCTTTAGAGGTCACCACAGTGGATCATCTACCTCCATCTCGCCCTATCCCTAGCATCCTCCTCTGTCACACCAACCCTGTGCATATCCTCATCCATGAACTTCCTCTGAGTTTCCTCTTTTCCTCCTGTCTGGCAGCTCCATATTCAACATCCTTTGCCCATTGCATCCACTGTCCCTCCTCTGCACATGTTCAAACATCTCAAACTATAACTTTGTCTCAAACCCGCTCAGCCTGAGCTGTGCCTCTAATATACTCATTCCATACCTATCAATCCTGGTCAATCCCCATGATATCATAGCATCTTCAGCATTATATCTATCAGCATTATAACTAAGCGATGTACTGTTCACTAGAAGAGCTTTTGGTGAATCAGTGGCAGCAGAGCAGGAAACCAGATGGCCCATGTGAGCTTTTGGCACACTGAGAGCAACAGAGCAGGCATCCAAATGGCCTGTAGTATATCCAGGCACCCATATGACAATGTTATCGAGGGATTCAGTGTATGGGTTATAGTTTTTTTCCCCCCAATCTGTGCATTTTTGCTGATGAAATTCCATTTCTCTGAAGGGTAATCATTCAAATCGCTCTCTCAATGAAACAGATGAATGTGTGGTGGCAGAAACTGATGGAAGTGATGTAATAGCGATGATGATAATGATGCCCCTCTCCAGCTTACTCTCCATCTGTGTTCTTCCTCCTCAGACATAAAGCCAGAAAACCTTCTCATCAGCTCCGATGACGTCCTCAAGTTATGTGACTTCGGTGAGCCCCTCTATTCGATCCTCGCGCTGTAAGAAAGGTGCTCAAACAGTCAGAGCTGTGATGTAAAAGGAGTGTTTTCAACAGATACTATATTTGGCTGAAACCAGTGCTTCAGGAGTGCAGCAGGCAGGCTTCATCCGGTTATCTAAAGCGGTGTGTGCGCCTCTCCTCTCTGCGGCTGGTCATTTTTCTTTCATCTCAATTAATGAAATGTGTTGGGCAACAAGAGCATAATCATGCTTCAGCTCAGTCTGGCGGCACCACAACAGAAGCAGGGGGAAACGTAAAACATGGCGTGGCCAGAATCACACAGGCAATCTGGTGTGAGAGACTGAAGACCTGCTGTTTGCTCTGTGTCAGCCAAAGGCATTGAGAGAAGAGACACGGGCCAAACAGACTCCGCTGTGAAGGTTTACGTTTCAGACCGAGTCTTGCCGCGCGCAGTCACTTTCACTGTGTGTTGTTTTGATCGGGGAGTTGGAGCTCTGAGAAACTGGAAATGAATGGCTGGGTTAATGTAGTAAATGTCCAATTGTGAGGGAAAAGTTTCTCCTTGTTTAAACTTGTTTAACCTAATATCATGTAAAGGTTCAAAGGGTTTCACAGGCAATATAAAAACACTATAAATATGCTGTCTATCTATTCATCTATCTATCTATCCATCTATCTATCTATCTATACACACACACACACACACACACACACACACACACACACACACACACACACACATATATATACACACACACACACACACACACACACATATATATACACACACACACATATATACACACACACACACACACACACATATATATATATATATATATATATATATATATATATATATATATATATATATATATGCAGAAGTGACTAGCACAAGTCACCATCAAGTGCGGGATCTACCAAGGAGATGCTCTGTCCCCACTGCTGTTCTGCATAGGCCTGAACCCCCTCAGTGAGATCATTAACAAGACTGGCTACGAATACCGACTACGGAACGGAGCAGTTGTCAGCCACCTCCTGTACATGGATGACATCAAGCTGTATGCCAAGAGTGAACGAGACATCGATTCACTGATCCACACTACCAGGCTATACAGCAATGACATTGGAATGTCGTTCAGACTGGAGAAGTGTAGTCGGATGGTAACAAAGAGAGGGAAGGTAGTCAGAACTGAGGGGATTGAACTACCAGAAGGCAACATTGCAGACATAGAGGACAGTTACAAGTACCTGGGGATCCCGCAGGCAAATGGGAACCATGAAGAGGCCGCTAGAAAAGCTGCAACCACCAAGTACCTTCAGAGGGTCAGGCAAGTCCTGAGGAGTCAGCTGATCACGCCCTGCCCGTGATCAGGTACCCTGCTGGGGTAATAGGCTGGCCAAAGGAGGAGATAGAAGCCACTGACATATAGACAAGAAAGCCCCTTACCATGCATGGAGGGTTTCACCCCAAGTCCAGCACCCTGAGGCTGTACGCTAAGCGGAAGGAAGGGGGCCGGGGACTGGTGAGTGTCAGCACCACAGTCCAGGATGAGACAACGAACATCCAAGAATACATCATGAAGATGGCCCCAACTGACCGAGTGCTCAGTGAATACCTCAGGCAGCAGAAACCCAAGAAAGAGGAGGGAGACGAGGAACCATCATGGAAGGACAGGCCCCTGCACGGTATGTACCACCGGCAGATAGAGGAGGTGGCTGATATCCAGAAATCCTACCAGTGGCTGGACAAAGCTGGACTGAAAGACAGCACAGAGGCACTAATCATGGCAGCACAAGAACAAGCTCCGAGTACAAGATCCATAGAGGCTGGGGTCTATCACACCAGGCAAGACCCCAGGTGCAGGCTGTGTAAAGATGCCCCAGAGACAATCCAGCACATAACAGCAGGGTGCAAGATGCTAGCAGGCAAGGCATACATGGAACGCCATAACCAAGTGGTCGGCATAGTGTACAGGAACATCTGTGCCGAGTATAACCTGGAAGTCCCGAGGTCAAAATGGGAGATGCCCCCAAGGGTGGTGGAGAATGACCGAGCTAAGATCCTGTGGGACTTCAGATACAGACGGACAAAATGGTGGTGGCTAACCAACCAGACATAGTGGTGGTAGACAAACAGAAGAAGACGGCCGTAGTGATTGATGTAGCGGTTCCGAATGACAGCAATATCAGGAAGAAGGAACACGAGAAGCTGGAGAAATACCAAGGGCTCAGAGAAGAGCTCGAGAGGATGTGGAGGGTGAAGGTAACGGTGGTCCCCGTGGTAATCGGAGCACTAGGTGCGGTGACTCCCAAGCTAGGCGAGTGGCTCCAGCAGATCCTGGGAACAACATCGGAGATCTCTGTCCAGAAGAGCGCAGTCCTGGGAACAGCTAAGATACTGCGCAGGACCCTCAAGCTCCCAGGCCTCTGGTAGAGGACCCGAGCTTGAAGGATAAACTGCCCGCAGGGGCGTGCTGGGTGTTTTTATATATATATATATATATCTATATGCCAGCTGTCATGAAAAATAAACGGTAAAAATTACCAACTTCATGTTTTTATACTCTAATCTGAATGAGCACACTGGATCTAATTTGAATTAAAATTTCACTGGAATTAATCAAGCATAAGACTCAACCGCTTAAATGAGTTTTTGTCTCCAGGAAGTAAATAACTATAATTTGGCATCTTAATCAATAAATTAAAAATGTTTTTTACTATTTTTTCTTCTTTTTGAAAAACATTGAATTAGAAAATGCATGAATGACAACAATAATTACATTTTAGCAGTAAGAGAATCCTTTTGATTAAAAGGCTTGTGCATACTACACTCAAAAAACAGATTCAGGTCCTCCTTTCAAAGAACACATGCAAATTATGTTAGTTGTTCACAAATGCAATTAAAAAATACCAAATCAATTTGATTTTCTTTGTGTAAACCTAAAATTATTCAAAACCAGCACAGGCTGATTCTGAACACAAAATGAATGAGTTTGTTGGGGCACTGGGGGTAGGGGGAGTACATTTTTGCACTTGCACATTTGTAAACTCAAAGAAAAAAATTCAAGCCCCTCATTAAGCCTAAACATTTTTTTTAATCTCACTCAACGCAAATGTAGCACTCCAGCGTTACTGCAACTATTATTCGTGTGGTGAACCTAAATTATTCTCCCTCAAAACGGTATTTGTCACAAGAACACAAAGTTGCTGAGTTACCCAACAGCCCGCCCTCTCCGAAGATTTTGCGCTCTTTCAGGATCATCAGAATGAATGCAGCTGCTGTTGGCCTCTCTCTGTACTTTTCGAACAAAACTACACCTTCAGGTAAGGTAACATTTTTATTTTTCATATATCCAATTGTGTATTACTTTATGAGCTGAATGTATGGCAATGCTATTTATCATAGAAGCTTTTAATAGTTGTTTTTCGAACTTTAGGTGGTGCTACCATTCTCTTCTCTGCTTGGATACTAATTTTTGGACAATATAGACAGGTCTTTTCAAAAGTGCCTTGTTATAGAGGAGAAATTGTGTAGCTGCCAACTTTTAAGTACTCAGAGCGTGTGCTAGCTTATCAGCAGCTAGCCAGCGGCCATGTGCTCAATGAAAGATGATGTCCTATAGCTAACTTCTTTCTTACTGTTTTTTTTAATATAATCAAATAATGTGGTATTCTGTGCTTATTATCATATAATGCCATTTTCTAGTAGAACGTATTGTTTTGAGGTGTCTCTAAAAGCACTGCATAGTTTACTGAGGGTGCTACCAAAAGCGAACCATGTGGCCGGAAGAGTAACTGTAGTCAGCACAATGCGCACTCCCGTGATGTTCAAACCTACTTATTATTATGAAAGATTTCGGCTACGTCTACACATGCACGGGTATTTTTGTAAACGGAGATTTTCCGTTTTCATTTCAAGAAATAATCCCGTCCACACGTAAACGCAAAACTGAAGGAAAACGCTGCTAGGAACATGCCAAAGCAACAGGTGGCGATATATTCCTAACCGTGTAGAAATGTTGGCCAATCAGAAGTCTAGAAGCCTCGGCGAGAAATAGTAAACAAAGATGGCGCATAGCAGCAGAACTGAGACCTATGTGTAGAGGGACAGTAACTGTGTGTATATGTAAGCATTTAAACACTGCAGAGAGGACAATTAACAGTATTTTGTCTAAGTCCCCTATTGTAGAAATTAATTTCACCGAAACAATAACGTGGCGCACAGTGTGACGCCAAAAAACGCGCACACCTTTGACACTGCGTTTTCTCAATTTTTCTCATCCACACTAAATGCAAAAATGGAGTTCTCAAAAATATCCACCCTGGCAGGCGGGAAGTGTTGGAAGGAGAGACGGATGACAGTCGCCTGGTTTGTAGGGGAGAGCACTGTGAAACCAGTGAAGTGTGGCGGGCCATCGCGGAAAGTTATTCCCCGGGACAGTGAGCCCATATCGGATTGCCCTCGGAGGTTTCCCCGCTCCCTATACTTTATCATTATGCAGGCCGGTATTATTGAACGACTCTGTGTAGAACTACGATGACATGCCGCCTAACAAATGCAGTGAGCGTTTTGGGTCAGAAACGTTTCCAGCCCCTAACTTAACTTATAGCTAATTCAAGAAGAACACGGCCTCGTGAACGCGCATATGTCGCAGCATGCGCTCACATAAGGTGAAACTGGCCCAAACCGCTTCAAAATAAATCTAACCGATTTCTCTTCATGGAGAATTACTGCCTTTTTTACCCACCTTTTTGTTGAAATTGTTGCATTCCAAACGTAAACTTTCATGAAAAAAGGAACATAGGCGGATATATTTGTTTTCAAATGCATGTTTCTTACTTACACATTATCATTAGTGAAACCTTTCACAAATCGTCACTTGTTGACATTATTCTCATGTTCTCTTTTAACTAGAAAATCGAAACACGACTACTAATAACTGTTCTGTCTGACTGTATTGAACCTCTGCCACTTCTATCTGTGTCCAGAGCTTTTATTGTTGCCTATATTACGGAAATATTCATGATGTTATTATGGGAACACTGTAAGGAGCAAGTAAAGAAAAACCATGAAATTATTCTTTTACCAATTAAAATGTTATATGATTTATTTTACAGTGTGATCAATTTTGAAGTGTGATCATCATTTTTACATCACTAAGTCACCAAGTTATCTGTCAACTTTTAAGTGTTGGTAAGTAGCACATTTCCCTTGTGTAAAACAGTTTTGGGATTCTATAAGCTTATTTTTCACTGATATTGTCTTATTTTTCTTTCTTTCAGGTAGTTGGATGTGGACATGTAAAAGCTGCAGTTTAGAATTATCTAGCAGGTATTTGTTGTTGAAACATTTTAGACAGGCTCACGGGCATATAAGAGGTGTTATTCGGTTTCCCTGTCCGTACTCAGATTGTCCATGTAGCTTTACTACATGGACTAAATTGTTAAATCACACGTACAAAAATCATTCAGAACAAACAACACAAAACAAATCAGAACAATCCATTTTTCAGTGTCCTATTTGCTCACGCAGAGAATATATTTCAGAGAGAAATTTTTTCCAACACATAAATACACATCTCAGGCGTCACCAAACTGTCCAATGTGTGTTTAAAAATTGTGAATTTGAAACTAATATATACAGTACATTTCAGACACGCATATACAGAAAACACAACAAATACTCCCTTCATGATTTTAGAGATAATATTTGTATACATAATCAGTTGATTCAGCAGTCTGTATTTACTTAACTTCTAGTTTACTATATTTATGTATGTTTTATTTCCAGGTGAATGCAGAGTTCCTGCAGATCACTACAAAACCCCTGCAGGCAAAGTTCTTGGCTCAGCTGGACAACTTAACAGACAAGCTGATGCAAATTTTTGAGGGGAGCAAAGGGCCAAAAGATCAAGGATATCATGGCGATCAGTAGTTTGGTCAGTATTAATGATAAACCCATCAATTAAATGCAATCAATTGCATTTATTTCACCCTTGTTTTTCACCCTTGCATTAGTGTGATGACATCGACATAAAGAGGGAGCATACTCTTAAAAGCCTGGTGATCTACTTTAATGAAGATCCAGATCTACTGTTCAAGGAGTATCTGGTACATGTATATATATGTATGTATACATGTATATATATGTATGTATACATGTATATATGTATATATATGTATGTATGTATGTATGTATGTGTATTTATGTATTGTTGGGTTGTTTCAAATTCTGAAGTGAAATCTGATTTTACAGATTCCAGTTTTCAGTATTGCCTAGTAGTACAGAGGTGTGTGCTATTCAGATTTGACATTCATTACAAATGTACGTCAGCACTTTTTTGTGAGCACTTTGATTTTGTTAAGGTTGATTTGACCATGTGACATGTATGTTTATTCACAAAATATTCTGTTTCTGCTTTTAATTCAAGTGAATAAACCCGAGTTGTAAAAACAAATTCATTTTGTCATTATTTTAATAATTAAATTAGTTTTCTGGTAATGAAAATTATGATTTAGTTGAACTCAAAATAATGATTTCAATGCAATGAAAATCTAGCTCACGTGAATGACACTGTATTGAGTTGGACCAACCAAAACCTTTCACATCATATTAATGTACTTTTTTTCATTTTAGCAGTATTTACAAAATTGTGTTCTACTGACTCAATTTAATTGAATTGTCACGATGTATGTAGATTAGGTTGGACCAAAGTAGATGTATTACGTGGAAAACCTGCCATCAGTCCAATTGAGTTCATCCAATGACTTATTTTTTTGAGTGTAGTGATACCAGCACAAAAACCATTTTGGTAATTACTAATACTGTTAATTTAGGACAGCTGTGGTATAAACCTCACATTTGGTGGGGGTCTAATAAATTTCCATTGCACCATATATAATGTAGAATGAAGAAGTCTCTTTCAATTAGGATACTTTTTAATATTATTTGATCATAATTAGAAATCCTAGAAGGCAGCTATTTTAATATACAGTAACAGTCATATTATTTTAAAAAAAAACTCAGATTGATTGGAAATAAACTTATTTCCCAGCATGTTGAGTACCGTTCTTGAAAACTGTAATCAAATTGATAGGAAAACAAACTAAAACAGTTAAAATAACTGAATAAGCTAAATGCACGAGTGCCAAAGTGCAGACAAGCTGCAAAAAATGTTGAAGATGCAGTCACCCTGTATCTGTTGGTTATGTGAGTAATTGGCAATAAAACATACCAACATGAATATTAAACTGGAACGTGTCTATATGTATGTAAGAGAGCTAGAGGCTCTAAAGGTGTGCTTCGATGCTTGTGCAGCCAAAAAAGCATCTCACATTAATCAGCTGAAGAATTCAAAAGGCAGGATCTGCTGCTGTCAAAGTGTTCAGGAAAAAAAGATCACATCTGGCGTCGTCTCTGACCTAACTTTACAAACTACTTTGTAAGTCAAAGCTTTAAAGCATAATGAGCGTCCAGAGAGACATTCAGCTGAAATTCATTTTTAGGTTTCTCAGCATGTGGAGCATAACTAAAAGCTCCTCATCATATCCTATTGCTTTCTCTGTCTTCTCTTGCCAGGCTTTGCACGTAATCTCTCTGAGGGGACTGACGCCAATTACACCGAGTATGTGGCCACTAGATGGTACCGGTCTCCGGAGCTCCTGCTCGGGTACGCCTGCTATTTTTTTACGTTTTCCCTTTAAGCTCTGTCCAGTCACCACACTGACATAAATTCTTATTAGCTCTCATTATGCGTGGCCTCTCACCACCCTCTTAAATCTGCGGTCTCAGGGCTCCTTACGGGAAGGCGGTGGACATGTGGTCAGTGGGCTGCATCTTAGGAGAGCTGAGTGACGGGCAGCCGCTGTTCCCGGGAGAGAGCGAGATCGACCAGCTCTTTACCATCCAGAAAGTGCTGGGACCCCTGCCACCAGAGCAGATGAAGCTCTTCTATAACAACCCTCGCTTCCACGGGCTGAGGGTAACTTCAGGCCCCCCCCCCATACTCTGCTGACCCATCCCTCCATGCTGCTCTTATCACTGCTTTTCTTTCCTCTCTCTCCTTGCTGTCTCTTAAGGCCTCCTCCTCCTCTGTTTCTTCTTCCCTTATTTATTTTCTCTGTACACTCTCTTCTCCTTCTTCTTCTTCTTTTTCTGGCTGAGTTTGCTGTGCCGTGACTGACTGGATCACAATGACTCATCGTGTATCATGTATCCTGTATGCACTGTGAAGGAAGGCTGTGATAAGTCTTCTGTGGCAGGCTGGTGGTGCAGCAGACCTGGGTCGTCCTTCCCTTCGCCTCACTGCCCACAACCCAGGATTTAATTATTAGTTAGCAAACTCCCCCTCTGTGAATGCCTGGCAGTGAATACCCAGTGATAAGACCACTTCTTGATTAAGCTGCATAATAAGCGAAACGCTTTACGGTCTACACCTTGAATTTTCAGCTTCTATCCACCTCTTAAACACCCAAGTTGTTGTTCCTCAGTAAAATCCTTGCTCCGGTAAAGACAGGCACACGTTGGCCGTGTCTGTTTCTTAAAAAAAAAATAGCGCCTGCTATTGTTAGTACTTGCTCAAGGGGGAAAAAAACGAGCTCTACCTCCACATTTATGTGCTTGTTGTCATTTAAATGAGATCCTGCAAACTTCGCTGATCCCTGCACATTATCGCTCACAGTCAGATCATCCTATTAACACCACGAGAGGGGAGAAATAGTGTTTGATGGAAACACGCATGCTGTTTTTATTAAAATAAATCAGACCAACAAGAAACCACACAACACTTTTGAGTGAACAGAGGACGCTTGATGGTTGTTTCATCACGTTTCCCACCTACGATGTGCTTTTCTGTAACACTCAGAAATGTGTGATGTAAAAAGAACGGCTTCTGGACTCTTTTTTTCCGCCTGCAAACGGCAAATTCAAAATATTCAGAGGAAAAATTCTATTAGAAATGAAAGGTTGACAATGGAGGATTTGCACGTGGTTGAAATCACAAGTTGTGTATTTGGGCATTTCTAAAAGAGTTCACCAAAGCATTGTCATGGTTACAGGATTTTCCAATCAAGCTTAGAAAAAGATTTCTTCAATACCAAATCCGATTATACAGAGATACAAACAAACCTGTCACAGGAGACAACAAGTAAACGATGTTCGACAACAACACCGATATTAAAATATAAGGTAACAAGAACTCACAAGATAGGGCTACAATTTCAGGAGTTTCTTTTTTATTGGGTAGCATTCAGGGGACCAAGAATGAGGCAGAGTGTGAATTGGTGAAGAAAACACTGGGTCATGTGCAGCCCTATGTACTGATAGCTTGTCAGCTACCTTTATTAGCAATAAGGTGAAGTAATTAGTGTCACTGTGGAGGATTTTTATCCTTCTTGACAACATTGCTTCAGTTCTTTTAGGTTTACACGCATGTTAAGGTCCAGACACAGCACATGGCCTTTGATTGGACCATTCCATTTCCATGAATCTTGCTTGGAATCGTGTTCCTGTTGTGTGACTCAGTTTGTGCCAGGCTTTAGCTGTGGGACAGATGGCCTCACATTTGACTCTAGAATACTTTGGTATACAGAGGAGTTCATGTGCGACTCACTGACCATAAGGTACCCAGAGCTTGTGGGTGCTAAACGAGCCCAAATCATCACCCCTTCACCATCATCATCATCGTGGCTCAAGAGTTGGCAGTTCGTCTTGTAATCGGAAGGTTGCCGGTTCGAGCCCCGGTTCCGACAGTCTCTGTCGTTGTGTCCTTGGGCAAGACACTTCACCTGTTGCCTACTGGGGGTGGTCAGAGGGCCCAGTGGCGTCAGTGTCTGGCAGCCTCGCCTCTGTCAGTGCGCCCCAGGGCAGCTGTGGCTACAATGTAGCTTGCCATCATCAATGGGTGAATGACTGAATGTAGTGTAAAGCGCTTTGGGGTCCTTAGGGACTAAGTAAAGCGCTGTACAAATACAGGCCATTTACCATGCCTGATAGTTTTTACGAGGTAGTGGTTTTCTGCAAACATGGTGCTGTGCATTTTAGCCAAACATATTGATTTTGTTCTCATCTGTCTAAAGGACATTGTTCCAGAAGTCTTGTGCTCTCCGGCATGAAAACTTACTTCAGAAACAATCATATTTTAACTATATTTTAACTTTCATGTATTTAGACTCTTTACTGAAGTAAAGATGATAAAGACATTCAAGTAATAACAGGAAGGTTTAATTTAAAATACGATGAAGGTGTCTAAAATAAAAATATTTAATATGCAAGTGATCTTAGTGGGTTCTGATTAAATAATGCTGCACACCATAGTGTTGCAGCTGGAGATTAATTGAATTGAAATACTCCTGGGTGGCTGTATCTGTTATAACAGCATGATACGTTAGCAGTTTTATATTTTAAAATATGCAATATAATAAATAAGTAAAGCTTTAAAATAAATAGGTTGGAGTACAAGGGACAATATGTATAGTGGTGTTGAAAATACAGGGGAGTAGAAGAAAGTATAGCATAAAAATACCTTTAAAAAAACGACAAGTACATCAGAACTGTACTTCAGTGAAGTACTTGTTACGTTACACCACTGGTGCTGTTTATACTTTGATCCCCTGCTGGATTAACAATACTCCAGTTCAGTGACACTGACAGGGGAGCAAAAGGGGGGCAATCATTTTTCAGGGAGGGATGGTACAACTCAACTATAATTCCATCCATACATTCATCCATCTTCCTCTGATCCACTTCACACCTACAGTGAAACCACTTTAGAGTCACCAGTTAATCTAAAACCCACACAGACAAGGATGAACATGCAACCGCCACACACAGAGGCCTCAGGCGGTCAGTGGATTCAAACCCAGAACCTGAGGCAGTAGTGCTAACCACTGCACCACTGTGCTGCCTACTAAAACCCCATGTATTTTAATCTAAGAAACAACCATAAGTCTGATAACTGATAACCTTTGATTCCATTCATTCCATGATTTTGTCTCTGTCCATTAAAATGAAACCACCATAAAAATCAGAGGCTCTTCGTGTTTTTGTGTAAGTGACCAAACTTACAAATTCAGCAAGGGTTCAAATAATTACTTCCCCCATTGTAAATAGCATTATTAACATTTGATATGGTCAGGTCTCTAAAAGAGGAAGACACTTTAACCTCAGGATACTCTCATACTGACGATCGATCACTAAGGACATTTGATGCTGTTGTTTAGTAAAAGCGTCTTATTTTCCACTTATTTATGGTGGTTATCATCAAGGTGGTTATCCACATGTGGGGCATAGAGCAACTGCTTGAAGTTGTGGACAAGTGGAACTATATGGAGTATTTTCTTATTTATGACATGAAAGTTTTTTGACTGTACCATTATCCACTGTCTCTGCTAATGTTGCAGTTTCCTACTGTGAGTCACCCTCAAACCTTGGAGCGGAGATACCTGGGAATCATCGACGCAGCCCTGCTCGACCTGCTGAAGGTGAGGCGAGCCGAGCGACTTTAATGGTTTTATTCTTAACTTTTGTCTGTTTTCAGAGTATCGTGAAAACGTCCAGTTAACCACAATAATTTTCATAAACTAGACATCTGATAGTTGCATCATTATCACGGTGTTTACGTCGTGACTGCACGGTGCCTCCTCCCTGCTTCGGCATCTCTCAGCTCATATCCTGGTTCCACTGCTGTTATTGCTGTGTCTACACTGTAAACAGGAGCTCCATGTCAAGAATGTAGGCTGTGCTTGTGCTCTTGCGCTTTTCCCAGCAGATAATGACTCACCGCTAACATGATGATGATGATGCCATCTCAGGACTGACTTAAGCAAGGACAGGCGTCTCTCTAAGAACTAATCGGGCTTTTTTGTGTTGAGTTCAGATACAATTTAATAACGTTTGTTTGCTAATCGTTAACGCTGAGCTGCACGGCTACCAAAGAGCTTCTGATGTTGACCCAAAATGTAGCTTCCACTGTATATTTGTGTTATTCAAAAACAAAGCTGCATCCAGATTTCAGTTTGAGTTTGTTCATACATTAAAGTGAGTTCAGAGAGACTATTAAACACATTATTTGGGTAAGAAAAAGCAAATGTCACAAATCACATTTCACATCATTGTTTGGCTCGTTTGGTGACTGTGAGACACAATTAAATGCGGCAGCAGCTTGACTTTTATGATAATGGCGATGATTCATAGTAGCACGACTGTTTCGGTTTGTTTGAGAGGTCTGCATGTTCGGGGTGTCTTCAGCGCTCACGGGCTCCATCTGTGTGGTTTGTGGTTTAGAACATGCTGCTCCTGAACCCCACCGAGCGCTTTCTCACAGAGCAGAGCCTGAACCACCACGCCTTCCAGACCCTGCGGATGGTGGAGCGGCCTGGGCCACCCACACCCACACCTGTACGCTCCTCTAAGAGAAAACCTCACCACGGAGACAACACTACCCCCAGCAGGTCAGCAGTGAGCACTATATTTGGGGAAAGCTTGCCAGTGTAGATGTATTAATGGGTCGTTTCATGAACAAATGCTGCCAGATGTTTTTAATCAGCAGCCACCATCCAGCAACATTTGACAGAATATTTCAGGATAATTCATATATTGTCTGTCTGGTTTAGTCTGTAATTATTCTGCATCTCAGTGCACTTTTGTTTCCTAAATTTTAACTAACGCTATTTACATATTGAAATAAAGACCTTGTTTTTGGAAACTTTTCTTCACTTCATTTTTCTTTGCTGTTCATATTACCAAGACAACAGTGAATTAAGATTTTTATATCTAGTCTTTTGGGAGGTTTTGATGTACTTTATGCTACTCATATTCTTTCATCACCCTGCACTTACACCAAACCTCATCCAATAAATAAAAATAAATAGCTGATGTTTTTAAAATTTCTATTGCAGTGTTTGGCCATGATAGTCACTGAGTGACAATATAATGTGACAGCATCAAGTGAGACTCTTTTAGCTATATACTTAACCCTTTAAGACCTACCATAGAACCAAGTCCGCCAGAGCTTATATTATATTTTTACATGCTGTAGAGCCATTTTTGGGAGCATTTTAAGTTGATATACATCAATACAACCATTATAGCCCAAATTTTAATAATATGTCTGCATTAAGTGCATAGTAATTACATAAATTGCAAAAAAGTGCAATAAACTACAAAATATTTGAAAATCCTTTTTGTTTTTTTTAACATATATTTCTAGTTAGAGAAATTTAAGAGGCTTATCCCTCAAAACTGTAAATACAAAAAGTTGCACAAAATAGTTTCCCACCACAGGAAATTTATTTTAAGTGTCTTCATAGTTTTATTTTTGAAATACACCAATTTTTATATACTGCAGGAAAAATGAAAATAAATATTATAATGCAAATTTGCAAAAAAGCAGCATATGCATCAAAATAAACTATTTCCAGCAGTGCAATATGAGTCCTAAGCATCCCAGAAACGACACAGAAAGTCATAAAGTCAAACATAACTTTTAAAAACACCAGTATAGGCTCATAAGGCCCTGATGGTACAAAACTACATTTCCGCAAAATGACGTCACTTCCGGTTTCGGGCAGGTCATGGCGGACATGCGATAGTTCGCGCTGATCGAGTAGGAAGTGTTACAAACAGCTGGTCGGATTTGCAAAGCATGTTTTTGGAATATTATGTTTTTGTTGCTGCAAGTGTTTTTTATGCAGTTTTTGCAAAGCCATATGTGGACGGAAACTGTAACCTAGGACAAGCTGATGGCATGAGATGCAAGTACAACTCCTCCGGTTTCATATGCAAAAAAAATTATTGCGCTAGCTTACGTGGTTGCAGTGCTACCGGGATTTTAAAAAAGTTACGCAAAACGGAGCGTGCCCGCTCCGACCAGCTTTAAAGGGTTAACATCCACTCTACTTTACTAAAAAATCCACTGTGTCAACGACACTGTATCATCGACACACAGAAAAAAGCTCATAATAAACTGCAGGTTTCATGTCATTCATATGTATTGGGAAGAACAGGGGTCTTGCAATTGATCCCTGTGGAACACCTTTCCTTATTAAATGCAGTAAGTGGTACCTTTGCTGCCACTGAGTTCATTATTACATGTTTTTGTCTCTGCTTTTCCTTAGGAGCCATGGGGGAAAGAGCTCAGGAAGCCACCGCTCCAGCAGCAGAGAGTGCTCCAGCTTACCCCGACATGAAGACCTCCACCCCAACAACGACAGCTTTCTCAACGGCAACATGTCTGCAGCCATCAACCTCAGCCCCACACTGCATCCTAAGAACTACCAGCCGCAGATCTTCAACCACTCCACCGCCTGCAACATGGACCTGGCCAGCAGCAACCTGCCTCATCTGCTCAGCCCCGGTGAGACCAAGTCCAAGGGCGACTTTGAGATGAACTTGGGGTCTAAGGTGTCAGATGGCCCAGGGGCGAAGTACCTCAAATCCAACTTCCGCTCACAGCAGAACCGCCACTCTTTTGTAGAAGGGAAGACCAACACGCTTCAGTCAGGGGACAAACACAGCCGACACAACTACATGGAGTCCCACAGCTCCACGCCATCCTCCTCTAAGTTTGCCTACCTGAACTTGTCCAAGAGCTATGGCACGCTTAGCGATGCCAAGTCAGTGGGGAACTTAAATGATGTGCATCTTTATGCAGATGAACCCACGTCTCGCTATTTTCCTTCCAGCTGCCTCGACCTCACAGCTCCGGGCAGCCCAGCGGCCCGCCGAGTGGAGAGGCTGGGACCTGGCACAGGTGGCCGAGGAAGCATGCGCTCAGAGAGAGAGAGCAACACTCTGGACTCCTCCTACAGGCGCTCCTCCACCCGCCATAAAACTTCAGAGGAGTCCAAGTCACCAGACTCCCTGGATCCCGGGGAGAGCGAAAGGAGCCATTCCCATTCTCTCTCTGCCCCACATGACCCTCTGTCTTATGGTCAGGGATACACCAGCCCCTTCTCCTCCCAGCAGAGGCCACACCGCCACTCCATGTACGTACGGAGGGATCACCAGAGGACGCACGGGGGAGACGAGGGACTGTTGGTCGGGCAGGGAATACCCACCAGAGCCAGCAGCCTCCAGCTCCTGTCCCCACAGCTGCAGCACCGCACACTGCCTCGCCACTCTGGGGGCTCCTCCAGAGAAGAAGACATGAGCAGGGTCAGTCCTCAGCCCACATCAAAACTCTCCAGCTTTAGGGAAAGCCTTCAGGATGTAATCATAACAAATGCCTACACCAGGTTTTGTTGGACGGCTCTGCCTCAGTCTCAGTTTGTCCAGTGACGCAGCCAGGACTTATTCTGGTGGCGTCTGAAAACATGGTGTGTGTTTAGGTTCTCAGCCAGATCTTGTGTCCCAGGTTTATAATGAATTGGAAAGGCAGGATTAGCATAGCTGCAGCTTCATCTGTGAACATTTGAGGTGCTAAGAGTGTGGCTTTCTTTTTAGGACATGCAGTGAATCATGCTACCCGTATATTTATATATACTGTATACACACATATAGTATATATATACCGTGTGTGTATTTGTATGTGCTGCAATGCTGAGCTCACTTCATGCTTCATCATGTCTCCATTAACAGAACGAACAGGCACCCACTGAGGTCACCCACAGCAGACCTCCAATAAGGGACTCCACAAGGGACAACACCGCATCTTTTCACACACAGCGGAAAAAAAGCGAGGTCCGACATTCTGCCTGCACCCACCATTCCCCACCCACATCCAGTCTTCCGAGCGCGCGGATGTGGGTGGATACTGCTGTCATGAACTGCTCTCTCTTTCTCTTTTTTCTCTGTCTCTCCTGCATCAGATGCCTCTTCATTTTCTCTGTGTGCTTTGCTTCCCTCTAATGTGACTTCTTATGGTAGCGCAGTCGAGCTCGTCATCGCATCGCATTTCAGTTCTGGGCTACATTTATAGCCCGCACAGATGTTTTATTATAACGGCCAATCATAAATCAATACGCCCCCACCTTATTTTTCTGTCCCTTCAGGTAAATAAAGGTATCGTTTCAGACAGAGAGGCATGCAAAGCAGGCAGCCTCGGAGATTTTATGTCATAAGTTTCTCTGTTGTGACTCAGGTTGGCTTATATCATGACCAGCAAACAGAAGATGGGGGTTCTTCCAAAGAGAACCGCAACATCTACAGCGAATCCATGCCAAGGCGGGTGGGCAGCTTCTACAGAGGTTGGTTTAATCAGGAGTGATATTTATGGCTGTGGCTTTCTCGCTTTCATTGCTGCAGTAAGGGGGGAAGATTAACTCCAGACACATCACTAGAGGGAATATTATTTTTTACTAATCACTGATCAGCTGCTTCTATATAGAGAATTATTATATTATTGCAGATTCTTGAGATGTCTACACTAAGTTAGAGAGAAATACAGCTGTTTCACTCAAAACTAAAAATAGCCATCTTATCACCAGACTCGGTGATCTTCATCCTCTAATGTCTGTAGATTTCATAGCAGTTGATTAAAACGGTCGGGCAGTGGGCCCGTTCAAAATCAAAAGCCTTACCTAAATTAAATTTGGCTGATCTCCAGTTCGAGGTCATCTTCGCGGGCATGTCCAGACAGCTGCTATTTTTATCCCACTCTCTGGAAGTTCTGTTCTTACCGCTTCCACTGTGCACTCGGCTATTTCACCACACACCTCAAACTTGAGAAGAGAGCATAAAACTTGTGTTTCAAACCGACTGGAATTTCACAAGATAACCGCTGGCGATGAGAGCTGGGTTTCCAGCGACAGCTAAGCAGTTTGCAGCCATTTCCACCAGATTTGCCTCGCTGTGGTTTTGTCCACTTTCCAAAAATTAAAATCAAGTTAAAGGATCACAGTTTTGACATGTTGGAGGAGATTCAGCACACACTGCAGAAGTACAAGGAGACAGAGATCTAAAAAATAATAGCAGCACTGAAAATGATCCAGTGGTGCACAAGAGGATGATCAACAGGAGACTGATCAAAAGGAATCGTGTTTCATTCTTTTAAGCCCGTCCTGGAACTTTTTACTCAAACCTAATTACAATATGTCAGGAAGCTGCTGAAAGCAGGCTTAAGAGTTTTGACAGTAACGCAGACTGACTGAGATAACTTATTAAAAGATGTGCTTGCCACTGTTTTGGAGTGCACAGTATGCTATAATGGAAAGAACATCTGATGCTAATGTGTTCAACTTCCTCTTTAAAGTAGTGTCCTTGAGGCAGCAGCTATTTTAAGACCAAGCCATGTGTGGCTATTCAGACATGAGGACTGGCTCCATTGTATCACAATAGTGACATTTCAACTGGAGTATAATCTTGAGGAAGAAGGTGAAATTACAGTGAGCCAAACAGGGCGAAATGTAGTAGGTGGTGAGCACACCGTGAGCTAGCAAAGACTGCATGTACCACCGCTACGGTCAACTGGACGCTCTCCTTTAGATATCTCAGGGAGTCACTTCAGCTTTGGGATGATTTTGTGATTGTTGGGGACAAAAGTGTGATGCAGACTCTTCAAGCGTGTTTCTGAATGTGGTTGCCTTTGGGCACTGCAGAATCTTCCACTGAAAATTGAAGAGCGTCCCTTTGCGAAGCCTTAAGCTGAGCGTTATTGCCCTCCTGGTAATGTTACCCGGCTTAATCCTCCTAAAAGGGACCATGACTTGCAAAATTATTTTGTATTAGACAAAAATGGAATTTAGACCAAGCGCAGTAAAGATCCAAAGGGCTGTTTTTTCCTCATAGACTTCAGTACGGCCAAACTTCTTTTTACAAGCAGAAAGGATGCAATAATAAGCACTTCTTTGCTTCACATTTATACAGTCTGTGGTCTGAACAGGACTTCGCCATAGTTGTTGCTAACCGTTGCTGCTCTACACACGTAACTCATTCAAGATGCTACACCTGTGCATTAGCATTAAAATGGAATAAGATCTGGTTTGCTGAAAATGAGTTAAACCATGTGGAAATTTGTGCATTGTTTGGCATTAGTCCATTTCCATAATACGAGGGACGCAAAAACTCCATCAGGGTATTTTTATATTCGCTTCTTTAGCATTTTTGGGGGCGGCCAATGTTTAAAACTTTGAGTTTGACACGATTACTTTAGTGTATGAATTTGCTTTAAAGTCTAACTTATGGAACTGCACAGGAGCCTTTGTGGGCGCCATTGTTGTTTGCACTGGTGTGTCAAGTCGTACTTGGAGAAAAATCTTGAGGAACGCTTTCAATTCAATTCAATTCAATAAACTTTATTGATCCCGAAGGTTGGCCCCGAAGAAAATTGGGTTGCTTTTATTGAAAGGAAGAGGAAGGTCAAAAGAGAGAAAAGTAAAACATCTAATCGAAACAGAACACCATCGATCGCATTAGCGAAATGCACAAGTTTGATACAATTGCAGTCTGTTACATTTTCAGTTCGCTGAGGTCTTTTGCGTGTGCCAATCAATTTCCGATGTTTACACGGCATGTTGCAGCCAAGCCAACATGTCACAGCTGTTAAAGTCTACAGCACTGTTAGTTATGGTATAAATTTCTATTTACTTGCAGCTTTTTTAAATTATATTCCCTGTTTTTTGTTGTGTATCTTTGGAAATCTCGAGTTATGTTTTAATCTTAATTTATTTGTATTACCCGCCTAAACTTTAGATATATGTTTGGGTCAGAGCTAGAATTATGACATCTAATGACCTGTGTTTATGTGTTTATTTCTCTGTATATTGGACGTAAATTAACCCATTTGTTGTGTTTGTTGAACAGTCCCGTCTCCCCGGCCAGACAATTCCTTCCACGACAGCCGGGGTCAGAGTCGGGGCTCGGGCTTGTCTGGCGACGGCGGCAGTTTGGCGAATCACTCCAAACGACAGCCGGCGTTTGACCCCTGGTAATTATATCTTCTAACCACGACTGAAAATAGTTTCACACCAAAAGAACAGCAGCGTTTATTCTCTTCGCTGTCTGTGGCGCTGTCAGAACAGTATACCGTCAGATTTAATTTCACACCGGCCACATGACGTGGCATTTTTAACAGAAGTTCTTACTGGGAGTTAAAACTTTTTAGCCGAGACATCACGCTCATTACTCTTTGTTTTTATTTCAGGACTGGCCCAGATACTGTAGTCTTGAGTGCCTCTGAGCCTTCCAAAGAAAAGGAGAAGCAGGGTTTCTTCAGAGCAATAAAGAAGAAAAAGAAGAAATCTCAGATGGTATGTTGTGTGTGAAGTACGTCTGAGGACTTACGCCCACATGTGGATGCAGTGTTTTCCCATCTATGAGCCTCATCGGCACCTTTACAGAAATATAAAACCATTTATTGTTGTTGTTGTTGTCATGTGCATCATGTTTACCTCTACCACCAGTCATGTGCCTCTGTAATTACAGATGGAAGTCCCTGATGGAAGGCCTCCTGTCATCAAGAAATGTCTTTTCCCTCTGTTTAGCCCAAAGAATAACATAAAGCATAGTTCCTCTGTGAGAGTCCTCCCTGTAGTGTCCTCTCCCATGGTACATGCTGTTTTACACTATCCTACTCACCTCCTGCCTCTGTGTCACCCATCTAACATTGCATGCTTTAACAGCATTGGTCAACACTGTTTTAATGTGTGATTTTTAAGCCTGGTTTTCCTGGTGGTGAGTTGAGTGAATGAATCAATAAACCAGCTGGATCCATCTATTCGAGAAAAAAAAAGCTCCCACTTTGAAGAAAAGCATGCACTTGACTGCAATCGGTTTAAAAGGATGGATCTGACGGGTCATTTTTGTGCTTCTGATCACTCGCCAGTGATTTCAGCCATGGCCCTAACAGCATGTCTCTGCTTATGAGCTGAGGATGGACGAGAGCGCTCAGGCTTTAGCTGAGCACACACGGTTTCAGGAGTTTGCATGCTTGTTTTCACAAAGCTTTACTGCTTACCGGCATCATGCAGAGGCATTTGATCAATTTCTCTATGTGCACCTAAACCCGTGACTTTATTACAGAGCAAAGATCACAAAGTGATGGTGGAGCTACGATGGTACTTGCTTAATATAAAAGCGACCACATTTTGGCGTGTTAAACTAGCTGCCAGCTCTGTGGCAGTGGTGGTTCAGCATGAAACAGGTGTTTGAGGCTCTTTCTTCCCTTTGCGTTTCTATTTATAAGTGACAGTTTGCTCAGATTCGGGGAGGGGGGGTTACATGCTGATGACAGAGCACAAATAAATGCAATCTGGCCAGGAGGAGGAATCAGGCAGTCAGACTCGGAGTCGGTGGAAAACGGCATTTACTGCATGAAGAGGATATCATTTGAACTGCGTTTGAATTACGCTCAGAAAACATCTTTTATTTATCAGAAACGAGTGGAGTGTTCTCTTCTCTTCCTCAGATCAGCAAACACATTGGGGTTTGGCTTCTGATGCATGTTTTTTGTCCGTTTTCTTTTTATTTCTTCTTCACTGCACTGGAGATCAATAAGTAACAACGCAGGTTATCAGATGTAACTTCACATTTATGTCTGTGATGAATGAGCGCATGTAAAGGGTAACATGAAACACAGAAATCTGTTTACTGAAGACGCTCATTTCCAGCTCAGACTCTGATAGAGTAGCTTTTGCATGACTCACAGTTCAAAATAATCCTTATTTAAGTTGATTAGCTGTCTAAAAAGCATAATTTTAGCTCTCTTTTCCTCTCAGGTACCTTTCTACTGATTGGCTGCTACTCAAAAACAGAAGGTGCAGGGATTGCCTATTCTCTCTGACATCATGCAGAACCAGAAGTAGAAAAAACTGTTAGAAATGAGTGCTTAGGCCAGTTGGAAACAATATAAATTAACTTCATAAATAAAAACAGTTTAGCAGATTATGTGAGTGTTTTATGTTGGCCTAAACATTGTGCACTGCTGTCCTAGTCATGAGTGTGAAATGTGATTGGATGAGTAAATTATACCTCCGTGCTCTGTGTCACAGGTTTCCAGTGAAGGCGTGGATACGGTCATCCAAAAGTCCTCCAGGTCTTCAAGTCACCAGAGCAACCGCCACAGGTCACGTGACAAGAGCAGAGACCGGGACCAAGACCGAGACAGGGACAAGGACTGGCCGCCTGAGAAACTGTCCGATTCACACTCTTCGGTGAGAGTTCTCCTCGTGCGCTGTTGTGAAGTGCTTGATCTAAACATTTATTCATGAGCTGCGTTTCGTTACATACGCTCTTCCCGAGGAGAGCGCCAAATAGAAATAAGAGCAGGTATCCTCGTCTAGAAGATCTAATCAATGCAAATCAGCATCACCTGCTAACCAAGATGTCAGGGAGAGAAAAAACAGATGGCGAACACAAAGGGTGATAATTTCTTCTAGAAAAAATGCTCTTTTTCGCTCCTAAAGATTGAAATTTTGTATAAATGTTTCAAGAACTGAACTGTAACTGAGCCAAATAAGTTGTAGACTTTTATATTTTACCAATTTTCCTGTCTGTCCAGGATGATTTAGTAATCAAATAAACTGTGACTCAGATGTTGGTGTTTAATAAAAGCAAAGACACACCTTAATCCCTTCCCTGCAGTAATCATAAGAGACTGTCTGACTGGACTGATCGTCCGTCATCGACGGGATTAAACCTGTCGTGAGCGCAATTTTTCTTTCCTCTGATATTTTGTGTTCTGTCGTGTCTTTCAGAGCCAACCGCTGAAGTCGCTGCGCAAGCTCCTGCACCTTTCCTCCTCATCGTCCAACCAGACCGCATCTTCTGACATGCGCTACCAGCCGCTGCCTAACTCATCCTCTGCTCAAGGCGGTTTCACCGAGAGCCGGGGTCACTCAGGGGTCAGCACGCCCCAGCTCAAGGCCCGACAGTCAGCGTACCCGCTGCCCGGACAGCTGGATTCGGGCTGGCACACGTCCGCCCTGGGCCGCCCCGAGGGCAACCCCTACCCGGAGCAAATGAGCATCAAAGGAGGCCAGAACGGGCACGGCTTCGGACGCCCGTCCAGATCTCGTATGCCAAATCTCAACGACCTGAAAGAGACAGCTCTGTGATCTCCAGCGCCCCACTGCTCTCACGCGTGTGTCAGACTCCTCTGTTACCACCTCCCTCCTGTAACACCTGCTCCACACACACACACAAACACACACACCAAACCATCAGTTCAAACACTGCTTGCAAACAGGCCAAAAGCCTTTTTACGTCCAGATTTTTTTAAAGCTTCCATGTTTGATAGACTTTATATTAATACCTATGTAATTCTGATTATAATTTGTATTATAAAGTAAATATATTACAAATTCAGTGTATATATATATAAATGGATAGATAAAGTGTAGATTTTAAGTGTAAGTATTTTTGTTTCTATTAAATATAGAAATATAGTACATTTTACTGCGTAGTATTATTTAAGACTAATCTAAGGCATTCGAAGCAAATGCAGTTTTATCAGTTGTTACAATAGAGATTGGTAATGTCAGTATCTCGTGTTCATCTCGTCCAGGATTGTAATTCTGTGTCCAAGCTGTCTTGCCTATGGATGTGCTCTGTCAGACTGGTTACAGACGCTCAAATGTGCAACTGCGAGCCAGTGCAGCCGTGTTGAAATCTAGCTATAACCTGTGCAGTTTCTCTGAGCTGCAATTGACAATCTAAAAGCTTACGTTTTATTGCTCTTTTCCTTCTTTCTTTTTTCTGAAAAGATTTTAGGTTTTACGTCTTAAGTGCAGCCATTTTAGAAACTACGGTGCCATCAACTAACAGAAAGCCTAACCTACATCGCCCTCTGTGGGAGATATCGAAGCACTGCATTTCCTGTTTTCTGACTGAGATTGTCAGGCACATTTAGACTTTTCCATGCACTGTATGTGTAAATGACCATTTGCATAATATAAACCAATGTTACGCAAATAGAGCAAACCTCACAGTTTAAAACAAATGTGTATCTATACAAAGGAGATGCAGGAGCGTTAACGTGCCCTTACGGATGAATTATAACGTGTTCAAATGTTCTGCAATGCTTTGAGCAAACGTCAACAAACATCTGCAGCTGATAACAAAGGAAGTGGCTTTTCTCTGAAAACTACAGGATTCAATAAAGACTCTGTTGTTTGATTTTTTTTTTTTTTTAACTTCCAAGTGGTTCTGCTTGTTTGACCAGTTAAAAACATGTAGAAATGCATCCAAAAAAAACCCCATTTAAAGTTTAACTGCTGTAAATGTAGATTTCTTTATTTTTTAGAAGGTAACAGCAGTTAGAGGAACAGATAAGCCATTCTGGGTGTATGTGGTACAATGACTCCCAGCCTGTGAAAATAACCCAAGCACCACTCCTCCACCTGTTAGCTATTTAACTCCACACATTACAATATTTAAAAGTGGATATTACAAGTTTTCTTTGTTTAATACACTTAAACTGTCAGTATTAGGGTAATGGAACAGCATCTCTTTTAGTAACCCTTTTAGCCAGACTGACTGACTGACCAGATGTTTGGCCATTCATACGTCCATTTACTTGATTTGTATACATTCAGTTTTTCTACCAAGCACATTTTCCTTAAATATCAATTATATGAGTAATTAAACCTTTGATTTTGTTAATTTCAGCTGCATTTTACTCCAAATTATTACTTCATGTTTATTGAGGGTAAATAATAATTTTGTTTTGAGTTTACACTTAGCTGTTTCAACTATTTATCCATTATTTTAATTACTTCCACCTAACCATCCATTTAAAAGCTCCAGCTTTTTCAGCTAGTTTAATGTTTTCCAGCTGCTATTTTCCCATTTATTAAATACTTTAAGCTGAACTATTTTTCACATTTATCTATTTCTCTGTTTTCAACCGTTATTCCACTATTAGCCGTTCCAGCTGTTAGTTGAACGTCATCAGCCGTTATAATTTTTATTTTTTTGCAACAGTTTCTTTTCTTCTTCTCTTTTTTAATTGAAGCTAAAATATGCTTATCCCAGCCAATTATCGATGTACTCTGGCCTTTTCTTTCTTTAGCCATTTCACCATCGCCCACCTGTTTTCTGACTGAGGTCGGCTTTCCTTTAACATTAACCGTTCGCCCATTTCTTTCCACAGCTGTAGTATTTCTTTCAGCTGCAGCATCCTCGCCCTGGTTGGGAATCACTGTACTGCTGTATTTTTAACTGTTTGCACACACTGAACCACTTGGGATATGCTTTGGAGAAATCTTAAAATGGAAAGGCAGCGGGGGGCAGAATCTGTACTGTAACGTTGTTTTTCTGTTGGAAATAAAGTGCCATGAGAGTAGCTTGGCAGAAATAAATCCTAACCTTTTTAATGTTGCACTTTGAAGAGACTACGTGGCTCAGCAATATTGCTCTGTAAATTCTTCCTCACTTTCATGTTCGTGTGCGCAGTGTGTGAATATTGAAAGACGAGGGAGGGGGGGGCCCCCGCCGGCTCCTGCTGTAACGCGCTGAGCCCAGACATGACCGTGTCGTATTGTGTGTGGTGCATCTGTAAGGACTGTGCACACTCTGTACTTGACACGATACGTTTCTCTCTTTGGATTATTGTTTCGCTGAAGGAGCACCGTGTATTATATTAATACTGATGTGTGACTACTTGTTTGGTAATATTTATAACAGAGGATGTTTATCAACTGTTTAAATGAAATCAAGTATTAAGTTTGTGCTTTTATTACAGACACAAATTAGTAGCATAGTCAGTGTTTATCTGCTTTTTTTTTCCCAACAGAGCATTTACATGACAGCATAAACTCCCAGATGAATGCTTAACAATTTTAGATTATTCATGTTTACATATGTAACAGTAAATCTCAAATAAAACAAGCCCGTTTGATTTGACTCTGAACATGTAGAAGCTTTTTTATTTCCTGACGCAGTTAATAACTGCTTTATTGAAGGTAACAAATTTCAATTTGATCTGGAACAGTTTGGTGTTTACGTAACAGCACAATGCGCTTTTGGAAACTTTAATACAGACAAATAATCCATCAGAGGACACCAGAGATGTCCACCTGCCCAGAGAACTGTGAGCCTCACCAAATGGGGACAGACTAGACTTGTATCAAAGGATCTTACAGTGTTAGACAAATATTCCCCTTTTGGCAAGTGACAGGGTTGGCAGGGGAATGATGGTCAGTGAGGTAAGAAACACTTCAGGTGCATTTGTTCATGCACATCAGCAGCTCCATCCTCATGGCAATGCGGGTGTGCCAGCCCAGCGGCAGCAGGCGTATGTAACGAGCCACAATAGGCGGGCGCAGCAGGTTTTGTACCGTGGAAGAGCGATCGGAGTTTCCGTAGAAGACCTAAACAAAAAGAAAGTACACAGCATTTAAACATCCAGAGTGCTCATTTTGTATCATTTACACACACAATAATCAGAAAAGGCTCATGAAGAGGACCTTCTATGATTACTTCCACCTCCATAGTTTTATTCTTTGAATAGCTTTGCATGATTTCACAGTTCAAAGTACTGTAATCCTTATTTATATTAACAGTGCAAACACTCAGTTCATCTACTATATGAATCAAACAATTTTAGCTCCCTTTGACTCAACTTTACTCTGATTAGCTTCTCATCATTAACCAGAAGCTTTGATTTGCACAGCTATGTGCATGATGTGACCATATTAGTATCCTATATTTTTGACAGCTTAGAAAGCCAAGCCAAATAAACTCGGCAGCAGCTATGTGTGGTGAACTACTAAATCATTCACGAGGACTTAAAGCAGTACCATATATATAGCAGAAAAGCATAATAGGTCCACATAAAATTACAATATAACAGCCTCTTAGTTGGATATATTTAAACACTTTAGTGTGTACTGATTGGTGTAGGCCAGAGATTTCAAACTCATTTTATATTGTGAGCTTTATGCGGCTCACTTCGAGCATAAATCAAATCAAAATTTATTTATATAGCACATTTAAAAACAACAGTTTTGATCATAAAATAAAAATAAAAATAAGACAAACACAACGCAAGACGAGACAAACATAGAAACCAACCAAATGATAATCAAACTATCTTACATCAAAGCCAGAGTAAAAAGATGGGTCTTTAAACGAGATTTAAAAGACTGAACAGTCTCAGAAGAGCGAATGGCAAAAGGGAGGTTGTTCCACAGTCTAGGAGCTGCAATAGCAAAGGCACGATCGCCTCTGGTTTTCAACCTAGACTTAGGTTGCATTAAGAGCATCTGGTTAGAAGATCTTAATGCTTTTATAGGATTATACAAATGAATAAGTTCTGTTAAATAGCTAGGGGCAGTGTTATTTAAGATTTTATAAGTGAGGTGGACAGATGAAATGCCCTTCTCTGTCAATGTAAAGATGTTTAACTGCACATATAAACCCTGAGATTACTGCAATTTAATAATAATGATGGATTGCATTTATATAGCGCTTTTCAAGGCACCCAAAGCGCTTTACAATTCCACTATTCATGGAAGAGGCTGCCATATCGCGCCATCGGCCCCTCTGGCCAACACCAGTAGGCGGTAGGTGAAGCGTCTTGCCCAAGGACACAATGACCAGGACAGAGAGCCCAGGGATCGAACCAGCAACCTTCCGGTTACAGATGAGCTTCCCAACCCCCTGAGCCACGGTAATCCCAATAACAGATCTCAGTTTTTCCAAATTACAAAGAAATAATGCTGAAGTAAATGAAAGTGGAAATTTTGGGGGTAATTTAAATGGTAAAAAAGGCCACAGGACTCAGTTATTATGACGCTTTCATATGTGACTCCTGTTTAGTGTACCTACCCTGTTATTTCCAGTCTGGTCTTTGTAGTAGATCCAGTTAAGAGTTTCTAAAGTGCGGTACTGGATGCTGTATTTAGTGATCCACTCATCAGCGTCGCAGCGGCCCTGGGTGAGGACACCCGACACCACGCTCACCTCCTTCAGGTCGATCTGGATCCACTGGTACTGATCGTTGAATTTGGACAGCCATGCGCACCTAACAAAGATTCACATTCCCAGTTATTTGTTTATCTGGGGTGCGCTGTGTGACACGAACTGGAGACTGGGTGGCCTTGACTCACCCAAAGCCCTGGTTGTTAAGGCGAGCCTTGTTCGGGATCCAGGAGGAGTACCAGCCGGTGTACTGGTCCTGACTGGAGCAGCTGATTTGGTCTGAGGTCACAGATCCAGATTCAAATCCCAGCGGTCTGTGGTACGGACATTCTGTGAAAGGAAACATTTCCAGGTTACTGTGGCATTAAATCGTATGAATTCCTGAAAATAAACACTTAGTAAACTTTCTAAACACTTCCAATGAGCTGGGATGCAGCGATTGGTTCGTTTTTGTGTTAAAAATGACTTAATGCCATTTGATGTTTTGAAGCAGAGCACAGGGTAGATTTAACTGAGCACAAACATTACACGTTCACATGGTAGCAACTACACTATGTTATGTTCTGTATGGGGTGGTCATGATGCTATACTATATGCCTTTTGCTTAGACGAGCAGTGAGCAACAGGTACCAACAACCTTACTGACATTGTGCAAGCACAACAAAATTACTGTTGTGCTAAGCTCATCAAATAACAAAAAAAAAAAAAAAAAAGTAGAAAATGTTAGAAATACGAAATATCAAAATATTGGATTAACATTGTCAAAAAACAACAACTGCATATTTGCAGAAAACCAAATCAGCACAAAGATCTCACACCAGCTGTCAGCACTGTTGTGGAGAGGTGATGAAATGGACTTGTTTTGCAGCCACAGGACCAGGACACCTTGCAGTCATTGAGTCGACCGTGAGCTCTTCCGTATATCAAAGTATTCTAGGGGCAGATGTGAGGCCACGTGCCCCGCAGTTAAAACTTGCGCAAGACTGGGTCATGAGGCAGGGCAATGATTAAAGCCCAGCAGCATCTCTATCAAGGAATCAAGGTGCTGCCAAGGCCGAGTCAAAGTCCAGACCTCAGCCTCACTTTAATGCTTTTCACCTTAACCTCAATGAACTCAAGGAATGCTGTGAAGAAGCGTGCGACAAAATCCCTCCGCAGTGATATGACAGAATGATAAAGTCATATGGAAAACAATAATTTCAAGTCATTGCTGCATAATGCTTCTGCAGTTTCACAATAAATAATGACACGGTGGAATATGTCATGTGTCGTCCTTCTTCTGATGCATTATTTACCCAATGTTTAAGACCAGGTAAGGACCAGATGGTTTTCCCGGTTGGTTAAACCAAAGAAGTGAAACAGGGTTTACTTTCTTTTTTCCATGATGATAAATTGACTTCAGGTAATAAAAAATATATCAGTTACTTCAGATGAAAATTACTCCCTCTCACCCCTGACTGGATTGGTTTGAAGCTGTCAGAAAAGCGGATGATAGAAGTGATAGAAGAGCTGCCTGAAATGAAATGTTTATTCCATTTTAAAGACATTAAGAACGCAGCAAAGTATCCTCTTCCAGCTTTTCCTCGTGTAATAGTCCAACTTTGCTAATCAGAACTCTTGCATGATGAGGTAGAAGAAGATGATCGGGGCATTTTCTGATGTGTGCTTCCTTTGCTGGTATCATAGGTGAAGGTCATGGCCTATTTGGGCTCCCTAATCTGTTCGTCACATTCCAGCACAGGTAATGAGATTATCTGAAAAGCATTTGCCTGTGCAAGCTTCTTCCTCACAGCTGTTCATTTCTTAACCTTCAGTGCAAGCCTCTTTCATCTTACAGGCTGAAAAACTGCAAGATCAGAGAGGTGATTGTGCACTGCTGCAGCATGAAAGCACATGAGGACACAGCCAGCCTCCATCAGCTGTTTGATCCATCACAGATGTTAAATAAAGATCCACAGGACACAACTCTGCCCACCATTCATCTTCACATGCGTGACTTTCTCCTGCAAGTTAGTGTCCTTTGTATAAAGGGGAACCCATTAATCACTTTTTAAAACCTAAAAAAGGGCATCCAGCATGAGTATAAGTGAAACAGACAGAGGACTACACAGGTGGAGTCCTCACCTGGCATGCAGTTCAGCAGGTGACTTTGAGATGGTGGCGGTGTTGGCAGTGAGGTCGGGGGAACAGGTGGGATGACAGCAGGGATGCGTGCAGATTCGCAGTCACAGGTGCAGGCTTTCGCTTTTGTGCTCCAGGTTTCGATCACCTCCTGGTCCTCCTCCTGCAGGTCCAGGTCCTGGATGACCTCCTCCTCCTTCTCCTGGAGATCACACAGGGTGGAATGAATCGAGAGTTTGCTCTCAGAGTTTAAGACTTTTAAACCACATTTTAGACCTTTTTGAGACTCTTTCTTACCTCCTCTGAGTGAACAGTGACAAGGGCTATACACCCCATTGACAGAAGCATGAAACGTAAGAGCAGATGATAGAATAAAATGTGTAAGAAAAAAGAAAATGACCTAAAAGAAGCACCATGTCAAACAATCTTATGAATTATTGGATTGCATCTGAGGATTGCATGAAGGAAACACCAAGGAAAAGCTTTTTACCCTCTTTATAATTTCACTTGCAGCAGCAGCATTTTTGTGTAGTACTACGCACTGCTGTTTTAATAACTTGTGGGACCATTAGCATTATCATAAAGGCACAATAACTGTTGCGATTATTTTAAGGCAGGATCAGCTGCACAGTGACTTACCCTGAGAGAGAAGCAGGAGGAAAAGCACAGCAGCTCGACAAGCAGGCATCTCCATCTTTCCTCTTCAGCTGTGCTGAAATGAGATGTGTATGATACCCACTGCAAGTGGATGGGATTACTGTAATCCACAGGCCTGCAATGGCCTTACCTAATGCCCCTTATTGGCCCTTAGACACCTCCCTCAGGTGCTCTTGCACTGAATGTCATCACCTCATCAATAAAAAGTGGGCATCATTCGTGATGGCAGTGGTGTCTTTGAGGTTTTACACTCAGTTGAAAAAGCTAATTTTGTCACTAAGGTCATTTATGGTCCTATTATACATCACACATTTGTTTTTATCATAAATATACTTTTTCATTTATCTGTGCCTGATAAAGGCTGCTTTAGGTAAGCCATATCTAGACACAGACCAGTACCAGCGAATTAGTATTCAGTTTGGGTACAAACAAATATGATCAAATAGGCCTGAAAGCAGCAGGTTTGTCTATGACAAAAAAATCACTTTAAATTCAAAGAAATCAGAAATAGTTACAAACATTTTAATATTCGTTTAATATGTTTGACTTACACTGGGATGGATCACAGTTACCCACAATTGCCATCATCCATAAAACTCACAACCTACAAGTTTAATAATTTGTTTAAAAAGGCTACTGTAAATATAGGCGGAGATTTTAATTTTGTAAGTTTGAGAGTTACTTACAATTCAGAGTTATCCCAGCATGAAGAGATGGGATGTAATCTCACATCTGCTTGTTTTTGTCAGTTATCTGGCTGATAATTGTAATTTATAACATGACAAGTTGCCCTAAGGTGCCTGAAATCTTATAAAAGCTGGTTGTTTAAATGTGGGTCAAAAAGATGACCATGGCAGATGTTGCAAGTTGATTGTTCCAAAAGTCTTATTTCTAGAATATTGAAGCTTTGCAGTGACGTTAATCCGTTCAAATCCCCAATCAGTGCTGGCTGTCCAACTAAAATAGACACACTAGAGTTCCAGTTAGGAAACCACAACAGTTTCCCCACCAAGTAAGCACAAAGTATTCTGTTTTGAGAACTTAATTTTCTATTCAGATGTTCATTTTGCCCTTTAAAAAGTTTGCAATCCTGCACCTCTACCATTAAAATGTCTTGGAGAGCTTTGTTTATAACACCTTTAAGACCAGATCCTCAGGTGACACACACACCTGCTTTTAATTAAGATTCATTTCCATCCTTTCATCATCATTTTCATGTCATTTACCGATTTTACAGTATGTTTTTGTAAGTGTTGGCCTAGATGTTTTTTAGGTTTTGCATATATCATATTCTTCTACAGCACATGAAAGTTATTGGCTAAACCTGATACGCTGTATCCTTACTCTTATGAGAATACTTCTGTGTGTTTTAACTGACAAATAAAAAAAACAAAGCTAACAGTAAGTACCGAGGCTCAGTTCAGCACTGCAGCTTGAATTGCCCAAAATTTCAGTTTTAAGTGTGGAAAAAGTTCTCTCAGGTGTGTCATCACCTGACAGGTTGTGGACTGAATGGCCACTCTGCAGCACACAAACCAAACTGAGTCAGATGGGAGACTTAATGTATGTCGGAATGGCGCAAGACTGCTATTAAAATGTTTGAAGAGTTTAGTGAATGATCTGATGTGTTTCAGCAGGCAAAAACTTAACTCCGTAAAAAATCCACAGAAAGGGACGTCATTAACATGCAAAAGTAGAAAATAAATAGGGTAGGGAAAATTTAAAAAGCCAAAAATACATTTTTTGCAACATACTGTGGTGCTTTGTCTTTTTGTCTTTGAATGGTTTTTGGCCAGCAGAAACTATTAAAATGACAAGGAAGGGTAAACTTAGACATAAGAAGAATATAATGTATATAGAGAGATTATATTAAATAATAAAATACATTTTTAATTTTGTAATAGATTCAGTGTAATCAATTTAAATATTTAATTATTTTTTAGATTTAGTAATTTAATTTTTATTTTTTCAGTTTTTGTTCTCCATATCTTTTCAGTCTCACTTCAGGTTGTTCCGTCTCTGTTTAATCATTCAGCATATGTTTGAGGTAATGAAGTTTGAATGGGCGGGACGGAGTGGTTTGATTGCTGTCCGTAGCAGCCAATCATTTGTATGTTGTCTAATTAGCGCGTTGACAAAGGCGGGGACTACAAAAACGTGTCAGCCAATAAAAATCATCATGTTCGCCCTAGTGGCCAATCAAAAGGTTGTTATAGACTGGCCGTGTTTCTGGGTGGTGTTGGGTGGCTCATTTCTTCCGAGGGGGGTATACACAGTGTTATTATTCAAGGTAAGTAGTTTTGAATGTGTGAAATTTTGTTTTTCCATTAAAATGTACAAACGCGCTCGGTCACCTGTGGGTTTTTTAACAGGCTCTATGATAACAGGACGTGCTAAAGGTAGCAGTCGCTGAATAACGGTGTTAACGGTACTTCCTTTCGTCTGTGTTCATAGCGGCTGAAACGGGATGATTTCAGTCATGTTTCTGGTTTAGCTACATGGATTTAAATGCTTTAAAATTTGGCCGTGAAAATAACTGTGGGGTTGCATGTGTTTGAATGCTTTTAGTGAATTTAAAACATGCCCTGTGCGCTGTTTTCCGTCAACTGTTTACCCTGTATTTAAAACTGAAGTGAAAATAGTGTTGGTATGATGGAGGGCTGTCGAAGTCGATCGATATAGCTTTTTTTTTTGTACCGATACCAAGACTCATTCTTAGTAATCCAGGGGATTGGTATCAAAATTTACAGTCAGATAAAATGCTGGTGCTTTAGCAATATGCAGACCACATTTTATGACAGGAAAGCTGTTATTCAAAGCTTTGCTGCTTTTTTTCTAATTACTTATACATTATAATGTGTACATGCAACGATAATTGGAGTTGATGCGTTATTGTTCTGTTATTTACTCTTAATTTACTCACTTGTTTTTGGCATGCCACTTTGTCAACTTTTTAGTGTTGTGCATTTTCCCATCCTTATTTTTCATGTATTTTTAAGGGAATTTGAATAAATTTAAATGTATTACCAATACCAAGAGAAATCCTTGCAGTAGACTGGCAGCCTGTCTGTGGTGTGCCCAACCTTTCAGCAATTGGCAGCTGGGTTAGGCTCCAGCCCCTCCCTGAAATCCTGATTTAAATAAGCGAAAGAAAGTGGATGGATGGATGGATGGATGAATGGAATACCAATAGAATTGACAGTAGATACTCCTCTTTTTTCTGATAGAGAACTGAGTTTCTCTGTTACTACCACACTTACTTCTTTGATCAATTTTAATGTTCTTCTATTACAGTTTTAGCTGTTTGGGGTAGTCTGAAGCTCGCTGTTAACTTAGGTGAAGGGATGCACACAACTACTCGACTAGATATTTAAACATTAAGCAAATTATTATTATTATTATTATTATTATTATTATTATTATTATTATTATTATTATTAATGTACAACAATGTTTTTGTGTTGGTTTTAAAGCACTGTTTACACAGGACTTGCAGCAATGTCATGACCATAGACGATAGAAAGTCAGTAATATTTGGAGAAGAAAAGCAACAACAACAAAAAAACATTAGTGACGTGATGTAGGTAGGGTCCTAAGATAAACCTTCCTTATTTCAAGATGAACAATCGAAGCTACTGAAAACAAGATTGCAGGATACAATGCATTGGCAAATGACAGGGTAGTAAATACATTATTAGGTTACCAGAGGCAACCAGATTCTTAAGTGCCTATTACAAAACTAACCATCAGCTTCAGTGTTGTTGTTGGCTGGTGTTAGCTATTTTCCGATATATTGGTATTGGCATGTATATTAGATTATAAATGAAAATTTAAAAAGTGGAGAAGAAATCACAGAAACACCAGCTGTGTTATTATGAGTAACAATGTAATCCACAAGCTTTGGGATAATTAAAACAAGATTATTTTTAAACAATGCTGTCATACTGTCTTAGTAAGGATTGTTAAACAAATACATGTAACAGATGTTAGGGAAATAGTTGATGTATGTTACAACTGTCTAGGTTTTGTATGTCAGAAAGGAAAAAAAATATTGGCTTATGTATGAGAGTTTTAAATAATCAAATATCGGTATCAGTATTGGTCTAAAAAAAATCATGTATCAGTCAAGTTATAATCGATAGCAGGCTTTTTATCTTTTACACATGGCAGCAGATCATCCAAAAACAGCAACTCACTGTCTAATTTGCACTGGTTGTCCTTTATTATTCATTTTCCAAAATTTGATTGACCTGATTAAATTATTTTTAGGCATCATTTTTATTCAATTTAACTTGTCAGCATGTTACATCACATAAAAAGTGCTGTGAATTTCTTTTTTGAATGCCTTTTTTGTGTCTCTTTGTGCAGATGTCTTTAACCGCCCACTCCTTCCTCTCATGTCTTTATTCACAGCCCCTCTGTTTTTGTGTCATCTCTTCATTTCAGATGCAGTTCATGCTTCTTTTCAGTCGGCAAGGCAAGCTTAGGCTCCAAAAATGGTACGTGCCTTTGTCTGATAAAGAGAAAAAGAAGATCACCAGAGAGTTGGTGCAGACAGTCCTGGCACGGAAGCCTAAAATGTGCAGCTTTCTGGAGTGGAGAGACCTTAAAATTGTGTACAAGAGGTGGGTAGGAACTGGACTTGTTTCTGAACAAAATGTGTTCTGGTTGAACGCCCTCAGAATAGAATATTTTCACACGTCCCTGGGCAATTCATAGGCCCGTCATTCATAGACATGGCTCTGCTGGGGAATCAGGAGAGTGTTACCAAAGAGATGAAGGCATCATCATGACAGCACTCAGACTACAACAAGAAAGAGCATTAATTTAGTCTCATTATATCCTGTTGCTGTGCCAACGGACAAGGAGGCAGACTGCTTGTGAACCGGAGTGACCCCACTGGGATGGACTAACAGAGCCCCTGAACTGCTGATCAGTCTGCAACCATTGCCCCACCACACAGATGTTTATGTCCTCAGTTAAATTCTCACTAAGTGTTAATAGTTCTTAGTATTTTTTTTACATATGTAAAAGATAGATGTAGCAAATGTGATATTACCCATTGGTTTAGGACATTTTGAAGGACCGCTGCTAGGATTTTGACCATCACTGTGTTGGGTTTTTGGAATCAGAAGTGACCACATGTGAACAACAGGGTGGAGTACTAAGTTATCAGTGTGTTATTAGGCCTTGTTAGCAAGCCATTTCTTTAAATGATACTGGTGGATTACCAATCGGTGCTAAGTAACAACTTAAGAAAAAAATCTAAAATTTCACTCAAATTTAAATTGACTGTATAAATGCATGGTGTTTGATGGCCTTGGTTTGGAGCCACAGTATCTTGGTACCTTGCAGTTATTGAGTCGACTATGAGCTCCTCTGTATCTCTTCTAGAGACAAATGTGAGGACGTCTGTGTGACAGCTAAAGCTTGTCTTAAATTGGATTGTGCAACAGGACAATCCCAAGCATAGCAGTAAAATCTCATGGTTATAGCCACTGTGACATTGCCTGTTAGTTTGTAGAAACTGATTTGAAGCCTGATTTGAAGCCATGAGTTTAGTATTTTGGTAACTCTTCCCTCAACATGATAGCCACAGCCTAAAGCACGTTCAGCTTCATCATCTATTTTACTCTAAATGGGACCATAATTTATAATATGAATATCAAGTTGGTTCGAAGAAGGTCTAAAACCAGTGACCAAGATCATAAACTTACCGGGAAAATGTATGCTTAGTTTGTAGATAATGTGAACTGTTGGGTAATTTTCCCAAAGGGAGGGAGGGAGACAGGACAAAAGACACGCTGTGGAGGAGAGCCAGAGATTAATGACAGCTAATGATTAAATGCAGAGACTGAAAAGAAGTGAATGAACAAGAAGGACTCGGTGCATCATGGGAGGCCCCCAGAGGCCTAGGCCTATTGCAGCATAACTGAGGGATGGTCACCTGATCTACCTATAAGCTTTATCAAAAAGAAAAGTTTTAAGCCTAATACTTAAAAGTAGAGAGGATTTTTGTCCCCTGAATCCAGACTAGGAGCTAGTTCCACAGAAACCCTGGAAGCTCTGCCTCCCATTCTACTTTTGAATACCATATGAATGACAAGTTAGCCAGTAGTCCAAGTGCAAAGTGCTCTATTTGGTTGATATATTATTATGATGTCTTAAAGATAAGATGGGTTTGGTTATTCAAGACCTTGCATGTGATGAGAAAGAGAATAAGTGATTCTTGATTTAACAGGGAGCCAATGAAATGAAGGCAAACATAGAAATATGTCAGAATTCTACAGAATTCTGGATCAACCGAAGCCTTTTCGAGGATTATTTAGGACAGCCTGATAATAATGAATTAACAGTAGTCCAGTCTAGAAGTAATAAATACAAGAACTAGTTTTTCAGCATCACTCTGACACAGGATGTTTCTAATTTTAGCAATATTGTGCAATTGCAAGAAAGCGGTCCTACCTTTTTGTTTAGTATGTGCATTGAATGACATATCCTGGCCAAAAATTACTCAGACATCCCTCACAGTGTTATTAGAGTTCAAGGTAATGCTATCCAGAGTAAGCATCTGGTTAGATAATATTTTTAAAGCTGAGTACAGTAACCTAATTTTTATCTGAGTTTAAAAGCAGGAAATGAAATGCCGTAAATATCTTTAAGACATTCCTACATTTTAACTAATTGCTGTGTGTGATATTTGGCTTCAGGGATAGATAAAGCTGGGTATCATCTGCATAGCAATGAGAATGTATGCTATACCTTCTAAGTATACTGCTGAAACGGAGCACGTATAATGTAAATAGAATTGGTCTTCTTTTCTTTTATGCATGAGACAGATTTCTGGATTGTTTAGCTCTGGCTAAAAGTTTCTTTGCAGAAAGAAATTGTCTAATTTTGAGCAACAACATGGATCTGTATGTTGACACTAATGCATCAACCAACAGCCTGTCAGTGTGTAGACGTGTAACTTGTAACACTGAAAATTTCTCTGTATAATTTCTCACATCTTACAGTAATTTAGATGCTTGCAAGCATCGGTTTAAAACTGATCTTCATATTTTCTTTAAATGTGACAGAGAAACAGAGCAAATTAGAAGCAAATAACGAAGCTTAATATTAGTTTTTAACAAATGACTGATTCTTCCACATGCATTTTTGTTCTTTTGAGCTGAACCAGGACCAAAATCTCAGTGAGTTTAATAGAAAGCTGAGAACTGAAACTGTGCCTAAATTCTTAAAATGCATGCTGTTTCCCATCTGATATGTCAGAATTGATCCAGGATCAGAAACAAGGCTGGATCCTTTGCCAGTGGCACTACTCATGGTGATATTTGGTGCCAAATTAAACTGTCCGTAGCTCTAAAACGTAGCTCAAAGCCAGCAGTGGGTAAAAAACCTTTCTGACATAATTATGCAAACACATTTTGGGCTAATCTACTTGTAAATCTGATTCTTACCAAAAACCTTTGAGAAGCACGTAGTCCCGTTTGTTAACACTTGAGTTATTTTGAAGCCTGTATTTACAATTTTCACATTAGTTGTTTAACTGGACATAAACACTGCACGAATAGAATCACCAGTCACATAAAAAAAAAGGCTTTTGGTTTATAAAAGTGCTTGAAGTTACATTTTTATTATGCATGTGAGAAGTTATTTGACTTTTCTGCTTCATTATGGCTCAATCCAACATGAACAGCTTCTCTGCACGTGCTATCAGGGTGCTGAACAATTCTAGTGCACCGTGATTGGATAATATGTTTCCAGGCTCAGATGTTGATTGGCTCTTTGAATGTTGGGCTGCTGCCATCTTTACAGTTTCACAGTTCTCCCATAAATTTCTTTAAGGCTTCTCCTTATATGTCAACTGTGATTGGATGCTTTGCCAGCAGAACTCATGCTGATATTTTTCCCAAAGTAGACTAAATTGAAATTCAAAGTGTACCTCCAAGTAAGGCTCTAAACTGTCTGCCACATGTGAAATGTTAATATAACCCTTACTTACGTGTTAAGCAACATTCTATAAAGATGTCTTATTGAAGACTAATCCACTTATAAAACAGGGGGACCTGTGCCATCAGGCTGCCAATGCAACATAAAGATGTTCTTTACTTTGGGAGCCTTCTCTACACAGAGTGTGCATTATCTTTTAAATCGTTGACTTGTTTCTGGAGTGAGTCAGCTCCAGTAAAAATGCTGTCTCACTGCTCTTTTGTAATGACTGAACCGAGCCCTTTGTGCTTCCTGCTTGGCTACACCTTGCATTAATTTTCACAAACTGTAGACAAAGATAGACAACAGCTCGAAACAATCAAGAATTCACCACCAGAAAACAGCCTGGCTAATAAGCAGCTTTGCTGTTCTCTGTGACCTCTGCGAGTATTGTACACGTGTCTTTTTAAGAATCTGCAGCCCTGTCCATTGTGTCCTGCTGCTCCTCTGGTTTCAGAGGATCAACTGACCAGCTCCTTTATTAGCCAATCATCACATGCCTAGTGCCTTAGGGATTATCAGGGATAAAGAACTATGGCAGAATGGGTCTTAACTGTTTCAGCCTTCTGCGTCCGGCTTCTGGCTTTTAAATGAATACCCTGTGCACAGTAAACAGCAGGCCTTAATAATAACGGAGAAATGCCCTCTCAGCACCATTTCAGTGAGACAGTACATCACTGTGAGAGCCTGTCGCAGCTTTACAAATGCCTGAAGTCTGCTCCTTGGCTTTGGCTATTTGATGGTGTAGTTTTCACAACGAAAGATTGTTATTTAAAGGGATAGTTCACCTCAAAATCTAATTCATGTTATTTTTTCTCTGGGCTGTAGTGATGGTTATCTTTTTTGGGTGTACGGCATGCAGTTTTGGAGACATCAGCTGTGGAGATATTTGCCCTCTCTTGATTATATCGAAGACCCTGAGACATTTAAAGGACACAGCAGCCTCCTTCATGCACTCTGGCAGGAAATATAGACTCTATAAATCACACAGCAAATGCAATGCATGTTGTACTACCCTGTATATTGTTTCGACTATGTAGTTTTTCCTATTTTAGCCTTTAAGAATGAATGAAAATAACAGCCTCCACTGTGCTGATGGGGATGACTTTTTCTACTTGACAGTTGTAATTAAAACAACAGTTTTCATATGAAACTTTCTCAGAATTATTTTTCTGAGAAAGCAGGGAACGAACTTTTTCAGTTGAAGTGAATTTGCTTCTCGCTGTGTTGCAGATATGCCAGCCTGTATTTCTGCTGTGCCATTGAGGACCAGGACAACGAGCTCATCACGCTGGAGATCATCCACAGATATGTGGAGCTGTTGGATAAATACTTTGGCAGTGTGCGTTTGTGATGTCTGACTTCCTAATATTATTCTTAGTTATAATTCCCACGTGCTGAGCTGTTCATTAATGTTTAAAGTTATTGCATGTTGGTCACCAGGTTTGTGAACTGGACATTATTTTTAACTTTGAGAAGGCCTACTTCATCCTGGATGAATTCCTGCTGGGTGGAGAAGCTCAAGAGACGTCTAAAAAGAATGTGCTGAAGGCCATCGAGCAGGCTGACCTGCTACAAGAGGTAAGATATGTGATAAAACCACCATGGGAACAATAACAGTTTCAAATACTACATTTCTGGTAAAGATATTTTACACTAGTACACCACTATTTCCTATGTATATATTATATTATATTGAGGATTTCTGGAAATCTGGAGACATCCCCAGTTATTGGTGGTGGCAGCAAGTAAGGTTTAATACTTTTTGGCTCAGTTTGCAAGTCATGCATTAAAGCCAGTCTTTAGACAAAAAACATTTTGTAGTAGTTATTTTTCTTTTAGTCGAGGGTGGATTTAATCCAAGTATGGTAAACTGGTCTGTGATTGTTTCTTTTATTGTTTTATTGCATTTTATCACTACTTCTCAAAAAAATTATTTTTAATTCGCTAATGAAAATATGTGGATGAAAAAGCATGTTGTGGCTTTTCTAAGAAAGAAACATGTAGCTTCTTCTTCTTTCTTAGAAAAGCCACAGTGCGTAGGCCAGCATGGGGGAGGTGACCCACTGGTGGAAATGCTGAAAGTGGTGTAGAGAGGACAAGCAGCAATCTGGCAGCCAGAGACCATGGGAGTTTGATGAAATGTAGTGATTTGTAGACAGGTGAAATGGGTGATTAAAGAGTCAAAGTGATTGAAGTGACTGCCAGTGGAAGCAGTGACATATAAGCTAGTAAATACATGGTTATCAACCTATTTGGAACGTGGAACAGCTGCTTTGTTGAACAGCTGTCAGCTACAAAGCTGCTCCATGAGCGAATCGTTTTATATCGTTTATCACCAGGTTATTATCTCTCTGAAAATCTTTATGTCTATGGTGAAAATAAAATGTGTTTATAGTTCGAAGGGAGATGCATGAATTGTCTCTATGAAATTGCAGATATTTTTAAAAAGTCTTTCCAAGACCCTGAGATTGTTGTTCAGATATACTCCAGTGAAAAAGACAGCTACAATCAAAGGTTTGTAGCTGAGAATGTCAGACTTTCAATTTTGTAAATAATGAGTCTTCCCGTCTGACAACACAAAGTTACTGAGACCTGCAGACTAAACCAGCCACAAAGTCACTTTTTCTGTGGTTTTTTCTTCTTGTTCCATTTCTCACTGCAGTGTCATCAAGTGATCCTCTAATAAGATTCAGTCAGTGATTTCCTGTAAAAGCTCCATAATAGAATCCATTCTCAGCTTCTAATGCCAAGCAAACATTAAGAAATACTGGTTTTGCATCGGTAACTGCTGCAGCCTTAAATAGAAAAGCTGATATTTTGACTGCCTTATTTTCTTTCATAGGTATGCTGTCATAATGGTGGATGATTGTAGTTTCATCAGACCAATCAGAATGAAATAAAAAGATAGAAGAGAAGAAGTGAAGGGCTTCACCAAGGAGCAGTATCAGACAAATAAGGATTATTTTGAAATACAGGTCATGCAAAGCTACTCTACTAGAGTCAGAAAAAAAATATGGAGCTTGAAATCAGCACCATTGGTCCACGTTAATTAAATTAATGTGAGGATTATAGTTTTTATTGTAATAGTTAAATTTCATGCAGCACGGTGGCACGGTGGTTAGCACTGTTGCCACACAGCAAGAAGGTCCTGAGGTCAATTCCACCATCAGGCCGGGGTCTTTCTGTGTGGAGTTTGCATGTTCTCCCCGTGTTTGCGTGGGTTCTCTCCAGGTACTCCGGCTTCCTCCCACCGTCCAAAGACATGGAACTTGTGGGGATAGGTTAATTGGATAATCCAAATTGCCACTAGGTGTGAATGTGAGTGCGAATGGTTGTCTGTCCCTGTGTGTTGGCCCTGCGACAGACTGGCGACCTGTCCAGGGTGTACCCCGCCTCTCGCCCTATGACAGCTGGGATAGGCTCCAGCGACCCTGAAAAGGATAAGTGGTAGCGAATGGATGGATGGATAGTTAAATTTCATATAGTAGAAGTAAAAAATGTTTCTTAGAGTTTACCTCAAAGTGACAGCTGATTTTACTTTACACTCTCCAGTCAACCCAGGAAGTTGTTCAGCTCTTTTCATAATGCTCGACTTGAGTTATTTATAGTGTTTTTAAAGCATTCACAAGAACTAATACTCAGATAAGTCTCACTGTTTTAGAGTCACGCAAAGAAACGTGGACCTCGTTACCCTCAACTTCAACTAGAACTTTCTTTACCCTTTATTATTTTTACAGAAGGTTCAATGTTGAGTTCTTGTGTCTTTCTATGTTGCATCACTTCCCTTAAGTAGAGGGAAGGCTCGGCACTGCTGGTGCTATATGTTTATTCTCTTTTTACACATTTTCTCACATTGGAGTCCTGATGATCATTTCTGTCTTTAATTTTCAGTGCTGCATGAATACAGCCCTCAGATGATTCATGCAGCCATATTTTTGAAAATATTTTGTGTGTCTTGCTTTTAGTTTGCTTGATCTTAATCCTGATTTCTGCTGACACATTTCTCCCTTTGCTTGTTTATTCTTTACTGTTGTGATTTGCAGAATATAGACTTTCAGATGCGCCTGTTTGCAGGTAACACTTTGTTAAAAAATCCCTATTCTGTAGTGTTAGATCTGTAGCTTTAGATTCACCAACACAATGTTAAATCCAGCAGAAAAAAAAGATACCAGCAACACCAAAGTCTCAAGTGTCATCAGCACACTTTGAATTTTGAAGTTGCTGATATGTTTTCTGCCTCATACTGACCCTATATCAACTCCAATGTCTCTGATGTCACTGTAAACCTAACCAGCAACATTTAATGTGACGAATAGTTACACAAAATTGCTTAAAAATAAAATAGCATTCAGTAGTTTTTAATGAAGAGCCTACATTTCTAAGTTACTTATAAAAGTTTCTGCACAGGCCTGGTTCAAGGTTGGATGTGGGCAGTGCTCAGGTTGTAGTCTTCAAACAAACCCTCATTGTATTCACTGCTATGACAAACAGGACACTTCTGTTCTAGATTAGCATTTCATATAGTGGGAGCGTAATTATAGCATCAAAACCACAGTATCGCAGCAAGGGTCATTTTGACCATAAGCGCTGTCAGCAGGATACCAGTACACACTGATCACAGCTCCACAGCTGGTTTTTCACCCCACTCTCAATCCCGGGCACAATTAATGTTGTTTTGTCAGCGTCTGACGTAAAAAGGGCGATTTTACTAAACGGAATAAAATAGCGTTGATAGGTGTGGTTAGTTTTATCGGTGATTTACAAACGTTGCACTGTTTTCTAACCACAACAAAAACACGGTTCATTTCAATATGACATACCCAATGTGCCAAGAGCTCTGACTTCAGCAAGTGTACGGGACATGCAAAGAGACACAAAAGCACTTGTGACCCAGACACAAGAGCATGACAACAGCGGTATCTGGTATGGCAAAGTCAGTGGATACTTTACTACAGGCTTAAAATTCCATAAGTGAAATGCTGTTGCACATCCTTGGAATAATAACAAGAAGCACCTCCACTCACCCTGGACAACAAGAACTGCAGGGCGCAAAAAGAAAGTGTCCTAGAAGCCAGGGAGAAACCAGAAAGCATCAAAAATAGGCCATGTTTGTGCATAATATCATGACTTATGCATATTATATTCACATTTGTTTTATTTCTTGCAGTTTCAGTACAGTAAATCTATTTTAAAAGTTATGTTTTTCAAGATGGCACTTTGATTATTATTTTAAGCATTCAGTTTTTTCTCTTTTTAATAGAGCTATCTATAAAGACTACAGCTTCTGTTGAATTTATTTCAGCATATGACAACAATAGCATTTTCTGTATTAAATGCTAAAATAGCCAACACATTGACCATTGAGACAACTGTCAAATGTGTACATCTGTCCATGGTCCTGAAATTATAGCTATAGTTTTTTAACACAAATGCATTGATCAGAATAAAAACAAAAAGCACTTCCAAACTATCAAACCAATTCAGAACATCAAAATGAAAAATGGGCTGCTATTATGACTTCCTGTGCCTGCCATCCAGGATCCTATCCTGAAACTGATCAAGCCTTGATTAGTTTTAAATTGCAAAGATGAGTTGCACTCATCAGTGCTGATTGTCTCAGTATGATTTGAATATGTTGGCAGTCTGTTTCCGTTAATAATACAGACAGCAGTTATTTGCAGTCCTTCACCAATCTGCCTGCGAGTGGTTGCAGTCAGTCTGAGTTGGACCATGATTGTTTAGAGCACCAGGTGACCTATGCATTTGGCTTAAGATTGAAAGTGATCGCCCAGAGGCTGAACGTGTTGCCTCCTCAGCCTCTAGGTCACTGCAACTAGTGGGAATTGATATCCAAAGATGCAACCATGGAGGTATCATTTTTTTCTTTTTCTTTTTTTTTTAACTAGTTGCGAGGTTGCCATCCTACTTTACTCTAGTGTGACAGAATGCTAACCAAGTTTAAGTAGCTAAAGCTAAATGAATAATTTATAGTGCTTTATTTAACCAAGTAGTTTTTAGTAAACATTAAAAAAATCAGCATGTGAAGAAGAAACGGACATCCTGAACAAAACAACGTGAAGCACAGTCTCCAAGGTGACAGACCTTCGGCTCATGCCATTACCATGTGTGTGTGCTCCCACTGTTTATTGAATGTATAAAGATCAAAAGGTAACACCCACGGAGAGCTTCAGAAAAGAGCGGACTGTTCTCAGTTTTACCAATTTGTTCTGGCCAAGTCAGGAAACACTTCAATGTTTCGATCTAGTGGCTTTCATTGGAGCATGTCTGGTACAATGTAAGTCTAATCAGTCAGTTAGACAGCAGACTGATTGGTTTCCTGGATTTGTTTGTCGAACATTTAGTCTGTTAGTGCTCCAAAAGGCCACCGCTAATGAGTTCTAGGAAAGGAAATCAGACCACGGCTGACAGCCCATTAACATCTACATGGATAAAAGTGATGTGAACCATGGAGAATTTCTGAGGAACACTTACTTTTTGTAAAGCATAAATAAAAAGATTTTATAAATGCTCCTATTAACGATTAAAATTGTTTATTTATTTTACAGTTTAATTGAAGTGAATTGACTAAAAAAATGGTTCTATCCTTTATATTTGATAGAAATGTCTGTGAAGACATTCAGGAAATACGACAGATTAAAAAAAAGTTTGAAATTTCACTCAAGTTACAACTGAATATAAATTGGACCTAAGTGAGTGATGTGAAGCTGGAAAGCATTTAGAAGTCTGAATGTGGTTGTTTGCCATTAGTTGCGAGGCTGCTGCCACCACCCAGCCAAACCCATTATCCCAGAGGACAAACCGTAAAGCTGTTCATTGATTTATCGACAGCAGGACCATCAGATGGAGAACATACTGTACTGAAAGGCTTAGAGTAAGGCTTTTTCCTGTAAGTGTATAAAGTAGGTAGATCTTTAAAATGATTTAGCTGATTTTCTCACTTAGGAGGAAGTGAGTTCAAAATCTGAAGGGGACGAAGCCAAATCTGAGTAGGAGAAAGGGAATGAGGTCTCTGACTGGCTCAATTCTGTATTTATAGAGCCAGAGTGAAGACTGGGGAAGTTTGCCAAATGAGGAGATCTTATAAAGAACTAGAGTCCGTCCATGCCTCCATCCAGAGTATTGATAAGTACTAGACTGGTACAGTCAGTCAGTCAGCATGGGTTTCCAGTTCTGCGTGCCGTCAACTGCATGTACGCCTGTCAGTGTGACTGTCTCATAACTCTGAGTCTAGATACAGGCTGCGATCAAAGGGTAGTCCGACTCTGCCCATACAAAGAAGAAACCTTTGCCTCTTTTAAATTTGATTTGTTTCAATGTAAAAAAAAAAATCATCTTCCTCTGCACCTCTGGACCACACCCAGCGCCTGTGTGACTCATTTGGACCATTTGCATGTGTGTTCTGCAGTTACACAACCTAACCTAACATTACGCAAAGAGCAACTCCTACGTCAAACCAAATTCCTAAGGTGCATGCTCATTGTATTTTTACATTTGTGCAAGGTTAATTCATTCAGTACAAAGTTTGATGACTTTGCACGAAAACAAAAACAGGTTTAAGTTCCTAGTTCGGCTGTTAATTGTCTCATTAGGTGGTACACGTAATAGATTTGTCTGTTGTTGCTGATTCTACTATAAGGCAGGAGATTATGCATAAACCACCGGAACTGTAGCATGTGCCATCGTGCCCTCACTCACAGAGACATACCAACCCACACACTGCTTATCAACCACACTAACAGCTCTTTTCCACTAATACCTACTTGAGTTGGTTCGGCACGGCTCGACTCAGTTTTTAGGGATTTCCACTGAGTTGTAGTACCTGGTACCGGGCACTTTTTTTAGTACCTACTCGGCCAGGGGTCCAAATGATCTGAGGCAGTCTGAAAATATAATGCCAACAGACTGCATGGCACAGATTGACGTCACTCAATGAGTCATGAGTCTCTATCATGAAAATCAAAACCACCATTATTTAAAAAAACAAAAACATCCCCTAGCAAAGATAAATTGGCTTCACGAAAAATAATACCCTCATCCCCGAGTCTGCCAAAAAGCCATACACCGTGTAGCAGATGTCCTCCTTTGTTGTGGCTAGGGCTGCCACAAACGATTATTTTGATAGTCGACTAATCAGATCATGCATCCATTGGACGAACAACGTACAGCTTATTGCACCAGCATGCATCTGCTCTTATATAACTATCATTAGCTTACAGCTTGCTATCTAAAATATAACAGGACACCGGAGTATATTCTCGAGCATCTCACACTTCTGATAATCAGTTGTCTGCTTGACGTTTATTCAGCTGTGTAAAAACTATAACTTTAATCTCAGCCAAACCGATTTACTCAGGAACAAATAAAATACTGAAAAAATCCAAACAATAACATTTTTAAGTTATCTAAGTGACTTATACAGTGGGGCAAAAAAGTATTTAGTCAGCCACCGATTGTGCAAGTTCCCCCACCTAAAATGATGACAGAGGTCAGTAATTTGCACCAGAGGTACACTTCAACTGTGAGAGACAGAATGTGAAAAAAAAATCCATGAATCCACATGGTAGGATTTGTAAAGAATTTATTCGTAAATCAGGGTGGAAAATAAGTATTTGGTCAATAACAAAAATACAACTCAATACTTTGTAACATAACCTTTGTTGGCAATAACAGAGGTCAAACGTTTACTATAGGTCTTTACCAGGTTTGCACACACAGTAGCTGGTATTTTGGCCCATTCCTCCATGCAGATCTTCTCGAGAGCAGTGATGTTTTGGGGCTGTCACCGAGCAACACGGACTTTCAACTCCCGCCACAGATTTTCTATGGGGTTGAGGTCTGGAGACTGGCTAGGCCACTCCAGGACTTTCAAATGCTTCTTACGGAGCCACTCCTTTGTTGCCCGGGCGGTGTGTTTTGGATCATTGTCATGTTGGAAGACCCAGCCTCGTTTCATCTTCAAAGTTCTCACTGATGGAAGGAGGTTTTGGCTCAAAATCTCACGATACATGGCCCCATTCATTCTGTCCTTAACACGGATCAGTCGTCCTGTCCCCTTGGCAGAAAAACAGCCCCATAGCATGATGTTTCCACCCCCATGCTTCACAGTAGGTATGGTGTTCTTGGGATGCAACTCAGTATTCTTCTTCCTCCAAACACGACGAGTTGAGTTTATACCAAAAAGTTCTACTTTGGTTTCATCTGACCACATGACATTCTCCCAATCCTCTGCTGTATCATCCATGTGCTCTCTGGCAAACTTCAGACGGGCCTGGACATGCACTGGCTTCAGCAGCGGAACACGTCTGGCACTGCGGGATTTGATTCCCTGCCGTTGTAGTGTGTTACTGATGGTGACCTTTGTTACTTTGGTCCCAGCTCTCTGCAGGTCATTCACCAGGTCCCCCCGTGTGGTTCTGGGATCTTTGCTCACCGTTCTCATGATCATTTTGACCCCACGGGATGAGATCTTGCGTGGAGCCCCAGATCGAGGGAGATTATCAGTGGTCTTGTATGTCTTCCATTTTCTGATGATTGCTCCCACAGTTGATTTTTTCACACCAAGCTGCTTGCCTATTGTAGATTCACTCTTCCCAGTCTGGTGCAGGTCTACAATACTTTTCCTGGTGTCCTTCGAAAGCTCTTTGGTCTTGGCCATGGCGGAGTTTGGAGTCTGACTGTTTGAGGCTGTGGACAGGTGTCTTTTATACAGATGATGAGTTCAAACAGGTGCCATTCATACAGGTAACGAGTGGGGGACAGAAAAGCTTCTTACAGAAGACGTTACAGGTCTGTGAGAGCCAGAGATTTTCCTTGTTTGAGGTGACCAAATACTTATTTTCCACCCTGATTTACGAATAAATTCTTTACAAATCCTACCATGTGAATTCATGGATTTTTTTTTTTCACATTCTGTCTCTCACAGTTGAAGTGTACCTCTGGTGCAAATTACTGACCTCTGTCATCATTTTAGGTGGGGGAACTTGCACAATCGGTGGCTGACTAAATACTTTTTTGCCCCACTGTATATCATGTTTAACCTGAGTAGCAAAAGACAGCAGTGGGTTTGAAAACGATTTGCCGGGAGTCCGGTGTTCTCAGCGGCTCTAGTGAGCCTTGAATCCCGGCTAACTATCGAGCTAGTGGGTAACAGACGTCTCCGAAAAAGTCGGAGTGCTTTTGAAAATATGTGGTGTCTTGATAAACTGAGCAGATATTTGAAGTTTACACAGCTACATTCTCGCCTGAAAATATGTTAAACGTTTATTTTGTGACCCAGAAAGAATAATAAGAGTAATATTAAAACTAACTAGCTGCCGCCATTGTTGGAAACTGAGCAGGGCCGCGCTATGAATTCTGGGACACAGTTTCTTCTTCTTCGGGGTTTAACAGCAGCTGGCATCCTTGTACATGCAGTGCTGCCATCTTCTGTTTCAGTTCGTTATTACACTCTTAAATCCTACTACTTATTCCTGCAGCTTTTGTGATCTTACAAAGCTTCAAACAACGCATCGACGATTTTAATAGTCGACGTAATCGTGACTAGTCGACTAATCGTGGCAGCCCTAGTTGTGGCATTCATGGCCTCACAGGCATCACAGGACTTTTGACCGCATTGCTATAACAACCCTACACAATTTGGTGGTACTCAGTTTTAATGGAAAACAACAGAAACCAAGTTGAGTTGAGCTGAGTCAATACCAGTGGAAAAGGTCTATTACTGCCAGATTTGGTCACCTTTTTGACACTTTGGTCAAGACCTTAGATCCATCGGAGCGGTGCCTGCAGAGGTGAATTGCTGCCGCTGAGCAATCCAAACACAGAAATAATGGAAGTTGTCCAGAGGTGCAAAACTTGATGATCATGAAAGGAGATTGGACAAATTTGAGGTCAGGTAAGGTTTTCATTTTGATCGCACCTCGTACGTGACACAACATGAGGGTCATAACAGGCACCAAGTCAGTTTTGAATGTTTAGACATGTCTGAGTAGACTACCAGGCAGCATAATCCAAACCTTCCTACTTTTGCTTTGGTCGATTCTGATTGTAAATTTTGATTACTGTAACGTTATTGCAGAAAATTAAAACTATTAATTCTTGTATTTAAATTTTTTCTGGGATTTTAAATTGAAACAAATATGCTGCCTGTGTGAAGACCAGCTGTTGTTCTAACAGCACTGAATGAAACTGTTCAAATTTATGATGTTGTACATGATTTCTTTTTACGCTATAAAATTATTATATAAGCATTTGTACTAATACTGTTCACTTTCATTCATTCTTATTAATTGCCAATATATATTGAGACAGATTGCTTTTTTTTTTTTTTTATAATTACAAATCCAGAAGAAAAGACCAAAACCAAAGTGACGCTCTCTCCATGTTTGCTGATGTGGTTGATAGCTGTCACAACAACCACATCTGTGCTTAAAAAAATAAAAATCTTATGAATATAAATATGTTTTAATAATTATTTAAACATTTAAATAATTATTTGTAGTTCCTATCAAACTTTGCTCACTTATTATAAATATTAGCATTTTTTAGGACTACAGTGGAACCCCGACTTACGAATACCCCATTTAACGAAAAATTCAAGTTACGAAGGCACTTAACTGCAATATTTCTGCCCGTGTTATGGCAAAATGCCCGCGTAACGAAATCCGCTGGCTCTGATTGGCTGAGCCCAGAATGCCTACAATGCCCACAATGCCCTCCGAATCATGTGACAACCCCTTTGGCTTTCGTACTTGCGCTTCGCTTTTCCAGTTGAGCGACGTATTGTTGTTGCAGTTAGCAATTAGCCTATAACCTATCGTTCACTCAAAAGGCGCGATGGGTGCTTCGACTTACGAAAGACCCTCGGGAACGAATTAATTTCGTAAGTTGGGGTTCCACTGTACTTTGGGTGTAGAATAATACACGTGGTGTGGTACAAACTGTTTCCAGCAGCGTAATGGTGTTTGTTGGATTACCTTAAAGTTAACGACAGGATGATTATTTGGGATCATGAAGGAATGTGTCACACAGTGGAGCTCTGAGACACAGAGGAATGAGTCAGACCAGTTCATCGATGGTTTTGGTCTTTTCACAGTGAGAATCAAGAATGTCACCAGCATGAAAACCAGCGCTTGATAATTAGTCACTATTCTGATGCTTCTTGTTTTTTTTAGTTATTTTAAATTCAGGAGAGCAATCACATCAAATTAAAAGCGCTCCTGGTGATTGAGAAACTGTTTAGTTCACAAATTTCTTGACAGTGTAATTCAGTAATCAGGCTACTCAGCAGGAAGCTTTAACACCACAGGGTAACAGTGGAACATCAGATGATAAACAAACAGACAAATCAGGCTCCATTTTAATTACTTTAGGGGCAAGAATGTTTCATTTTAATTTTCCTTAAATTTAAACTTATATTAAGTTTGTGGATACTAAAAACTGCAGGTAAAAGTGATGCGGGAGGAGCTGGGCTCATTCTGAGTTAGGTCCTTGTGCCTTTAGGCATTAGTAAGTGCATAGTGCAGTAATTACATGGAAAACATACCACAGGGGATTTGGTTGAAGCGATTTCAATAAGCCTTTAATGAAATATTTCTCAGGAGCTGGCCATTACTTTGGTGCCAGGAAGGAGATCTTCTTTTGGAATAATGATGCCTCAGAAGGTTTCCAGCCCTGCATGGGAGACATCAGAGATAAATTGAGCAGAGCCATCGCCACAAAGAGGGCACAGTTATTGTGGTGGTGCACGGTTAATCTCCTACTCCCTCAGCAGAGTCTGTAGATGTGTAGTACCCGCATTGTAGGTTGCTGAGAGTCGTGACGACGGTGTATCATACTTACTTTGTCCTTGTAAAAATGTTTGCCTCACAGGTATGGTGGTTCCAAATATGGCCTCTGAGTCTTCTGGTCTTTTCCAGAATTAGCCCTGCTAAGGTGAATGCGTCGTGTCTGTGGATTTAGGCTGTGTGTACCGCTAGAGCCCTCATGTCTCAGTGTTTTAACTGTGTGAACTAATCAGCCACAACATTAAAACCACTGACAGTGAGGTGAGTGACACTAATTATCTCATCACAGAGGCTCCAAGCCCATTGTTCCTTCAGTGGTCTGGTTTCAGTCATTATGCAAAGGTACTGTTTATAAGGTTGGGAAAACCTGCAGTCACTTAGATGAAGTCACTTAGATGAGTCACTTAGATGAGTGACGAAACGTTTCTCCCACTGAAAACGCTACGTTCAGATGAACAGAATCAACTTTGGAGGATTTACTTACCTGGATGATTGAGCATGCATCAAGACATAATGCACTACTGACCCCAAAGGTGTCACTTTATCAAGTAGATGCTGTTTGTCAACCACTAAACAACAAAGACAGAAGAAAAGCACTACTGGTCCAATGCATGGCGTGCAGTGCAGTCTACTGTGCGAATAGGAGAAACGTTTAAAGCCATGGATGACTGCTACCATCAGAAAGTTTGGAAAAATAGGAGAAAACGAGGTCCAAACTCTGCCAGGTAAAGTTATTCTACTATAACCACACAGTCATATCAGAGCGGGGGCCACATTTGAGGAATAGTCAAATTGCTCCCACTCTTATCCACATCTTTAATACGATAAAGAGTAGAGAAACATACTTGCAGCTATACAGTTGAAACAGCTGTGAACCTCTAATATGTAGCACAATAAGATGATTCCCATTTCAGCAGTTGATTGGCTCTTTGGAGCCATCTTTGTTATTACAGAATTCTCTAATAATTTGTTTGTAGTACACAGCTGTCAGTACCTACTAAAAGTGGTCCAGGGAAGGATGATCAGTGACAGGAAGAATTTAAGAGAAAGACATGGGACTCAAAAAATCTTGAATTTTCAAAACCTCATTTTGGTGTGAAGTCAGCAAACATTTTAAGCATTTTTTTTTTTACCGGACCTGACCGGTGATTCTGTTCATGCTGCGTCTATTGAAAATAATGTTAATTTAGATAAAGCTTTAAAATAAATCAATGAAAAGGATCCAAGATGCCTATGAGTAGCAAGACATGTTTCTAGAGGGGCTTTGCTAGTGCACAGGAACCATGATCTAATTTAGTCTTGCTGAACTGCTAAAATCTCCTACAACTCACACATGAGTGGAACAGCTGAACCGTGGCGCCATGGAAGGAAGAGGCCTGGACTGCACTGTTTACCTGCAGAAAGATGGCACCTGGACACAATATGGGAAGAAGGCAGCCCTGTGGGAGCAGCACAGTGATCTGTGTTATGTTCTGCTGGGAAACATTGGGAAACATTTTGACTTTTACTGGAATGCTGTTGCAAACCACATACACCCCTCTATGACAGAGATGTTCCCTGATGGCGGTCACTTATTTCTGCAAGATAATGGGTCCTGTCATAGTGAAGAACAAGTACAGGAAGATTTTAAAGAACCAAAGTCCAAGATCCCGATTAGACTTATACATTCCAAAGATTTCAATCTCCAAGATGAGTTGATAAAACACATTAAATATATGAAGGTCCACCTCAAAACTTCCAACATATAAAGAATGTGCTGTGAACGTCTTGGTGTCTGATACCTCAGGAGAAATTCTGAAGTCTTGATGAGTCAGAGCTGTTTCGGTGGCTTTTAATGTTGTGACTGATCGTTGTCTGTGTGTAGCATAGTTCGTGCTGGTTTAGACGGTCTTCCTGGTCTCGTTCATCGACTCCTTTTCACAGTAACCAGTCGTTTAACTCTTAAATTACATGTTTACACTGGAAACTGAGGTCTGTCCTTTGGTGCGTTCACGCCAGACATGAAGTAACGTCTCACCTTGAGTTACTCATACAAATACGGGTGCATTGAAAAAACACAAATGTTCGCCGCTAGCAGCCTACAAGAAGAGGAGGCGTACACTCAATAGCTGGAATCAAGTTACACTTATCTATTTTCAGAACATATCATGAACTCCTACAGTTTTGTTTTTCTCCAACTCTGTCTCCTTTTTTTTCATGGATGTAAAAGTGACGTTGAGCCATGCAATTCGATCTCCCCTGACATGCGTCAGTAAGCTCAATTGGTGACGTTCAGAGCATCACAGCTGATGAGGTTTTGCAACACAGTGTGAAGTGAATTTTTTTGCAAAACTTTAAATAACCTCATGTGGATGCAAGTTTTAAACGCATCTTATCACTTTGCCTGCATTAATTCACCTCTTCATGTTGACTTGATATGTAAAAACTTTGCTTCGTGTTTGGAGTGAACTCATCACTAATCTGTCTTTATTCTACTTTCATATGTTAACATTTCAGTGACGCTGTCCACTACTACGACTTGTATGATTACAGCTATGTTGTACCTGCTGTGAGATAACGTTTAATAAGTTAGACAGTGTTTGTACTTTCACGCTGAAAATGATTGTTTCACCTTTGGGAGTTTTTTCTTTAATAAGGTAAGACGGAAAATGGGTACGTTTTTTCTAGAATTAGCCACACTTATGTATTACCAGCTTTTAAGCTAAGCCAGAAAGCAAACATTTGCCAAACTTTCCTTTGAGAGGAAAAGAGGAAACAATGGTGAGAGTCTTTTGTCCTGCCTGCTGCTCTGTCTCCTGCACGTTATGAATGAAGTGGCTGTTGGAAGCAGTATTGCCTTTGTTTACTAAGCTGTGTGCATTTCTCTCCTCCAGCCCCGTCATGAGTACTTTAATGTGCCTGTGTACTGATTGGCTGCCACCGCTGCTGCTGCTGCTGCTGCTGCTATCCACCTTGCATGCTGAGCTCCTCAGTGCCTGGCACCTTCCTTTCTGCACGCGGCACCTGACATTGTCATTGGTTTGGGGGTGTAACAGTATTTTCAGTTTTCATTCATTTTCATACATGACAGTCATGATACAATATTATCAAATTCAAATTTAAAACAACCATGAATGGAAGCATTTACACAAAGAGATCTGCATCCTGTTTATGGGGCGTGAAAACGTAATCAATATTGTTATCGATCCATTTGATATTTTGCGGTGATGCATTGTCACATGCCTGTCATTGCTCCACTGAACTCTTTGTATCATTTCAACAGTTTCCTTGTTATTGTTGTAAAGCAGCAAATTAAGTGCCATCATGACCCAAAAATAAAATATTAACAATAATTTAAAGTGGACCTATTATACTGCAGGAGTCTGCATGAAAACTCTTAGATTAAACGCTTTTCTGGGTCACACTGAATAAAACTTAATTTTGGTCATTCCAACTCTCAGAAAGGAGGTAACCCAAGTATACATGTTGGTTTGTGGTTTCACAGTCAGATATGACCAAAATCTGATATCCCGATCTATCATCTATCGTCCGATAACGATATAAATCACAAAAATTTTACATTTTCTGTAAATTCTGTGAATCTCGGGTAGCTGAAGTGTTTCCAGCTGGGCGTCGTGTATCTGGAGTCGAGTTTTTTACCGATGCATTAAATGACACATTTTTAGACATAGGTTGTAACTGCCGCCGTTTTCTTTGTGAGAATTTATTACACGGCGTGCTGCGGGGAAAAGCCTGTTCTAATGTTTGAGTCTAAGGTTTATTTTTTAGCACCTGACGGCTCCTTTTTTGCTTCTCATCGGTAAATACTCTGCATACTCTTTCACGTGATTCAGTTTATTTTGAAAAGTCTCAACAGGATCTTGAGCTTTATTGTGAAAGGTTTATGTAGAAAATAAACAAGCGGACACGTGATGGTGTTGCCATCGTTGTTGCTAACGACAACGCATAAAAACAGGCGCTTGTCCTTTGGTAGTGTGGTTATATTAAATATAAGAGAAAGAGAGAACTTTAGGAAATTAATATAGCCACTACAGTGACCATCAAAACGATGAAAAAATATTGCCCTAAACAGTTTATTTTGCAACAGCACAAAACAAACGATAGCGTAAAATGAAACGATAGACATTTTTATATCGTCATCTGATATATATCGTTATATTGAACAGCCCTAGTCAGAGCCACGCCTTGCTCATTGCAACCAGTTTCAAAAAGAAGATGTGACGGCAAGAGCGTTCATCTCGAGAGACTTCCACAACCAATCGGTGATGTCACTGCTCTTTTATACCTCTGTGGTTGTTAAAAGAAACACTAGAGACAGTGTTTCTTTCTTTTAATTCCAGTTTGTTTCCTCCGCTCCTCTGCTTTATGTTTTGAGCTAAAGCTAGCTTCAGGATATTTTGAACAAGTCAGGTCCAACAAACAGCGTCTCGCATTTAATTTACTTTTGGCTGCCGTAGTCATCCACTGAAAATCTGGCGTTGTGACAGCTTTGAGTCAAACTGTTTATGAAAATTGTGTAACAGAAAATAATAGGTCCACTCTAAATAGCAGTTCCACTTAGTAAATAACTTCTTCCGCTTCATAGCTGCATCACTTTCTGGAAAAAACGCATTAAGTTGACCTTGTTAATCATGATGGCATACAAGACTGATTTAGATTTATGTCAAATAAGAGATTATATCAGTTTTTTATGATAGATGTTCTTCACAAAATGTTTCTTTCATTTTTTTGTTCATTTGTGCTGTTTCTACTTGGTCTTTGGGCAAACAAGTAGTACAGGTGCTGACTGTGTTTTAAAAATACAGTTCAGTACTTTTAAAAGTATTTAATTATAAACACAGAGAATTTCAAAATTCTTGAAGTCCAGATCACAAAATACAAACCTGAGCTTTAATTAAACACAGACTCCACGCTCACCACTCATACCTGAGTCAGTATTACATCCATGAGGGGTTCATCCAGTTTTTTCATGTTTTTAACTTGTTTTGACTCACAGGTCATGTTTGTGGGAAGTGAATGCAATAGAAGTCATGTTCACCCATTTCTGTATCTCATCTGTTTTGCTTGTATCTTCTCACTCTCACATCATACGTATCTGTTTGATTTTTAGGTTTTTCTTTTTGCTGTGATCTTGTAAAACGTTCTTATGAGCGTGAAAATCAAACCAGTGTTCACACTGAAGCGCACAGTAGACGTTTTAATAGTTTTTAAGTGTCTGTCTCTTAATAAGCAGAGTTATTTTAAAAAATATTCACAGATCATGATTATTTCCTATTTAAATAAATATTAAAAAAAGTTTTTCAAGGTAAGTGGTTTCAGAGGAATTCTGCCTAAATGAATATTGTATTTGCAATGATTGCACGGATTAAAGATTCTTCGGGGTTTTATGTTGATTATAGACGTTAAAACGCTTGAAACAATTAGACCTACAAATATGTTTTCTATTATAAATAAATAAATATTTCATATGAAATGTCTTTTCTGTGGCTTGCTAATGAAAGCCAGCTGAATAAATGGACCCTCACTTTATTGATGTACGTAATGGATACATAATAAATTGTTTACGATTCTCTGTCACATCAGCACACTGGTGTCTTTCTTTAATATAACCGTTGTTCTCTGAGTTTATGGATTTCCCCCCTGTGGCTCTCTGAAATTGGAGGGTTTTTTCCACAGCTTTTATTTTCTGTCTGAATTGTGCAGAACGCCATTCGTTTCCCAGATTAACGGGTTTAGCCTACATAATCGGCAACGAGGGATTCATCACTCTGACAAAATATTTCCCCTGTGTGAAAAGTCTATAAAGGGTGATTAATGCAGAGTGGATGTTTCGAGGTCACGTCTGAACATTTTGCACTGAAAATGAAACCACAGACGCCACTGTGTGGAAGTGTTAGCTTAAATGAATTTTATGTCACTGCTCTGATGAATTTACTCTCTTTACTTTGTGCTGAACCTTTTTTTAGGATGCCAAAGTAAGTGATTCTCTTTGTTTCTGACACAAGCCCTGAAATTTGTTAACTACAACTTGTGACACTAGTTAGGGTAGAATTAGCAAAGTAGATGTGCATTAAATAGGATAGAGCCTGTCTGTCCTGTTATTTGTTTATTTATTCCAAGTTAGTGCATATATAAATGTGAGAGATGTTGAATGGTGAACATTTTTTCTATAAAATCACCAGTTTATTAACAAAACTGAAGTATGAGGTTGTGGGTGGCTCTTGCTTGTTCTGCTTTCACTTGTATTTAAATGTATTCCTTTGTAGAACATCCAATAAAGTGTTAAAGAGCAGGTCAGGAAGTCGGGCCTTCTATGCATCCTATTGGCAAACCTCATATAGATCATGATGTTTTAAGATGCTTTAGACCCCTGCAAACCTGCAAGCTCCTTTGCACCTCAGCTCGTCCTTCTCTGACTGAATAAAGATTGAGATTGAGAGTAAAAGATAAATCAGCACCCAAGTACCTTAAACCTGCATTTTCTTTTTTAATTGACACCAGGGGCGACTCTTCTGGTCCTACCCGAGTCTATGGGAAAACGGGCCATGACTCACTTTCACTGTGCCCCTGATTAGTTGCTAGTTTCACGTCATACTGAATCAAAGATTAAGTTCAGTTTTTCATTTTTATCTTTGTATTTTTAGAGTCAGAAAGGAGAATTAGCCAGGTTGTGCTCGTTGGCTGATGTCAAACACTAGTCATCTATAGTTGACGTTAAGGCTGCTGCTTCTGTTTTGTATACCTGCTGTGATTGTCTGTCGTGATGTCAGCCAATTTTTTTCCCCCTCATTTTAAAATTTTTTACAAATGAATAAAAACTCAAATTGACAGATGACAATATGACATCACATCAAGCACAGAAGCAAATGAACAGAAATAGTGGAGTGGAGGCAAAAAGGTGGATTTTATGTATTTCTTTAAATTTGCATGGCGTTTGGTCAGTGAGGATCAGTAGGTTGGACATATAACAGATGGGGATTGTGGGATCCTGAGGCTGGGGAGCCTGGACAGCTGCCCCATGACCCAGAACTGTTCTACTGGAGCACAAAGCCAGAATGGGTAGAAATAATCATCTATTTCAGTGGGACAGAGTGATGTTACTTAAACCCATTATGTTCATTTTATGAGTGGTGATGCTGTGAAAACACGTGTTTGTGAGATATTGGGGGGGGTAAAGGATGCAGATTGTTCTTAAAACAAGAGATGATGATCAATTATGACGTTTTTTCATTTGGCGTTAGTGATGGTTCTAAGGTGTGTTTGTAACAAGTACATAAGCTAAAATAATTTAAGTTGGTTATGAGTAGTTGGGCTAATTCAGAAGATATCAGATTTGGCTCTAGGAGGTGAGTGAAGTACAATAAACATACAACCACAGATATTGTGATTACAGTTATTATTTATAGTGAAAATAAAGTGCAATTACCAAATACCAATATTTACAAAATCTGCAGACAGGAAAAGATAAAACATAATTCAAGCTTGTAAAATATCCGCTGCACAGCGGTGCAGCAACCTCGTCCAACCTCTGGCAAACAATGTCCATAAAGTTTATTTCATGATTGATATAAGTCCAACGCGTATGACAGTCTAGACAGGTTGAAATTGGAAGTATGATGATCAGCACTAAGATTCCAAGACTGAAATCTCGGAAGTGAGATTTAGGGGACTGAAAACCAAGAGGGGAGAGTGTAGGCCGCAGCAGCCTCCTGCCAGACCGCAGGAAGTTGTAGCTGGGGTTCTGGCTCGTTGGGCCTAGCTCGCCATCCAAAGTAGTGGTGTCGCTGTGGTCTCTCCAGGGCACCACTAGCCTGCACATTCACTACGTGCGATGTCACATACGAGCCCCACGCATCTACCCGCGGCGGTATCAAAATACTGTTGCTTCCATCCGCTAACGCCTCTCCCCCGCGTCGTTTCGAGGCGACAACCCGGAAGGCATATAATAGTGCCTCGCGAATAGGATTGGTCACAACAGGCACGTGCAGCCTCGCGGCGTGGCGTGCGTCATGACGCGTCACGATGCCTTCACGGACACGCTCCGGTTGGAATTTAAGATTCCGATTTAGTTATAGATGCAGTTCTTTTCATTTTTATGTGGGTTACATCCTCCCCGCCTTAACCATGCACGTCCCGTCGCATGTTAACCGCTAGACAACGTGAACAGACGAAGGACGGCTAGCATCATGGCCCAATGCATTGGAAAGACTATGCAACAAAGATAAGACAGGTGGTAGAGGGGGCAGTGTAATGTCTTTGTTGGGACACTTTCGACCCCTTAGTATCAACTGAAAAACACCACAGCCTACTGGAGTATGTAGCTGACCATGTACATCCCTTCATGACCACAATATCCATCTCCTGATGGCTATTTTCAGCAGGATGACCCATCATGACACAAAACTCAGATCATTTCAAACTGTTTTCTTGGATATGACAATAAGTTCACCGTACTCAAATGGCCTCCACAGTCACCAGATCTCAGTACACTAAATCTTGGGATGTGGTGAAACAGGAGGTTCAGATCATAGATCTGCAGCAACTGTGTGATGCTGTCATGTCAGTATGGACCAAAATCTTAGGAATGTTTTCAGCACTTTGCAGAATCTATGGCATGAATAACTGAGGTAGTTCTGAAGTGAAAAAGGGGACCAACCCAGAGGACACGCCACCTGCTGGCCATTATAAAGAATGCAGGTTTAAGACCTATAAGTTACGTACGTCTTTAATGTCCAGTCCTATGTATCCTCACAGGGAGATCTGAGGACCAACAGAAATTACAATTTTATTTTGACTATATTACTCCCAACTTTCAACCATAACAGGCTATTTTTCTCTAAAATCTAAAAAAGGCCAAGAAGATGTGCAGAAGTCTGTTATCCTCCCAGATTACTTGAGTTAGAAAAGCTGAAAGGTTAAAGGTTAGATTTTTGCCCAGTGGTGCCTAAAAACAGCCTAGCCCAGCTTAAATTCACTTTTAAAATCTTCATGTAGATTAATGTGGCTTTGATTAGATTTATAGTATCGAATGTAACAAGGAAATCAATCAGAATCTATTTTACAAGCAATCATTTCCTTAGAATATTTCTGTAGTGCTTCCACTGCTGATAACAGCAGATGAAACATGGTGTGTTTGTGTGCGCGTCCAGCTGAGCGCTTCACTGGAGCTGTGGTTCTTCTTTCTCGTCACAGGAAGCAGAGACCCCGCGCAGCGTGCTGGAGGAAATCGGACTGACATAAACACCATCTTCATCGCCATCCACACTCCCCCATCAGCCAGCTACTCTGCTATATGTAGCTGATAACAGTTCACCTTTCAACACACACACACCAATATAATTTCCCTGTGCATCTGTGTAACACGACTCTGCCTTGTTTTCTACTGTTTTTAAAGACAAATGATGTAGCACTCTGTGTGTATCTCCTGCTGAGTTATTGATTTGTTTCAGTGTGATGACATTAACTGTTTACCGAGACACAAATCCAGCTTAATTAAGCTTCATGCTGCTTTCAAATCCACACCAGGACGCTGTGCTGAGTGAATTCCTGCTTGATTTTTTATTTATTTTTGGACGCTGATGCGATCTCTTTATTCAGTGTGAGGTGTTAGCAGTGTTCTGAATTTAAAATATGTTAGTTAAACCCAAAGAAGTGGCTGTAATACAAAGGCAAGTATTACATTAACAAAGCCAAAAAGTTTTGTTTTCTCTCATATCTGCATTGTGATAATCCTGAACTCAGTATATCCTACAGCCAGTATATTTATACTTTAATAAATGAGACTTATTTGAATGGGCCAACCCACTTTGATCTCATGCGAGCCACACTAGTATGCCCACGGCTCCTTTGTGCTCGAATTAAACTAAAACCTTCACCACCAGGGGCAGCAGTTTCAGATGTGTGCCGCTGATTCGTTAACCTTAAATATTTCTTTGGCCTGTACTGGACCCCCGGCCGCATGTTTGACACCCCTGCTTTTTTGCATCTTAAACTGAAATTACTGTGAAATAATTTGAAAACAGAAAATATGTGAAATTAAGAATTTTCTCTCAGTTTACCAGCAACCCTCGCTCCTATATTTGGTTTCTAAATGATGTTCCAATTAATGCTGAATGCCTTAATCGCTCACTGATGTTACTATTGCATAACGGATATATTTGCATGCCACTGGAACTGAATTATTTATTTATTGTTTTTATTAATGTTTACAGTTTTTTCTTGATGTTTACTACTGTGATGATTATTTTGTTTTATTTTTATAAAAACATGTCACTGAATCTGTAGGTAACATTTTATAATAACCATCATATGCACACCGTAATTGGTACCTGATTGAACATTGATAGTGATTTAATGTTAACAAACAGTGAAATGATAATTAAGGATGTGGTTAATGGTTGGATGTTATAAATTTTAAACCACACAGTCAGAGCCCACAGCTTAATTAACTATCAATGTAGCGTTTAGTAGCAATGGCTAATATAAAGTGTTACCAAACATTCAACAACAGCCACAGTACAGATGAGGTGACATCGAGTTCCCAGAAGGTTTACGAGCCAGGATATGAACTCATTCAGCTCTTTGTTTCTTTACTGGCTAGTCACAGATTTTATCGTGATGTGATTTACAATGAATAGAAGCTATTACAGATGGTTTATAAAGTGAAGCACCTTCAGCATGAGAGCAGATTGTGTGTTATATTACCAGACATGTGTTTACATTATTATTGTCTGAAATGGACAAAAGAGGAAGGTTGTGTTTGTTAGTGTAGGTATTTCCTGTTCTTTAGTTCTCTGTTGTTGTCCACAAATATCTTTAAACCATGAGATTTACTTTCTTAATCAGTTAATCACAAACTTTATGTTATTGTGGCAACAGGGTGCACAGAGGATTAATGGGAGGTTGTGTGGAACAGCTGAAGGGACCAAAATAAAATTGAGATAAAGAGGCTCAGATTTTGGGTTTGTTAGGGAGATCTGTCCCATTCACATTAAAAGTATTCTTCTCATTTCCAGATAGAACATGATGATTAACACAGCTTTAAGTTCACACTCAGGATAACTGGCTTTGGTGTTATTTGATGGATGTAACCAGGACATTAGCTTAAAATCACTGACTCTGTCTCCAATCTGTAGTAAATAGTAGTTACTACAGTGCATGGTCTCATGTTCCCAATCCCATAAATATCGTTTTTTCATAATGTCACTGAATATAAACATACTGTATAATTATTAGTATAATTCTGACTGCCTGATTACATCTCTGCAGTTTTCATGAACTCATTCAGAAACATTTATAGCTGAAGTCGTCACTGCGTCCAGCAGAGGTTGAAACAGAGTAGTTATTTGGCTTCATGGTGGTGTTTACCTGTTTCGTGTTCTGAAGGTCTTTCTTTGAGTGCAGGTAAGCATGTACTGTAGATTACTGATGTTGTATTGCATATACTTCTTTTAAAAGATGTAATATTTGTCAGCACCAGTCCAGTGCTCGTGAAGAGCATTGTACTTAGAAAACTTGAACGTTAGAGCTCGTAAAGACACCTCCATCACTCCTGTGTTAGATTTGTGTGAAGTGCATCCAACAGGGGGTCTAGCGACATTGTGCTCCACCCATCTACACCCTGAGCTGAGGTCTCATCAGGACTACTCTGCTAAAACCGTTTCACTGTCTTTTGAGTATAAACGACTCTTCGGCCTGTGACAGCCACACACTGTACAGCATGTAAACTACCTATTTACTGTGACACTGCTTAAGTGACCATGCATTAAATAGCAATAGTGTCGTAAATGTACTGAAAATAATTTACAGCCGCTTGGATGAAAAAGCAAATGTTTCACACATTTAAAGTGGACCTGTTCTGCTGATTTCCCTTCTCTTTGACTCTGTTAGTGTCGCTTTGAATGATTCGCAGTTAAAAAATAATCTGGGCCTAAATGCAGCCACTCAGTTCATCTCCTGAAGCTAGTCAAGCTGCTCCTGATTGGCTGCCCCTTGTAAACTTGTTTTACAGCAGGTGGGCGTGTCTATTAGGGATATCCAAAAAATAAGAAAAACTGCCTGAAACTAAATTTTTGGCTCAAAGAAATGACTTTTACATACATCCACCATCTTTACAGTATAAGACAGATAATAAGGAAAAACATAATAGGTCCACTTTTTTGACACACTGGGCACAGGACTGTACAAATATCATAAAGTGGTGTCTATTTTCTGCTCTGTGCAAGTTTGTTTTAATCCAAACGTCACAGCTCGTTTACACTTTGAACTACTCTTAAGCCTCTGGCTGTTTTCTATAACTTCACATGAGCATTTTTCATGTACAACTGATAGTGTGTGGTTTACAGTATATCGGCAGTGTGACTTATGGAGAACAGACGCTATTCCATACTGTGTATAAAGTGAATTATACAGCAGCTTCAGCGTGAGTGCCGAGCAGCCTGTGCGTGATGTGTTTACAGCTATCATTGTCTGAAATGGACAAAAAAAAGAAAGAGGAAGTTAATGTTTTGTTGTCAGGTTCAGCAATAAAGAGAGAGTATCACAAACAGCCGGGCTCCTCTCATTCATTCAAGTCTCACTCACACCACACAGCTTTTCAATGATGTCTGGAACTGCAGAAAAACATCTTTAATGTACAAAAATAAGGGGGGAAAAGTCCCAAAAAACATAAACAAGAGGAAGACTGCTTCGGACCGGCATGGTTTCACATTAAACAATGCATTCAAAAAACCTGCATGTTCACTCATCTGTTTAATAAATTTGGTGAAATACATGGAGTCCAAAGCCTGTAGGTATTTTATTAACAGCATTTAAAAAGCATGACAAACCAACAAATCATTTGTATGTATGAAAAAGGGTGGCTCAGTCGAGGATAAACTTTGAGAGTTATACTTCACTGGTTTCATGAAATTCTCCAGATCAAAACTAAAATCTCTGGTTTAATGAATTACAGAGAATCTTCACTGTTCATAGTGCGGTTTAATATATAATTTCTGCCAGAAATGTAGCTTCCACACAAGCCTGCTGTGCAAATGAAGCAGCGCTTGTATTCTTCCTTCAGTGTGTTGCTTGTTTTTTTGCCATAGCCTCACATAATATGTATGATGAAAGACTGCATATAAATAATGGGCACAGCCACTGTGATGTCACATGTGACCCAAACTGGTTATCTTTAGTGTCTCAGCTTTTTAAAACCGAGGTACAATGGATCTGACTGTGAAACCCAAGAATGCTGTAAGCTCATTTGTTAATGACTTATCAATCACAACTTAGCCCCGCCCTGAAGCACATCCTGCTTTATTGTCCATAAGCCATACAATAATTTATCAAATGAGCTTCACTTTGTGTTCAATAAAACATGAAACTACCGATTCAGGCTGTGAATTCATCACAAACATGTTTACGGAGATCATGGATTACAGGAGCTGAAGGCTGAGTTACCATAAACCTCTACACAACTGGAGGTCTTTCTGAAACAAGTCACCCCCTGCTGGCTGTTAAGAGAATGCAGGGTACAGCCACTTCCACACTGGCTCCACTTCAGTGCTCAGAAGTAGCGTCCATCTTTCATAGATTAAGTCCATTGCCGTAACTAGTAACAAAGCTCTATGCTTGACTGGCAGACTTTTACACCAGATGCACCAGGAAGCTTTTGCTTGTTAGGTGAACACATAAAATAAATAATGGAGCCACTACCTATCACGCCACCCTTTGGCCCAACTTCTGGCTCAAAAAAACAACAACAGGGCAGCCAAACACTGAGGCTTTAAAATGTGGAGTCCAAAACCAGTGTGATGTGTCACCATGGCTACAGGCGTCTTTTTAACGGCACACTCAAAAACACAGTGGATGAAAGTAGATATTTGATTTTTGATCACTGCTGGAAATTCATGTGCTGCAAATCAAATTTTTCATCCGTAACATGACATTGAGTTGGTAACTTAGTCACCCACCATTCAGAGTGAGCTAGATTATCGAGAAAATATCTTTATTAGCTTTAATCCTGATAACAAATCAGGCAAAGTAAAAAAAAAAATATATATACTGTAAACTTCTATTAATGTGAGACACATTGTCTTTGTAACATCCATTTTCTCTTCACATTTTGAATTAAACACGCATGAATGCAAACTTCCCAGCTCTTCATCTGGGGAGCGCATGGATCCACGGAGAGCTGTTGGAAGACCGAAGATGTAAGAAATCACCAAAGCGCCTCTGAAGGTGTCGCTCATTACTCTAACTCTCCTCCTTCAGCATCTCTTCGATCTCCTTGTCCCAGTTATCATCGTGGGTTTCGCTGTCAGCCAACACGTCGTACTCCCGAAGTTCTTCCTGCAGCTCTCTCTCCCAGTCTGGCATCTCCTCTGAAAACAAACAAACAAACAAAAAAAACACACTGAGCTCACACACACACACACAGTACAATGTCCCAGTTTAACCACAGCACTCACCCTGCTCTGGATTTAGGTTTTCCCTCTTGTCCAGAACCAGCTCTCGCATCTCTTTGCACAGGTCGTCCTTGTTGATCTCACAGGAGTCAAAAGTATCACTTACAAATTCAGACAGCTGCAGACTGGTGGAGAGTTCTTCTTCATCCTTTCATAACGCAAACAGAAGCTCAGATTCAGCTTTAAAATCTGCTTTATAATGACCTTTCTGCAGCAATAATAAATGATAAAACTATTACCTTTAATTAGTTAACTTTTTACCATCAAACAATGAAATGACAGCGTTTGCAAAACCTCATAAATGATTAAGGGTCGCAGAGTAGTGTGTGTATAAATATTATCTAGATCAGATGGCGGTGGTGTAAATCACATGACTGAACCTGGAGGTCATTCTTTGTGTCCTGATTCGCTCTCTGTACAGTTGCTTTTTCCCCACCAGCTGACTGGTTAAATTCAGGAACCAAAACCAACAAAAAGATGAAAAGTTTGTGTTTTCGGTTCAAATAAAGTTATGAGAGTGAGCAGTAGCAGTTAAATATTTATCACAAAACCACAAAAACAGCCGATAATCATTAAAAAATAAATACCCCTTATAAAACACGTGCCAATCAGAATTAACCTGAAGAATCTCTTGTCAAAATAATACAAAATTCAATATTAATGACCAGCAAATATTAACAGTAAAATAATCCTTTACTGTATCCTTTATAAGACTATTAAGGTGTCATTTATAACACGTAGGTATCATAGCATGCTGCTGAGGTTTGTTTTGTTTTGTTTTGTTTCATTGACCACTGATAAGAAAAACTCACTCCGTGTCACTAAAATCACAAACATGAAGAAAAGTAAAACATTTTAAATTTGTTTTTTTTAAATCCTCTGATAACTGAGATATGTAAGAAAAGCTTTCGAAAACCAGAAACCACATATTCTGCCAGCCTTTGTTTAGGATTGTTTAGATCTCAGAGGTTAAAAACAGGTAATCTTACCTCACTTGATTTTGGTTGGAGGCTGCTGGCTTTTGATTTAACGGCATCTACAAAAATAAATAAATAAATAAATAAATGAAATGTCATCATTGTGAAAAGGTATTTAAGGGAAAAATGTGATATTCAAAATGTTCTAATACTAATAACATTTTTTTTTAAATCCCACTGCTATCAGGACAACAAGAAAAGATAAATTAGTTTTCACACTATATGTTCATACAAAAGCATGCATCAGTCTGCAGGAGGGTGGAGCTAGATCCTACTGATCAAAATGCTGCTTCTGGAATCACATCATTACCTGGAGCCGAAGAGCATGCCTTTTCAAACCTAATGGTGCTTTTAACGTTGCCTTTAAGCACAGACTGTATATAAAAGATGAGCTGCCGGGTCTGAAAATTCAAACCAACCCCAAAATGTCTTAAACCTGAATGCTCTCCAATGACCAGCAGAGGGCGACGCCTGTGGTTGCAAGTCAGAATGTATAAAAGTCTAGGGCCGAAAAGACCCTCTGCTTCTTTATTCGAAAATCCAATTAGTTTGTGGTCTCACTCTAAAGCATTTGATTTCTTCGTGAACACAACTGAGCTGTCTCGGATTTACAAGTTGACTATGTATGAGAGTATTGTCTATGACGTCCTCTTCATTGTGACATCTACCTTTTAAAAAGCAATGACGAAAACACTCAGCCTTTAAAAACAGGACTTCTTAAAACATTTCCCCATCTTATGGACGCAGTCTAAGCCACGAGCGTCAACCATATCGTTGATGGAACAGAAACGGAACGTTAAATCGTCTAATCCTGCTCATGAAAGCTTTACAAACTATGAACACTGAAAATAAATAAATAAGTACAATTATTCAAAACACTGCAACTCTTGGTGTTTTAAGAACATTACTGCACAAAAAGCATGTTAAGATCTAAATGTTACGATCTAGTAGCACACGGATGTTTTAGTTAAGTTACAAAATAATTCACATGTGAATATTTTGTGGCTTTATAGATGTGCAGTTGATGTAATGAGATATACTGATGGGATCGCACTTTTTTTCCTTCTGACGTCTCCGTCTGTTTGCCATTTTTAATGGATTGTTCACTGAATACATTTTTACTTGTACTTTTTCAAAAGGAAATTTTTTTACTGACTTTTTATGTTGCTGTGCAGCGTTTTTGCTCATTCAATCCACTTAAGATCAAACTGGACTGTATGTGGCCCATTAAATAAAAACGTGTTTCACTCTATGCTCAGAAAGGTCCAGAAGTTAACTCACTTTTTTCTTTATTGCACAATAAACTTGCACTCTCTGTTCTAACTAGAAATGCTATCAGTCAAAATCAAAACAAATCTTCCTTGAATACTAAGATAAAGAATTACACAAATACTTACAGTCATATTTGTACATTCTTACATTTGATCAACTTTCATATCATAGCTTTAAAAATCAACATCAGTATTTAATGCAGAGGTTTTACAGGAGAGAGCAGACTGTACCATTTTGATGAGGATCTTTGCAAGGGTAGGAGGTTTTCTTCACATCAATCCACTCAGCCGCCTGTTGGGCTGCGAGAGCTGTGAGCTGAGCCGACTGTTTTATCAAAGACACGCGGTAGAAGTAATTCTTCCAAAAGACTTCCTCTTTCACCCTGAGGAGAACAGCATGGAGGAAAACGCAGTCACCCCTGAGGGATGCAGGGAGGCTCACATTGAAAACACAGCAGTTAACGTAGTTAACTTATGACACACTCACTGTTTGGGGACCAGATGGAAGCGCATCTTCCTCAGGAGCTCGTCTTCCTCTAGCATAACCATGGCGACTGGATACATTTGGTCAAAGTCAAAGTAAAACTGCACCCCAGCAGGGGGGTCACGCAAAAAATTTCTTTTATCCTGAAACAATGCAGTAAAGTTACAGTGAGGCATAATTTAAGTAACTTTCTATAATAAATGAAATGCTTTTTAAAGATATTTACAGCTGAGAGAGCTAATATTTGTTCCTGTATGGCATCCTCTTCATTATAACCCACCCATAGAGGCACAGCAGCACCTACAAGCGGCGAAAAGCAGCAGAGATGTTCTGAGGTGTTCTGAAAATATTTTTCAGCTACAATTAAATGTAAGCTTTAATTAATGATTAAAAACCGATATACAGTTTGGTCCACATGTTTGTGGACAAAAACGCATTTTCTGTGCATCAGCACTGTTGATTTTAAATCAAACATCTACATCAATTAAAAGAGCTTTTGTTACATTTCATGTCATAAGTACACAACAGAAGTACTCACCATACTCTTTAGCTCTTTTCTCCTGAACAAACCTTTCTTGTTCCTTCTGGAAATCACCCAAAATGGTCTAAGGGAAGAAGAACAAACCTTCAAACATTCCAAACTTACCCTAAATAGTAAAAACTTGATATCAGCCTCAGACAATAGATGAAACTTTTCACCTTATCAATAATTCCACTGATCTTCCCCTCCTCCACGCTCTTCTTTAAGGTTTGAGCTGTTTCTACTACGGACTCAGATAATTTTTTTGAGGCGCTGCTGGCAAAATTATAAATGTAACCTGTAAAGAAGCCAGAAAAACCCACATTACTGTGTTGCATAGTTGCAATTAATCAACAAATGGAGAAAATAATCAGCAGAATAATACATTATCAAAAATAATCATAAGTGAAAGTTGCATTTACAAAAGAATCCAAAATGAGCATCATCTAAACAAACTACAAGAGGTGCAATTTTAAAACATAAGTAATTTCAGTTAACTATAATGAAAGTCAAATCTGATAGTGGATGACTATAAGGTAGCTATCATCACAAATTGATTTGTTTGTATTGTAATCAATGATTTCTCCCCAAAGCTCAAATCGTGCTAAAAACCTATAAAAACTGACCACAAAACCAAAACATTAAGAAACACAACAACAATATGTGGACTGCAGCGGACTCACCACTGAAACCTTTTGCTTTTTGGAGAAGCTGAGCATTTGTCCCAGCATCTCTGCCCTGCTGGTCGCTCGGTTTGTTTATTTCACTAAAGCGTTTTTCTTCGTTAGCATCAGCAGGCTCTTCTGTAACTTGGCCGCTTTCTTTCTCTGCTCCAAGCCAGCTTGACCAGTTCTTAAACATACTTTATGTATTTAGTCTAAATACTTTAAAATGAGTTATTTAACATGCTCTAACTATGCCTTTTAAACTCTAAAGTTTAGTTTTCCGATAGTTTAAAACTTATGTGATGGCTACTCGTCAAGTTTCACCTCTTACCCACTTCCGCGAATCGTTGTCCCATCTGGTTTGAGCTAACCTACCATCCGTAGTTGTGGTTGTCATGGAAAGGAACGCTCTGAGTGGATTCCGCCTTCGTTTCATTCACCGACGTTTCAGAAAATTATACGTTTCTATCGGACTTTTATTCCTCGTGATTGTATAAAGTCACCCACAGAGAGACAAAAAACAACAGCTTTGCAACATGATAGCTGTAGCGGTAGTACACCGAAAAATGAGACGATCGGAGTTTTATATTCTCTTTAAGTCTTTTATTCATTACCAAACGGCTAGGTGGCGAGGTAGCAAAATTAGCATTATAGTTGCAGCAGCTGTTGCTGTATTGTAAAAACTGATAACGAAATTTTTAGTGCACATAATAACCATACAGCAGCTCATAATATTCAGAGTTCATTCATGTGTGCTTTATTTATTTACTTTTTTATTTACTTAATGGCTCTGAACCAAAATATAATAAGAATGCATGATATTCACAAGGATAGCTACACTAGCAACTCTGCATTTTTGGAATAAGAAGCATGACAGTAAAATTAAGCGTATGAGAAAATAGCCCAATTACGTGGCTAATATTTGTTTTTTTTTCGCCTGTGTACATATTTAAACAATAATTTGAATGTGTTTAAAGGTACAGTAATGAATTTTTGAGGATATGAAATAGAAAAAAATATTGTACTCATAAATATACATTGATTAGTGTTTTTCTTTTTGTTTGTTTGTTTTTTAATTGCGTCTTCCACACTTTTAAGAGGCACACGTTTTAAAAGTTTTATTAGTTTTACAAATAATTAAGATTATTTCATCAAAGATTGTAAAGGAAAAATGTACACTGGGATTAACTAATAAACAAAGCTAACATAGCTAACACATTTGAATATTAATTGCATTTGAAGAACTTAATAGAAAAGTTAAAATTTTATTTGGAATAACGTGGTATTAGTTTAGTTATGCTAAAACAAAGACAGTATAAAAAAAACAGAGCAATGATTGTGAGACAGATTGAACATTGCCTACATTTTAAAACTGATCTCACAGCTACAACAAAATAAGAAAAAAAAAACACAAATAAATTAATTATTGTAAAAGTAGAACAACAACAGTTTATCACACCATCCACAACTGCATCCAGTTGCACACTGCTTCTCAGTCTGCAGCCCTCTTCCGCTCTGCTTCTTAGGCCTGAAACCCATTAATCAGTGCTATTAACGAGTTTGTAGATAATGAGATGCTGACCAGATCAGACATCAGCAGATATCAGCAGAGCGCACATGAAGTCTGGGTATCAAAATCTTTGAGTAGCTCTCATGGATTGAACCACTGTCAGGGATGCAGCATTGATGTTCTGCATAAAAAATTTCAAATTCTGATTCATCTAACCACACAGCAGTTTCTAAGTTACCTTGGTCTATTCTAAACTAAATTAGACCCATAGAAAATGACAGTATTGCTGGATGATGTTCACATATGGAGCTTTCACCTTTGGTTTTGGATGGTACAGTGAACTCTGTTATAATACAGTTATTTCTGGAAGTGGTCTTTAGCCTTGTCGCTTGCACAGATGTACTGTAGATCATGAGATCTACAATACAAAGTCTTCACAGTTTATACTGAGGTACAGTATTTTGAAGTTAATCTGTAATTTGTAGATGCAATTTTTTGCAGACTGGTGAAACTGCCCATCTTTACTTCTGAGAACCTGTGCCTCTTTAAGCTGCTGTTTTTATATGCAATCATGGTACTGAACTGCTGACAGTCTGATTAGTTATGAAATGTTACTCCAGCTGTTTTATTTTAGTACTTCTTACTTTTCCAGAGTTGTTTTGCACCTGTCCCAACTTCTTTGAGATGTGCTGCTGCATTCAAATTCCTCATTAGCTAATAAAAGAATTCTCCCACAGATTTTAATTCTGTCTCTGTCCATGACTAAAACCAAAATAAGAGGTTATTTATTTGGATAAATAAAGTGGGAAAGTAGAAATATAGGTATAGTTACTACGTAACGTGTTTGTCAGTTTTTATTTAATATTATTACTAAAATTAGCCGTTTTAGATTACACTTGCTTGTTCTTCCCGCCTTTCCTTTTGGCTAACGGTAGGTGTCGCGCTTGCGCTGCAGCTTTGTTCTCCCACACTTGTTATCCCTGCAGTCCATGGATGGAGCTAGTTTAGCTTAGCTGATTTAACCTCTCCCGAGTGTGTCAGTGTGTCGTTCTCGGTTTGTAACATGAAGTAGGAGGATACGGCTGGAGCTGCTGCGTTTGAAACAGCGTAAGGTCGCCACTTCGTTTAAGAGTTAGCGTACGATTTATTTTTTAAAAAGTTGTTCCTTTTAAAATAAAACCAGTTAAAAAAGATGAAGTATGTGTAACGTAAACCTGGGATATTACTCCGTGCCAACCCGACGAAGCTTTCCTGTTCACCGGTTCATCCAAAACTTGGATTCTCAGGTAAGGTCCGCCGTTTCAGAGCGACTTTTGTAATATTTTTCCCAAAATAGCTGCGCACCTCATGGAGTAGGTGAGTTTCTTTGATTTTGCTGGTGTGGGACGAAGTTTGTGTTGCCTATGTGAGCGACCAGGTCGGTGTTACTCGGCTTATTTGGTGGTTGAGCTGGATGGTTTCCATTGTGCTGCTGGTGCGTTTAATTCTCTCGCACGTAAGAGCATTAAGTTTAAATCACCCTGTCTGCAGTTTGACAACAACAGGTGTTACAGGTTTCCTGCTTTAGTCTCGCAGAGCTCCGTACAGATGGACGTAGAAGATATTTTATCACTTAAAGAAGTTAATAAATGAAAGTCTGCATGTTCGTGGTAGGTTCCTTTCAAAATAAGAGCCCTAAATCCAATGTTTTGTCACTGTAACCAGAGTCCGCGTTATTTTTCAGGCGTTTTTATTTAGTTTTAAATATGTTTTATTTCTTATAGTTCCGCTCAGTTCAGCTTCCAAAGTGTTTTTACTTTCCCAGTTTACCTTTTATTTCTTAATTTGTTTACTGTCTCGTCACTTTTTTATATAATCTAATCTGCACTGTGGCTCATTTCATATAAAATCAACTTATGTTATTTTGTTCAGTAATTTTAGTATATTAAATAAAGTTTTGTCTTCATTTCCTGAATTTTTTCAGAATTGGAGTGCCTCGAAGTACATACGGGTGGGTTGAAATGTAGTTTTTTCAAGCATTTTTAAACCCTCATAAGTTCATATCAACTGGAGATATCTACATAAGTTTTTCATGGCTGAAAAACACGTTATGCTCTGTCACAAAGTACTGCGAAGTCAATCAAAAGCCAAAATCTTTGTTTGGGCCATTTTTTTTTTCTATAATCAGCTCTGAGCATCATTATCATGGGATATAACAGAGTTTCAATAGCAGCTGTATCAATTTAATGTCTGTGAAACAGAGTAACAGAAACAGTCACTGGCACTCTGGAACCTTTGCCTGTTTCCTGATGATTCACTGGAGGAAAACTTCAAAAACTGCAAATTTTTGGGTAGACTTTTATATGACACATCTGCATATGGGATAGGTGGCTGGTGAAAACATGTTACATTATTTCAAAGGTTCCCTTTTCTTTTCTTTTTAACATACATTTTGATACCAGGCCCATCTTTTAGTCAGGATGTGTTCTGTGCTAAAAGACTTTTTCAATATGGTCAACACTCAGGAATTTGGAGGACAGAAGGAATCCTGGTTAGAAGTTGAGCCGGTGTTGCAGCAGCCAAAACATTAAATATAACATGCCGCCAAATAGCTCAAATAAAGTACAAAACTTGACAAGACAAGGTAGCTCAGTAAGGTAAAAATAAACAAAATAAAGGAGTTTTATAACATTTTTAAAAAGTAAAACAAAGAAATGAGCTCTGTTTAAAAAAAAAATTAAAAAAAATAAACAAATAATTGCCAAGTAAAAAGCTCAATAGAGGGACTTCAGTTAGTAAAAAATATCAACAAAATACAATACAGGTATTGTGGTATACGCCAGGAAAGATTTATACTGATGTATCAATAGCCATGGCATCATGTATGTTGTCTCATATGAAAACTGGAGATGAACTGGTGTTTATGAAGTGCTTTTCTAGTCCTACGGATCTTCAAAATGCCTCAAACTAAAAGATAGCATTTTATTCTATGACCTTTAGGCCCTTTATTCACCTCAAGAACTTATGTCTTTTGAAGGAAGATATGAATCCTATGAGGCGTATAGTGTTTGTAGTAAGTGTCTGTATGGCTGTGGTAGTTTTTGTGTGATCTTGGTGACAAACTGCAGTGGTTACATAGCTCTTAATTTACAGTGAAACATCTTATCAACCAGTCTAATTCAGAGTCTTTAAGTTTTTCCAGCCACTGGTATGTGACACATTATTAATAAAAAGTCAGTAGTTTATTTTTTAGCCAGTGGAAGAGATGCAGAAAGTGATGAGTTCATTGAGTTGATTTCAATGGGAGTTACAGCTTTGTGTCATCAGCATATCACTGGGACAAACTGTGCTAAAATGGTATGCGTTAGAAATAGACTGGACCAAACAATAAGCCTTATGGAAACAGTCCCCTGTGGTAAACTATTATTTTAGAGCGGTACCCATTATGATATATTGACTGGATATCTATCTCTCCTTTTTTTTTTTTTTACTTTTATAGCAGTACAATGGATGCTGAAGGATATAAAAATGATCTGCGCTGTACAGAAACGGAGAGCTTTTGGCATGTGGTGCAGAAATCAGGAGATCTGGATCAGAGGAGCAGAGACTGTGAGAGCTTCAAGCTGGTGGAAGTATTTCTGTCAGGAGGTGCCCCGTGGGGGTTCACGCTCAGAGGGGGACTTGAACACCGGGAGCCACTGCTCATAACAAAGGTAAATATTTTCATTTAGTCTTTTTATAGTAAACACAGGTGAGAGTTAAAGTGCTGAGGTTGTGAGTCAGAGAGCAGGATCTAATGCTTTTTAAAAAAAATCTAATCAAGCTTTTGAATTTCATCTTTTTAAATGTTTTTTTTTTTTTATTCAGACAGTGATGCCATGCTCTGATTTTTCATAGGGATGTAGAGGTCAAAGTTTTAGTCTGATGTATTGCTCAATTTTGATTTAAGGACTTTAAAGAAATGTTATAAATGATTATATTTAGTGGTTTGGTAAATTTTCAATAGCTGTCATAGATCACCCATGGACAAAATACAACAAATTGACGATCTCAATTGGGCTGCTGATGTCCTCAAACAAAACAACCTCCCCGCTTCAAAAAAACTAAACAAAAAAAACAATCAATAAAAAGTGTAGCTTGAGGGCACTGACCATGTGCCATACGGCTGAGAGCGGCCGCTCCGGCTTCAAGTCCGACCCAGGGGGCCTTTGCATGTCTCTGTCTCTCTCTCTTGCTCTCTCTCTATTTAAAACAACATTTTTTTTAAAAAGTGTACCTTGGACAGGAACAGTGTGCACCTGCATTAAAAAGCAAATATCAGCTGATTCTTCACTGAGCCTCTCATCCCTCGGATGGACTCAAGCTCCATCATCTTGGGCTATGGTTTGCCTCAGAGAGCTCTGGGCAGCAGCTCACAGCAGAATAAGGCTGACCGTCACCAGCTGCAGTTCAAGACGGTGGAGTTAGTTCGTCCAATCACAGGATGAGGGTAACAGCGACCAGCCTGCTAAAACAGGAAAATGAGATGGGAAGGGTCGGTGCGCACTGTGTGGTGTTGACTGAACTTTAAAACGAAGAGAATGTGGATTGTCCTTTTAATATGAAGGAAAAACCACTAACAATGTGTATTATGTTATTCAGTGTGGTGCTCGTTGATTACTAAATCAAAATCAGTCTGCCCCTCTGAAGAAGGATGTTGCCCATCCCTGGTACAGACTTCATTCATACATGTGTTTTTCATAATTATTTTTTTTCAGTTTCTTGTGTAATATTTCAGTGTGAGCTGCTGTTATTTGACTAAAGTCAGCATTTTAAATCCCCGAAACCTAAACATTAAACAGGTCAAGCACCATATCTCATTTGCTATGTGGGTGTTTACGTGAGCTGCAGTTTGCGTACAGCACCCAGCAGGAGGAGAGTGTGTAACCACAGAGCCTGCCAGTCAGCTCTCAGACCTCAATGAACCCTCACTGTAAGCTCATTTCTCTGTTGACTGTGTAATGATTGACAACAAAAGACCTTGCTAGTTATTTGACTCGGTAAAATACCAACTGCTGTTTGTTGGGAGCTGTGGCATTGCTTGGTCTTAGTTTGCCATTCCTGTGTTGACGTTCCAAAGTCCATCCCAGATGGATGAGACTCCACCACAGGACACTTAGGACCACTGCCACCCCGCAAACGTGATTGAAATGACTCGCATCCTGACTGTTTACGAGCTATCCATTTCATGGTATGCTGCAGTTTTTTGGTTTGTTGGTGTCAGTATTTATTACTAATGTTCTGGCCCTGAACATCATAATAAGGACCAACAGAAGCGGACCTGTTTGGATCAGATGGTGAGATGTTAACTCTTTACTCGCAGCTTTTGATCTGTAAAATATTTAATAGATTTTTTTCAGACTCTTTCCTAGTTGGTGTAATTTTTCTTAATAATCTCATAAGTGAATTAGTCATGGCTAGGATTTAACAGAGTTTAGTTAGCTGTCACTTAGCCTCTGGTCAGTGTTATTATATCTCACCTGGATATTTGCTTTCTCTTACTTTTGTGCTGGGGTAGATTTCATTTGGAGGAAAGCTTGTGGTGCCAGGATCTGGGGAGGAATGCTGCTTTGTTTGATTTTCTAAATGTAGTGAATTATCCATGACAGTTCGACGCCTACTGGAATGGCATGATGGGATGAATTAAATCGGGGTTAGTGATTTGTGCTCTTTTGGAGTGGCTCTCAGATTATAAGCAGTGATTTATGAAGGTGGGTTGGTGAATTATTTGGGTTAACTAGACGATGATGCAACCAAACCTCGTGTTCTTTCTGATTGATAGGAGGACAAAATTAAGAGCATTTCTCCTTTTTGCCTAAACAATGACACACGTAGGTGAAAGTGCAGATTAGTTGGAGGGTAAGCCTTGGAACATGGTAAACAAAAACTAATAAAACAAGTCATGTAAAAATGCCTTAGTTGGTAAAGAAACACAATCTAACTTAAGTTAAAAAATAATATGTATTAAAATGGTAAGAGAGGAATTCTCTTTAGTTTTAGTCTTTTTGGACATGTGTCAACAAAAACATCACAATCCTTTGTTGGCTGTTTTTGTGCCTTCATGTGCAAGAGTGGCACATGTGAGCTAGAATGAACTCTTAATAGTTGTTCAATTTGAAGAAAAGTTAGACTAGTGGTGTGCTGCTAGGCCATGTGCAACTACATTTGTAGTACACTATGCTGAAACCCTGCCATCGTGATGTTGTTTGCACTTATACTCAAGGCTGGTGTGTTTGCATTGCTCTGCTATCACAAGTGAAACTGATCATGTTTAACTTGAAGTGTTATGTTTACTGACACAGTGGAAAAGAGGACACTTTATAACCGGCCAAGTCCATACACGGATTGTTAGAGTTATGAAAATTCACATTATCCCATTATCTTCTTTGTGCTCATCAAAATATTGTGTTTATACTGCATATTGTTAGGGTCTGTGTCATGATTACATCTCTTCATATTTCTGGGAAAGTACCCGTCAGGCTGTGTCATAGATACAGTCGCGCTGTATCAGAACTCAAGCATGACAATGCAGGAACTTCACACCTTTGGTAGTTTCCTGTACTTCACCCACTTTTCACTTTCCAGTATCCAATTTGACATTCAGCCCCAGTCAACCCTGTGAGGTCTAAAACTTCATCAGTGATGACACAAACCCTCACCTTGTTTTTTCCCCTTTTAGGCAAAAAGCATTTGAATAGTTTTTGATGTGTTCCAGTTAGAATGATAATTTTGTTTTGTTTCCCAAGTCTTCTGAGAACAGTTTTTTAAAAACAAAGTACATGTTTCGATAGCAGAGAGTTAAGCTTGGGGTTATCAGTGATGACAGCCTGGACCTTATTATGTTAAAGAGTTAAATTCAATTCGCCATTGAAGTAGAAGTAACCTACAGCCATCTCAGTCTTATAGTGTTTGCTTGTAGCTCATATTTTTGAGTGAAAATTAATTTGATTTGAGATTTCTCCAGTAACGTGATCTGCTTGGATTACGATCCAAGCAGACAGATGCCAAATAAGGGCCCTGATGGCAGCACATCATAAAGGGAGCGGGGATATATTCCAGGCTGAAGGCTGCACCTTACAAATTACCACATCCAACCATATTTCTTGCCATCCAACCATATTCGCTCCATTGTTAAAAGGTTGGATGAAGTACAACTGAGAATAACATTGCAAAGTATGATTGTATGGTGTATTCCAGACCTAGAATACATCATGGTTAGGTCCTGGCCTTTCTATCATCTCAAGGGATAATTGCAGTCTAAATAACACTGCAAACTAATGCTATGTTAGTACATGAAATGTTACACTTTGCCATTAGCAAATATCAGAACTTGCATCCAGAAGAAGTTTTCACTGTCACTATGGACTTTAACCAAGCTAACACCTTTTCGTTAATTTCACCGGAGTGTCAAGCGTCATACAAGGCGCAAGAATGTACTGGATTGTGTTTACACAAATCTAAACAATGCATTCAGGGCTTTACCCTGTTCCGCACTGGAGATATTTCTTTGCTAATGCTACCTGAAAATAAACCAGTAATCACCGCAATAGCTCCAGACTTCCAAGTCATTAGCAAACCTCCACTCTGCTCAGCTGTTTTGTCCTATAAGAGGCAGAAAATAGATGGATAGATGCCTTTTATCAGTACACAGAGACTGTCACAGCAATCGAGGCAATTTCTAACTAGAAACGTTGGCTTATCTCGGTCTGGTGACGCATGAGTTATTCTCTAGTGAGTGTTGACGTAAAGCATGGCATTAAACAGAAAAATGTAACCGTACCTCCAGGAACCCTCTATAGAATTTCAGGTTACTCAAACACATCTCCCACTATCACCATGAGCACAGGCCTTCCCCAGGAGGTCTAGGTTGAGCCTTCTTCTGTATTCACTCTTTATCCATAATCTTTACTGTCAAACAAGATGACAGAACAGATGACCCAACAGACATTGGTTTATCTCCAACAATAAGAATACACACAGGCGAAAGGTAATGAACATGGCAGCTCCAGTAGCAGTCTTATGCTCAACAGCAAGACAGAGGAGACCGTGGCAGATTTCAGAAAGAAAAGAAATGCCCTGAGTCCAGTGACCATAAACGATTGTGGAGAGAATCCACTTTTTGTGAAGGCTAACCAAGGATTGCCTACCCAGGTTCATTGTTTCTGCACTGCAGTGCTTTGACAATAAAGGTTATCCTTGAATCTTGAGTTTTATTGCTATATTAATGTGAGAGTCAGTTTCAGCCAGTTCACAGGGAAGTTGATTGATGTAAATGGCATCACTGACCTAACCCAACATGAAAAAACAAAGAAAAATACTGACATTGTGCCATCAAGGCTTCGGTCTTAATAACCTACACCTCTCTTTACAGTTCATAGTTTTTCCTCTTAGTTTTGGTTTCTAATAGGTCCATGACTTTTTGTGAAATCCAGTTTCAGTGTGAGTAATGAGCATTAAGCACCTAATTTGGTTTTGGCAAGTATGTCTTTCATGTATCAACCAAAAGGGCATAGTCTCCCTATTTGTCTGCTTAAATCAGTACTTTTGTTGGCTCTTTTTCTCTTAGGTCCCTTCAGTTAAATATTTTATTGTAAATGGGCCCAGAGTTTGATGACAGGTTCAGGCTACTGGTTAAAAATATCCTGGATCTAATTAAAATTCTGAACATTCTTCTCATAGCTCAGTTATGCTCAAGGTCTTTGTGGACTTAAAGCCCTTAGCCCCAGTAAACTTAAATAATCCTGTTTTACACAAGACAGCTGGGTATGCAGCCCTAATATGTTTCCTCCACTAAGGGCTACATTTTATATGTAGCAACATATAGTTTGCTCTTAAAGACATCCTTCAATGTCTCTGTGCTTACATGCTGTGATAAATCACGCGCAGGTGAACAGGTTTTAGCAATTAATGAATCCTCTTTGTGACCGCGTAGTTTTGAGTGCTCTAGAATTGCTCAACCTCTTAAGAAACGATGATTCATAGAGCAGGATTATGGTTCATGTGGGGCAAAAGACTTCAGAACAGAGAGATGTCTGTCAGGAACCTCATATCTTGCATGCTTTGGCAAGGAGGCTAGAGCAGCTAGGGATCGGATCGCCAACCTTCTTATTGATTGATGATCTGCTGTACATCTTGAGCCTAAGCCACCCCAAAAAGAAACTTTGAGGAATTCATATCTTGGGTATGTTGAACTTGGTTCATAGTACAAAGCGCAGGTTCTGAAGATCCACTTTAACCAAAATCTACATCAAGTGGACAGTTGCTTTGAGTGCTGCTACACCAAGTTAATCAACAGAACAATGGTGACCAGCTCTAGTCTGAGTTGGAGTTCAGCCACAGGATGAAAGTCTGCCTGAAGAAGCAGCGGATTGCTCTGGTATTTGTTTGGAAACCGTTCCATATTCTGTTTTTTGTTTTTTGTTTTTTTTTAGTACGCCATATGGATTTAGAGCATATAATTTTAAACATACTCAAAATAGTTGGTACAGATTGTTCAAAAGAAGTGTGAATACTCTTCTATCACTTGTACTTCTGAAAGTGTCATGACAGAAATGGTGTCCAGTAATTTATTCCCGCCTGCTTGGAATTGATGGCAATAAAATATCGAGGTGAATAACTGTCACAGATGTGTGGGTCACAAGCAGATGTTTGTAAAGTGTCTTAAAAAGTGCTCAATATTATTGAAAAAAAGTTCACTTTGGGGTTACTTTCAGTGAGTTTTTTTTTTTTTTTTTTTTCTCCTTCCTTGCTCGAGCTTTGTCAAAGTACAGTGACTATTCTTAGTAATGTGTGCAAACATGATACATAAGCTGTGTGTTCAGCACACTGCGCAGGAGATCTGTCAGTAGAAAAGACTCATCCCTTACCCTCATCGCCACCACATCCTTCCCTTCATGACCCACATGGGGACAGAGGGCTATTTTTGAGGAGTCCAGGATGGCTGCAGTCAAACTGATTGCAGCCTGAAAGGAGATGGTAAACAAAGAGCATGGTATGGTTCATGCTGATTGAGCTTTAATGGTGAAACATGCTGGAAGAAGCAATGTGAATCCCCTGCCTTCATGTCATATGAACAAAAGCCCTGACATTTTGTGTGGTTTTTAGGCTGTTCTCCGGAACCGTTAGATTTACATTATTCAAATCTTCTTTTCCTTCTATGTTTCGTGTTAATTTGTATGAAATGAAGAGACTTGCATGTAGCCCAAGGGTGTCATGGGCAAGTTGCTGATCTTGAAAACAGCTTTTCTTGTATGTGCACTGCCTAAACAGCAGTTTGAAGAAAACAGTTTTTACCTCAATTTTTATACTGAAAGTTATTTTTTTAAAGGTATTTTTTTAAACTTGTTTCTGTCCTTCTGTGATGTAAAAGTTAGTGTTCCTGCGCATATAGGAACACAAGTCAAACATTAAATGCTCTTTCACCTGCCAGCTCCCGAGTATGCCACTGTATCAGTTGTGAGTGGGTATTTAAATAGGTATTTATGCCCCACTTCTCTCTTATACAACCTCATACTTGACAGGTGCTATGTATTTTTTTCATGTGCAAGCTACAGCTATTAGCTGTTACTTTTACGTATAAAAATACCCTGAAAGCGTTAGCAAGACTAAAGAACTTCAAGTATTTGATTATGTAAACAAATTCAGACTATTCGTTGACAGCACCTCATATCTTTTTAGCTGAAGGTTGGCCTCTAGTGGATTCTTCTGGTCCTAGTTGCCCAGTTAACCCTATATGTCACACCCATAGTTGGTAAAGACTCGCTTAATCCAGGATGAGTTTATTTTGGGGTTTTTTGGCTATAATTTTCACTGATTTTCATTTACATCCACCTGTCTGCTGTGTGGATGTGTCGGTAATTCATACTCTCCATACTCCACAACTGCTGCCACACAAGCTGTCTTGTGACCTAAGCATCTTCAGCGATGGCTTTGTTTCCTTTTTTGCTTTCCTCTGTTCCTAAACTAGCACCACCTATCGTTTATGAGACTGCAGCAAGTACATCATGGCTCAAGCGCTAGTACAAATGGTTACGGGGTATGAGGACACCACAGTTCACCCGAGCAGTATCCTGAATCCTTTTTGTTTTTCTTCACGCTGATGTGTTGCTGCAGTTTTAAATCTTACCATATTTGGCTGTTTAGGTTTCTCCATCATTAACCAACACAAAATACCACATTTAAATCATAGCACACCACTTTTATGAACTTCTTACTTTCCTCTTCTTCCTTTTTTTTTTTTTTTTTTAATTTTTTTTTTTTTTTTTTTTAAGGATTTTTTTTATTTTTTTTATTTTTTATGCTTTTTGGCCCCTTTCACATCTGAAATGAGTCCAGCACCCTTGGCCTTCAGTAAGAATTGGGGCCACAAAAGGGAGACAGTTTAGAGAAAGGAAAAACATCACGAGATTTATTCTATACCGTTATACCGTTTGCTTCCTGGTGTCTGACACCTCTATTTAAGACGTTTTATGTTAATTTTACCCAAACCAAAACTACTAAGTTAAAACTGCCTTCATGGGAAACTCGGTGCGATTTCTGTTTCTTAGTACAGGCTATAGTGTTTCTACAAGTGGGAATAGTTTCAACTTTCAGTGAAACTGAGGGTGTTTTGTAAGCACTTTTAAACATTGTAACTCTCAGCAAATGTATCAGTGATTCTCTACAGAAAGCATGACCATATCAGGATCAGATCAGGAATCTCTCCAGCCAGCATAAAAATCCACCCTGCCTGAACCTCCGCGTTACAGAAAAATGAAAATAGGCTGCAGTGTGATTAGTGCTATCTGGGGCTCTGAGGATAAAGGCTGTATAAGAAGGAATGGTCTGTAAACCTACACATACTTGTGCAGTTGAGTCATGCAGCCCCCCTCTCTCAGGTTGAGTGCTTGGAGGACTGATAATCAGCTGCAGATTTCGACTTTTGTATGTTAATGTGCCAACCGCCAAGCAAAGTCTTGCAGCTTTTCTTTCCACGCTGACCATCATGCCATCATGCACGTCTCACATCTGAGTTTCTGACCTTCTGAACCCTCACGATTTCTCACGTCAGGGTTCCCATCTGTGTAAGCTGTGCTTCAGTCAGTGTATCTAAAAGAAGTTCACTGTGTTCGCTATACATCCCTTTGTGCTATTCCAGGTGTTTTTTCCCCCTCTCAAACAAACGCAGAACAGTTTGTTTTTTCATCATCATCACGCCACCGGCTTGTTCAGCAGCCTTTTGAAGTGTTTTATAGCCTTTGATTCGTCTCTTTAGAAGTCTGCTGGCCTGCTGTTCATTTTGATAACCAGTGGAGTGTGTGTTCTGTCACTGCTACTCTATAAAATCTACAGAGAGTGAATGTCAGCAAGAGACTCGGCTCTGACACATTTTTAAAAATGTTGAATTTTATTAAAAAAGCAGAATGTAGCTATGTTGCCATTTTGAAAATGAAAGTATTTCATGGTGATGAATCACAATGTGAAATTGCGGTTCGATAAACAATGTTTAAAATACCAATATGAAAAAAAGAACTATAATTAAAGTCATCTTTAAGCTTGTTAATCATTTTAAATATGAGCTAAGGAAGGTGATGTCTTTATAAAAGCTGTAAAGTAAGGACTTGCACACCTATTTCTGTCCCTGCGTGTTATTAGTATGATACCAACATTCAATTTTTAGATGTTAGCATTATCCTCAATGTCAGTGTGTGTTTAAGGACACCTGCTCTTATTTACCTTGGATCAAATGTATCACTCTGCACAAAAACTCAGCAGTCATAGCATTTATAGACACAAAGCAATTATCTTATACCAACAGCCTACATTTTAGAATATTTGTTAGACTGAAATACAAAGCATTAAACATTAAAATGAAACTCTTCATAAGCTTGTCAACTCACTCCTTCTTGCTGTTGAGCCATGGCTCGCTGTTCATGGCAGGTAAAAATGGCCTTCAGGCCAACAGGAAATGGCCCGGTGCTCCAAACACATAGTTTAATACAGTTTTATAAACCAATCCGTTGATTTGACCCTAGCAGCTGGCAATATAGCCTCAGAATTCAGTCACAGTATTTCAAGGAAAATGAAGTGCGTTTTCCATCCTCCTTTTCCCATGACCTGCTATCATTGATAACGCACTGCCTAATTCAAAGAGTGACTCTACTACCACAACTTGCCAGCAGCAGCCACACCATTATAGTACCAATAGCAGTGAGACGGATGCAGTTACATTAGCCGTTACTCACTGTTCTGCACCGTTTGCTGTCATAAGGAGTGCAACTAACAAGCGCTCCAGCGACATTTGCTTGAGCCAGTTTGTTTACTTTTGCCCACATATCACCCGCTATGGTTATTTTCTCCTCACCTGCCTTGGTATCCCAGTTGTACTCAACGGTGTCTTTTTGCCTCAAGTGGTGAAACAAGTTTGTTGGTTTCTAATTACTTGTTTTTATCTTTGCCTAATATTAAAAACAGTTTGATCTGAAACAAAAATTAAAAAGAAATCAAGACATTAAGAAATATTTTTCACAACACTGTCGCTCCCTTCTAAGGAGCTGACATCCGAGACCGACTCGCTGCGCTCACACTCAGACACGTTTGGGTTGTTGCTGTGTACACTACGGAGCATAAACACACAGTATGTCATTGATATCTCAGTGTGACACTTTTATATCATGTAAAAATTTATACTGTTAACATACTGGTATTATACTGGTATGGCAGACAGTGTGATACTGCATAGTTGGCTCGGTAGTTGAATATTAGCCAGTGGCGGATGGCGGTAAATGCCACTGTATTTAGAGATTTATGTCTGGGCTCTAAGTGAGTCTGTATTTGTATTTCAATTATGTATTTGTTTATTTAGCCACTATTGGCAAAGTAAAACTAACGTTTATGATAATCAAAAGTCATACAATCACACCATTTTTTTAATTGTTTATTTAATTAATAATCCTAAATAAAATGTGGCTTTATTTAAAATGTCATATTTACATGACATTTGGGTTTAAAGGTTTGTCTTTTTTTAATATTTTGAACAGTTTATTAGATAAATAAGAATATAACAGTTTAATTTAAATGAATTCACTGAAATAAAACTCGTGTTTGCAGCCGTTACACAAGCACTACATTTTAAGGTCACACCAGAAGGTTTTTAAAACTACAGTAAATATCAGGGATTTGCTTATCAGCAGTTTCAAAGTGCTGAGAGGCAATAAGTAACACCAGGCTTAGTTTGTATCAGGATACTTGATCTTTTTGACAACACAGCAGTGGGAGCCTCTAAGATATAAAAAGTCTCTTTTAAACTGTATACTCTGTACAGAGGGAGCTGTTAGCTATTCTATGATGTAACAATAATCACTATAAGGGTAAAATCTACCCCATCGGGCAAGCTTTTGTTATATCCATATTCATTTTATTGTTTTTCTTTCTTCTTCTTTTTGATGGAGGAGTTTATTAGTTTTTTTTTTTCCTTGCATACATAAAACTTTCAAGAGGTCTTGTTCTTCTCTCCAAATAAAAGTTGTAATGGCAACACATTCAAACATTTTTATTTGATTTAGTTTTCATTTTTTTCGAGAATATATATTTTTTTAAGTCTCGCAGTAACAGAAAAAGTCTACAGACCTGTGTTAAGCAGGCTATTGAAAACTCTTTGTCTTGGCTGCATTCAGGATAATTAAATTTGGAACGTTATGTTCATAGATGTAGTCATCCCAAAAGAGCCAAGAAATTCACTGTTTTGCCTTTTTAATCTGGTAACTTACTTTTGGAAGTAAGTTGTTATAGTGAAATTTCCTTTTATAATATATTTCTTTCTTACTACTCAGAAGAGTAACTCTTCAGAGTAGCTTTTTTTTTTTTCTCCATTCCTTGGGGACATTGGTTATGTTGTCCAGATGATGTGTACCCTACCTGTACATTATACAATTTTGCTTTCCAGTCATTTTTATACCAAAAGGATTTAACTGACAAAGATCAGTCAGGTTGAACAGTTTTTATCTTGTGCATTGAGTATCTGCCTCAAGGCTTCTGGAGCAGTAAATGTCTCCACTCGGGGTCTGTTAGTCACAGTTCACTGCAAAACATTATAGCGCCTAAAATATGTTTAACTGGATAAATCCTTCCAGATGTCAAGGACATCTATACAAACAAACTGGTAATAAAAAAACACACAATTATGTAACAGAACAAAAACAAAACAAATAAACCATAAAGGTAAAAAAAGAAGAAGAAATTTTAACTACAAAATAAATCTAGTAAATAAACAGAACCCTGACATAATTCTTAAAACTATAAGGAGTTTCGTTTGAGCTGACAAAGTCAAGCATATTTCAATGTGAAAAGATTATGAATATCGGATATTTAAAGGCTATTTTATTTATAATCAAAATCATTAAGGCTTTGTTACCAACTTTCTTTGATACCAAAGAGGCATTAAAGAAAAATCGAGTTTCTAAATTCATAATATTAGGCAGCAGGAAGGTTAGTCATAATTTGAACAAATGAAATGTTCCATCAGAATTGGAAAATTGTTGTAAAGTATATTCTTAAATAGCATACACAAATATATCTGCACGTGACTTTCCATTATTCCTGCCCACACCATTGGATCAATTACTATGAAAAATGTGTCTATAATTTTAAAATGATCACAACTGCATTTATAAACATACAACTAGGGTCCTATGACACCACTGAGTTGCTTGAAGGTGAAGTAACTCTGTTTTGTGTCTGCTTTCCAGGTTGAGGAGGGCAGTAAAGCAGAAGCTGTGGGTCTGCAGGTGGGAGACGAGCTTGTCAACATCAACGAGATTCCCCTGACTGGATATAGACAGGAGGCAATCTGCCTTGTAAAGGGATCCCACAAGACCCTCAGTCTGGTGGTGAAAAGGTAGGTAACCTGTCCCCAGTTACAGGATGTTTACATCCCCGTCGCCCGATGGGTCGCTGTGGTAACAACTCCAACCATGGAGATGGAGGATCCTGCTTCTCACAGCTGTTTGAGTGTATGCAGTCCAGCCTTTCAGGGATTTCACTATTTGAGTTCCCAGCAGCTGGATGTTCCTGTTTTACCAGGTTGTTTTAGCCCGTAGTCATTAGGAGTTAGTGGCGTGTGAAAGTTGTTCATGACGAAACGGTTCGAAGAAGGAAGTAAGGATATGAATGACATCATTTTTCTGTTGGATCCCACACAGGAAGGTGTGGCAAGTACGCACACACAAGAGGAAGCTGTTAGGCAAATCCCCTTATATGGCACTGAGATTTTTTTTTTTTTTTTTTTTTTTTTTTTTTTTTTTTTTTAAATCTTCGCCAGTTGGTCTCACATGCTCCATGATGAGGCTTTTCTTGTTTGTGTTGTTTTCAGATAGCAGCACTTTAGCCACATGTCACTGTCTTTTCTCTTTAACCAGTGAATAGATCGTTAAGATATCAGGAAACCACAATCAGTTATTATAGTTACCAAGAAACAAACTAAGAAAACTAAATATAAAGACCAATTGAAAATTGTTTTGTACTTGAAGAAATAAAAAAGCATATGAAGAAAAAAAAAAAAAAAAAAAAATATATATATATATATATATATATATATATATATATATATATATATATATATATATATATATATATATATATATATATATATATATATATATATATATATATATAAAATCTTATAAAGTTTGTATCTGTTTTCAATATAAGATCCCTTGAAAAATCATATAAATGAAACTTGTATGTGTTTTGGATACTTACTAAAACAATGTATGAAAGTAACGAGAAAGTGGCCACTTTCATGAGTAAATCATATAAGCCTTATATGATTCACTATATGAAGTAGGCCGCATCTTATGCAAGTCTTTTATAAGTCTTTACTATTTCTTTTCCCTATGGGTATAGTTTAGGTTTGGTTGAATCTGAACCACCAGCCTCAGGAGGCTGGGCTTTACTGAACTGTTCTGAGCTACTTATTACCAATGAGAAGTGACTACCAGTGAGAGTAAAGGATGCTGTTGACTGGGATATGACAGCATGGTTAATGCATAAAAGGGTCTCTTAGGCAACTGGACCTGGGACTGTCCTCTCGTGACCAACTGTCAGCTGCAATATGATGTGGGATGAACAAATTGACTGTTCCCATTTGCAGCGTGGCAGATGCCTCAAAAACTAAAATTAGCACTGAAACAAATAAAAACAACATTGAAATAAATCCACTCTCAAAACTAACTGAAACGAACATAGAATTAAAACTGAATGGAAAATAAAAACCAATACGGCTATAATAACAGACTACAATCACTGTAATTACATCAGTGTGCTGGTTAAAAGCCACTTGTTGTGACTTATGGTTTACTTTTCATATCTGGTATAAGTGATGACTCATTTGTCAGTCCTGCTTACAGACGGGTTTGTTCTGTGTCAAACAGAACTCTCATTGTGTCCTCTTTGCAGCCTGCATTTCTTTCTGTGTTCTATCATATCATAACGTAACCCCTGAACAAATCCTACCGTACAAGGAGGTTCACTCACCATTTATCTCTCCACAAGGACGAGGCTGTGTGACTTGCTTATTGTGGTCTGTTCTCAATGGACGTGTTTATTGTTGAGTCTGGAAACTAGCAGGTTTTACTGTTTATAGCAAGCTGTGTTCATTTCATGACCAAGCAGAAATATGTAAGAACACGTAAACTTGTGCATGCGTTCACTTTACGCTTCAAAAAAAAAAAAAGGCCTGTAAACCACACTTACTTAATCAGCTCATTACTGTAAGTGTGAGTTTCATAAACATTATTTTTGCCAGCTCTAATAAACAGGGTGTGTCAATGCAGGTCATTATCTACCTACACCCCAGTTTTCCTAATACCCTCTATAAACAGCCACCTCTGAAACTACCTTTCCTTTAGGGAAAAACATTTGAAGATATTCAGAATGCATTTAAACCTTTCCCCTTTTTTTAAGAAGAAAGACTTATGTGTAGACTCTCATGATGTGATCTGTTTTTAAGGTTAAAAAAAAGTAGTTGGGTTCAGCGATGGTATAATAATTTCACATAGGATAGTTCAGTGTCTGCATGTAGCCTCCGAAACCAAAATTTCATTTTCAACCTCAGTTTTTCTTTAGAGTGGAAGAATAACTAAAACATCCTGAGAGATGGATGACCTGCATGAACATAACCATGTGACTGATTTAAGATGCCGAAAGATCATTACCAATTAGAGCTACTTTTTATAGTGGAGCTGATAAAAATAGCTACTCTGATAACTTCTGTATGAATAAAAATGTAATTAATTTACATCAGATTTGATCAAACTACTCCAAAAAGCATGTGAGGATCAAAGTTATTGTTATTTATTTATTTATTCTTTTTTTTTTATTCTTTTTTTTTTTAGTATTTATTTATTTTTAGTACTCATGGCTCCGTAAAATGTCAGAGAGAGGACTCAGCCTAATAAGGTCATATCAGAAGCCCCACCAATTAAAAAGAAGTTTGGTCTTGAAGGGAAGCTAAAATTGCTTTTTTAGATTGATGTTAAACTGAGGGGCTGCACCAAGTACAAAAACAGGGAGCTGGAAGTGAGGATACAGGCGCCACCTTTAATGTATGTTATCTGGGGCTTAACATAGAGAAAGTTGCACTGAAATGGCAGCAGGAATGTAGATCTTTCTGACTTGATCAGATAGCAGAAAAGTGAATGAGGGTTAGCTGCTGTGGAGCAATCAGAGGCTGTAAGAAGATAAAAATGCTGAAGGTAGACCTGGGAAACACCACCCGCACTCACCTTCTTCTTTTGCACTTTTTACATGAAGTATGATAAATTACTATACCTCAGTCATACACTACTCACAAGAATTAAAGGAACACTTAAAAAACTCATCAAAAAAATCATGCTGGATATCGATACTGATATGTGCGAAGTAGAAACTCCCCAGTCAGATGGTGGATTCAAATCCAAGACCTTCTTGGTGTGAGAAAGTTTTCGGACTTAAAATTTAAAAAACTTGTATTTCTCATTAGCTAACATGGAGTTTTGTTATGCAGTGCAACTCCCTGTAAATTTCCAATCATACCCTGGTATTGCAGGACTGTATGAGACTGTTTGACCTTTTGTTAGCTTAAGGTAAATTAACTGTACCTAACAGCATGAATTTGTCTTTTCTGTAATAAATATCTGGAGAGCGGTTAGACTTATAAACTTCACATAATGTCTGACTGCCATATATATTATTCCTTGTGAAAAAGAGGAGGGAATTTTGGATTTATTATGCGACAGGGGAGCAGGATGTATGAGTAAAGGATCTGGGTATTGTCATTTCAGACGTTTCCTTACAAGGTCAGGTCTTATTGTTCATGTTGCACTTTACAGACTTCCAGTCCCACGGGACTCTTTCTGCTCGTCTGTGGTGAAGAATTTGCTTTGTTCCGGCTGTCTGAGATGGCATCTCCACTCAGTCATTTTCCAAGGCCACAATAACAAGTCTGTCTGATTTAGCTCACAACAGAGTGATAGTGGTACATTTACTGAGCCTCAAAGCTTCAATTTCAGCCCCATTTTGTCTATTTTTCATCCAGCTGCAGTCTGATTGTTGTGTAGAAAACTTGTGTTAAGGTTTTAAAATGTTAAAGTGACTCTTTCCTCATCACTAACACGGAGCCCTGATCTGTGTCTGTGTGTGTAACACCTTTGTTGTTATTTTAGGGATAATATTGGATAGTTGAACAGGGACCAGAAAGCTGTCAGGACCTGCTCCAGTTTACAGGTGTGGCCTCTGCACAGACAGCAGGAGGGAGGAGCTTGATGCAGTGAGCCATGTTTCTTTGTTTTGTTTTTTTAGGTTTTTTTGCATGCGGTGACTAATTTGAGATAGTGAGCATAATGTCAAAGGGGAGAGGCTCGTCGCAAGTCACACGAGAATCACAAAGGTGTGGTTACGTGTGGGAAAAGCATCTCGTATTTGCACACGCCTCGACAAAACAAACATGCTTCAGCGTCAGCGTGCGGCGTGCAGAGATCTCTTGGGTTTTCCAGAAAAACACATTTTGGTCTACTTCAAAAACACAATAAGGGTATGAGCTGAGCTAAAGCTAAATTGCACCTTCCATCCACAATTTGTTTTAAACTTGCCAGCACTAACTACAGCATGCAGTCAAACACTATAATTCTCCCACACACTGCATTTGCATGAGCGCCAACATGTTATTGTTGCTGTTTGTGGAGTCTGAAATACAAAATTAGTCGAGTTTAGTCAAAGTCCTGCATGAAAGTTTCGGATCTTAAGTATTAAGTTGTGCTTTTTTTATGGCCCACTGAGTTTAGTTTGTTTTTAATTTTATTTCCCTTGTAACTTATGGTTATTTTGGCTTTTATTTGGGTATTATTATTTTTTACTATCTTTTCATTCTTATATAATATGGGCGCTAACTCTCACTTGTTGCCAGCCTTACATGGCCACTTGAGGAACTCTACTTTTTCAGTCATTTTTCTGCATCCGGTTTAGTTAACAATACTGGTCGGAGTCTAAATTGAAATTGCTTGTCTTTGGTAACCTATTTTTCATTCAGATAGCAAATTGTTTAAATTGAAAACAAGACAGTGACATGATACCAGAACGATACGTAATATTGAAATTGTGGTGCTATAAAAAGGTGTGCAAAAGCATTATCAGTGGTACAGTTTTACACTGAGTATAAAATAGTTGCATAAAGTATAAAATATAAGCTCAAATGAAGTGCTTATGTATGTTCTTGGTCTTTAGGACTATATAGTAGGGACTGTTAAGAAGTTGTTGTATTGTAATGTTGCTGTTGAAGGTTGTGTCTCTAGAGTAAAGCTCTTGATGAAGAAACTTTTTTTTTTTTCCTCCGTGCAGTTCACTTTATTTTGTTTGTTTCTGCAGTTTGAAGCTGTCAGGGTTTCAGTCCCTACGAGGCCCCCTACAGTCTGGACTGGCTTCCTTTCAGGCATTTGCTGTACATGCCACTAACTGTGGAGTGAATCATTAAACTGTACATGCGGCTTGTAGTGCGTTGTGGCATTTGGTTTCCTGCTCTTGGTATTATTACAACGCTACCACAGTCACAAACCAGCCTCGTTATTTTGTACTGAAAGAGACGTCTCCAATACTCAGAATGCGTGTCTGTGTCTGATTCAGATACATGAAGGCTGCGCAGTGTTTCAGTGAACAATCCAGTTATACCTGGAAAAGCTTACTGGCATCAGTGCAAGCATTCAGCGGGGGGTGCAGAGCTTACATTTGCTGGGCTTTGTTTTTCTAAATAAGCCCATGCACTATGTTGGGTATGCAGTGTGCTGAATTGTTGTTGTAAGCAGATTTCTTAAAATTGTTTGTCTCAAGTGAGGAAATGATAGTTTAGATCAGTGATTCATGAAGTGTGATCCGTAGCCTTTTGATGGACCATGAAGGTACTGCAGCAGAGTTCATGCAGGCCCTTAAAAAGTTTTTGAGTAAATTGAAGAAATTAGTGTCTTAAAATCTAATGTATCTTTGAAAAGTGAAGTTACTTGCTTAGCATGCCTGGGAGTATGGCTGTTGGGATGGCATTAAAATTCATAGTACAGGAGATATCAAGATGAAAAACAAATTCAACTAAAGATTAATCATTTTTATGAGCACTCCAATTCTCCAACTATAACTCTGACTTGTTCCTAAAATGCAAATCTTTCATTAAAGCTTTCTGTATTCAAGTGAATAAAATGTCAAAACTACCATGTGGATTTGACAGAGAGAGGTGAAGTGACATAGTATTAATCAAAGACAATGAAGACAACATGTTATCTTTCCAAAAGGGTAATAAATGTTTCCCAGCAAGTAAATTATAGTCAGGGCTGGATTAGGGGACCCTAAACCCTCCCTTAATTACGTTGGAATAGGTCTTGGCTTCTGGGTTTCCCATGATGCACTGAGTGTTTCTTTCACCAAGTGCTTGCTCAGAGTCGGTCAGTCACATTCAGGTGACTGTGATTTGGCATTGTATAAATAAAACTGAATTGAACTGAGTGATCTGAGTGATGTTCTTCTATCTTCTACCTTAAAGAACATCTCTCTGAACATGTTGAGTGTTCAGAGAACACTCAACATGTGGGGTTCCTGTTCCAGAGGGGCATGATTCAACACAAACCATGTCCTTACACAATTACACATTAGCTATTAGTGCCTAAACATGACACTGTAGTTTTTAAGATATACTGAAGCAGCAAGTGGATGTGGAATAAGAAAACAAACGAAGCAAGTTGAAACCACTTACTAGGGATTAAAGTGATATCATGCATCCCGAGCTGCTGGTTACTTGAGATGTCACTGATTGTTACAGTGATAACTTCAGGTCTTAAGGTCAGTAACCCTGAGGGGTAAGGTATCTATCTATCTATCTGTAATCTGATCGAACCCGACAACCTTTGTGAAACCAGCCTTGTAATGTAATGTATGGATGTTGTTTTGAGACATAATACTGGGAGGGTCAGCCGTGATGTTTAGATTGTCAGCCTCCGAAAATGAAAAAGGTTTCCAGGTGTTTCTGGTCTCTGGTCAGTGCAGCAGCCGGTGACTTGACAGCTGGTATGCCACTCAGCCCAGGAATGTGCTGGTCATTACGTGCTGCTCACGGTTCACCTCTCTCACCCGAAACATGACTGGTTTGATTGTAGGATTTGCTGAAGAAGGTCTTTGTGAGTGCCTTTTTAGAGACCAAATACAGCCCAACAGTTTACCTGAAAAGTGCAGGTTTGGCAACCTCACCTTTTGTTGTTGTTGTTTTTAATGCTCCATCTTTTCAGGTCACTAACATGTGCTTTCTTGTTACATTTAGGTTTTTAATCGTAGATATTGCAACAAATGTTAATGATATCAGCTGCGTTTGTTAAACCTGTGAAGAACATAATCCCACAGCTGAGCCTCACAATGCAGACCTTGTTCAGATGGATTGTACGCTTGATTGCTTCCCTCACAATAGAAGACTGTGAATTTTATTGCCTTCCTATCAGCTTTAGGGTGCAACCTTTCTTCACTAATCTTCTTGCCTGTCACCAGACCTCTTGCTGGTGGTGCCAGAGCACATTTTTAGTCAGGGGAAAAAAACACACAGGAATTTGTGCTTGCTCTCCATCGCACAAAGTTAAATATTCTTGTAAGAAATTGATTGATTTTTTTAATTTTTTTTGAAGGTGGCATGACAGGTCATTGAAAGTGAAATTGAAATGAAGGAAAATAAGAGTTTAAATGTCTTATAGTTTCCATTAATTTGGGGGGAAACAGCCAACACAGTTATTGGATAGGATTTTTGTTAATTTCCCAACTATTTATTTAAGATGTGTGACATTAGCTCACACACTGCAGGCAATAACCTAATAGAACAAATGACACATCTGCCACTTCTCTACTTCTCAGCATCAGTAGATTCTAGTGCAGAGGTGGGCAACCTTTTTTTTCCTCATAGGGCCAGACTGACTTGGATACAAGAAGCAAAATGCCAAAGATTGACAAGGCAAAAAAACCCGAGACACACAGTGGTGAAGAGTGTCTACAAATGTCTTCATTTTCTGTGACCCATGTTACTTTACTGTAATTTTGATACCATCACAGAAAAGATCTGTATCAACAAATAAAGAAAACCTCTATTTATGAGCACATGGTACTACAAATACAGCGAAATTAGTGAATTACTTTCCACCAAGATTTTTCATGGGATTTATTTTGTCTGAGACAATCAGATGGTTTAAACATTGAGCCCTATCTTACTTTGAAACTTAAGGTGCTGTTTTTCTGCTTTCCTGTGATAGTGATGGTCCCCATAGTCCACCACCCCCATAGTCAGACAGACTTGAAGTCCACCATGATGGCAGTTTTTGTTCTGTTCTGGAGAGCCTCTGTGAGCTGGAGGGTCACTCTAACCAGAGCCTGCTGCAGGTGGAGATGCCTCCCCAGAAACGTTCTGGCTCTTATTGCTTTATGTTTTGGGTGGCTGACATAGTTTCATTTGCCTTTTAGGTTGTTAGTGTTAAATAAAGATGGTTTGCAAGCCATTTTCAGCCCTTGGGCCATATTTTGCTCTTGTGTGATGTCGTTAATTAGGAACATGCACTGGTAACCTGGATGTTTTCTGATAATTAATGTCAGAAAGGTTTAATTTAAGGGCAATATCAACCTGTCAGTGACTTTTCAAAAGAAATTACAACGTAAGGTTTCCTTTTTTTTGCTTTCTCTGCATTTTGATACCAGGCTCATCTTCAGAAATAATTTTCTAATTTACTTTGACACCAGTTATAAGGCTACACTTAAGAAGAGTAAGAAGCACAATTTAATGCAAAGTCTGTTGTTGTTGCTGATGTTCCTTCCTTAGCCATGCTCTATAATGGAGGCTTTCGGGAAACTGGGTGCCCTCACACCCTAGAGATCAACCTGTTGCCATAGTAATGGTATAAATGCATGTCTGCCTCACAACAGGGGAGATGGGAAGGGAAGAGAAAAGTCCGGCATTTCATCCCATCATTAGCATATTAGCCCTTTGGAGCCAATGAGACGGGGCAAGGTACGGGCTGGCTGTGACAATAGCCCTCCTCCTCCATTTCTGCCCACTCCTGCACCCCCTCTCAGGGGAAAAACCCAAGTAATCCTGAAGGAAATCTCCTCTCTGCTCAGCCTAAATCTATCAGGAGGACTTAGTTTTAGTAATGGCTATTCTGTGTTGAATATTGCACGTGAGCTATCCCTGGCCTGTGAGTTTGGTGGTATGGATGATACCCAGCGGCCTGTGTGCCTCTTTATTTCGGCGCGTCTTTGAAGTGGCATTGGAATGTGGTGCCTGACCAGCACATGGACGCAGCTGGTCCTTCAAACTGATTTCCAGCCTGATATTATAGGAGTATCTTTTAAAAAGCAGATTTCCTTCTTTGTGTCATTTCTGAATTCCTTCGTGCAGATCTTTGGTGAGTGCTAATGAACTTTTATTTAATGATTTATTCGCTTCTTAAATTCAAACCTTTGATTTCAATGTTTGGAGGCTTTTTTTGTCCTGTCACACATCTGGGGCCTCTGTGCTTGTTTTTCTGACCCTAATACTCTGTTATTGTTGTGATTGCTTCTGTCTTATCACTCAGTAAGAGGTCACCCATTATTTTAGGTTAAGCCATGATCAGCAAGACTTAACATTTCAAAACCAGATGCATATTAATCTTTGACTGAAAGGATTTTAGCTCCCAAAAAAAATTTGTGAATAAAGTATTATTAATTAACTGACCATTAGTTGTTAAGCTTTTTGGGGTTTTTTTTGCTGGTACTTGTCATTTGAAACTGAATCTAAACTGGTCAGTCAGTAAAAATCTACCCCCCCCCCCCCCCCCCCTCATGCCATCTGATTCACTTTCCAAGCATATCTGTGCTGGTCCAGCTGTAGCCCTGACGATAGGCCTAATAAAACCAGCCTCATTTGCATACCAATAGCAGGCGCCATGTGTGGTTAGCGGCTAGTGCCCCAGAAACATGGACTGATGGGAGATGAGGAAGACCGAGCCCCCGTGTTGGCTTTTCTTTGTCCTCTAAATAGGCCTTAACTCTAATCCACAATTAATTTTGTGGAATCGTCCCACTTTATTGAGCTTCACCTTAAATCTCAATCTATAAAAAGAGTGCAGGGTGCAAAAATAAAAGCTTAGGTTATGAAAATTGTTTTCATGTCTCCGTCTGAAGGAAGTTGCTGTTTGAATCGCTTGCCATCAGACTGCTGAGAGCAAAGTGACTTAAGGGGCAGAAACTATTGACCCCGAGGTTTCTAGCACAGAGTTCAGAACATTATTTTCCAGAGAGCCATACTGGAAGTAGACAAAGTGCAACACATTGAATAAGTGAATTAAAACACGATGGGCATAGTTCTGAAGTGTTAAACTCCATCAGTTGATAGATGGATAATGGATTTTCTAACCCAGGAGGCCTGAGTCCCTGATTCAGCAAACGCGTCCTTTAAAAATGACAGAAAAAGTTTGTTGTCCCCAGAGTTCAGGCAGTACCATCAAAATGTAAAAAAAATCATTTTGTTTGGTTTCTCGTGTAATATTTGAGAATATTTTTACCAACTCAAACTTTATTAGTAGCCTACAACTGCATTGCTGAGGAGCACTGAATGATGTTATTCTCACCTATAAAAATATGTTTCAACCAAAAACACATTTTTGTTTAGCGAATTGGCAAAAATTGCAGAATAATGAGAGAAAACAAAAAGCACAGCTGCACAGTTGTTTAGTTTTATTAGAGCCCAGCCAATTCATTGCTGGGTCAGTATTTACAGGTCTATCAATATCAGCGATTATAAAGACTGATAAATGATGTGATCTGTGTCCAGGAAGCATGTTTAACAAACTCTGAGTTAATTAACTCAATTAAGTAACAGTCAGCCGTATCTTCACCATGAGTTAAGCACATGTGAGAGTAGGTAGGGAAAGCTGTCATAAATAGAGCCCTGCTAGAACAGAGCCTTCCAGCAGACCGTATCAGTGCTGACCATAATATAATATGAGGGTTTTTGCTCAACTTGAAATTTCATTAGATGAAACATTTAATTTCTAAATCTAATTATTCAGCTGTAACCTGAGAGGGACAAAATGTAGGTGACAGAAACTGAAGATAAAATCTGGAGAAACTCATCAGACACAGTTTACTGACGGCCCTGTGGTATTAGTTGCTGAGATGGCAACAGCAGCTCGGGGTTGGATTTGCCCTCCCGTCAGGTTTTTTTTATTAGGTAAAAGTTATTTTTGCTACAGGTTATTACCATTTTGTTGTTCCAGTAATTATCCAGTGAGGATAAAAAAGCTTCATGAGATTGAAATAAGAACTATTTCCAATCTGATCCAACATCAGCCTTCACTGATTGATGATGGCTCTCTTACAGCCATACCAGAGATGTTTTAGGAGTGAAGAGTTCAGTAATAGTTTCACATTTAACTGAAAAAATGCAGATTGGCTTTCCAAGTCTTTAATGAATTTAAAGTTTTGTCAGTTAAAGAAGACATGCTGTAAGAAATGTCTAAGCTTGTATATATTTTAAATATTCCATTGTAGTTGTGGGAGGACGAGCTATTTTAAATAAGAATTAAGCCATTATAAATGGGGCCAAATCTGCAGCTTTACTTTAGACTCTGTTACCACGGTAACTGACTCAGAATTAAAGGTAAATCTTTCTGTAACAAAAACCTGAGTTTCCCTCATCTTAGGGTCAACGAGTTGTTAGCTAGACCTGCCTCCCAAAACAGGGTACAGGTTAGATAAAAGTCAGCGAACAACTACAAACAACGACTGTTAAGTTTCTTGTGTCTGAACACATGAAACATAAACGAGTGATAATCAGCCTGTAATATTTTTCGATGCCAAATATCTGCATCGGTCTTAAAAATCTTGAGCATTAGTAACACCGTCTATATCATATAAAGTCACAGTTATCGTGATTCCTCTATTTCAGCTGTTTTGTTATAGGTTGAGTTTAGTGTTTTGGCTCATTTGACACAAATTTCCAGATTGGCGAGAAATGTTGAATTATAAAACCAAACACTCGGTTATTTTAACGACCGCAGGTGTAACTACAAGGTTCTCCTCATTTCCTCGTTCCTGTCAAACTGTGTCAGTTTAACCTCGGTGGGGACAGAGAGGCGGTCTGGGAGGCAGACGACAGCTTGGATTGAGGGGTGAAGAGGCTGATCTGACTGTGTAAGAGATCGTCTGTCCTCTTAAGCGCCCCCACCCCATGCTGGGCTGCTGTTCCCTCACAGACCATATGGCAAAGTCTGAGCTCACCTCAGCTACGCTCACATAATGAGCCTAATGACTGATCAGTGAAACTGCATTTGCTCTGTAATGTACTTTTCTGTCCATCGTGACCAGGTATGACCTCATGCACATGCCCAGACTTTGAGCATGCTCATGCTGTGACAGTGTCATCAGTTTTTGACAAGTAGAGGGCGCTCTAGCACTACATATCAGCAGGCGTCTCCAGAGCTGTAATACACGTTCCTCGGCTGTCCTGCCTATGAGAATACTCAGTGATAAATAATGCCTCCCATTAATTATAATTATATTTTTATATTATTATGATTTTTGGCTTCCACTGACGATTAAAACAATATAATCAAAAAGATAACCGTCTTTTTATAAGTTTCATATATCCACATTAATGGCATTCATTTCTGCCTGTAGGCTTTTGCAGCACAACATAAAAATGCAGTGACTAGAAGGGGAAAAATTACCACAAAAATCAAAGCCTATAATGATAAAAGCATAAATATATTTGACCCTACACAAATTTCCCATATCCATGCCACACCAATGTGTCCATTACAGTTTGTACACATGTAAATAAAAGTTGTAGGTGAAGTAGGGCTGGGGGTCATTTGAAGGTTCAGGATCACTTGTCCTGCTCAGTTTGTGAGACACTGCCCTCTAAGTGTGAGGTTGTCCTGTGTATGCCAGTCGAGCTCTTAGTATGTGTGTATGTGTTCCTCCCCTTGCTGCCCAGGAATATGAAAATGGTGGATATTGTAGCTCAGAAAATGCCCTCAGAGAATGACGTGCTTGTGGCGAGAAGCTTTCTTACGAAGATTTTGCGAAGTTCCATGAGGTACGAACCTGCAGCTTCATTGTAATCCGTAGTGAACATTTTCTTTTCTTCCTCTCCTGTCCTTCATTCCTTTTTGTCTGCCCTGTGCCCATAATCACATAAATCATATATGTAGTGATTTTATTACTGCTCTCATAGAAAGTCTATCTGCACCCATCGGCATGCCTTTCTGTGTTGTGGTTCATTAGATGAATGATGTTCATCCCATTCATACAGCATGCAGTTCATTATCTGCTAGTAACTGATAATACAATTAATGAAACTTTGTTGTTTTTCATGTTTGTTTGATTTGTGACATGGATCTCAGAAAGCAGCACCTAAAAGGGTAGGTTCCTTATAAATATAAATGTCTGGTTAATCAGGGAAGTAATAGTTTGACAGACAAGCAGCAGCTCACTCAAGGTGTAGATTCAAACAGAAAAATCACACAGAGCCGATACGTGTAGGAAGAAAACTGAAAATGATGAATACACTCAATGAGAAGGACGACGACATGCATAACAAATGAGAAAGCTGTGATTTTAAGAACAGGCTTAAAGGTTGTTACTGATTCTCTGAGCCTCACCTCTTCAGGCAGGTCGTTCCACGCTGAGGGGTCCTGATGGTCAAAGTTCCATCACCTCTGGATTTAACTGAGCCCAACTCGAGGAACGAAGGCTGCAAAGTGGCTTTTATAGGATATATAACTGCTATATAGTTGTTGTTGTTTTTAAAAAAAGCAAGCAGGGAGCTGATTGTTTTGGGCAAAACCAGCAAATAGCCAGGGTGCTGCTCTTGGAGGAGAGTGAGTGGCTTTTCATTCATGCCTTGTCAGTCATAGTGGAGGGAGGGTGTTCACTCTATATAAAATCAGTCAGATCTAAAGAAAGTTCCCAAAGAAACACAGTTTGTTTGGGTTTTTTTTCTTTTGTAAATTAACTTTAGTATATTTAATTAAACTAAACTTTGCCTTCATATAATTAAGATTTCCTGAGTTATAGGTACTCAAAGTACATAGCTTAGGTTGAAATGATACTTTTAAGTTTCCTTTTTTTCCTAATAATTTGTTGAAGAAAACTTCAAAAACCAGGTTTTAGCTTTAGATTGTGACACTTGGAGTGGGTGTAAAATTGATTTTAAGAAAAGCTTGCATGGGTTTTTTTTTTGGGGGGGGGGGGGGGGGGGGGGGGGGGGTTAATGTGGATATCTCCTTTACTGAAGGTGGTTTGGGGCCTGTACAGACCCAAACCTTCAAGGACAGAGATGGGCGTACTTCAGGCCTTTTTGCAGAGCTTTAATGACTGAAATTAGTTGGTTCACGATAGTGTAGACACCTATGAATGATTTTTCTTTCCCCAAAAGTGATTTATTTCTGCAACAGCTGCGATTTTTGCTTCACATATTCACATAACCGATTGTCCCTCTTTGATTAGTCACTAAAGTTTTACATAGTGCTCACTCCCGACCATTTTATTATTTAAATTTCAACTCAGGGTGAAGACCATTAAAGGTGTAATGAGTGGTTTCACCTCTGAACAATCAGGCCTGGCTCTCGTGTTTCAGCAGAATGAAAAAAACATATCGCAGCAGAAGTCTGACTCCAGTGTGATTTAAAAAAAAATCCAACCTTACACAAAATGTGCAATGTTTTTGCTTATTGGGTCACATTAGTGGCTTTAGCAGCATCTTCCAGTTGTAGTGGCTCATTATGTGGAAGCACATACTGTTTTCCATAAGGATTTGGTCTCTAATCCTAGTCTGTGTTTTTTGCCCTCTCTGCAGGAGGAATGAACCTATAAGTAGGCCTCACTCCTGGCACTCCACCAAGTTCAATGAAAGCCAACCAGGGACTGCCAAAACACAGTCTCCACCCGCGGCAGTCTGGCACACTCACTATGATGCAAGGTACCTCAAACTCTGAATGTTGCACATAAGCACTTTTGATCAGCAGTATGTGATTATGTGCTTCGTGTCCTGCAAGCTCTAAATCAAGGGCGTCAAACCCGTTTTTGTTCATGGGCCCAATTGGATCTCAACTGGGCCTGACCAGCAAAACCACTCCAGAAGAAATTTTCCCCACTAAATTTATCTTTCAGTGTTTAAAAGAAACCAAAAAATTAAACTTCAACGAAGAAATTTCACAAACAATCCTTTATAAAGCAAGTGATGAAGCCCCTGAAATGTGCAACCTCATTTACAGAGTGGAGCTATGAGGCAAAAAACCTAAACTGTAAAATATTTCTTTTTTTACTTGGGACTTTGCTTAGTTTTAAATATATTTTAAATGCAAAACAAATACATTAAAAGTAGTAGCTTTGGTGGAAGACACTGGTACAACCCAACATACAAAGAGTTAAGACCAGGCTAAGAGTCTGTCTCATGAGGGCAGCTATGAGTACCTGCCAGCCTGCCTCTGCTGAAGGATGTTTTAAGGTGCCGACAAGGACGAAGAGAGGACCAGACCCGATGACTCACTCACCACAGGAGCCCTCCATGGTGTCAAGGTTTGAGTGACAGAGCCGAAGCTATTACCACCTAAAGATGGTCAAAGATACTGAGAGAATAGGAGACACAGCTGCAGGTAGCAGATAGTCAATCCTTTCACTGGCCCACATACCTTGAAAACCTTGAAAGGTTTGTCTTCTAGATAGATCTTGGTGACAGAAGGCTCTTTTTTAGTGATGTTTGGCTTAAGCCGAACTAAACATCCAGTGAGTGACCTTTCATAGACGTGCTGAACAGAAAGGGCTGCTTTTGATTTGTAACATAAGAAAAAAAAACATGAGCTTCATAGTGAAAATGAACACACGAAGTACCAAATGCTTTCTATCTCAGTTGTTTTTTTTATTATTGGAAATAAAAAAGAAATTAAAATTGGATTAATTTATTTTTGTATTTAGTTTTTGTATTTCAAGCAATAGTCATGATGTAGACCAGTCTCACATTATACCCCTACACCGAAAGGCCAAATACACAATAAGGCAGGGGTGTCAAGCATGTGGTGCAGGAGCCAGAACCAGGCCGCCAAAGTGTCTTTCTTTCATCATGCTACTCTGTGCTGGACCCACCTGAGATTCAATTGGCCTGAATGTAGCAAATGGCTCAAATAATGTATATTTAACAGGTTTTAAGATAAAGTGTTTAATCTGTGTTTACTTGTGTTGTGTCTGTGTTGTTTGGTGTCCAAAAAGCTTATAATTAACTACATCTAAATGTGATAAAACGAACAGGTTACATAGTGGTACAGATTTAGATCCCTTTATTATTAACGGCAAACTTTTACAGCTGAAAAACCAGTTGTTCAAAAATCTGTCATTTCTCTTAACCTCTAGCTCGTCATCGGCCAATCTCTCCACCAGCTGGGAGCAAACAAACCTGCGCAGAGTGTCCGACCAGTTCAGCTCTCACGGCAGCATGGACAGCCTAGAGCATGTGTCACACCCATACGCCGCTGGTCAGCTCTCACACGCCAAATCAAACAACAGCATGGAGCAACTCGGAGGAGGGAAAAGGGACTCGGCCTACAGCTCTTTCTCCACCAGCTCCAGCACGCCGGACTACACCCTCTCAAAAAGCAATGCTGCTTCAACAGAGAACATGGTCTACAAAGTCGGGCAGTGGGAGGGGGGAGGAAAGCACAACAGCAGTGGCAGAAATGGCCACAGCCTGGCTGCAGAGGGAGTCAGACAGGATGACAGGCTCACGTATTTTCAGATGCCAGGTGTCAGCTCAGGCTGCGATGGTCCACAGACCGAGGAACCGGCTGGTTCCCACCATTCAACTTCAAGTAGAACCAGCTTTGGGCCTGTTTGGAACGTCCCCGAGAAAAAGAAAACTGCTTCTTCTTCTCCTCCGCCTCCACCACCACCCACACGCAGTGATAGTTTTGCTGCTACTAAAGTCCATGAAAGAGGGCTGATGATTGCTCACCCCGAAGGAATCGATTCCCACCTGCAATCCAGAGCTTCATGTGAAAATCGCTGTCACAACATTTCCCTGAAGAACGACCATGACAGTTTTTACTTTCAGTCTGAAAAATCCCATCAGGACCAGTTCACTTCAAACAAACGGTATTCCCACTCCAGTGACGTTCGGCAGCCCACCCATGTTAACCAACCTTACCATCAAAGACACCACAGCGAGAAAACCACTTTTCATCCTCAGCCTTGGGCTACTTCTGCACCAAAGCCAAAGAACGTAGGTGGGTACTATTACAGCATGCAGGAGGTATCTGCTAACGGTTCAACACAACACACTGGCCAGAGCCAGAGAAAGAACTTAAGTTCCTCTACAGGCCCTGACCAAAACACAGAGAGCAGCGGGCACAGCCGTTACTACTGTGTGACTACATGCCAGCCCACACAGCCGAACCCTGTGTCTTTGTCAGGAATACCAGAGGACAGGGGCTGTGCGACATATCTGCCACAGACTGGAAATGAGCGAACCTCTCACAGTCCGCTGACGGTTGCTAAAGTGAAGTATCATCTGCCCCAACAGCAGCAGCACTCACACACTAAAGACACCAATGGGTACAGCAAGCACCAAGTCACTAGTGTACATGAAAACCCGGCACTTAAAACGGGCTCAGAAGATTGGGGAGGCCAGAGAGGGCACAATACACAGACAGAAGAATCTCGGCACAGCAGTCAGTCTGAACAGCGCCGGCTTCTACCACTGCAGCACAGAGAACTGCCCCAAGAAGTCAAGCACGACAGCCAAAAGAGCAACAACATCTCCCCCCAGGCCAACCCCATGCTCCACTCACTGTCTTTGGATGTCGCAGGGCAAGATGATAGAGGAAGAGGCGGTGCAGTTTCTGACGAGTCCACTGAAGCTAAGCAGTTAAAGCGCGAAGACCGCTTTGCCACCACACTGAGAAACGAAATCCAGATGAGAAGAGCAAAGCTGCAGAAAAGTAAAAGTGCGGCTGTCCTCCCCTGGGTTGAGGGTCAGGCTAAAGAAGATCAGGACATCCGGAAGTCCACCGAAAGTACAACTCCAACCTCCTCCTCCAGCTCCTACAAGGACCACCTGAAGGAAGTGCAAGAGAGGGTGCTCAAGGCTACATCTTTCAGGAGGAGAGACCTGGAGCTAGTTTTACCAGAGCACTCTAATGCTGAGGCTTTACCTAACTACCCATCCTCGGCACATGCGCGCAAAGATGTCACGCCTCTGCCAGCTGTCACACAGTCAGCAACGAGCCATTCAGGAGGTCAGGTGACTCGCACTGGTGGTCGAAAGCATTTTCCTTCAGAAAAGAAAGTTAAGTCTTTCTCTGAACCAGACAAAATTCACAAAGTGGGGACGAAAGAGGGTGTCGCTCCAAGTGATAATACAAGCTCCTCATTAGACCAGCAGAAACTCTTTGAAGACGGTAAGAAACCAGGTCTACCTCACCACATGCCCCTTGAGAGCCATATCAAGCGCCAAAGTCGAGAAGCCGCCTCTGTTGGTGCAACAGAAAATGCAATGAAAGGAATCAAAGGTAGAGATTACGCTGAGGAGGCCTTCAGAGTTTCTACACAAAAGCAGTCCATCCAAGACCAGCAAAGACTGGGCACGTTTGCCGAGTATGAGGCCAGCTGGAATACACAGAAGAAACCTTCAGAGAAAAGGGTCTCTGGACGGTACAAGTCAGCTGATAACATACTCGATCCAGGAACCGAGGAGAGAGCCAGAACCACCTGTTCCCATGAGAGGTTCAGATCGTCTCCATCTACAGAAGTCTACGAACAGGTGAGGCATGAAATCTCACGAGGTCCATGATCTCAGAGTAACTTTTGTTAAGATAGAATTATCAATGCACGAAAAATTTTTCGTCATTTTGAAGTCCCTGGTGTGTCAAACCCTCTTGGTGGCCTTTACATCTCATTAAGAGCAAAAGTGCTGACTGAAGGTACAGCGACAAAAGAGAAGCCAAGTCAAATATTAATCCATGTTTATTCTTAGTGGCACACCCTCAACTTAAGCAAGAGAAAGGGGCAACCCTTTCACTGGTGAGAAACCAGGAAGCAGCATCATGAGTTGGTTTGAATAATTATCGAAAGAAAAAGTTAAGCCTCTGGGATACCTGGGAGCCTGTCTGCCGTGGATGTTTGTGCGTAAATGCATTTGTTCGACTTTATTTACAGAAGATTCCAGTTCCTGCAAAGAAGTCAGAGGCAGAGTATTCAGAGCCGGAGAGTAAACCTGCTGAACCACTCAGCTCTGACACATGGTGAGTAAATCCAAAGACGTTATGAAAGAGCGATATCATGGCACTGGATGAATCCTGAATTAAAAGCTGTGTGAGAATTAGGCAACAGCAAAAGTGGTGATAAAGTAGCAACTTCCTGTCGGTGAAAAGGCTTGTTAGAGGTCTTGTTTTGGGTCAAAGGCTGCAATGCATGAATAGTTTTTAATCAGATTTGGCTGTTGATTCTACAACACTGATATTATATGTTTTGTGTTTTTATTTAGATTTTAATGATTTAATTGTTTTCAATTCATTGTTGGTTTCCAGAGTGGGTTTGCTAGTTTCTGTTTGGTCTTTATCGTTTTAATGATGTTTAGTTTTGGTTTACTTTTTTATTATAATCTGGGGAGTTTATTTTTCTGGGGCTGATTTAAGTTGAGAGCAGGTAGTGCAAACACTCGACTCTCAGTCATATAGACCTCCCAGTATCAGGAATGGTCTCCTCTAAGGCCTCCTGAGATTGTCTTGTGTTGACAGATTAGCCCAAACCCATAATATCTTAAGCTAAAGCAGTTATTGTTTAATATTTTTGGTATTTTAGAAGTTTTTTAGTAAGTTAGTTTTTTGGGTTATACTGGGGTACACAACTAATACAGTTAATACAGTTAAAACACAGTGATTATCATTTGTGAAATACTCAGTCACTATTTCCATCTCCCTGAACACACATTTTTTTAATGTAGTGAAATAACCACACTTAGACGATATAGGCATGCAGGAGTTGTGAAATATTCCCATACTCACACCAAGACTAAATTACACTTTGTGTTATTTTAATGTGTTAGCGCTGCGACAGGTTGCTGACCTGTCCAGGGTGTACCTGCCTCTTGCCCAGTGGTAGCTGTGGTAGGCTCTGCGACCCTAAATTGGATAAGCAGATCAGAGTGAATGGGTGGATGGTGTTATTTTAAATGCGTTACTAATTTTCAAAAAGCTGTATAATGACTGTTTATGCAGATTTTGTGTATCAGTGATCTTTAAAATCATTATTCTAGATAATAAGGCTGCTCAAATAAGGGTCTCGGGGCATTTCAACATGGCTACCAAATGGCAAAACATGCTTCTATAAAGATTTTGGTAAAATGTCATGAAAATATGCCAGCTATGGCATTGGGCTGGTGTTATCTCCACTATACAGCACCAGCAGAACAATTGGTGTTCTTACATGTATTTGCATCAATGCTTATCTCACAGGCTAATGTTGTAAAATTATTATCTTCAGTGAACAATTTAACATTGAATACTTGTTTTGCTCTTGCCGCACCATCTTCGTGTTATTATGCTCATGAGCGTTATCAGTAAAAGAGGGCACAGAGCTTTTGGGGGAACACTGAAGTCTTTATAATCTGTTAACAGTGGCGCTGTCTGGGCGCAGCTGTAACAACATAAGCCGTCTCTCTGGCTGACTATTGTCTCGTTTAGTGGAGGCTTAGCGGTGTAGGCGAGGCATCTGAAAGTGTCCGTGACGGCAATAAAGCATTTCTTCAGCCCTGCATGGGAATATATGAGGGCCCGGAGTGCAGGGGGCCAGCTCGAAGGCATGACATTATCATCGATAAGATCTGCCAGTCTGCATAACTGGTTTTTTTGTCAGTTCCAGCTGTGTGATTCTGAGAATGCAGGACTGTTTGGTGCAACACAAATATCCAGACTGGGATATCTCAGCTATTACAGCTACTGAATTCCACCATGAAATTAATTTGTGCGATTTAAGTACATAATGAACAAAATAAATAACTTGAGCAATCATATTTATGTCCTTTTTCTCTAACTAATCACCTCTGAGTGTGACAGGGACCAGGGGACTGATTTAAGTTATGTATATAGTTAATAAATATATAGACACAAATTTCTCCATTGTAAGTAAGTGTGGAAATATTATGTGTCATACAGTATGTTTATATTTAAGCTTCATAATCCTGCGAAGCTGTCTGTCGATGTCTGTCTGTGTGTTTGCTAAAACGGATTAATGACTGATTAATCTCGCTCCTTGGTGACTGTTTGTGTTGCTGGTGACAGCTGATGAGTTCTCCTTTGATGACTCTGATATATTGTGTAAAATGCTCAAATGTAGCGTCACCTGTTCCACCTGTCCTTCTCTATCAGCAAATCCACTGCTTTGATTGTTTCGTGTTTTTCCACTAGCTACATCCGGCCCGTCGCGTCCTTCCTCAAATGTATGGATGGTAAAACTAAAATATTGTAGTTTAGCTTTAATTATTATAGAAGCTCAAGATGGGATCATTTTAAAAAGGTCAGTCAGTAGTTTTGAAAGGTTTCTCTGATTATTATGATTCAGTTTTGAGCCATGTATGGTGACGTGGGGAGGGTGACTTCATGCTTTGTAACCAGTTATTCAGGAGTCTTTTGTCACTACCTAAACTCTCATGGGGGTGTCGAGTATCCGATGTTGAGCAACCTCTCACGTTTCCATAACAACCACGGATCAGAGGGTGGTATTGTCATTGATAGTCTGCGAGATGACTTAAGTGATCCGTGCTCCACCCAGTTATTGTTACTGATACAAGTGTAAAGAGACACCAACAGGTGCCTTCTGTCACAGAGAGCCGCCAGACACTCACTTTTTCTTCAGTTCAGTGGAAATGACGAGATTAAAGCGTCACATTGGGTGAGTTATTTAATACGTATTTGTCTGTTTTAGCCCTAAAGTGACCAAGCTAAAGTAGCAGATGTCATTTATTACACTTTGTAAAGGAATATATCATTTTTAATGGGTCCGTTTATGTTTTCTTTATCTATGGCAGATACTCTAAATTATAAAGAATAATACCTTTTAAAACTTATGGTACGCATGAGCAGGGTTTTTCCTGCTCTTTGGTGGGTGTCTCTATATGTAAACATAATTAAGTCAAGCCAGAGACTCTGTGTTACCTTTATTTAGAAGTTTATGTATTTCTACTGATATTTGGATGTTTCTTTTACCCCCATTTTTAAAACATAAATAAATAATAATAATAATGGTGAGATGTGATAGACTTTTACTCAGTCTTTCACACTAAAATGTTACCTTTTTAAAACCTTTTTAAAAAAGTAAATGCTTCAAAATAACTGCCCTGAGACATTAAAATGGCTGTGGGGTGGTGGCACTTGATTATGATTATTTACAGTTTGTCAAAGATGACAACTAAAAAAAAAACTCATTAAAAACTAAAATAAATGACTGTGAAGAATTTAAATAAATGCACCTTTAGGTCATTAGATCAAAATTTCACCAAAGCAACAAAAATAAAAAATAATTAAAAATATAAAATAAGTGGAAGACAAAAGCGACTGTTTCATGAACATTGATAATCATACCTCAGTTTTACATATTTTTATTTTTATTTTTTTACCAGCGTACCACGTTCTCACACTTTGCCCGGTGGAAGCAGTTGTTCATCATGCAACTTGTTGCAGCTTGTATGGGTTCATATTGGGATGTTTGAGTTACGGCGTCTGCCTGTCCACCTGGAGTGGCATTTTATCTTACAATGGCAGATTAAAGCTGCATGGTAAATGAATCAGTGTTGTCTGAATGCTCCACATTAAGGTTGTATTGGAGCATGTATGGAAATGTAATCTGTGTGCAGGAAACCACACTATTACAGCTAGATGTTTGCATGCTTTAATCATGTCTGCGTGATGAAGGCATTCAGACATGATTAAATCAGGTTTACAGTGGAAAGCATGTATGGCGATGCTCTCGGTGTGCTGCTGCTAAAACGTCAACCACTCAGTTCTCTGCTTGGGGCTGGTCCCTCTCATCTCTCTACACACGTGTAAAAAAAATAAAATAAAAAAATCGTAATCTGTACCAAAAGCTTTTAAATGGAGCCGAAACCTTCAATTTAGTTTTATGTAGCACAAGTTCACAACAACCGTCACCTAAAGCAGCCTTACCGAACGGTCTTTAAGAAACCCGAAGAAGTCCAGTCACTTTCTTTCCAAGCTCCCATGACCTGGATCACCGAGAACCAACATTGCTCTTGAAGTTGGACTGAAGTTAATTGGTTGCCGGGTTGTCGCTGTGTATGATCTGGCTGTTCTGTTCACTCACCCATACTTTGTGTCAGTATGTCAGTGCAGTGGCTGCTGAAAACCTTGCTAAATGTTCTGTGGTGCAAATATAACCATGGAAAACCAAAGAGGCAGTCTGTCTTCTGGTAAAATTACATATTAAGTTTATTTTTTGAGCAACCTGGCAGAGGAAAACAGACCAACGGACATCAACTGTTAAGTGACTACATTATACTTTATTATTCCTGTGATAAAAAATAATTTTGCAGAGGCAGATGGGGGGAATCCCCACGCCTCTTCATGCCTCTCCATGCAGCCTTGCAAATCGCACCCAGTATATAATGGCTCTGTTAATGACCTGTTTTCTCTGCACTGCAGAGTCGAATCATACTTAATGATAAACACCTACAAGTTTAAATCTGTTTATAATCACCTTCAGCTCTCTGAAGACCTCCACACATCACGTTCTCCTCCTCCACTGTTTCCACTCCAAGGAGTTAAAACTCCAAATATGAATGAGGCGGGGGGAAAAAAGTGCTCTTCTGCTTCTAGAGGATTATTTATTCCTCTTTGCAGGCTTTGTGGGAACTGAAATATTCCTCCTCAGGCTGCCAGCTGAACAGTTACCCGCAGAAAGAGGGAGAGACGTGTGTCTTGTCGTGCTGGTGTAATGATAGTGGCTGCTGGAGAACAAGGCCCCTGCCACAGCGTATTATTTGATTGAGCTGCTGATGATAGCCCACGCTGCCTGGCTGTGTAATTAAAAGCTTTCCTTTGTGTTCCTCAGGTTCCCTGACAGAGCTCCAGGTGATTGTAAAGTGAGAGACAAGCCTGCAGAGTTTGAACATTACTCAGCGCCACCCCCTCCTCCCATGACGGGAGCAGACCCCGACTGCAGACACAGAGCTGCTGCTGCCACCCTCAGCCACAGACCCACATCTATTTCTCTCGACCTCACAGAGACTGCCCCCCCTCAGCCTGAGGACCACAGTCACACAGACCCGCACTCTGGACTCTGGAGAAAGCCCCCTGCACTAGAGAACCCTCTGCCTCCACCCAGATGCCCAGAGGTCGACTCCCACGAGTCCTCTGCCGGTTCCCAGAGTGAAGGCTTAAACCTCTCTGATCATAACTCCGCCTTCAACCACACCCACGCTGTTAAAGGAGACTCTGAGCAGGGCAAAGGACAAGGGGCAGGACATCATCTCTCAGCCTCTCCCTCTGCGTCCTCCTACAGACCTTCAGGGCTGGCCAGCATGGAGGGGCACCGCTCACCATCTCCTCAGTTTTCCCCACAGAGACTCAGCGACAGGCCTCCGGTCTCTCTTCAGGATGAATTCTCAAACAGGTAACGTTTGGGTTTTTTTTTTTTCCCCACACATTTCAAAGCTGCACAACATTCTGAACAGCTACTGTAACTCCTCCGCTCATCGCGTCTTTATGCTTCAAGTACAAAGGGGCTCATTGAGAGTCGCTGCCTCTGTAGAGTCAACATGTGAGTGCTATCAAGGCACAGTAAATTAGAGGGATTCTCTGTAGTTCAATTCAGGGCACAAGCAGTTCTGAGATTATTCTGCTCAAAATGTAAACGCCTCCATTTCTTAAGCCCCAAACATGAAACTGTTTGTTCATTTTCTTGATTCGGACCTAATTGATATCATCTGTAGCAAACGTATGACTGTACAGTACCACAGAAAGTGGTGGGAGGAGTCCAGAGGTCTCGGATATCTGAGCACACTGGGCATGGAAAAAATCTCCTCTGCCATCATGCAATGAAACTTTAAATCAGCTCATGGCTGAGAGAACCACAACAGGACGTTTTCTTCTTGTCTAAGTGGAAATTTTCTTCTCTCTCTCTTTTGCAGGATGGAGCATGTGATAGAAAACCAAAGCTCTGCAGTGAGGAAAGTGCCCATCAGGATTGTGCACTCGGGAGGAAATGCAGAGAAGGAAAATACACCGTTTTTGCAGCACAGCAGCCCCCCTGCCATTGAAGCCGAGGGGCACGCCGTGACTCGGCTCGGCAGCCTCGGAGCTGCAGGTCAGGACTCTGTCTTCTGCGCCTTCACCAGGCAGAAGGAGCCCGATGGGGTCCCACACCCTCAAAAGCAACAGATGCCCCAGAGAGACACATACATGACCACTATAGGAGATCACCTCCAACCGCCGCCACCCACAGACGTGTCCAGCAGCAATAAATTGGCGACAAACACAGGAGTGTCCAAGGCAGAGGATCAGAAAAGAGAGGAGCTGGCCAGGGACATCATGGGGAAGGATAAGTCACTAGCAGATATTCTGGATCAGAGCAAGATGAAGACCACAATGGACTTGATGGAGGGCATCTTCCCTCAAGGGGAGCAGCTGGTGGAAGAAGCTCACCAGCGCAGGAAGGTGCAGCCGAAGCAGACAAACTCCCGGCCCGCTGAGGAAAGGTGAGCATCGAGGTCATCCATAGGTGCTACTCGTGTATGCTGTCACCAGGGGGCAGTGTCAGAAGAATGAGGAAGAACCGGGCTGTTGGTTCTTTAGCCTCGTTCCACTGCAGATAAGACGGCAGAAATGATTCAATCATAATGGAGTGGAACTGACCACTACCAACAGCGTCTGTGAACTTTTAATTTTTTAATTTATTTTTTTATTTTTAATTTGGTGAACTTGTCTTTCACTTTCATTGGCTGAGAAGCTGTCTTGAACAATCAACTTTCAGGCCTTTCAGTGCATCTCTGACACAGTTTTGTTTTTGGTGTCACTTCATGTCGCACTGGTAGCGTTTTAGGAGCTTTAAGCCTGTACTGGATTTTTTTTTTTTTTTTAATCTGAAAAAACACCTCTTGTATCCAACTTCCTGTCCTCCTTGTCTTCTCTGCACTGCTTCATGTGTTTGTAAAAGTAAATTATTGATGATTATAGAGTCTGCGTGCAGGCAGAATGCTGATTGGTTGAAAAGTTGGCTTGAACAGGAAAAGGAGTGGCAGCTGTATTAACTACAAAAGGGAAGAAGGATGGAAAAAATCCTCTTGTGTGATAAAACCAGCAGGAGAAGCTCAGACGGCAGATGATGGTCTTTTAATTTAAAGCTATAACAGAGCAGTGGCTGTTACTGAATGTGTTACTGTAGAATTTGCATAACCAAGCAAATCACAGTGCTTCATCTTTAGTTTTGTGATGCTTGGAAATGTGATTTGAAGCTCTGAGCAGCACAATGAAATTTTTCAGGCTTCGGTTCGAGTTGCCCAGTGTTAAAGTCATTGGCTGTAGAGATGTCTGGAAAAGAAATGATTTTTTTTTTCTTTCATGATTACAGCTTTAATAACCTCACTCTGCTCCGTGTTAGTGTGCAAAAAAAGGTTTCATTTTTCCCATACTTACAGACTTAACTGCAAATCTGATGCAGGGGTGAACTGTCCCTTTAAATGTTTGTATTCCCCTCGCTACAAAACTGCTCCTGTAATCAATTTTAACTTTTACTTACAAGCAAGCACCCACATGAAAAAGCGCTGACTCCCATCATCTTTGCAGTTGTGAAGCTGCTTTTATGGCATATTTAAACTTGTGACCTGTTACCTGTTTAACACACCTTGTTCAAACTGATGAGTGTGTCTGCATATACTTGTTAGTCATGAGGTGAAACTTCCTGGAAAATGCTCTTTTCATGCTTTTCTGCATTTCTGAGTTTCTTACTGAATTTATTTCAGGGAAAAGGAGGACAACGTGGCAGCAGCTACCTCGATGGTGACCAGCTCTGCATATTACAGCACATCTGCTCCCAAAGCTGAGCTCCTTATTAAGATGAAGGGCATGCAGGACCAGGAGCAGGAGGAGGAGGACTCTGAAGATGAGCTGGACAATGATTTGGCCAATAAGAAGGTACCAGAAACCAGTGTTTGCTTGTTAAAAAGCTTTACCCTTCGCACTGTTTTGGACTAATCTCTCAGCTTCATCTTTTTCTGCAGCAAGAGCTGATCGACAGCCTCAGCAAGAAGCTCCAGGTGCTCCGGGAGGCCCGGGAGAGTCTTCAGGAGGACATCCTGGACAACAACGCTCTGGGAGAAGAGGTGGAAGCCCAGGTCCAGCAGGTCTGCAAACCCAACGAGCTGGACAAGTTCAAGATGTTTGTGGGGGACCTGGATAAAGTGGTGAGCCTTCTGCTGTCCCTGTCGGGGCGCCTGGCCAGAGTGGAGAACGCCCTCAACAGTCTGGAGGAGGATGCTACGCCAGAGGAGAGGGTGAGCAAACCTTCAGGAATTACTTTAGATAAAGTTCCACTTCAGGCACAAACAAGTGGTGGAAAATGAATAAAAGAAGCTCAGTGTGAGTGTTCAGCTGGAAAAGGTCAGTTAGTCTATTTCATGAAGCCACGCTAAACTTGACCTGCTTGCTAAGAAAATTTTGCGAGTTACATGCGATTGAAGTACAAAAGAATTTACCATATGCACTTTTTCAGATTTCCTCCAGTAATAAAGCATTCAGGGTACCAGTGCTCATTTCCGTTCCTCTGCATCAGGGATGTCAAACATCACGGTCTGCATCCAGCCCACTTTAATCAGTGATATGTCCTCTCTGCCGGTACAGTAGTTAAACTACACATTTAATCCCTGAGTTTTCTTATATATAAAAAAAGAAGTGCAATTTTAACAGAAATCTGTCAATATAACTCTTTGGGCTTAATTTTAAAGAATTAAATGTTTATGACTTAATTACTTTGGTGTAGTATTAATGGCCGTGGAGGAGGTCTTTATCAGTAACTGCAGGAAAAAGTACAAAACTTCTGAAAATGGAGTTAAAATCCAAAATCTCTGTTCTCTGTCACATTTCCCAAAGCCATCCAGTGGGCGGGACGGAAGTCTTTGCTGGGCTGATTCTGGCCTCAGCGCCTTATGTTTGGCACCTGCTTACATCAGAGTTGAAGATAAAACGCTGAACAAAAGCACGATTTTGGCTTTGCATTGTTGTTACTTGGAGTGGGTGTAATTGATTTGGTTTTGGTGTTTAATATTGTTTTTCAGCCCTGAAAATTTTGTGTCTGACTCCATTTTATTCATATTAATTTATGAAAGCTAGAAAAGGTAGAATTTTTTTAAAGCTGTCCTTTTTTAAATATTTTTTTATGTACTTTGAGGGCTTGTAAATCTATTAAAACTATTTTTTTAATCATTATATGAATGGAAAGTTTTGCATGGCTTCATAAAATGTTTCAGTTATTGTATTGAGTAAGTCAGATTTGACTAATACTATATGTATAAATAAATAGGCAGTACTTCAGAGGCTCACACAGGATGCAGCGTGTGCTGGGCTCACGTGAGGACAGAGGACAAAGGAAAGTAGCTCTATCCTGAACCCTTTGTTCTCATTACATCAGGAGCTTTAAGGCATCTGTGGAGCTACTGGAAGGAAGATCTAACAAGTTGAAGCTTTTCTTTGATGGAAATTTATTTAGATGTATCGATACCAAGTGAATAATTTGATATGGGATAGTTAATATACATCCTTTCACACTCTCTCTTTCTTCTTCATCAGCGTACGCTGATTGAGAAGAGGAAGCTGCTGATCCGACAGCACGAGGACGCAAAGGAGCTGAAGGAGAACCTGGACCGCAGAGAGGGTGTGGTTTACGAGATCCTGGCGAGCTACCTGCAGGAGGACAGCCTCGCGGACTACGAGCACTTTGTGAAGATGAAGTCGGCGCTCATTATCGAGCAGCGCAAGCTCGAGGATAAAATCAAGCTGGGCGAGGAGCAGCTGAAGTGTCTGATGGACAGCCTGCCCATAGAGCAGCGGCTGGCCCTCTGAGGAGGACAGACACTGCTGGGTCTGAGAGTCACGTGGTTTCGGCTGCACATGAGCCCTGTGGCCAGCAGATGGCGGCATAGTTAAGAAAATCTGCACATAAACAGCCTATTTGGTGCATTTTCCTGACTTTGTGAGCATGTGTGTACATCACAACCACAAAAAACTCCACAAAACTTTCTTTTTGTAAAGATGGTGGTATTTTTTTTGGGGGGGGGGGGGCAACCAACCACTAATGCCCTTTTATGATATTTTTGCTTTGTTTCTTATGATTTATTTTTATTTTTTTTTTAGTAATTTATTATAGCCTTTTGAATCTGGAGGAGACAGTATTTTATCTTCAACCGATTTAGCTGATGCGTGCTACACACTGAGCATTTAAGAGTATTTATCAAGTATAAATGTCACGAGATCTGTCAAATCTGGCTAAATATGTCAGTAAATTCATCATTCTTTACCTTTTACACTCAAACTAGTGGCCTTTTTTTTTTTTTTTTTTTTAAATAAAATATTCGTGCCCCTGCTTTCCTCACTGAAGAAACATTTCCTCGAGATGAAGATGCACGCACCTGCAGAGAGAGGAGAGTGTTTAACATCACTAAACAGAAGCAGCACTTGACGTCCAGGCTTGATTGGTCACATTTGAAGTGCGCCGAGAACCACTGCACACACTCTTCAGTCCACTTCTGCAGGTCGCATTATTCAGAGCGCTTTTTAGATTTATTCACAGGCAGAAAAGTGTAAAAATCCACAGGATGATGTCACCATGTACATGTTGACCAGGTGTTTCTGTTTCGTCTTCTCACGTCACCGCGGTTTTGTTTTTCATGGTGCAGAAGTTGAATCTCAACACTAAAAGATGTTCAGATTGATGATTATGCAAACAGATATGGATAAAGAGGTTCTTTTTTTCTTTCTTTTTTTTGTACCTTGACCTTCAAATTTCAGACTCTATGGATTAAATCTGTCTCCCAGATACTGGAGAACTTTTTTTTTTTTTCCCCTGCACATTTCAGTTTGTTACAGTTTCACACACTTCGTGCACTTCTACATCCTAAATGTCTTAAAAACGTTATCAGCTGTGCTCCTTTCTGTCAAATAAACGAGTCTGCTGTAGAGTCTGACTGAGGTCTTCTTCTCTCTGGTGTCATTCATTAACTCCACCACACCTTCCTCTCTCTACTGATAAACACTCTTACATAGCAGGGAGCGTATTTAACAGCCCCTTCACGTAACCAAAGCTAATCACACTTCATCGGAAGGATTCGATCTTTATTAATAAGGTGAGACGCATCTAGGTGAGTCAAATAATTAAATATTATTAGGAGTGGTTTAAAGATTTGAATGAATAATCATTAACTACAGCAGTGCTGGCACAGACGGTATGTACGGCTACAATAAAACAAGCTCTTTCCTCGTTTCTACTGTAGCTTTGTTCCTAGTTTCACAATAACTGGCAGAACTCTGTTTTTGAAACATCGGAAGGTAATGTCTTTCTCCTTAACGTACTGAATCTGAAGATGTTAAACCGATCGTATCTTAGCAGAACTTAGTCGAATTAGTGACCTAAAGTGCAGATGTGTGGCTTTTAGTGCTGTCTATTATTCTTAAATATTAATAACCTGAATATTTGTTAACGTATGCTTAATGCCTGTGCTTTATTTATAGCTGCTTTATTATAAAAGTCAATCAATGTCCACGCTGTTAACGTAAGAAAACAAAGACTACCTTTAAGAACGTGTGCAGTAGTTCAGGGTGAGCGGAGTGAATAAAAAGCGAAACTACTAACTAATATAATAACATGTAATGCTACATTATCTTATACATATAAAACATTTTTTTAATGTTTTGCTGTCTATTCAAAGGGAACCTTTGCATAGTTATCAACATATCTCCAGCAACAGGTTAAATATTCTAATACACTGACTTCAGTCACTGATTAGTTTCTGTTCTCTGTATTTGGCATGAGAAGATGTTTCTGCTGTAGCCAAAGTTAGGACACGCTCACATTAATATGAGATAAACTAAATTATAATTTGGGAGTTAAGAGAATAAAAAATAGTAATAACAAGCTGGAATTAACTGAAGGTTTAATGGGAACGGAAAGCTTTTCACATAAGTGGAAAAACATTCGATAAACAGAAAGGGTTTAAATTATGAATATAAAAGTTAAAAGTAGTTGGGGGGGTTTTATTTATACCAAATGAGACTGTAAATATGTGTTCTATCTCTCATGTAGTCTTGTTCTTGTTGACCTGGACCTGAGTGCAAAATTTAATTTTATATCCTGTTCAAATGACAATAAAAATCCTACAAAAATATCATTAGCAGTTGAAATGTTTCAGGCTTGACAAAATCATGGATAAAAGGTAGAAGCTGTGAGTTAACAGTTGATATTTTTATCTGAGAGCATAGATTAAAAGATCAAATCGATGCCTGATAATATGGACGAACAGGTTAGATAAATGTTTATTACGGTTTTTCTCAAAAGTTTGAACACATTTCCAGAACCTGTGGCTCAGTTTCACACAGCTCTAAACATATGATCCTGGTCAAAAACTCCTCAAGTATCTTGCAAAATAAAATGCAGCAGTTTTCACCTACAGCGTGTATGTATAACGAGAAACACTACATAGAAAATCAACGCACAGATACAAAAAGTTCACAGCAATATTTAGAAATGGTTCTTTATTTGTCAAAGTGTTCACCTGAATTTTTTTTTTTTTAAAGACACAAACTGCAGTGAAAAGGAAACTTCGCACTCCATAAATGTTAAAGAGGTAAGTATTTTTCAGTTGCATTGAATAGATAGAATAAACTGTAGGAAACTAAACAGCAGAAAGCAGAAGAGAAAGAACCATTTTAACATAAACCAGTGACACACTCCGGGGCCTGATCAACCCTGGCAGGGCCTCCTTGGATGAGGGTGTCTAGTGATAATGGCCGAAACACCCGATGAATCCAAGGTCCACTACTGACGATGTGTCCCAAATTTTAATATGATCATTTAGATCAGATCTCTAATCCCTAAACCTAACCAAGGAAAAATGGCAGATTAGCCTGGGTAAAAGAATGAAAGTTGAGGCACACAACGATGTTTGCCGCTGGTAAAGTTTCTGGGCTGCTTTTCCTCATAACAGCCATCCCCCAAGGTTTTCTCCGTTAAAGCAATGCATTGTCAGGGATTGTAACATCTAGTCCTTTACTGAATCAGTTGGACAAGCAATGAGTTAAAATATTTTTTTGAGTGTTCAATAAACATAATAAAGAGCGACACTTGAAGTAGTCATTAAAAGTAATGGAAAAATGAGTAACTTCATAAATGATTAGCCTTAAAAAAACGAATCAACGTATGGTTAGCTAAATGTAATCACTAAAAAAATGATGAGATGAACCTGGTTCAGGTCTAGTTTAAAATGAGTTCTTTTATATGGTGCTAATTCTGCTGCATCAGCAAACCACTTTGCAACCCAGCTTCTAGCTTTCATATCATACCACTGTCTTCATGTACCACCAAGTTTAAATGACTGCAGATGGAAATAATATGCTGCCTTAAATGTGGTGACCAAACCCTTTAAAGGTTCCCTCAGAGCTCTTTTCAAATCAAAATACCCTTTATGAATATTTAAGAATAATGCCGTAGTCTTAACTTGTACATGAGAAGCGCACAGGTCATCTTACCACGGCCCTGTGTGTGTTGTTGTTTGCAGCAGGAGTGATGGCTCCAGCGATCGGTCGCTCTGAGAATTAGTGGTCAGACTGGACAACAATGCTTTACCTCACTCACACGGCTCACTGGCAGTTCCTGGGCCTGATAGTCGGATTCCTGGCATGGATCCTCACCATGACCACCGCCGGCCTCAACGAGTGGCGTCTCTGGCGAGTAGGCAATGCGTCCATCATCAGCTCGAGCGAGGCCTGGGTTGGTATTTGGAGGACGTGTTTCTACAGTCATGTCCTTCCCGATATGGAGAACTGTCGAAGCATCAGCATATCGGACAGCTTTCTTCCCGTGGAGATCCCTGTGGCTCAGGTGCTGATGATGCTCGCGGCCATCTTTGGCCTTGCCGGGAACATCTGTGCTGCAGTGGCGGTGAGGATGGCCTACTTCTCTGTTGAAGATCGCAGGAGCATCAGGCTAGTCTTCCTGCTGGCAGGGGCGCTGTATTTGCTCACAGGGATGTCCTCCTTGGTGCCACTGGCGTGGAACATGAACTCTGTGCTGAAAAACAGCACCATAGACTTTCCTCCTGAGTTCCAAATCCCTGCTCCTCCTGTCAGCCAGCGAGTTGGCTCAGCCATTGGAGTGGGCCTCTGCGCCTCCATTGCAACACTCTTAAGTGGCCTGCTTTTCCTTTGCTACAGGTACGCTTGGCGGGCCGTGAGCACAGCGGGCCCTGGCGACCAGCTCAATGGCCCCTGGACAGTGACAACACTGCCATGCAAGTCTGAACTGGTAAATAGAGCAGGCATGGATAACGCTGCCTTTCACAGTGAATAAAACTCAACAGAATAAAATCTATGAAGGGAGACTGACTTTAGGGCTTTTTGTTTTGTTTTGTATTTTTTAAAAAGAGGCTAGGTTTGATACTAGAACTAAAAAAAAAGACTGACTTGCCATATCTCAACCAGAAAACCAAAACAAAGAGCTAAAAGATGCTAAAATTCCTTGTGAACATACAAGGGATATTGATCAATTGTACTTTTATCATAAAAACAATGATTTCATTGTACTGAAAATAAAAGCCAGTGACTATTTACCCTATAGTTTCTATTTTAGGTTTATGTGACTGATTGAAGTTCAGGGATGGCTGCTTATCTACAAAAGTAATAATAAACTTTATCTCTGTTACTGAGGAGTGGTGTGTATGTGTGTGAGTGTGTTAGTGGCCTCAGCTTTTATGTAAGAACTGTTACGATCAGTGTTATTGCCACACAAGCCCGTGGGAGGCGACATAACATTTCAAGGTGTGGCTTCTTAGGAGTCCTGCGTGAGGAGGGGTGAGAGTCGGCCAGGTTGACCCGCACACGTGACCTGGGTAGGAGGCTGACGAGAGCAGGCATGTGAGCGTGAAGAGGGGGCTGCTTCATTGGGGTGATTGTTACCATGGAAGGCACTCATACACACACTGGCCCTGTGGCTGGCTCTACCTCTCTGGAGGCGGCTAGCTGATGGAGAACAAAAAGCCCTCTTCAGACAAGCACAGCACTCAGAAACGCAAGGCTCAGAAGTGGATGACCAGTAGAGCTGCTTTAAATACTGCAGAAAACTACTATTTGAATTAGGTGTAACCAAATTTTATTATTAAAAAAACAACAAAAAACAGGCCTGTAAAAAGTAGTAAATAATTATTTGTCTAAAATGTTCGTCTGTCTCCACAAACCCTACCTACCTATCTCACTTGTGCTGTACATATCCTTTAGCAGATAAAGCTGTTGTGCTTTGTTCTCTATCTTTATCATTTACGGTGTTTTATGGAGGAAAACTGATAAGAAGACTGATTGCAAATGTGTCATATCAAAGTCTGTAGAATTAAACCCAAAGGTAACCGCAGCTGGATAACATCTCACCCCATAATATGAGATTTTACTTGCAGAAGATCTGGAATAAAACTCTAGATGAGCAATTATATCTTAAAGCCGCTGTATTTTCCTGAAGAATTGCCACAATACCCAGTGGCAATGTTCAGTAATCAAGACCAAAATCGTTTTATTACTCTGTGCCTGTTCACGTGTCGCCAGCGGTGGAAAAAACGTTGTCTCAAAGTATTGATTAGCGACTGAAATTGATAGCTAAAAGCCTTTAGCTATCACAATTACATTTGTTTTTTTTATATTATTACCAATTAAAACTCTTACCAATGAATTAAAAGTTGAAATACGAAGCTAAAAATGCAGATAAAATGTTGTTAGCTAAAAGGATAGATTAGCAGTTGAAATTGTTAGCTTAAAAAAAAAAGCTATTAAACTGTAGTTATAAGCAATTGATGATTTAAAATATGAATAACTTAAAAAAATAAATGAAAGAAAGGCTAAACGTAATACTTAATAGTAAACATCTAGTATATAGCATTTTTCTCAAAGCCCACGCTAAGGTTCCGGTATTTACAGAAGGAGATTTCAGGTACCATGGATGTGCTTTTCCTTTTTTTACTTTAACTACACTTGGTAGTGATTCCTGTGCAATTTTGTATTTTGCTGATATTTATGATATTAATGAACTGATATTCTTTATATTTAACTGTGATAAAATATAATTATTGCTATTTCACAGTTGCTGCTTCAACACTTTACCAGTAAAATCGAAACATCAGGTGCAGAAGATAGTTAAATGGTTTTGTAAATGGTTAAAATAGAAAATCTTGCTCAAGAGTGACTCATGTATTGCAAAACTTTAGTTTCCATCATCTAACATTGAAACAGAAACTTGGATGATCTTTATCTCCATCTGAACTACCAGAATGGGTCATGATTTGGGTCATGTTTGCTTATCAACCCATCTACACAGGTTTGTTTATTTGCAGTCGGATGCATTTAGAGTAAATTATTCACGACTACAAGACATATAATTTTCCTTGACGTTTCAGTGGCATTTACAGTAAACAAAGCAAAAAGAAAATATCTGCAGCTATTTTTATGCCTCCCTGATGCCCACACATAGGGAGACTATGTGGCATCGGAGGACAGGATTGTCCCTCTCAGTGGGCCTCAGAACCACCTCTTCAGGAGCAAAGTCTGGCATGTCATTGGCACCTCAGGTAACATATGCTCCTGTGACAACTTCATTATCTCTCATTAGCTTCATTCTATAAGAACTAACTCCACAGACATGCACCAACCATGGAGGTTTATAAATCCTCATCCTCCCATGCAATAACACATTATGTCAATGTACTTTGAGCGTATGTAAATGACACAGACAGTTATGGATGGCAGAGCGCGGTGGCACCCTCTGACCTCAGCAAATTTGTGTAATTATGTCAGCTTGTGCTACATTCTTCACAGTACACAGTGCCCATTAATGCGTTCATTAAACACAGCTTAGCTCAGCGAGTGACCAGGAAATCTTGTGGAATTAGACTCAAGCTGTGTTTCCACCGCCGCAGACACACCTGACAAACCAACGGACAGGTTTTTAGTCCCATTTGGTCGCCTGAGAGTCACAGACGAGCAGGGGGGGCTGATGAGGGATTGAGGAAAAGAGCAGCCATGTTTCTACCTCTGACATAACTGGAGTCAAACCTGCTCATGGCTTCAGAAAACATTTTAACAAATACAGGAAATTTACCTTTTTTAATAAAAAAAAAGAGCCATTTTTCACCAGGATTGCAATGAAATTCTTTATGTGAATCATCTCAGTGTGCAACTCAAGAATAGTTTGTGCTTTAAGAGTTATTCTGTATGTTTACAGACTAATAATTGACAATTACAGCATTTAAAAAGCTCAAGAGTCCTGCTAAACAGGCTTGAAATTATATTTTTCTTGTAAGAGAAAAAATTTGAAACCACTCCAGAGTAATGGATAAAAAGGCCTTTTATAAAACATTTCTTTATAAAATAGATTTATTCTTGCTGATCACAGCAGATCGTCTTATAATGTCTGATTGTGCAGGTGAGTCATGTAAAAGGGCTGAAACAAGGCGTAAATGTCACCATCGTATGTTGTCTCGGTGGTTTACATCATTGCTGTAAAGCGGTCCGACGTGCAGATCTACAGGTGATTGTGTTGTGATTTCAGTCTCTACACAGGTAAATCATCTGTTAAACGTACTCTGTGCGCTTCCTGTAATTTACACCTGTGCCCATCACCTGGTACCGCCGCTGCAGCACAGGCTGAGGCTCCACCTGAGAGCACGAGGACGAGGTGATCAAGATCAGGCCGGCAACTATGAGGAGAAATCCTGCTGCCCAGCCGCAGTACAAAGCGTCTCCAAACTCCCACCGAGGCACCACGTCAGGCACTTTGTCATCAAAGAAATGCATCACTGCTATATGTGCCATATAGGACACGGGAATCAGACACAGAACCCCAGAAACCATCCCGAGCACCCCTCCCGTGATGATTAAAATCCTCTTGGTTTGTTGACCGCTGTCCTCTTTACAGCTGTGGACCAAGTCAAGTCCAGGTATTCCCACGAGAATTCCCAGCATGCCCACAGCGAGGGCAGCACACATGAGGATGCGGGCCAGCTTGAGGTCTGTGGAAAGGCCCAGCAGGCTGTCATAAGCCCTACACTCCATCCCTCCAACGTCCTGGACCACGCAGGTCTCCCACAGGCCCAGCTCGTAGCTCTCCACAGGCAGCAGCGCAGTGCTCATGGTCAGCCACTGCGGTAAGATAGTGGTGGTTAAAGCGCACAGCCATGCTCCAACGTAGACCAGCATCCCCAGCAGCTCCAAAGCGCAGGCGCACGTGTCCATGTTTCTCTCCCCCTCTCTCTGGCCTCCACGCTTGACAGAGCCACAAGAGTTCTTCTTCTCCTTCTCTGGCTGCACTTCAGATGGAGAGGCCTGTCGCTGTACAGTCGGGACAGGAACTGCTCAAAACACCTGATAATTAGAGTTGACCGCTCTAGCTCTGAGGCTTGGAGTTCGTTCTCAAACAGTTCCCACTCAGAGGAGCACACATCTTCTGCTGCTGGAGGGAGAGGGGGGCCCGCATGGCCCTCCCCTTTGTGGTCCTCCTGCTCTCGCTGCTGTGCCAATGGGCAGCAGGGGCAGAGGCAGAGATGGCCACGATTTTTACAAGACCATTCCTATATGCTCTTCCAAAACTGCATGCCATAAGGGATGTCGTTAAAAAAAACAACAACTGCTTGAAGTTCAGTTTGCATCCTGCAATCCAGCAATAACTGGGTACAAACATATGAACAAGGGGCCACACACTACAGCAAACTCAGCTTATTATTTGCAAATGCTAAACACTCTTGTCATAAACTTAGTTGCCATTAAAGCCCTTCATCTCTGTCCTCAAAGGGTTTTTCCTGTAGCCATGAGTAGAAAAACATTTCAGTGTTAGAGTATCATAAAGGCAGTGTTGCACAACTAGGCCTTTGAGTGATTTATTACCAGTGAAAAATGTTATGTAAGGACAGTAATGCTGAGATTTGCTCATAACCATTTAAGTTAAATTTAAAAATATATGAATATTTTTGTCATATTCCTTGTGGTGGGATAGCTGCTCACAGTCAGGCTGTCTGCTGCATGTGACTAAATCTGAAACAACAGAGCAGCTTATTGTGTGCTCTCGTATGAACACTGCATGGTTGTGGGAAATGATCGTAGGAGGCAATAGATCAAAGCTGAGATGTGAGAAAATGTTTCCCGTTCATAAACTCATAGACAGACGTACAAACCACAAACAAACACACAAACAAAAATGCACAGATAATATCCCCGGGCTGCCAAACTCCTCCTGCTCTGGCGAAGAAAACACTCAGCTGACTGCTGTGATGTCCTCACAAACACTTAAGGAATACCAAACGATACCAGAAACAAGCTTAATCTCAGCTTTAAAGGGACGTCTCTGCAGCTATAGACAAGTTACTCATGATGTTCCTGGCCAAGAATGTCACATTACACATCCAACTTAATTTCTGTCTCTGAAAATATAAAAAATTAAAGTGTAGTTGCAGTTCCCCTTCTTACCCACAGAGGCCGCCAAATATCCTGCACAAATAAATAAATTGGCATGTGGTGGGGGATATTATTCAGAGTTTAAAAGAGTATTTTTTAATACTCTGAGAGAGAGTCTCACCTAGTGTCTGGTTTTACTGCTCCTCCTAATCCTCTTTCTAACTTGTTCTTCCACAGTTTTAAACTTAGCTGGATGCACAGTGTTAATTATGCTGACCACAAAATAGTTTGTAAATTTAAGTGAAAACCCCCTCACTACTGCACAAAGAAAGACACACACTTATTGGAGGTATTTGTCCTTCTTGCTGTGACGCAGCTGAGAAGATCCTGGCCTGTTTTAGTCATATTGTGTTTTATGTACCTCTGTACCATTCTACTTCTTGTGTTTTTTCATAAACAATACATAACTTATAAGTAATAATAAAAAAAACTTTATTGCCATTTATTTTATCATAGCTTATAAAAACCTTAATTGTAGATTTTTAATTTTGACTCGCTGAAAATGGGAGAAACCAGGAGGGAAGATAAGAATTGAGTATTTCAGAGGGACATCTTAGATTGACCAATTTGGAGACAAAGTTAAAGAGGCAAGCCTGAAATGATTTGGTATTAGTACATACAATACTATACTAATATAGTATCTAAAGTACAGAGGAGGTATAGTGGATATTGGATAATGCATGTTGAGTATGGAGCTTCCAAGCAGGAGGAAAGGAGGAAGATCTCAAAACATTCACTAATGTAATGAAGAAGGACATGCAGAGGGTTGGTGTGACAGATGAGGATGCAAAGAAGAGGGTCAGATGGAGGCAGATGATCCCCTTTGGGAACAAAAGGGAAAACCTACAAGAAGAAGATGATAGTTGCATATTTTAGGTAGGTAATTTGGATATTATTTGGTGGGGTGGGCTGCTTTTAACCATGTAAAGCACTTTGTGCTACATCTTTGTATGAAAAGTGATTTATAAATAAAGATTGATTGATTGATATTTGAATCTACTTTTAGCTACTTAAGTAAGAATAATTGTAAAACAGTTGAAACGCCAGGAAGTTGATCTGGGTGGCCGGTGTATGAGCTGTTGCAGTGCCAATTAAGGCCAAGAGGTGGCGCAGGTGCACCACTAAAACGACTCCTTCAAACAACAGCGTGATCGGGGGAGTTTCCCTAGATTTTATATTAAAATGATATCTTTTTTATAACTGTCTTATATTAATATTAAAATTAAAAATTACTTATTTAAATTGTATATACACAAACAGAAGCTACTCTTGAGATACATTAATGAGTGAATCAACAGGTTTGTGTCGCAGCGTTAGCTAAATCACTCAGCTGAATTAACATTAAAATGAAACTTTAAGTCTATTTTATAAGGTATGTTTTCGCGGCGCCGTGAAGCTTTAATGAAAGTGTTGAGCTCTGAAGTTTCCTCATTGGACAGGGGGAACTGGCTCCGTCGTACGTATGCAAATCCGCTCCCGAATATGGACACGGGGAATGAAATATGGCGGAGAAGGCGAACATGGAGAAACGAGCACTGAGAGAGCCCCGCCGCGCTGATTTTGGAGGGTTGTAGAAAGAAGAAGAGGAAAGTGGATGTACCCCCGGTGGGACTTTTTCCAGCCTCGGTGGAAAGTTTTGTATCTGCGTTTCTTTTCTCCAGCGCGTCCAGGTCGTTTGGTTGTAATGCAGTGAGGAGCGACTTTTTCAGGGGGATAAAAGCAGGGCAGGGGGCTGCAGCCCTCTCACCGTCTCGACGCTATGCCGTGGGTCAGCGGCGGAAAGCGGAGAGAGAGCTCGGAACTGCCGCTGCCCGCGGGCTGGGAGGAAGCCCGGGATTACGATGGCAGAGTGTTTTTCATCGACCACAACACCCGGCAAACTTCATGGATTGACCCCAGAGATAGGTACGCTTAAGGCCCTGGAGTAGTGTTATTACACACACTAACAAAAAGTAATCTTAATACAACGAGACTTCTTTATAAACTGACATAACTCACAGGAGAGCAGGGGCGTTTCCAGGGGGGGTTTAATGGGGTGGCACAGAGGGACCGAGAATGAGACAGGGTTGGCTCACTGGAAAATAATTGTAGAAAAGTAATATAGAAAACATAAACGAACTACGAACCATCCTATTCCTTCAAATAGAAGCTTTTATGTGCAAAATGGCTCTTCACATAAGCCTGAAAATTTCATTCAAAGCTATTTGAAAAAGTTTCACCATCAACATACACTGTTCTTCTTCTTAGTTTTAGTTTCCTAAAGAAACCTACAACTTTGATCACAGAGAATATCGTTCCCCCCCCACATAATACATCCTTAAATTTTCTTTCTTTTTTCTGGTTATTTTTATTTACTACATTTGGCCTTATGTTGAACCCGTCAATTTAAGATTTTGTTTTGATGCACTTGATGATAGTAAGCTGTTCTGTATGCATGTCACCAGTTTAGTTCTTAGTTCTAGACCAGGGGTCCCCAATCTCAGTCCACGAGGGCCGGGGGCCCTGCAGGTTTTAGATCTCACCCTGGGTCAACACACCTGAATCACATGATTAGCTCATTACCAGGCCTCTGGAGAACTTCAAGACATGTTGAGAAGGTAATTTATCCATTTAAATCAGCTGTGATGGATCAAGGACACATCTAAAACCTACAGGGACACCGGCCCTCATGGACTGAGATTGGGGACCCCTGGTCTAGACTAAGACAAAGATTATTAGCACTGTGGGCACCAAAATTTCTTGTGTAGTATCTTGTTGAACTTAAGAGATGAACTTAGGCGTATAAATAAGGAAAAGTCAATGAAATCGCCTCTTCCCCTTCCTATTATTTTATTTATTTATTTATTTTTTTTATAGGGTGGCACAAAGCAAGAGGGGATTCACGGGAAATCAGAAAATATAATGTAGACCGTAAATGAAAGTAGAAAGCATTGCAGATCCCTGTGCTATAATAGAGTTTATGAGAGTGTGAAAATGGTTTGATGAATAACTGTTTAAAGCGGATGTGGAAACTGTTTCTGTTATTTTCATTTAAGTTTATGGTCGACATATAGCTCAATATGATTTAAAGCAAACTCTAAATTTTTCCTACCTTTAATAAATGTCCTAGTTTTCACATTTAATGAACCAGTTTACAAAAAATATAACTGGATAGAACTGTCTTAAAATATAGGCGAACTAAATAAGTGGGTGAGTCTATCATGTAGATAAACAATAGTATTTTATGCCTGTATTATATTATTCTTGTAAAAATGTCATTATTTTAGTATTTGACTTGGATCTTCAGTCCTCCCTTCAGCTGGCAGTTTTTATTGGGAAACACTAAGTAAGCAATAATGTCAGTGCAGTTTCCATATAAAGACACTGAGAGGATTTAAAAGTTTTATCATTAAATATACTTAAAGTACTTATCATCCAGAATCATGATTATTCATTTAATAATTTTTATAACTGTAATATTGTAGCTGGAGATTATTTTAATTACTTTATTACCGATTGATTGATGGATTGATAATACTTTATTCATCCCGAGGGAAATAGTCTGATCTCTCCTATATTATTAGCTGTATATTTTAAAATCAAATTATATTTGTAATATCGTATTTACATATAAAATAGAGTAAGAGTAGAAAGTAGAATAATATAGAAATAAAGTAGAAGTATAAATAATAAATGTACTATATTAGACTATAACACTGGCCCTGTTCATGTTCTTGTAAAATTACCCGCATATCTGGACAATGCCCCTGTTGGAGCAAGGTTGTAATTACTATCAGAGGTTGTGTTTTGGGGATAAGTAAAGTTTAAGTTTGGCACACAGCACTATACACGAGGCTAAAATAAACATGAAGATTAGGTGCCAAAGAAAAATATAAGACGCAGTAAAATAAACAGGTAGTTTTAAAATAAGTAAATAACAATTCAATAAAAGAGTCTTCAACAGAAGACCAGTTTTTGACTGCTTTTTAAAAGAATCCACAGGGGCAGCTTCTTTATTGTGAGGTTGTGGTGAATCATGTGGCCACAGTCGATGATCGTCTGAGGTTTGGGAGCAGCTGTGGGCCTCCACAGCGCCTACAGAAGCTCCCTTACAAACATGATCATGGTCTAATGATCCCGCATGTCGGTTTAAACATGAAATTTGACAGTTTGGACGTAAAATTAGACAGCAGCTCAGCCTTTCTATTGTTGCAGAGGAGTTGTTTTTGTCCAAGTTAACCCTGTCAGCGTGGTCACCTGAGCTATTTATCTGTCCCTTCTTCACTTAGAAGAAAACCTATTGAGTGTGTGTTCGCATGTGTGTCAAACCTCAGTCATCCAGACTCATCAGTAAGCCCTGCAGATTTATGACTTCCAGTGACCTGAAACATTCCTGGCTCACACACCTAATACAGAGCGCCATTGTTATCCAGCTCCCCTTTCCTTTCCACACAAAGACACCTCCTAAAGACCAGTCAGAGAGTGAAGAGCTGCTCTCATGTTTGTCATGTCCAGCCTTCAAAAGATGACAATTTTAGTGTGTGATTTCCATTGCATGGAGATTTCAGCATGGAGATTAGTAGTCGGACATGTGCTTTAAACTCCAACTCCCAGAAATCTTTGTGAAAGTATGTGAGGAATGCTCGCTGGGCCACTGAGAAAGCTGCAAGGATGTGCTTTTTGCGGGGACTGGGATTTTTACCAGCCCAGAAGCAAGCTCAATCAGGCATTCAAAGCAGACTTTGTTGTGAGATTACTGGGAATTACAGCAAGTATTTTAGCTCTGATGTATTATGAGGGGAAAGGCTGAAATTCACAAAAACCGAGCTCAAAGTATGGCGAGTACTAGTGTACATTTTACTCCAGCAGTGGGCTTCTAGTAGCTGCGTGTAATCTAGATAAGGAAAACCTGATTTCCTCGTGAGTTGATTAACCGTTGTTGTTTGCAGCTAATAGCAGTTTCACATATTTTTATAGTCATCAGCATTTGAGGGAGGGCCTTCTTTAGTAAGACTAAAGAATGTTTTCTGTATTTGTTCTGGTGCTACTCCGTGATTTATAGGCTTTCTCATTGGAGGAATGTCTGCTGTCACCACCTGATACTGACTTTCCATTAAATCACATCGCAGCACAAACCTTCTGCTAATGAGCAGCAGATACAAAAAGGTGTCAGCTGTTCTGTCAGGGTTTTAAAAAAGCAGATAAATGAGGCTGTTTGCATGCACGTATGTCAAGAGCAGAGAGATGAATGCAGAGATAAGAGGTTCGTAATTTCTCCTGTCAAGTCTCGGTTTGACAGCTGCTCTGCTGAATTGAAATCAAAGGATGAACGTTACTCATTGGGTGTTGAACCCCTGAGAATCAGCTGATCTGCTCTGTCCAATGACTTTTTTTGTAAAGCCTTGCAAAAGTTTGCTTTCTTACTGTTCATATTTTTGGAGTTACAGGATCTGAGAATACACTGGGCTGGGTTGAAATTTGGTGCTTTTTAGTTTGCGTGATTTTTTTTTTTCCTGCATTTTTCCTCCTAACTTTGTAAATACAAGAGACAACTTTTTACTTTTCGATACATTTTTATGACTAAAAAGAATGCTATTTTTAAAGAAGAAATCACCTAAATTAACCCACCTTTATCTATTTGAGGTCCTGTGACAAAAAACAAAGACAAAAAAAATCTGCTGATTCTGAGGGGGTCAGGAGGGAACTTCTTACAGCAGGGTCATTTTGTGACTCATTTGTTTTTATAGGACTTCATCATGAGATCTGGGTTTTACCTGAGGCTGCTAAATGGAAAAAAATATCAGCCAGACACTTAAAAGACAAATCATGTGATGAGATTCTTTGGAGGTGTTGTGGAATTATAAAAATGCAATAAATGTAGTCAGGTGAAGACTGTTTGTGTGTTTAACCCTCAAGCCACCAAGATAATGACCAGAGGCGTTCTCCTGCAGTAAATATTTCTACTCTGCTAGGTGCTTACATCGGAGTGTGAGTATGTGTGTATTAATGATAAAAAGCACGTAGAATGAATAAAATAAAGTGTTGCATGTATGATTGGGTGCGTAGTAAGAGTAGAAAAGCGTTATTTACATACCAGTCGGGGGAGCGGGGTGGAGGTGGAATGCTCTATATTTTGGGAATAATATGATCTGTTTTACAGAAAACACTGGCCTCAGATTTGCAGTTTAACTCCTGGCTCTCAAGAAACAAAAAGTACAGTACAGCAGCTTGTGTGATCTAGTGTGTTGCTCACCAGGTCTGCCTGATGCGCCTTGAGTCTGCTGACTCGCAGAGAGGAGCGTCAGTAGTGGATTATCACTGCTAATCGCTAAAACAGAGGCACCATTGAAGCTGGAACATAATTGTCAGTGATGATCACGATGAGCTGTAATGGGGCGGCGTATCAGCCAGAGGTCGAGTTTGTTCCTGCCGAAGATGGAGACGTTTTGGTTAGATGAGGGTGTGTAGTGACTCATTAGACGGACTTGCCAATGCAGTGCACAGATACCTGAGAAATTGAGGGTTTCTCTGTTTACTTTGGTATAGCAAGTAAATAAGTATAAGGTAATACAGACTCATTTCTTTCAATGTACAGCTCTCAAAAATGAGCCTTTGGTGGGTGACTGTGCACGTTTGGTAGGCGTGTGGTATAAAAATGGCTGTGTTGCCTGACTTTACAGAAGTGCGTGCGTTTTCTTGTTGGCCATTCCATAAACAAAAATGTATTTGAAGCTTGAATAAATTAAACCCATTTACAGAAAACTTAAAAATCACCATCCAAGAATTTTTTTCCCCTTGATGGAAGGCCAAAACCTCAGTGGTTTTTAATATGAAGGAAAATCCCTGAAGAAGAAAATGCTTCATGTGATGATGATGATGATGGTATGAAGACGATGCAGCTGGGTGGGCTGAAGATTTTCAGACTTTTGAAGTGGTATAAGATGACCGGGGACTGATAATTAACTGATATTTCTTGTAAGTCAGCGTAAATATCAACAGAAAAGTTCGAGGTTCCCTAAAACCACCCTGATAAATGCGGATTAATCATAAGGAACCAGGAAAACCCCTGACTTTGCAAGCAGCTGAGACCCCGTCCGAACTGATTGCCTTAATTTCTGATGCTTTTTTTTTTTTTTTTTTTTTTTTGGGCTGACGGTGGATACCTCAAGCTGCTTTCGGCCAGCTCCTGCAGATAAGCTGAGCAGCTCTGAGGAGCTTTTTTGTTGCTGTGGAATGAACGTTATGTTAGGCATGCCTACACTAATGCCCGGGGGCTCTGCTCGCTCGCGGCCCCAGACAAAGCAGCAGAACAGAGGCAGTTCCCACGTGTCTACCTCCTCCTCTCATCCTGGGCCCTGTAGGCCTCCTTTATTAGCTCTGTTATGCAATGGCCATGGCCGGCCTGCCGCTCAGCAAAGGGAGGCCTTTATGCTTGGTCACAAAGCACATCAAATTCAATTATTCTGGAAAGGGTGAGCTGTGTTGCCAGCACCGAAGGGTTATTCACATGCGCTGAACCCCGCTGTTATTTTGCTTCCCCCAGTGTTTTCATTATGATGGCTCTTTTTTGTCTTTCGGTTGCGGGAGGTTGCGAACATGTCATTGCTTGATCTGGTGTCATTTTGCCCGTGTTCTTTTTCATGAGCAGACAATATGTTTGTCTTCAGCTTTCACCTCACTCCTTCTGGAAGCGCAAACACTTTGTCCTTCAGCAGTTAGTGCTGCAGGCGCCTTTGACGTCCAGGTTTCCCAGCTGACTGTCTTGTGGTTTGTTTGTTTTTTTGGGGATGATTTATTGCTACAAAAACAAGAAAAACACTCACTCGTAGCTTAAACCCTGCTTTATGTTGTTCCTCAATATGCTTTTCTCTGGCAGCGTCAGCCATCAGTCAGATGTGTAGGTTGGCAGTGTTTTATGTGTATATTGTGAAGAATGCTACCTAAACAGGACATGCCAGACTCCATGGACCAGCCTTCAGCTCTGGGTGACCATTGTTTTTTTTTTTTTTGTTTTGTTTTTTCTTCCTCTTCCATGCATCTGCACAATTCTTATTCAAAAGTGAAGAAAAATGCTGTTGACAACCTGGACTCTACTGTTTTTCTGTGCTTTTACAACTACAAAAACTACAGTTTCTCTGTTATTATATTTCAACAGATCTTGATGTGCTTCTGGTTGATTTGAGTTATTTTGAAACTATTTATAAAGCTTTCAAAAACATTAATGTTAACAATTAAACATAAGACCCAGGAAACCCCAGCAGAACAGGTAATTCATTTCGAAGCAGCGTCTTTTAGTTTTTTTTAAAGAATGTAAAACGTGTCTATCTGCTTGTTAAGCCTGACATAATTAGCTATTTCCGGGCATAAATGCTCCTTCAGTTCCCAAAAGCAAACAAACACTGAGGCACCTTTGACAGTTAAAAAACAATCCACATTTTTTTCCAGCTCCAATAAAATGATCAGTATGGCTGTTCTCCCAGATGTTACAATAAAATTTAATATCCAGGCATGAAGGAAAGAGAGTTTACAAGACATCTGAAAATCATATATCATGTTCCTGTGCAGCACTGCAGCAACTCTGGACGTAAGCAAAGACTGAAAACTGACTCCAGCAAAGGTTGAAGGGTTAGTGCAGTTGAGCTAGCTGACATTATGATGTTCTACCTGGTGGCTACCTACAAAGCTATCAGTAGGCATATAGTAGTGTAGGCGAAACTGCATCCTGTCTAACAGGATGTTAGTCATTCTTATGACGGTGCATGGTTTGGATTACGCACTATGAAAAAGGCCTGATCCTAAGCCGTGGTGTTCATAGCTGTAGTAAAAGCCTCATTTTAAAGAGAACTTGTAACAAAATGCTTGAGAGGCTGAGAATGATGACTGAACTGTTGTGGGGAAACAAGAAGCAAAGCACTAGAGCAGGTTAAAAAGACGAGAGCCTCATGAAGGCAGCGCTTGGACCCAGAAACGGGGTTATGACATCATCACTATTTTTTCTTAAAAAGATTTATATAAAGCAGTGGTTCCCATTTCAGGACCTGAAAGACTCCACTGATCAGGCTGTTTGAAAACCACTAAATTACAGTCGCTGATGTCATTTCTAAAACCTAAGCAGTGGAAATGCACAGATAAATCAGCCTGATGTTAAATGACACAATAGTTACCCTTGGCAGTGGTCAATAATAATGTGCAACATTAATTTTATGCTTTAGAAGATTTCAGAAGTATTGTAATAAAGAGTCATTATGCTAATTTCCAGCTCAGTATTTTTATTATTGAACTCTAATAGAGTTGGTTTCTATAATTCACAGTATATAAATGAAATGATCTTTATTTATCACATACTGTACCTTGGTGCAAGGCCTCCAATTCATCCTCAAGCTGCTTTAGTGCCTCTTTTGAAACCAGTTTTCTTCTGATTGGCTCCCACTTGCAAAGAGAAGGTGGTTGGGCGGGATTTTGTACTCATAACCAGTTCTATGTGCCTGGGATGAACGTATTAGGGATACTATCCTGTCTTTAAGTGATGACGTGATGAATCCTAATTCCAGGCCCAAACTACTCTTCGTTTAATAAGGCTGTTGTGTATTTTAATGCGTTGTATCTTGTTCTATTTAATCTCAACAAGCCCCTGAAAACAGTCAGTGATCACTGTCGGTAGGGCAGGGATATGGCCAAAAATATTTATCACGATATATATTTGGAAATTTGCGATAACGATATAACTGATGATATAATTGACGCGAGACAAAATACTTTACAACTCCACAACTTTATTGGTGCAAAAAAAAAAAAGCCCATCAATGCATTTTCACTGAAACAAGCAGCTGTTTTTTATGTGCATTAAATCTATATAAAAATTTAACAATGCAAATGCAAATTCCTTGCTGACAGTTTAACCAAAAGGCATTTCCAGTGGAAATGGGCTGACATATCCTGAGCATATAATATCCACAAAACTAAAAAAGAGGTAATACACACACAATATGGTAATATTATGTTGAAGCATGTACGTAATAGCAGTACGTATCACTCTACAAGGCTCCCGACTATGGTAGCCGTAATCCTCCGACATAACGATCAAGCGGTGCGGCTTCGTAGCTTATCAAAGTTGTACTAAAACATTTTGAGCGCCGTGTACCACATAAAATCTGCCATGTGCGTATGAAAACAAAGGCACTGTTGCGCATTTTACCCATATTTTATCACGATATTTCATTTTCTTATCATTGCCTAACGTTATACCGGTATTACCGTGAATGGTATGATAAGGCCTAGTGTTCATCTTCCAGCTTCACTGTTTATATTATGCTAACATAGCTGTGTCGCTAGCAATCACGTAGCACATCATTACATGCGAATTATCCAAACTTCAGTAACCCTACAAATGTCACTGCTGTTTACTTTCCTGTCTTCATTTATGTTGGAAGTAGTAGCAGAGCTGTATGTCTTAATTTTTTCAGAAATCCCTCAGTCAGAACATGGTATATTTAGATGGAAACTAGCGAGCTAACTCCCTGCTAACTTCTAACTCCGCTAAGTTTAATAAATTCTGTTTTCATGGATGCCTGGATGTTAAACTTAATTGTTACACCTGGTAAAGCAGCAACGCTGATCATTTTATTAAAGATGAAAAGATTTAGACAGTTTTTAACTCGCAGTGATGCCGCAGTGATCGTGTGACTTTAGGGACCTGCAGCGGAGTTGGGCCCAGGCACAGCTAATGACGTCAGACTTAAAGACGGGATACAGGTCAAAGTATAGAAAGAACTATTTGAAGATCTCTGTTTGGTTCACAGGGATTACTTCAGCATAACTTTATTATTTGAAATTCTTAACCACAACAACAGGATATGTAAAATAGAAAATAGTTGTTCCCCTTAAAATTGTCCATCTATCTTTTATAACATTTTTGCTTCTCTGTCACACTGAGGGGAAAAATACAAAAGCTTAAAAAAACAAACAAAAAAGCCAGTAATTTCACAATTCTGCATCCCTACTAACTACCAGTTAAACAGAGTGTTCATCCAGCTGTATTTAATTGCAGTATTTTGCTATTGTCCTTAGCTAACTACTGTCTTGAGTTTGTGACTACCCCCAAACTCTCAATAATTCATTTAGAGCGTTTTCATTAAGAGAAAATGTGGAGATGCGGTGCTATGTGCTAATTTTGAATTGAAGCTCCAGACCAGATTATGTGTTCAGCCTAAGTTGCCTTCTTCATTTTCCTTTTTAAATACGCCCAACAAAAGCTCCACCTTGCTTCTATCTCGTGTTGTATTGGGAAGATGACAAACAGTTTGCAAGCCAAAAAGAAGTGCTGTTGCCTCAAAAATTCCTTTCTGTGTTAAAAAAGAAATGTGAAAACAACTTGGGGAGGAATGTCATTTATGTCCAGACTGTCAGAGGGGTCTGGTGCAGCGTTTCAGAGTGAGGCCTGAAGCAGCTGGCAGACAGACGGACGCACAGACACCCGGTTCTCCCATTATGTGTTAAATCTTATAGAAATAGGTTTCTATAAGTAGCCTAAGATCCCCGTCTCTGTACACATTTAGACAGCGCCTGAACACATGGACGGGGCTTGTCCGCTGGAGCTGAAAGCTAAAAGACTGTGTAGCAAGTCTTGAAGGGCTTCATTTTTATGAAACGGGGCTTTAGCTCTAATATCACCTTAGCTAAAAATATTGAAGTAGCTCTTTCTAATTACAGCTCTGAATACTACAGTATAAATGAAGATTTGGTAATGCTGTGTTCGTAAGACCTCATCTGTGTAATCTCCAAGTGGTTGCTGGGTGAAATCGGTCTCTTGGCATCTTTCACCAAATGGTCTAGTGACCACCAAGTAGTCAACCTTAACCTAGAAATGGAGTGGTTAAATTCCATTTCTAGGTTAAAGTTGACTAGCTAGGTCCAGAAGAGAGGCACAGAGGAAAGCCAACCTAAGATTCACTTCCTTTAAATTTTCATGGAAATTCTGACCCACTTCCTTTACACAAAAATCAGCCCTTGGTACCTCTAACAGCCTTAGAAACAACAAAGAGATTATTTTTTAAATTGCCTTACTGTCCAAAAAAAAAAAAAGTTTAATACACAAACAAAACCTGCGTGATGCACCTTTAAATCAGGGCCCAGCCCAAAGTGATTTACATTTTCCCCTCAGTGTCACATTTGGATGCAATGAATAGTCTTTATCTTTAAATCCATAAGGTTGGAAATTTCACACTGATGCTGAGAGTGGACCAGGTGGTAAAATCGATGTGTTTCTGACAACTCCACTCTCTGGTCTTCTTGCCAGTACCACTGCTACCTTTAGCTGTATTTCTTTTCTTACATTTTCTAGATCTCATCACTTGTTCATCTAATGTCTCTTACTAAACTAGGCGGCATTTCATCAGTCCATTTTTAACCAAGTAAGAAGAGTCAGCTGAAGTAGTGTCAGAGGCTACATTATATGAAGCTAAAAGCCTGGATTAATGAAGAAATGTCTCTGCGTGGTGTTTTAGGTTTTCTTAAGACGGCAAACACAAAGAAAACCTGGTTATGTTGAACCAGAAGCATAGTCCACCCCTCTGATTAAATGAGCAGTGCTTGTTGTGCAAAGATCTCTCCTCTGGTCAGATTTGTAGACTTCAGCAGTAGGATTGTGGGATCATAAAAGTCTTTCAGTGGCTGATTAAGTGTTTAGTGATTCTGATTTGATTCTTCTGCTGTGGCTGACTGGCTGTTTTATAACATAGCTGCATTTATAGTGAACCAAACAGTGTCAAAAATGCATTATATACGGACTGTTTGGGGCTGTTTGTATTTAAAAAGTTGGCGTAATGAGCTGTATGTTTTTTAATTTATTATGAGCTGTATTATGAACCAAATAAAAGCCGGCAGCAGCAAGAGAGCCTTTGAATTGTTGTTAGCTTCTTGAAAACATGTGGCTGTCAAACCTTAGTGAGCTCATTGTGGTCGAGCTGAAGGATAGTAACCCAGATTCAGGGTATTAAATCCAGCTTCTGAGGTCCCGTAAAGAAATGTGTGAAGGCAGTATTATTTTTAGTGGAATGTGCAGACTTCTTTCTGGAGAATTTAATTGTTGCAGCTCCGAAACAAAGGCTAAGGAGCTGGTGGTGATGACCCAGCTAGACGTGGTTCGGTGGCCCAGACTCGAGTTTCACATGCCTTTCCCATGCAGCAGGCCGTCGCCGCTACAGATAGAAATATCCTCTGGGACAACCCAGGATGGCACAGATTATTCTAGAATTAGCAAATGTCTTCAACAACTAAATATATTTTGCTGAGAATTTGCGGTGCACGAGCAAGCCCGGCAGCATTTCATTCCTCCACAGCTGAACATGCTTGTCATTCTCACAGCCTCTATTTTTTTCCGTTTCAGATATGTCTCATTTTCTGTTTCCGCTCAGATTGAAAGAGGATCCTGGAGAATGTTTAATGTTTTAGAATAAACCATTAACCGCCGACAAAGCCTCAACATGCATGCGAGTATTATTTTTTTATTTAAAAATGTTTTCTCAGGTTTATTTCTTGTCTTAATACTTCTTTGGTGTTTCTGGTCATTCTTTGTTTGTTTTCTTTTTCATTTCTGGAAGAAAATGGCTAATTTTGTGACAAGAACTATGTCTACACCAATTATTTTCTATAAAGCCTTTCTCACATATATTGTTCCCCTGAACATTTCTAGACATAAACCAACACAGGTCCAAATGTCCAGTGCAGTCTGACCTTAGATGGTCTTTGAGTTTTGTGTTTTGGCTTCTGCATGCTCCATCCAGACAGTTCTCTCGCCTAAACCACTTTGGGTATTTCCAGTAGCGCGAACACGTCTAAAGTCAGCCTTTTTCTGCTGTTTGCTTCATGTGAGAAAGTGAAAGTATGAACTTTATCCAAACCTGATTCTCCTGATATTTGATTAATACTCATTTATTTGTTTCCAAAACCCGAGGTGATGAATTGAGATTTGTTAGTTTGATTTGTATTAAGATTAAGTCAACACAAAGTTTGGAACTGGAGAACAACCCATGACTCAGAAACTGGAAATGAAGGATTTTTGACAAATTGTTAAAACAATGGCTCCTGTTAGTTTTACTCAAAATATCCACAAAGTAAAGAGCTGATGTCTGCTAAGTTTCATAGAACCAGTCCTTGGTCTACAGGAGTCCTGTTGAGAGAGGATGAGAGGATGTAGTCATCTCAGCTTCGAGATGAGTTGATGTCAGCATTACTGCTCAGAATGGCATTCCTAAAATGCTGATGTTATGCATGTATATCCCTACTGCGTTCACCTTCATAATTAACCTTTTTTGCCGTGCTGACAAACTGGGCTTTATATGTGGCTTTTAATGTGGTGGTTATTAGTCTAATTCATCATTTGGTCATTTTATCCATTATGTACTTCAACCTTATGTTAAAGCTTGAGGAAATTTAAGGGGGTCACTTAGGTTAATATTTATTTTGGGGAGATTTTGGAGTCGTTAAAATAATCGGTTCAGTACTTGTTAAGATATTTCAGTCTGGAACAAATTTGATGGACAGCACAACCCATAGACAGATTTTGCCATCCAGAGAGACACACTGGCTAAAAACTGCCTAAAAGTCCCTGAGAGCACCTGCTGTGTAGGGAGTGTAATCCTGCAGCAGCTCTAAAATAATCCTAATGGAATATGATTATTATAGAAATAAGTGCTTGGGCCTAAAACGGCCAAACAGTATTGGGGTGGGTAAAGCATCCCGTTGGTTGTCTCACACATGCTCTGCATCCTCTGCAGATCTCTGATGTAGTCCATATCAGCGTCCTAGTAAAGTTTGATTGCACTTTTCAGAGCAGTGGAGGTCCTGTGTTCTGCCTCCCGCACCATCATCTAAGCCAGTGATTTCCACACATTGTGTGCCATGGCACACAAAGGGGAAAACTGTATTCACATCTGTGCTAAACAGATTCTTGGTCACCAGACATTAGGCTGCCGTCTGGACTTTCCTCAGCTTCAATCTGGGACAAACAGATTAATGTTTGTGATAAATGTTTCACTGCTTCAGTGTGAAACGGGAGCTTTACTGACCTCTTGGAATTCCTCATAAAGTGATGTTCGGTGTTGTGAACGGTAACTACTAGCTACTGGTGAGGGGAGGGGGCGTGTGGCTGTCAGCCAGAGGAGGCAAAGACGCCACTGCTCGTGTCAGTATTGTTGGAAATGAGCATCTAATCCAATAGTGATAGTAATTTTTAGTATAAGTTAGTATTTGAGTGATTTTTTTTTTTTCCCCTTTGGAACAACCGTATTTGGCTACTGTAAAAAGTTGGATTGCATTTATACTTTGCAACAAGCTCTTCTATCATGTTTGTTATCCACTGCTATATCAGCCCATTTAGCACAATCAAGCAAACCATCTCAGACTCTGTTTCAGATCCAGTGGGGGTTTTTTGTTGTTGTTGTTGTTGTTGTTTTTTAAGGTGGGCCAAGTTTTGATCTGAATGGTTTGTTTTCCACGTGTCTGTTTGGCTTGCTTGGTGTCAACATGAACAAGTTTCTTCAGAAAGGCGACTCGCTCCAGCTCATTGCTGCATCCTTCTCGCTGTCCGAGCCTGTTGTGTCACTTTGTAATAATTCCTGTGCGAATGGATTTCCATTTGACAGAAGAAAGGTTGAAACTTTTCCGTTGTATGGGAATGAGTGCATACAGGATACTATCCAAAGTTTGGCGCATTTGTCACAAAAACACGCCGCACACCTTGACTTTCTTCAAGGGGCAACAGCTTGCTTTAGAGCTGTCATCAAATTGGAATTTGATTATATGATTGGATTTTTAAATACTAAAAAACAAACTTATTTTAATGTGCTTTTGGAAGCACTAGTGTGCCTCAGTGTACCACGTGGGAACCACGGGCTTGAACCAAATGGAGCCTTTACAATTGTGAGACTGTCTCATTTTTGTGCCCCGTGTAGGAAACGTCCCGACTTAAATCTCTCACATTTTATTCAGGCACAGCTGTTTCACTGTGTCAACTGAGGCTGACTGTCAGAAAAGGTCATAAAAATTTCTTCTGGTTAAAAGTGGACCAGAAATGCAGACTTACTACACACAGCTAGCTTCAGTTGTCCAGTTTTTCTGGCTGAATCTATACTGTCACATTGGCCGTCTCCTGCTCTGTGCTGCTGTGTGTCCCTCTGCTGCTGCTGTGAGTTTTTTGTGCAGTGGTTACAGACTCTCCCAAGACCAAGACATTACTTGGAAAAACAGAGGCTGCTGTCACAAGACCGTGTAACAAACCAAACATTCAGAAATTCAGATTCAGATCTCTGAGAGGACATGTTTTTCCCTTCTGCCTTTTTTCTTTTTTTCTTAGTCTCCCCAGGGAGGTCAGAGGGCAGTTCAGGACTAACCTCCCTCTGACGTCACATAGCTTCCCGTCCAAAGCCTCTCGTGGTTGTTCTATTTCTATCACCATTTCAAATCACCCAAAATAAAGCAGAACTACTATACATTATTGCTGCTCTTCATATAACCTTGCATTGCTTTTTTACTATAGATTTTTTTGTCTCATTGTTTCTCCTACAGTTCCTTTCTGCACATGAAACCTGACAGCAGCTGTGTTACAGTCAGTGTTTATTTAAGTATTTACAAGTGCAGTTGGTGTCTGTTTACCTTTAACAAACATTTAAAGCAGGAGCAGGTAGGGAGTGTGCTCTTGTTTGCCTTGTCCTGGTGTTTGGCAGCGGGACAGTGCACATAGTTCATCCCTTTAACCCTGCTTCAGCCTGCCTCTGGTAGATTTGAGCAGTTATTTGTGAAGCTGCTGCAGGCCTGTGCACTTTATTTTAGGGGAATATTTGGGTATTAAGTGTGCCAGTGTTTCTAGTTAGGAGAGGCCACTGATGAAGAAAATATGATCAAACAATTCATCTGTGAATCATTTAGTCTAAGTCGAAGTTTGACCTCTTCAGGTGTGGACATTATTAAAACATGAATGGGTCAGCTAGCTGTGGCTCAGGTGTTATAGCTATTGCATTGATTGATCCTTGATTGAAAAGCAAATTAAAAGTGTGTAAAATAAAACGGCATGTGAATATAAATGGTGTAGCTCGTAGACTAGAAAAACACTATCCTACCAATCAAATGCCGGGACAGTGATCTACTCACCTGTAATCCTACATGTAAAGCACATGTTAAAAGGTCAGCAGTTTGAAGGCGTTTCACACCTTCTACCTGTAATAATTTCGTTTACTGGTAATTGCTAATTGGTCAAGTCACAGCTCAAAACTTTGACGAGGAAACTTTTCCTGTCAGCTTCTCTTTCTTCTCACTTTTGTTGTGTTTGGTGTAACACTTGGATTTGTCGTTGTCAGGAAGAAGTTATTCAGGTGCTTCATCAGACAGTATTGTGAACAGTGAACGTGCTTAAGCTGTTTTGCTTGAAAAAAATAATGAATCCATTTGTAAAATACCCAAGGCATCGCAAATATTATAAAACATACATTGCTATCCATGATTGGCCATGATCACTCAGCGGTCGATTCTTTGTATTGTCTTAAAGGATCGCATCATAATGTTGACTGAAGCCATTTTCTGGTTCTCAAAGGGGAATATTTGGGTCTTTGTTGGGTCAGTGTTTGTAGAAAGCAGAGGTCAGTTATAAGGAAAAAATGTAATGTCGCACATAATACTTCAGAGGTTCAGCTTCTCTTGTCTCTGTAATATAAAAAAAAAAACATTTATGAAACTGAGGCAAAGAAAATGTTGCCAGTTGCAGTTCTACTAATCTCATTTTGCTTCTTAACTTTCATAGCAATAAACGGTAAATAACCGTCATACACGAGTTAAAGACGATGGCTATGCTGTGATTTTGGCTACATGTACAGTGATTTCAGAAATCAGCTTTATTTCCTCTCACGTTCTGAAGCTTTTCTAATAAACACATCAGGGAGAAAGAGATACTGATGATCCTGCTCCAGGACATCAAGATGTTATGACGAATTATTTTTTTCTCTCAAAACCGTTTTCTGGAGGGGAAAAAAAAATTTGTCAAAAGGGATTTGAAAATTGGCCAAATCCAGTGTCAAAGCTGCTAATTTAGCAACAGTGAGGTGAGCTGAAGCATGATAATCACTGCTCTCAGTGAGAGGGATGTCAAGCATTGAAAAAACAGAATCCCCAAATCTGAAAACTCGATACCTACTCAGCTGAATATTAGGCTTCCTTAACTAATAATTTATGAACACATGTTTGAACGTTTAATACTGACTTACAACACATGCAGAGCTGCACTTAAGCAGCAGATTAGGGGTTTTATTGAATTAGAGGTAAGCTCCTGTGACCAATCATCAATTAGGATTCAGTACAGCTTTGTTTGTGTTAGAACGCCTTGTTTTTATGTCACTTCAATGAGAGCGAAGGGCTAATTCTGCATTGACTCATCAACTGGCTCTTAATCCGAATGCCAATTCTTTGACCGAAATGAGGTAGTGAGATCTGGTGAAGTGAGTTTGCTCTGAGGAATGCTGTGCAGAATGTCTCAGCGTCTCTCTCCGGGCCATCCCCTCATTGTATGCATACCTCGACAGGATCAGGACTAATGCGCTGTCTGCATTGTAGGGCTGAACGATTATGGAAAATAATCTAATTGCGATTTTTTTGCCCCAATATTGCGATTGCGATGCGATATGCGATTATTTTTTAAGGTCTTTGTCTTCTGTATTATTAAACAAAGACAAGCAATACATCATATAGTATGGCCAATACTATATTACATTAATTTTAAACTGTTCTTTCCTGGAAGACAGACCTCTGTTATGATGACATGAGGTGATGCATGAATTGATGACTGACATTTTTATTTAACTTCTTCAATCACAACAGTATATTTGAACATACACAATAGTTTATTTTTAGCTTACAAACATCTGAGCATAAAGTGCTGACAAGGAACCCTGGTGTAAACATTAAAATGAAAGTCAGTACAATGTGCAGATTGCAGAAATATACATAAACAAAATCAGTGGCTTTACCACACTCAGTTTTTCGACATCTGTGAACTACTAGACAGTCATTCAATTAAAAAATAATATTAAATAAATAAAACTAATAAATAAAAAATACACACATCTTACTGATCTCTGCAGTCAGTAACATTACACATAAAGTGCAAACATAATAGCAATTGTATAAACACACACACAAACACGCCTTTAAAGTTTAAAGGCGTGAAATTGGACGGTCTAGCCTTCTGATTAGCTAATCAGAAGGCTAGTTCTGATTAGCGTCACCGCTGTCTCGGTGGAGTTTAATAAACTCGGCCGTCTGCTTCTTGCTATCTAAAATATAACCAGACACTGGTGTAAATTCTCGACTGTCTCATACTTCTGTTTAATAAGTTTTCTGTTTGACGTTTAGTCAGCTGTGTGAAAACCAAGGAGGAACCCACCCGGGGGATTAATAAAGTTTTATTTTATCTAATCTAATAACTTTAATCTCAGCCAAACCGATTTACTCACGAACAAACAAAACACTGAAAAAAGCCCAATAACATTTTTAGGTTGTCTAAGTGACTTATATATTACGTTTAACCCGAGCAGCGAAACTCCGCGGTGATCTGAAAATGATGTGCCGGGAGTTGTGCCGTTCTCGGCCGCATCAGTAACCCTCGAGCTCCCGGCTAGCTGTCGAGCTGGTGGGTAGCAGACGCCCCTGAAAACGTCGAAGCACTTTTGCAAATATGGGATATCTTGATAAACCGAGAAGATATTTGATGTTTACACAACTACTTTCTCGCCTGAAAATATGTTAAAAGTTTATTTTGTGACCCAGAAAGATTAGTATGAGTAATTTTAAAACTTAGTAGCGGCCGCCATTGCTGGAAACTGGAGTTTGGCTGGGCCGCGCTATGAATTCTGGGATATGGTAGTAATTTGGACAGCCTTCGGCGCGTCGCTGTGACGTAATCGGTCTACAAATGCGGCCTCAGGAGGATGCAGCCCATGAATTTGGACATGTCCAGAGTATAATCGCAGCCTTTGCGGTTAGAAAATTGCACTTGATCATGTCGCGATATTATCGCAAATGCGATATATCGTTCAGCCCTACTGCATTGTGAGCATAGTGTGGTGGTTGCTGTTCCTCCTTTTTCCTTTTGTGCTGATTTGATGGAAATTAGCTACTGTATGAACTGCTGTCATCAAACCCGCTGCTCCATGACTCACTGATATGATTTGTTAGGGTAGTAGAGATCATCATGTGTCAGGCTGTCATTTGCCTTGCCCTTGTTCTTTGTGTTTTTTTGGTTTTTTTTGGGGGGGGGGGTGGCAACAGACTTTACTGGGCTACCTCAAGCTGGCTCCTTTCGATTTTGAGGATCAGCAGCTCTTCTCTGAGCCCCTCCTGCATGAATAAACTCTTCATGCCATCTCTAAAGCCTAGTTTATGGTCACTGTTTTTGCCCTTGTGAATGTTGATGCATTGTAAATATGATGTCACATCCACTGGCATTCACTCTGCTTTGGTGTCATTTTCGCTATTGATTGTTGTTAGGCACACAGGTACGCGTACATGGGTGTACGAGTGGGTCAGCCCTCACCACCGTTTCAATGTTATATTGGTAAAGGAACTCAGAGACTCTCAGATTACAGAGTGGAAGATGCTGCAACAGCTGGAAAAGATGAGGCAACTATGAAAAAAACCTCTGATCCCTTTTGATTTCTTCTGCTCTACTCATTTCTGCCACTTGTGATCAGGATCATCTTTCAGCCAATGACAGTAACTCATGGCCATAGCTGAAGGTGGGATTGACAGCTTCAATTTGACATTCGGCTTTCTCTGTTCGCCACAACAGATGCCACTACAGTGCTGCAGTCTGTCAATTTTCCACTTTACTCTGGGGGGGATTGCTGCCTCATAATAGCTCAATCTGGGGCTAGTTTTTTGTAGCAATGTTTGTTATTTAGTGTTCACTTTTAGCCACAGCTAAATTGCATACCTAGTTTTAGTTTTAGATTTAATTTTATTAAATGCAGTTGGTGATAGTCACCTGACTGTGGCATCTTTCCTTCCTGTGTTTCTAATTACCGTTGGGTTCTCTGGTCAGGTCGTGCAGACTCAAGACAGACTTCTCTGTCCTGGACTTTCAGTTTTAGTCCTTGTTCTGCTCTACAGATCCAGTGGAGTGGGGCGAGGACTAGCTGCAGTCCATGGATGTGGAGTTAAACCACAGGATGTAATGATGCGTGAAAGTGTCAGCTGGTTGTTTTGCTCAGGTAGTTACTTGTCACAAATAAAGTACTTTATGTACACACATGCACATACTCACCGCTGCCACAAATAGAATGTAAATTCATAAACATGTGAAGGTCACTGACTCAAAGTCATTATATCTGACTCCAAAGCCTCCTGAAGCTCATGATTCATATTCATTTGTCTAAAATCTGTCAGGGAAGAGAAAGACGTGTTTTTTGGCGGGTAAAACAAATACTGAACATGTCATAAATGTTTTTTAGTAAATATATTTTTAAAGGTGCTATTGACATGTGGCAGTGGGTCATGAGCGATGGTGCAGAGGAGTCACGGACTGTATTGTGCATATGATCTGTTTAAGAATGCTTAAACAGATCATACTGGTATTATGGCATGTAAAGTATGCTCTATGCACTAATTATTAGAGGTGGGAATCACCATACATCCCACGATACGATATTATCACAATACTTAACGCACGATATGATATTATTGCGATTTTTTTTTTTTTTAAATATCTGCGATATTCAGATTCTGTACATAAAGGTTTATCAATATTCATTTTATCTAATATCAAAGCCTCGCACTCAGTCTTTCTCTCATTTCAGTCATTTTTATTGTTGTACTACAGTCTAGCCCAACTTAACTGAATGCAACCATCTGGTACAATTATAGCTATTCTGAACTATGCAATTTATGAAAACTATGCAGCCCATTCAGCAACTGAAGAATTTGAAAGTAAATTAAAACAAAATATAATTTTACATTAAATAAAAAAGTTCTAAACTTAATTAAAATAAAACATGTCTTAAATTAAAATAAGTAAACTGTCATGTTTATTGCTGCCAAAAAAAAGTTAAACACATTTGGACAGTGAAGGAATGTCAGGATTCTTGCTCAGAAAAAGGATCAACATGCTCTGAAGTCAGAGCACAAAAACTTTTTTTGTAACAAAATATCGATTTCTGCTGTCCCTGTATCGATACATTATTAGCAAACAAAATATCACGATACTACACAGTATCGATTTTTTCCCCCACCCCTACTAATTATGCAAAATTTTGTATCAAGGTCATAGGTACATTTGTGAAAGATTTAGCTTTTTGACCATGTAGGGTTCACCTGCCTGCTACCACTTATAGTATATCGAGCAACTTTGTTATTTGATTGGTGCATTTCAGGTTATGATGTTTGATGTTTGTTTTTTTTTTTATGCCAATTTCTGTGAAATGTATTTTTGCATTTTTGAATTGTGTTGTTTTTCTCGTATTACACGTTCTCAACTGTTTTGGTCATTTAACCACACGAACACATAAAGAATAAATGTTTGCTTTTGTTCATTAGAACTTAACACACCATTTTACTGTATGTACATAATAAATGACGCAGAAAATGTATTTGTATGAATGTTTAAATGAGAGTAACTAAACAGGATGGGAATGTAGTGAGGTTTATTGATCAGTGTTTTGATATTGAAAAAGAAGTGAGAGTTTGCAGGATACATGTTTTTATTCTGTATATGATCTTCATTGCGGGTTATTGTTTGCACTGAAATATTCTCAATAATTTTCAGGATCACCAAACCGCTGACGTTTGCCGACTGTGTTGGAGATGAGCTGCCTCTCGGGTGGGAGGAAGTTTATGACCAACAAGTGGGAGTTTACTACATTGACCACATTAACAGTGAGTACATTAACTTGGCTTTTGTCCCCTCAGCATAAAAATTAAGCACAAGTAAATGCAACTTGTATTAAAAAGACTTTATTTGACTATAACTTGGCAGAGTGAAAGCCCACTGAATTTTAATACAGTGTACTTATAGTTTGTAGTTTCACATGTCTTTGTGCAATTATTTGTTGACTCCTGTCTTTGTCGTCCTGTCAGAGACCACCCAGATTGAGAACCCGCGGACTCAATGGCGGCAGGAGCAGGAGCACATGCTGAAGGAGTACCTTGTGGTGGCCCAGGAGGCCCTCAAAGCCAAGAAGGAGATATACCTGGTCAAGCAACAGCGACTGGAGCTGGCTCAGCAGGAAATGATGCTCTTCCACGAGCTCTCTGAGGACAATCGCTCCATCACCAGCAGTAAGACGCACAGATGTCCTTCACTCGTCTGATAGTGTACACCATATTTTGTTTTATAATAAGATGCACAAAGGAGATGAACAGAAAGGAATGAAAATGGATGCGAAAAATATGAGCCTGAAGCTCTCATGGGAACCAAACATGACCTTGGCTGACCCAGTTATCTAGTCTGGACATGTATTACTGCTGATATCCCTTTAAAGACTTTTGGGAGGGGTGCAGGTCTATAGAAAATTTTCCAAATCCTCCCTTTTAACTACCTCCACCCAATAAACCCTGACTCCTGCCAGCTGTCACACACACGGTGTCCAGGGGGCATCTGAGAGATGACACCTTAAAATCATCACGGCTAACTAACTCGAACCTGTCTGCTTTTCCTTTCTGTGTGTCCACAGCGGTCTCTGGCTCCTCCTCAAACGCGAAATACGACCCTGACCAAATCAAAATGGAAATAGCCTGTAGACGAGAGCGGGTAAGTCATTATCGCAGGAGAACAATGGGCTGCAGTGAGGGGCCCTTTTGGGCAGAGAAAGGGGCTGGGGTGTGGCCCCTACAGGATACAGTGGCTCTGGCCTGGGGCCTCAGGAGGATGAGGATGAGATCATGAAGGGGTCAAGCTGAGGTCCCTGATGGGGTTATATAGGACATTTCTCTCTGATCAGTACTATGGGCGAGGGTGTTTCTCCTGCATGAACAACATTTTAACCTGAAGTGTTGAGTAAGGTGTAATTTTGATGTTACTGAAGAAATCTGTCGACAAATCAGAGAAATTGAGTTTCTTTAAAGATTATATTGACAAATTAGGCAACGTCCATAAATAAACATATTTACAGTGATTAAAGACCAGATAACTCAGATTTCCTGGTAATCAATGAAGGTCAATATAATCTGTGTTAAATATTAGGATTAATTTATGTGACCACCATCATTACAGTAATATCAATGCAATCAATGAAATAGTTTTAGACTGATTGGAACCTCTTGTATCCACTTGTAACTCTCTATTAAGAACTTGCAGCACGGTGGTTCGCACGGTAGCCGCACAGCAAGAATGTCCTGAGTTCAATTCCACCATCAGGCCGGGGTCTTTCTGTGTGGAGTTTGCATGTTCTCCCCGTGTTTGCGTGGGTTCCCTCCGGGTACTCCGGCTTCCTCCCACAGTCCAAAGACATGCAGTTAGTGGGGATAGGTTAATTGATTAATCTAAATTATTAATAGGTGTGACTCTGTGCGTGAATGTGAGCACGAATGGTTGTCTGTGTCTCTATATGTTGGCCCTGCGACAGACTGACGACCTGTCCAGGGTGTACGCCGCCTCTCGCCCAATGACAGCTGGGATAGGCTCCAGCGACCCTGGAGAGGATAAGCGGAAGCGAATGGATATTTAAAAACTAATATGACCTTAAAAGATACACGTGTTCATTTCCCTCTCCATGTTGTTATTATTCTTGGACTCTACAAGCATAGCTTTACATGATTTACTGTTTACAGTGATCTTGGTTTATTTTATACTGGGCCTTGGTGCACCTTATCACCCACAGACAGTATAAAAGGTGGATCGAGCTACTGTCATGTCATGTCACTTTTTGTCTTTTTTTTTTTTTTTTTTTTTTTTTTTTTTTTGAAGCCTCGATGAGAGTTTTCTCCATCTCCATCGTAGTTGCCGCAGACCGGATCTGATTGTGAGGGGCGGGGTCTGACCGTGAAAATGCCCATCCATTGGGTAACGACTTGTGATTGATGGGTTTTTAGACATTGAGTTTCCTTTCTATAACACAGATAATCCTCCATCTGGTCGCCTTCAGAAAGAAGGCAGAAAGCTTCATCCCTGTTTATACTGTCTTTGCCATCAGCTCACACTCTGGAATGAATTGTTTAGCCCCTCCCACTTTTAAAACAGACTTTCTGCTGATTGGTTGTCTTTTAAAAACTGAGGGTTTTAACAGCATACGGGTGTAGCTGTGTGCCTGAGAGGCTCATATTAAAGCTGTTTATTCTCATTGAGCTCGTAGAGAGCCAAGAGTAGAAAAAACTTGTGGAACTGAGAATTTAGAGCGGTCTGAAGACTGAACTGTTTCTTTCACAGAGATTCCTTCTACATAGGCGGACCTCATTTGAAACAGTGGGATGTTCAATGAGCGCATGCTCTGTGGTAACTGTAATAACTCCCCTCTGTTAACATTCCCGTTGTCAGCATGTTGTCTGACACTGTCCCAGATATGAACAATATTTATTGGAACAGGTTGGCAGCCTGTTTAAAGCAACATCATCTTCCTTGTAAGGATCTGAATATCGTTCTAGGTTTTACTTATGGGATGGAAATGGTATCTGTGTTGTTTATCGATGTGGCCCTCATGAATTTGTGCACACACCGAGGAAGAAACGATTGCGAGGAGAAAAAAGGGCCCTTAAATCAGGAAGATTCTCATTAGGCAGATGTAAGATCAATGTGTTTGTACTGCATTCAGCTCGCAGCTGTAGCTGTTAGTGCAAGAAAACTTTAGTCAAAGCAGCCACAGCACTAACATTATGCCCAAAATATGTTCAAATAGGTGAATTATTAAAAAAAAAAAAGACCTTCTGTGCAGTTGAGGTTTAGGGGAAACTATCCATAGGGACCTGTTTGTTATAACAGGCTCTCATACATGTTTATTTCTGCTGTAACCTGGAGTCAGCCTCAAGTGGCCATTAGAAGAGCTGCAGTTTTTTGACTTTGTTGCTTCTGTGTTTAAAAATAATTCAACAAACATCAGATAAATTAGAATAATGCCTCTTTTTAAAAAATCTTGACTCCCTATATATTGTATTACAGGCCTTCTCCTAACCTTTGATTGTCTCTAAACTTGGTAAATTAAAATTCACGTGCCCTCTGTAACTCTGAAATTGTTCCCTTTCCCTATTTCATATTAAAATAATATTTTTAAAAATCTTTAACTGGGTCACACTTCACAGCCACCATATCAATTATAGATTTCTATTTTTCTAAACCCTCTCAAGCACAAAACGCCTCAGTGTGTGACCCTGTGTGTGTGATTGTGTGTGTGTGTGTGTGTGTGCGGTCCTCTATATAAACATAGCTGAGCATTCCTGTATGTGAATAGTCGTGACTTGGCACTTTTGGCCGGTGTCGGTGGTGAGAGAAGCCCATTGTGTGCCACGCTAACCCGGTGCTCGCTTCTGTCCGCAGCTCTCCCGACTGAAGCAGGAGCTGGCCCAGGTGAAGCAGGAGCTGCAGTATAAGGAAATGGGAGTGGAGACCCTGCAGGAGTGAGTGTTCCTCTGCCTCTGTGTGTCCCAGGCCCACCCTTCCTCCCATGGCCGCCTTTCTCCTTCCTACAACACTCGGCCTTGTTGCTCCCCACCCAGCGGCCTTTTCCCTTTTTTATTCTTTCTCACACTGTATGTTTGGTCTCATCCTTTAGGTTCCTTTAAAACCTTTTCCCTTTCCTCGCCACACTTTTATGTTGTCTATATTGTTGAACAGAGCTTTCAAATTTAAATATTATAATCTTTTAAAACAGTTTCCACTGCTCACAGTTTAGACACGATTTCGTTTACCTAAGACTGATTCAAATTTCAAAGATTTCAAGCAAAAAGGCCTTTGACTCATTTAAAAAAGAAAAAGAAGATATTTAAGTTAATAGGAATATATTGTGATTTAAAGTAACTTTTCTCTATTATTCATTGTACTTCTAGTTTTTGTTGCTTTTCACACACATTCACATGGCGTCTTCCTGTGCTGGGAACATTTCTAAGCAGCTCCAAATTTCATGTTAGAAATAGAAGCTCCACCTCTGAGAGGAGAAAAAAAGAGAGAATGTTTCAGAAAAGGCAAATGGAGGGAGTTTTTGATGGAAAAGGGGACTCCACCTCAGGAAGAGGATGCACCAGTGGAGTGCAGAGAGCCAAGGCTCAGCCTGGAGAGGAAGTTGTCCCATGGAGAAGGGGGGGTAGAGGTGGAGGGGGTGAAAAGGGGGGGGAGGTGTGGGCTTGAAAGCAGTTTCAAAAACACAGAGATATCTGGCAGCAAATTCCTCTGCACTTCCTGAGTCCTGGCAAAGAGTCCCTTATCTCTTAGATAATACACAACTCAAGTGATTCCCAGAATAGACAGGAGAATACACAGCTTGCAGAAAACGGAGACGCATCCTCTTCTTGAATTTTTTTTACGTGTGTGTATACGTGCTCATATGCATGTTTATGTCTTTGTTAGCCTTTGTGTATGTGTGTGCGCGTCCCTTTGTTCCCTCTGGGTCACCCGGTAGGGCTGAGGCCATGAGGAACCCTACGGCTGTTGTTTTGGGGTTGTTGTTTTTTTCTCCAATCTCAGCTGTTGTCAGCGATATAGCTAATTGTTCTCCACGCCATGTCGCATCAGATAAAGCAAACCAACAGTTTCTGGTGTAGAGCCCTCCTGCTCCTTAATCTTCATTGCTCGACTTAAAGAATTCAGGAGTTGGACTTAGGAGTTTTAATCTTTTGGACAGTTTGCCATACAGACGTCTCATCTGTTCTCCATCTTATCTTGATGAATTTCTCTGAATTTTTGGATGCTTCACATGCTTCCTCTGACCTGTTTCTGTAGCCAACATCGCAATCAGCAGCTCTAAGAATTGAACTAAAATAAATGTAAGCATATATGATGCTGTACGGCACGGGGGAGGTGGGGCGGTTCAATACAGCCAAGCACAGAAGGGTGGGCAGTGTCCTGTTTTCTGCTAAACACATAAACCTATAAACTCCTCGGCCCTGCCAATGGGCCGGGGGGAACAAAGCAGGGCTTGTTTTGGGAGGAAGAGGCAGGGTCGGGTGGATGAACAGTACCTGCTGTTGAAGGAGAGTGAAGGAAGCGGGTTGTGGCGAGAGGGGAGGCCACGTGCCAGGTCCACTAACGGAGGAGGCACGGTCCTGTGCTCTTCCAGCTCCCCACCAACCAATCACCTACCTAACCACACACACACAGACTAGGGATACAAGATTTACTCTGCAAGCACGATGAAATGCGCAGATAGGTCATATTTGGTGTACTGTGATATGTTTTTGTTTATTTTTTAATGTCATGATCTGTAGGATAAACCCACGCAGAGATTTCACCTGCTAAATCAGGGAGAGCCCAAACAATCCCTGATTGTTGAAAGTAAACGAACGGAGCCTTTATACCAGTCTGTCACATGCAGTTTCAGTATTTCTGAACTAACCACAGTCTAAAGAAACACTTGACTCATTCATGAATACAATACAGTAAGACTTCAGATGTTCATCAGATTATTTTGTGACTTTACTCACCACTGACAAGTTTTCCCAATACAAAGCACCGTATCTTGTTGTGCAAGTGAATGAGAGATTCATTCCTAATTTTAAACTACTTTAGATACAAATAAGAAAGTAAAGGTAGGTAAGAGTCAGATTGGTGATAAATAACAGTTCAGTAGAGCCGATTAGCTCTCATTCTTAATCCTTGTGCTTCTTTTGGTAATTACTCTTATTACTTTTAGTGTCCGAAATTAAATCCATTTCAGTTTTATCCTGTCTTAAAGTCAAAGATGAACAAAGATGCTTGAAAACATTAACATAAGTTTAAACTTTTAGTTCTGACATCGACCTCTATGGAAGCCCAAAAATGACAGAAGACTCATGAATGATTATCAGAAAAAAATAATATATTTGTTTAAAAATCTTTTTATATTATTAACTAATAATGTTCAGTTTGCAGGCTTCATATATCCATCTCAACCTCACTTAGAAAATCACCGACATACATGATGCTGATATACCTTTAGTTTAGTTTATTAGGACCCACGTTAGCTACAGCCGTGCAGCAACTTTTCTCCCTGGAGGTCATAAAGGGAAACTTTACATTGTTACAGTGCAGCAAAGCTACTTAGAGACGTAGCAAATTAAAAAAGCTGTAACTCCAAACACACACACGAGAACACAAGCTTGTTAAAACCGTCGGACCATAAAAAAACTGGTTTGTCTTGTGTTGTCTTCATAGCTCAGTTCATTAGTTGGATTGAATTTGATTTTCAGCAGATGTCTTTTCAAACATCTTTGATTTTAAGCTTTTTAAGAACATAGGAAAAATACTGAAACCATGAAGATTTGCCCTCTGGGACCAGGGCTTTCAGAGTGTGGCCTGTGGGTTAAAGACTGCCCTTATTAACATTTTATGGGGCGTCCATGAGTGCTGACTGCACTACTATACATTTAATTAATTCACAGTTCATGTCATACTGTGATAAAGAAACAAAACACAAGAACAAGGTGGCATTTCTCTTCACATTTAACTATTCTAGTGTTACCATCACAGCAGGCTTCCCTTCATCCACCAGCTTTCTACTGCTTATCTGGGCCCTGTGCTCAGACCTCTCTCCCACCATCTCCTGCAGCTCTTTCATGGGGATATTGAGTCATTCCCAAGCCAGGAGAGGCATATAAACCCTCCAGCATGCAGTGAGTCTGCCACAGGCCCTCTTCCTGGTAAGTCCAGGAACGCCTCACATCAAATGTGCTGGGAAACCACCTCCTCCTGCTTTCAGTTTGGAGGAGTAGTGGTTCTACTCCTGAACCCTGTCTCTAATGAACATCCCAGCTGCCCTTCAGAGGAAGCTGATTTCTGCCCTTTGGTTCCTATTTTTTTTTTTTTTTTTTTTTTTTTTTTGGTCACTACCCAGAGCTCATGGCCATAGGTGAGGGTGGGAATGTAGATCGACCAGTAATTCTGAACAGCTTCCCTTTCACGCTTCGCTGGCTCTTCCTTATAAAAATCAGAGGAGTGTACACATCACTGGTGATGCCACACAAACCCATCCCCATTCTCCTGTCCTTCATAAACAAGGCCCTAAAAGCCCTCCCATCACAGGGAATTAGTCACATGGGCCTTCAGTTACCCTGACAGTTACCTTTACTGTCAATGAATGTAACAGCCACTTTAAAGTAAAAAAAAAAAAACCCAAACAAACTACAAAACAACAACAAAAAAAATCAAAATAAACCACATTACATGCCACTCGGTCATAATGTTTCGAGAGCCCTTGCTGTACATCAGAGCTTCATTATACTTTGCAAAAGCCAAGAGTGTCTTAGCAGATATAAAATGTGTATTTTTTACCTTCCAGGATTGACAGAAAGATGTCCTCCAGTCAGACAAACTACAAGCTGGACGAGGCTCAAGCCATCTTCAACGAACTGCGTAGCATCAAGAAGGCCATCAGCACAGGCGAGAAGGAGAGGCAGGACCTCATCCAGGTGTCTCTTTTTTCCCCTTCTTCTTTAAAGATCATGTTGACTTGCTAGCTTCAGAAGTTCTCAGTTTTTTTTTTTTTTTTGTTGTTGACATGTTCGATACTGACCTCTAGTGTCTGTCAGCCTCTGTTACTTCGCCTCATTGTCTATTATTAAAGCACATTTCCAGACATCTGAATCACCCACCAAGTTTCAGGTTTTGTCAGCAAACCAAAATATACGACGCAGCAATAAATTGTGAATAATCGAGCGGTAACAGGATGATAATGATGACCACATTTGCAGATGCATTTCCTGGCAGCATCACGATCTATTTTTGAGCACGCAGTGGAGGCAGATGACACTTTTTGACATATTTTTTCTTTATCAAAAGAAAAATTCACACAAGGCATTTAAGAAAAAGCAAACAATCAAACGTTTATCATACAAACACGTTAAAGCACCTACTCACATAAACTAAAACGGAGGCATTTAATTTGGCTAAAAACTCCCTGTAATAATTCAGTAAAAACAAACTCTGCATGATTCACAATAAACAATTACACTGATAACAGAGAAAGTAAAAAACGGTCTCCAGACCTTTTCAGACTTGTCTTCTTTGGCCTTCAGTATTTATGTTATTCTTTCTAGTAGAAGGTTTGATGTTAACTTTTATTTTATTTTTATTTTTTACCACTCTGGCTGTGGGGGCATTTTCCAAGCTATCTTTAAGTGACCGTAACTGGTGACCACCAAAGAAATTTGAACCTTTTTTCTTCTTCTTTCGACTGCTTCTTTTAGGGATCACAACTGCAGGTCATCTGAATCCATCTCACCTTATTCCTAACATCCTCTTCTGTCACACCAACCCTCTGCATGTACCTCCTTCACTATGTTCATGAAATTTCTGAGGTCTTCCTCTTTTCTCGCTGTCTGACAGCTCCATATTAAACATCCTTTGTCCAATATGTCCACTGTCTGAACTGTCTCAGCCTCTCTTACTTTCTCTCAGTCTACTCAACCTAATCTGTCCTTTATTATAATGATTTCTTGTCATTCCCAATGAAAGCTTTAATATCTTCAACTCCTCCAGATGCGCTTCCTGTCTTTTCGACAGTGCCGCTGTCCATAAACCGTACATCATAGCAGGTCTCGCTAACATCTTGCAGTGAAAATCAATAGAAGCAAGACGGAGTACACCTGTGTGAATAAGAAAGAAGCAGGCCGTTGTTCCCAAAGAACAAAAACTACTCTTGACTGTTTATTAAAATGAAGTCATATCTCTAACATATCCCGGTATAAGTTAAATAAAGATTATTTTGAACTCTGAATCATCCGAAGGTTTGAATTATTTAAGAGTATAAATATGGAGTTGGAAATGAACATAACGTGTCCTCTTTCTCACAGAGCCTGGCTAAGCTGACTGTTAACTTCCAAAGCAGCTTGTCGGTGAGCGATTCGGCCAGCGAGATGGCGAACAGCACTGGGACCGTGGGTGACAATCTGCAGCAGTACTGTGACACTGGCTGTCAGACTGACATCATGGGGGAGGTAGGAGACGCCGCTACACCTCCCTGTCTCACCCTAAATTAATAGTCAGCATCCCAGATGATGAGTGTATTACTTTATTTAACTCCCTGCATAAATTTGAAGTGACTAAAGCCAAATAATCTGATCGTATCGTGTAATCTGGTCCATTGCCTTATTTCTCTTCAGTATGTTTCCCAAGACTCCTCATATTTGGTGGACAAAGTGAAACTGAACTGGCAGTACGAGGAAGCCAAGAAAAAGTAAGTGTGCCTGGCTGTTTGTTATTCGTACTACTATGACACACCAGCAGTGGGAGGATGTGTTATGAATAGTATTTGCGCCCGGTGGACGTGGCTGCTGAGCGATGTCTGGCCGGCAGAATGAGCTGGGTGGTCACATTCTTGCCTGGCCACGCTGCTGCTGCTGACTGTGTGCTGCCTTTGTGCACACAGCCAAAGGGAGAGGACTGCCCACGGCCAGCCTCCATGTCAAACCCTGTTTCTCCGCAGGGTGATTTAATATAGACACTGTTTGGCTAAATATATCCCAGCTCACCCTATAGCGTAGACCAACTTATATGTTGGCAAAATCAACACTGGATAAAGCATGGAATTCCTTTACATTAAAAAAAAAAAAAGGGTGCTTACGAATTCAGCACAGGTTCGTCCAGTAATTTGGGCTGTAAATGTGACTCAGGCCACTTCGGTTAAATCTATGTGTTAGTTGGTCACCATATCAGGATCTCTCAAAAAAATCAAGGGAACATCTCTCACTAATTCACTGAGGACAAATGTGATGATGTGACAGCAGTCAGTGGAAATTCTCAACTGTTTGAAGGCTGGATTCAAAATCATATCAATGATTAAAGTGAAACATTGAAATCAGAAGCTAATCCAGCTGATGTCGTCATGTGTCCCAGTACTGCGTACCAACCCTACGTGCCTATATGCACTGACACGCTTACGAGGAAGCTCATTTAGGTCAATTGTATCTGTGATGCTGTTCTGGCGGATTGCGCAGCTCATGGCCATAGGAGAGGGTCGTTAAACGAGTAAATCGGTTTTGCTTTCACACTCAGGTCATGCCTTATCCAAACTATGTGTCATTATTATAAGAAAATTAAATTACAGTGGAAATTATATGACCCAGTTCACAAAAATGACAGACGGTGAGAAAATCTAGAACAAACTTCTGATGTTTGTGTTGTCTAATGATTCCTGGTCAGACAGTCTTCCAGCTATAAAGAGGTTACAGCAGCAACATCCTGAGTTATTACTTTGGCTCGATACACATTAAAAAAAAAAAAAAAAAAAAAAAAAAAAAGATTCATGTTGCTGTTGTGACCCAGCAGCTGTAGTGCCAACCATGACATCAGGAGGGGAAGAGAGGCAGGGAGGGAGGGGGGAGACCTGTGGAAACTTGCATGCTCTGTCACTGAGTCACTCTGTCTCAAATCCATCTCACATAAACACAGTTATTTCATCCAAGCTGAGAAATCACTCTGTGAGAACCCAATTAACTCTGAGCAAACATCTGGATCGTATACACCTGTAAGAGCACTCGCTGATGCAGCAGGTAGCTCGGGCAGAAATTACAGACACTGAATGCTGTCATTATAAATCACAGCATGAAGCGTCAGCAGGGCTCAAGTGTGCAGTGTTAAGTGGAGCCGATTGTACGTGTGTTGCTATAAACACTTGTGCAGAGTAAACAGAAGCTGTACATAATGCTGCAGGTAGCATTTATTCAGCAGCCGCTCATAAAAATATTAATATGGGGCCACAGAGGTTGTGAATGTGAGTGTATGTAAACTTTAAACCACAACTATTATCATGAAGTTCTGAGTCTGAAAGACTGATTTTTTTTTTTTAAATTTCTTCTTAATCATGGTATGTGAATTTAAAGTGAACGTGAAATTTACGATGTAAAAATGTAAAGGGTTTATACAGCATGTGTAATCTTTCCCGCTCCTCTCTCAGGGTGCAGAGCATACAGCACCAGCTAGCACAGCTGGACAGTGAGAGCTGGTCGGGGCGGGCCGAGGCAGACCGCGACCGGGACTTCTTGCAACTCCTGCGCGAGAAGGAGGCCCTCCTGCAGGAGATCATTCATGTCAGCAAGCAGCAGCACCTGCCGGAGAAGCTGCTGGAGCTGGAGGAGGAGCGCTCCAGGCTGGAGGAGGAGGTGCAGAGGGCACAGAGCTCCCAAAGCCAGGGAGCCAATCAGAGGTGAGAATGATGACAGTGTGCTCTCTTACTGTATTATTTGTTTATGCATCTTAAATTTGCCTGTCAGAGTGATAATTTACAGTCAGGTGCACTTTAATGTTATTTAATAAATATTGGGTTAATAAGTAACAGTTATCATCAGAACACACCAATAGCACCATATTGGATATATAATAATAAAGACACCTGAAGACTCATTCCACATTCAAACAGATGCCAAATGAAGCCAAAGGTTACTTTGTGTCATAAATGAAGATAATCTCAAGGTGAATGGTCTCACCATAACAGTAGTCAAGCGATCGAGTAAACAAAATGTGTATCACAGTTCAAATTACAACTCTTTATACAAACATTTTCATATTTATGGAATAAGCAAGAAAGACATAAAAACAACAAAACAAGAGAAGCCACAGAGAAACAAATGGAAAGAAGTTTATAGCAAGAAAATATAAAGTCATATAGATGGAAATGCTGAGATGTCATATGGTCCTCTCGAGTAATGGAGCCTGTGAAGTGCCGCCAGTTTTTTTTTTTTTTTTGTTTTTGTTTTTGTTTTTTTTAAATCAGCTTGCTTTACCTAACACGTCATATTGTTCTACATCCATTAAAGGTACTTGGAACAATAATTTGTTGACACTGTATGAACTGAGAGTGGTACACATTGTGTTTAAATGTTAACAGGGCATCAGTATTTCCAATCTTTTTACACTCATTTGGAAATTATTATCTTCTCTGCCCCATCATCGCCTCCACTGCCTTCATCATAGCTGTCATATGTCTGTGAACTTAGCAGCCTGTGGGGTTTCTTTTTGTATCAAGGGGATGCACATATACTCACATACTAAAATGAAAAGCTGTAAATCCATCATCATAAATCGCAGTGAGCTGTTGGACTGTGTGTCCATTTCCATACTACATACTAACTGTCACCAGGTTTCCGTATGTGGTTTGTTCACACTGGAAAAATGACAAACCAAAGAAAACTCAAAACAGTTTCCATGCAGAAACAATTTGTTACTGATATTTTTATTTATTGCCCGCTTTGTTTCAGCTTTTTATCGCACAGTTTTTAAACATTTACTAAAACCTTTTAGAATGGGTTTGAAGTGTGTATAAAAATGAGCTGATCAGGGGAAGGATGCCTCAAATAACTCTCCTTACATGAAACCATAACATAGTGTATCTCGTTCACTATCAGATTAGGTTTGCAGCTGTGTTCTTCTAGAGGGAATATACCAGTGCCCTCGTAGCCCAGTTTATCCTGTAAGATTAAAACGCAGTGAGCTGTTACACAAGCCTGTCGGCTGATATGTGATGCCATACATTGAACTCTGGATTTCTTATACATCGAAGTGAATCTCCCAACAGGATCCTGCAGCAGGAGAAGAGGAATGTTCTGCTGAGACAGCTGGAGGAGGCAACACGCATCACCACCTACCTTCACTCCCAGCTGAAAAGGTGCAGCACACACTCCTAAAGTTCCTCAGTCATTGTCTGTGTCTGCTCTCTCATGAGTCACATGTTCTGTAGTTTTGCCACCACTGGGAGTTTTAAATTAAAGTGAAATTGTAATCAAAATAAAACAGAAGTGCAGACAGCTTTAAATAACTATAATAAATAAAGTTTTCATTTACTGAATTCATAAAAGGCATTATTTAGATTTCTACCCATTTCTCTCCTGCTCCTTTGTCTTGTCTGCCTCCAGCCTGTCGGCCAGTTCTCTGACCGTGTCGTCCAGCAGCAGCCGCGGCTCTTTAGCCTCCAGTCGGGGTTCCCTGGCGTCCAGCCGAGGCTCCCTCAGCTCCATCAGTTTCAGTGACATCTACGGTCTCCCCCAATATGAGCGCCACGAGGGCGCTGGAGAGCCCCTTGAGCCTCACCTCCGTTACCTGCTTCCCCCAGAGACCGTCTCAAGAGACTGCTCCATGTTTACCCCCGACCCTCTGACCCAGAGCAAAACCAAACGCTCCCACGACACCCCGCAGTCCCTGGCTTCGCTGTCCTCCCGCTCTTCGCTCTCCTCCCTGTCACCGCCCAGCTCGCCAATGGACACGCCCTACCACTCTGCCCCTCAGGACTGTCCCCTCACCCAGATGACGGAGGAATACATGGAGCAGGCGGGCCGCGGTATTTTAGAGGGGCTGCGGGCGCAGTCACAAACCCTATCACACACCTCCATGATAAGCAGTGAGGAAACGGTCAGCCCGGCCGCTGTGCATCAACTGGATAACAAGATTCACAGAGACAGTGGGGCTCAGGCGGCTTTCACCTCCACAGGTAAGCGAAGAAACTCTGTATAAACCTAACTCAGAGTTCACAAAAAAAATGTTATATTAATGGGTCAAAATGATTAAAACGGTCACTGTGCTGTTTTCTGTTTTGCTGTTATTATCTTGTTTTGCCTTTCAGCACATTTCCTTATCGTCACTGTAGACATTCAATAAAGTTAAAATTCACTCTCTGCCAAGATATTTAGCTACTTAATTTGATTTAATTATAATAAATGTTCACAGAAACCCCAAAGAAGTTGAGTTTGTGGGTAATTATCATGATCTCAATAAAAGAATAAAGGCAAAAGAGCAGAAATTCTAAATGACACAATGTCTAATCAGTAAAAGACAGCAAGAGACAACAGCTCACTCATTCTGTGAGCTGCTTTTCCTGAGGCAGGCTGTCTTCCTGAGACTCTAAAGATATGATTTTACCTAAAATGCTAAAGCCTACCTGCTAATGCATTGAATTAACTCCAAATCTTTGTAGGAGTTACTCTGAGGGGAAACAGTGCCAACAGAAGTGGCAGGAGAGCCAGGAGAGTCTCTGCAGGTGTTTCTGAGGATGCTCTGGCCACCGACAGCGGGGTGTTTGAGGCCTGGGGCAGAAGGTGAGTAGAGGTCTATTCTCACAGTATTAAAGCTAAACTTTAACACCTCCTAGTGGAGAAGGAGAGTACTACACCCGAAATAAGAACGCGTTCAGAATTTGTGACTGTGGTGTTTGCATGGCATTGCATTTCATTATAAATTCAGGTAGTTATAATCCTGTCCATAGAGGCTTGACTACCTTTAGTAGACTAAACAAAAAGCTTGTGTCCAGTAAAGTGGGAAAACTCTTTGCTCATTCACCATTTTTCCATTCGTCCAACAGGGCGGAGGAGTTTGATGAGATGTCATACATGAAAGAGCTGACGTCTGCGAGCGAGCCCACCCAGATCCAACTGGGACTGCTGTGAGTAAACAAGTTAGTGCAGACAGTGCGTGGGTGGCAAAGCTCGTTCCTCGTTAATATCTCTGGATGAACTGTATTCTCTCTTCACAGGTGGGAGTCCAGTTCTCAGTCTCTGCGACTGCATCTGTTACAAGTCAAAAATTTAAATAGGTCAATTGTGAGAGACGGCTATAAAGTGTGAGTACTTTCAGCTCTGAAAATGAAAGAAATACTTGTGGAAGAGTTAAAGTGGCAGAAGGAGATGACTCTATATTAATCAGATGGTTAGTTTACGGGATGCACAGGGAAACTGCTGCTACTCCAGTTTAGGTTAAAAAGAACAGACTTGATGGATTTCTAGTTTAAAAGTCAACTTTTTAAAAAATTTATGCAGTTTTTTTTTTTATTTTTTTTTATCATTAATCTGTTTAGCTAAATTTCCCATATCTTTTCTAACTCGTATTGAGACTGTCAGGCCACTGAGATGATAGGCCTGGTGCACAGGCTGGAGCATTGGCTCACTATCCTGTTTTTATTACATGGAATAAGAATAAAATATCAACAGCAAAACAACACTGCACGAGCTGTATTCAGCCATAAACATTACAGTTAAAAGGATGTCCGAGTACTTCGTTAGACTTTCCTTGATCTTTGCACTTTGCGTTTAAAGGCACCCACTTATCTCCAGTTTGCCTCCTGCAGTTGTTCGTGGAATATCAGGGGAAGAAATTTCACAAACTGATATGTTGCATCCTATCACAGAGGAATTTATTGAGCTCTTTAGAACAGCCCATTTTTAAAATAGTTGTTTAATGTAAAGGCAGACTCAATGACAAAGGGAGTAGAAACTTCCTTCTTCCTATAGTGTTCCTTTTACTTGAGCCAACACTCTGAATCTTTTCTGTCTCAGCACTCTGAGGACACTCATTTGCATTAAGTAGAAGTCTGAGTATTGTTCTTTTCATGCGTTGTTCTTCAGGTATGTGAAGGTGCACCTGATTTCACTGGACGGCAGCAGGGCCTGTGCGTTTTACTGTTGTACAGCATTGGAGCCACAATCCCAGATGACTTTCAACGAAGGCTTCCGCATTCCTGTCCCAGCAAACGCCCTGGCGGTGTGCGTTCTGCAGCTGTCTGTCTGCTCACTGGGACCTCAGGCTCAGGAAGAGCTGCTGGTGGGTCTGAAGGGCTCAGCTGCCATAACCTCACTGCTGGTGGAGACTGGGGTTACAGCTGTTCAGATTAAAATGTCCTGTGTTTGCCTGCAGGGTAAAGCCCAGGTGAGCCTGGCAGATTGTGAGGGGAGCCCAGAGATGGTTTACCACTGGCTGCGAGTGCAGATGTTGAATGGGACAGAGTCACAAAGGCCTGAACAGAGGAACGTCATCCAACGCAGACACCAGGATGGCCAGGTTGACGAACAAAGGCCCGGAGCCATGGTAAACATATTTTATTTAGTCAATAACAGCAGTGTCAGGAAGCAGCTGGACGGTGCTGCTCAGGTAAAAATCAGTTAAAAACAAAGACTTTGGCTGTGTGACTGCGTCTGGAGGACCTGGTCAGGGAGAATTCAGACCAAATAGTCATTTTGCCCAAAACATTAAGGTGTCAAATCGCGTATATAAACCAGATTGACATTACAGTTGCTACATCCACAATAAAGCCGCAGCCTGTGGTTCCAAGAGCTGAGCCTGAGTAAACTAATTTTGTTCACTGGATCCTGTAAGTTGTAATCCTGCTAATTCTTTTGGATAAATTCACATTCCCATTGTTGAATAGCAGCTTGTAGCCAATGGCCTGCAGGCGTGTAGCTTGTTCAAGTGCGTAATTGACAAGAATGTGTGTCAGAAGCCAAGTCAGCCTGCATGCTCCAGCCTCAGCAGTCAGAGGGAGGGGAGTGATGAAAGACTGAAGATCTTTTTTGAGGGATTAAAATGTGATGTTACAGGACACTGCATGCAATCTGCTGTCACGCAACACCCCCACCCACCTGGAGGAGCGGGAGAAGAAGGACGAGCCTGGGGAGGCAGCGTCGGAAAGGTGACATTATCCTCCTCTCAGGCTAGATTTTGCTTTGACAAATAAATACATCGTTTTGGCCCCTGTCATGTTTGTACCTTTATGAGGATGGTGCATTTTTCAGGAGTTGGCAGGCGGAGTCAGTGGACAGCGGCTGCAGCAACAGCATTGCATTCACCGCTCCCTGCTCAGAGGGCCTGTGTGCAGAGGGAATCTGCATCACCACCGGAGGACGCTGTGACCAGACAGTCTGCAAACCCTCAACAATAAAGGTACGAGGTGACGCTTTGGTAGTGAGGAGATTCTTATTGGGGGAAAAAAATCTGGCATTAAAAGTTCTGTTCATACATTTTTTGTAGGTAGAAAAGGCAACCATGACAGAAGGCATGTTCCCGGAGCCGGTGCGAGTCCGACCTAAAGAGCGGGGAGGCCGCTGGGGTCACGCCTCGCCGTTCATGCGTGGTAGCACCATCGTTCGCTCCCAGACCTTCTCACCGGGCGCTCGGAATCAGTACGTGTGCAGGGTGAGTATTTTATTTTATTATAAAAGTGACAGCATATAGATACGAATATAAGATGTGTAGTGTAATTCTCATCTTTCTTTCCTGTCATGCTGTATATCCATCTGGATGAAAAGGCCGTGCACGATTAATGTGCAGACAATGTGCAGGAAAGCCCCCCCTCATTTTAAGTATTTAAAATGTTCAAACATGAGCTGATTCTTGAATGTAATTAACTGTTTTACAGCAAGTTAAACAGACAACATTCAACCTTGTCAACCATAATTATGACTTTCTGCCACCCGCCCGCGCCCCGCCCACCTCCAGGAACATTTATACTGTATTGTTTGGTTTGAGTTGCCCATCAGCTGTGGAGGTGTCTCCTTTATCTTAATATATATAGCTCAAAAACATCATCTGACAGCTGTGTCTCTTTCCAGAAATCATGACCTAGTTACTAAAATACCCAAATAAAATCCACAAACGCTGTTGTGAGCAGTTTCATGTCGGAACTAATTTCTCTCTACTGTCTACATTTGCCAACCAAAAGAAGTGCACAGCTAGTTTCTGCTCAGCTGTGAGGGGACGACTTTAAGTGTTTACATCCTGTGTAGATTTGCGCTTTCGTCTGCAGCGCTAAGATCGGTGGGTGTAGTGCGGTAACAGGTTTGTGTTTTTAGACTAACTGGGTCATGATTTGTGGAAAGAAACATGAATGAGTGTCTCACATTTTTTGTGAGATGAATGATTTTTAGTCCTTTGTGCCACACTTAACTCTTATCTATGAATCATTCAACCATAAAAAAGGCCCCTAATTCAAAGTACGAAGCAGTGTTGTTTACATGTAACACACGACTTGGTAAAGAACCAAATGCATCTTAAATCTATGAAAAACTAATTGAATATATGAAAAATGCCAAAGACAATATATTTGCTTAAAATAGTATAGAACGAGGAATAAGCTGAAAACTTTTGGAATACTGTGCAAAGTGTCCATAAAGTGGAAATGGCAGTCCTAAAAAACTACATCAGTGCATTGTCTTCCTTCTCTCACTCCAACCAGTCGCAGCAGATGGCCCCGCCCCTCCCTGAGCCTGGTTCTGCCGGAGGTTTCTTCCTGTTAAAAGAGAGTTTTTCCTTCCCACTGTCGCCAAATAGCTTGCTCATAGGGGTTCATATGGTTGTTGGGGTTTTTTCTCTGAAGGTATTATTGTAGGGTCTACCTTACTATATAAAGTGCCTTGAGGCGACTGTTGTTGTGATTTGGTGCTATATAAATAAATTGAATTGAATTGGACCTGAAGCTGAAGTGGAAATGGCAGTCCTAAAATAAATCTGTGTATAAAAGAAAGAAATAGGACCTGGCACAGGACCTGAGAGATACATTTGGCCCTGAAGCCTCATCAGATGTTGTCTCAGTGGAAGAGTGGCTGTCAAGTAGCCATTCTTAAGGAAGGGAAACAGGGAGCAAAGGCTGAGGTGTTCCAAATTACAGGCATCACTGAGGGCCATCGTACTTATGGAGCGATCCAATTTTATTCCAAAATCTATAAACCATGGTTTGTTGTAGTTTGAGGCTACATTTCAGTCAGCAGTGTTGGGAATCTTGTCGAAGTGATGTGATTAATTTAGCATCTGATGGGAAACAACAATGGACTGGCCTCCCCAGAGCCCGGACCTTAACATTATTGAAGTAGTGTGGGATCATGTTCTTCCAAAGAAGAGCTTTGAATGTCCTTGAAAGCCTGGAGAACTGTTCCTGAACACTACTTACAGAAGGCTGGTCTGAGAGAGTCCAAGCTGTGTTAAAGGATAAAGGTGGTCGCACCAAATATTGACATTCAAGCTAATTAGAATTGTTCAAACCGTTTTTGGTGCACAAAGCCTTGCAGGGAAGTCCGTGTCTCCACTTGTCTGTAATTAACTAAAACATTTGGGCCAGTTTAAACATGAAATAAATCACTGCCATATTTTCCATATTCATAACAAAATGTAAAGAAATTAGGGTCGGCTCAAGAGTTTTGCACATTACTAAGCGTGGCTCACTTTAAAATAAGGCAACTCGCACTAAAATAATCTAGCTGGATTATTTGGCACCATGGGGCAGTGGAAACATGTATTTGATTTTAGGGTGAGCTGTGGCCTTAAAGTGGATGTTATTGTTTCTTTCAGCTGTATCGCAGTGACAGTGACAGCTCAACTCTACCAAAGAAGTCGCCTTTTGTTAGAAACACATTGGAAAGAAGAACACTGCGATATAAGCAGGTACGTTCTCATTATGTCTCTTTCACCCTGTGCCTGTACGGGTTTTTTTGTCGTTTACCTGAGTTGTCTGTGTGTGAGCAGCAGTCGTACCGCTCCCCCCTGGCCGAGCAGCCGACGCGCACCTCCCTGGACCTGGAGCTGGATCTCCAGGCCTGCAGGACCCGTCAGAGGCAGCTGATGGAGGAGCTGAGCGCCCTGAGAGAGCTGAAGCTGCGACTGGAGGAGCCGCAGACCAGGGAGGCCACCGAGCTCCCCAACTGGGCGCTGAGGGACGAGCGCTTTCGATGCCTGCTCAGAGAGGCCCAGAGACAGGTGAGGAAACCGAGTGGGCTGCAGCTCCCTTACAAATACGCCTCTCCCAGCAGCGTTTGACAGTTTTTGCTGCTTTACAGGCTAACCAAAGCAAGCAGGAGCAACGTCAGGAAGAGGCGGCAGAGAGGAGGCTGAGGAAGGCCTCTAAGGAGGTTCTACAGATGAGAGGGCAGAGCCAGAAGGAGCCGCTGCCTGTGCAGACGTTCAGGTGAGAAATGCACTGATCAGTTTTCACATTGTTAGTCACGGCACCGAAGTCCAGGAAAATTACTGTGCCTGTCAGCAGAGGCTGCACTTCAGGTTAAACTGATGTGATATATAAGTCAGCTAAAATCTGTTTCAGCTGTATGCTATGAACACCCGCTGACCCCAGAAGAAGTCTTAAATTTAGCTTGGCATCTATTCCTTCCTCGTGTTCTGAAGAAAGATATCGTGGAAGAGGACTGTTGTTTAGAAACTTAAGATCTACAGAGGTCCTACTTTATTCATATCACATATCCATAGTTTAAATCGGGAACCTTACATAATGTTACATTTGTGGTTATTTCCATCAGAAGAAAGTCATGGCAGGCCCAAACAGTGGGTTCCACTAAATTAAATTCTTTAAGACTTAAATAATCAGAAATGTGACAAGTAGCAGGAGAAGAATTTCTAAAACTTTTACTGGCAAATAAGTCAAGTTCATGCAAAGACTGATCTTTCTTCTTCATTCATAACGTCTGCAAATCTCTGACACATTGGACCTCAAAGTCTAGACCTAACTGATCAGCGACGATGCATTCCTGCTTTATCAGCACTCCAAGTTGCTGATCCACCTGCTCTTTAAGGACTAACTAAAAATATCCATCAATTCAGGACCAATTTGGTGACCATGTGTGCATTTTTCCAGCCTTACACAGCACAATGTCACAATGCAAAAATGACACATTGTGCAAAACTGACCGAAAATCTACGGTCAAAGCAGCAAAGTGTACGAAACACAAAACGACAGAACTTTTGTCTACACTGATTTAAAAGTCAAACACCAAAGAGACACGGCACAGTTCACAAGATCACTGCTGATTAGGAAGCTTTTACTAAAAACGGCATATTAATTATAACAAGTCGTCGTCTTTGCCTGCAGAGAGAAGATGGCTTTTTTCACAAGACCAAGGTTCAACATACCTCCTTTGCCGGCTGACGATGTATGAGAGCTCGTCTCTGTGTTATGTGACTAAACATGAAGTATTTGTGCCTTTTTTTTTTTTTTTTTTTTTTTTTTTTTTTTTTTTTGAGCTTATGAAGTACCAAGATTTCTTCTAAGGCCACAGGCGACGTGACCAGCAGACTATGAAGACTCAAAGCTCAAAGGTTTCACATTTTCAGAAACATTTGTGTGATTATTGTAAACACAAACACACTAAAGATGCACAGTTATCGACGACAGCGCGGCTGCTCGTTTCTTTTTTTTGAGGAAAGTGACTTTCGAACAATCTCCCTCTCTGCTCCTGTATGACTATCTTCTGTTTGTGCTTACAAAAGGCTGGAAGACGGGAACAAAAGTCAGTTTGAACAAATTCACTGTACTGTAACTTATTTTATAGTACTTTTCCTTGAAGGAAATAAAAAAGAACTCTTCCTGCTTTTTTTAAGTGTATTTTGTAGCTTTGAACAAATAGCACTTCAGTGTTTTTACATACAGTAAAATTGAATTATTGTCTGATTTGTCTCCTAATTCTTAAGAGTTATTTGCATAAAAAGTCACTTTGTAATCCACTTTTGTTACAGATGTCATTGTCCTTTTATTGTTATTAAAATTAATATTATTTCATGTACTTTTCAATATATGGATGAATATATGAAACACTGTATTCAGATTTTTTTCTTAATGTATGAACATCTGCAGTGTTACCTCTTGTGAAGATAAAACCATTAATCTGTATCTCGCTTGTAATCAGTTGTGCAAAAAGCAGGATTTTAATGTATTTATTCAACCTGTGCGAGGATGGAGGTGGTGTCATATTCTGCACACGCAGGCGCTTTCTTTAAATGTGTCACAGCATTACACAAGATTTTTCTCTAACCACAGCCAGCCTCCGATGACCCATTTGAGTCTAAATTTGCAGATTCTTGAGAAACCGTACCACAGTCGAAGCAGGCAGCTGTGTCAGCTAATTATCTTTATACAACATCCTGTTGAAGTTTTTTCATAACGCAAGGAGAGGCAGCAGATGTAATTCGACTGCAGCGCCGCTTCAGAGGTTTCGTTAGCAGACAAAGCGACTCAGTTGGATTTCTCATGGAGGCATCAGAGGCAGCGACGTGTTGACACATCTGCAATCAAACCTTAGTTCTCATGGTTCGTCTCTAAACCGAAAAATTCAGCTTGCTTTTTGTAGAGGCCCCACGAAGCCCAGGAGCGTGCCTCTGCTTGTCTGTATTTTTTGGGGGCAATTTTACAAACGCTTGTGCATTTTTCAGAGGACAGCTCGGGGGCAAGTCTGATGTGGGCCAACATACTTTTCAGTCATTCAACAACTTTTATTGTAACATAGCATCAAGGATCCCCTGAGAATAGTTTCCAATGCAGAAGGAACATGAAAAACACCAGATTACCCCCCTGCTCTTTTTGTTGTATTCAGTACAAAAGGTTAGATGCTAGGGGGGACGACAACACACTTTAACGCTCATACAGAAAAAAATAATTGCTAAAACTTTTTAAGAATAACTTAGTTGGAACATAAATTAACAAAAGTGGGTTAGAGAAAATGAATTCGGGTGCAGCTTACAGAGAGGTATAAATGCAAATACAAAAGCCACAAACCATTTTTACCCGCACCTGCATTCTCTTTAAACAATACGAACCACACACAATATAAGAAAACACGATGACAAACCACTGTGTTATGCGTCCAGTTGAGCAGCTGTTCAAAATGAACAGGCACCTGTAATAGGTCATAAAGGCTGAGAGAATATAGTATCTGGGTCAATGTTTGCACATCGTAAGTGAGAGCCCTGCTGTTCCACTCAAACACATATACATCTGTTTGTAGTGACGTGTAGGAGATGTCCAGTAAAACAAACAAACATTCACGAATCTGTGTTTTCAGGCTTTAAAATTAAAGGGGAACTATTATGTTTTGCCTAAATTTCTGTCACATGCAGTACTGTGTAAAAGGCCTGAGCCACACTTCATTTCTTCACATCCAGGGAGCCAGACTTTAAGTAGACTTGAGCTTTCAGCCCAGTCCCCGTACCTGTCCATTTTCAGAGGAACTTCTTTTGTTAGTTAAGCCACTCAGTCACCTACTTATCACCAGAGCACAAAAAAGGCACCTAACTCAAGGGATGAACCAGTGTTGTGTTTTTACATAATACAACTTTGCAAAGAAGTTCTTTTTAAATTGTATCTCTTGGTGCTTTTGCAAGTCTGCCAGTTGGATGCTGTATTTCCGTGTCTTTTGTTTATTATATGAAAAAAGCCAAAGCTAACACAGTTTGATAGACATAAAATAGTAAGTTTACATCAACAAGGTGATTCCCTCATCAGAAGTGGTCTCAGTGAAAGGCTGTGAAGAAGCCATTTGTAAGGAAGGGAAAAAGAAGTATGCGAAATTACGCGAGAACTGGAGCGAAGAATCAGTGGTAACAAATTCAAATTGGAAAATTTTTGGTTTAAATCACGGTCAGTCCATAAGGATGAGATCAGGGGCCAATAGCGGTCATCTGTAAAACATGGTGGGGAATCTTGTCAAAATTCATGGTCTTAGGAATGCTGAAAGTACCATCAGGTTTTGATCCACCATCCAATACTTTCCTCTGATTGACATTGTGTATGAGACCACTGTCAATCTGCTAAAAGCAAATCCGGACAGAAAAGACAAAAAAACCAACACGCAACACTGTTAGTCATGAAGCCCGGACGTCAACATTATTGAAGTGTGATCTTGACAGAGAACAGAACAAAAGGCAGCCGACATTCAAAAAACAGCTTTGAATGAAGCCTGGAGAAAATTACCAGAAGGTTCGTCTCAGAGAGTTTAGGCTATGTTGGAGAATAAAGGTGATAATGTATTTTAAAAAATGAGCAGTGACTCAAGACTTTTGCACAGTACTGTAGATCGCTCCAGTTTGAGATGTTTAATATAAACATGTACAAGGAGATCAGTGTATATACATAAAGTAAATCCCAGGCTGTTGAACCCGTGTATCTACTGTTCGCCCAGCTTGACCAATGTTCAACCAGGTGAAACCAGGTTGAACCAGGTCTGGTATTGTTGGGCCCTGAGTGAAAGCAGTGCTAAAGTTGGGGTTGAAACCTGTTCTGCTATCAGCGTTTTCCCTGCTGTGCTCTGCGTGAAGCGTACATTATTGAGGAGCAATTTACTAGTCCTATAAATCAAGTGTAACCATCAACTACTAGGAGGCACACCCTCAGTTTAAGCCCAACGTAGGTGCTCGAGATGTGAAAACGAAAGCTTTCCTCAAACAGTTCTCAAATTTAATTTGTTTTTTGCACGCACACACCGTTCTGCCTGTTCTGCACACTCACATCCAGAGACTGTCCTCACAGCTGTGTTCTTTTCAAAAACGCAACTTCGTGATTACCTGCACACGACGCATTCAGGCGACATGTGCAAACTGTAGCTTTAACAAAACAACATGGCTTGCACTCTCCTCGGTCTCTGCAGCTGTACGGTGAATAAGGATTGCTTTGATCTGTGAATCAGGCAAAGCTCCCGATTCCAAGAGTAACATTATCTTGGGCTGGGAATGATAATAGACCCCCTTTAAAAAACAACAACAAAACAACAAAAACAAAACAAACAAAAAACACGAGGTGGAGTAGCACCAGTGCACATACAGCATGATGCACAACGGCAAAGATATATATATTTAAAAAAAAAAAAAAAAGCCTGAGTCTGCACGTTTATCTCAGACCAACACTGGCACTTCTCTATATGTTAATTTAAACACACAACATCTGTCTGTTCACAAAAGCACCTCATCACTCTGTCCACCTCCTTAATGACCAACAGCCAATAAGATTTAAGTCCAGTCTGTGAATCCAGCTCAGAGTTTTTTTAAATGGGGATGGAGACTATGGTCGGAAGCTCCCCGATAGGAGGTGGGTTGTACTTCTCGACCCTCATCAGCCGCCGCAGGATGTCATCCCGATCACGTGGCCATCCATATACATGTGTGTTCTGGAGCCAGTTAGGCACGTGGCACTGATTATACATTCAAACAAAACAACAAGAAACAAAACAGGGTGTGAGACTGGGTGGTGGGTGGAATCAGTGGCGTGATCTCACTCAGGAAGACATGTGAAAATTACCTTTTTAGCCCCGGGGAACAGGATAGGAATGAACCTGAAATTCTTGCTTCCATTCTGGATGAATTCATTCTGCAGCTGAGTGACACACACAGGAAAACCACATACACAATTTGATTTCACAGCGGCGATGAGAGCACGCAGTTTTTCGCTCTCGTTAAGATTATTTCAGTCTTCGTTTGGACCACATTCAGGTCGCTCACCTGTTTATGTATGTAAACCGTGTTGTAGGTCCTCTCGTCGCTCTCCAGGCCAGCAGGGGAAGCGGTCACCGTCTCGTAGTACTTGGGGCTGATGATGATGATGATGAGATACTCTTTCTAAGACAAGAGAAAATTACAACTGGCAGTAAGCTACTGCAGCTATCAAACTTCTTCATGCAACAAGTTCACACTTGCAGAACGTCTTGAGTTCCTAGATGTGAAAATGACTTCCTCTGTAGGCAGATTACTCAATTTAAATTGTTTTCATTCCATTTGATCATCATGAAAGAATTTCACCGACAGTTTGCTTTTTTTTTTTTTTTTTACCTCACTCAGGTATCGCTCCATGAAGTCAATCTTGCTTATGCTTCTGAACTGCTGCTCGAAAATGTCGATCTGAAACAAGCAAAGCTGCGAGTCAGACAGTTTAACCCTGCGCAGAAAACACACAAATTCTTTATACATTTTAATTGTGTAAAGCCAGTTAACAGGACAAGCTGACAAATAACACGCAATAACTTGTAAGATATTAACAGAAACTCAGAGTCACCAACAAAATGAAAGCAAGAAATATGTAACGTGATGAGCTGATGAGAGTCTAGACTAAAAGTTCATCTGTAGCATCCAGCATTCACTCTGGGAGGAAATTACAAAAATAGGCAGGAATCACAATTTAGTTCAAAAATCACTTGTTTAAATGGATATACAGTAAGCTATTTAATAAGCTATTTATTATATACTATATTTATAATAATTGCACCTAAATTTGTAACTTTAGTATTACAATGACAAAGTTTTTTAAAATGTTTGTTAAAATCTAGCCAGCTGAATTTTAACTGTTTTTTTTCCAGCTCCTGACATTTTAAGTTGCTCAAACAAAACACACAAAAAGACTAAAAGCTGCACGTACGTGCGTGTCAAAGCCGTTGTGCCGCAGCAGAGCCACAAATTTGATGATCTCGTTGACATGCTTGTCGTTGTCTGCTTCGTAAGTGACGAAGACACGCCCTGCAACAAAAACAAACTTTTTCAGAGGCGGGATCGTCTGACAACAGGACCAGGCGTCTGATCTGCTCGTGAGCACTCACTCTGCTCCAGAGACAGCGGCGCGCTGCAAGGAGGGCGCTTCTCTTTGACTGGAACGTTGTGTCCGCTGTATGTAGTTAAAAAAAAAATTATTTTAATAGCAGAAACAAGCAACAGAGTGAGAAAGAATTTAATTGTAATTTTTAAAAAAAAAAATAAATAAAAAAAATCAAAACTCACATCTGTGTGAATCCACCTGCAGGAACTCTGCAGTCACCTGCATCTGCAGCAGTACAGACAAAATAAATACCGGCTGCGGTCTGTGCGTGGTTTAAAGGTTAAAAAAGGGTCCGGCAAACTTACAGTACTGGCGGTAAGCTGGGTGGTACTCAGGCCAGGGATGCTTGTTGACCATAGGCTCCCTGTTGAAGGCGTCTGCAGGGCACTGAGCACAGCAGGCGGGCCCCTGTGGTGCACACGAGTATGGCGATAACGTGTGGTGGTACAGGTTGGCTGAAGGCGGGTTGGAGCGCAGAGAGAGAGGCTGCTCTAAGCTGCCCATGCTGCTGTGAGTGCCGGGGAGGGACAGGAACTTGCATCTGGAGAGGCAGCTCTCTCCAGAACAGCTGGAGTAATCTTTCTGGCTCAGACAGGACGGCAGGCTGTTGGGATATCCCGACCAACTGCTGGCGAAACTCGGGTGGAGCCAGCCGCTGTATGCCTGGCTCGGGAAAGGAGTTTGGGGGCTGTACCCAGCTGGCAAGCTGCGAGAGGGCTGGGATGGGCAGAAGCTGGACTGGGGGAAGATCCTAATGTGCTTGTGCTCCTCTGTGTCCAGGCTCTGCTTGCCGAACAGAGAGCCATCACGGTCTGAAAGAGGGTGGTGGCCCAGAGGGTCGGAGGCGGACTCCGGTTTGGAAAGAATGCTGGGGTCTCTCAGCTCTGCACTCATGGTTTCATCGTCTTCTTCAGGTGTGTTGCGGTGACTGACCAGGTGGCTGATGTGACTGTGAGCCGGAACATTTACCAAAACGGGGGAAGGCAAATTAATTTCAGTCTGACTTTAGTGGAACTTCTGTTTCACGCACTTTATCAGCTCTTATCAAGTGTGATATCCTCTGTGACTTTCAAGTGAAAGCACAGCAGAAAGGCGCTGGGATGCGTGCAGTGTTTCTCTCACCTAGTAGTTGTTGAAACCGAGTAGACCGACGTGGGCAGCATCATTGGACCTTTTCCTCCTGACATCCATGTGTGTGGGGTTTGAGATGCACATGAAATTCTGCTGGAGATAAAAACACACACGTGGGTATTTAAAGAACCCGAAAATGTGAAATTATGATGTGAACAGGAGGTGTAAACAGTCCCTTGTCTGTGAGACAAGATGAACGGCAGTACATGTTGTGATTAACATCCAGATCAAAGTTGATATATTTAGTTGACATATTTAAAGAAACAGAGCTGATGAGCTGTTAAAGCCAAATTTATGAACGGCCCTACATTACTGCAAACTCCACACAGTGCACAGTAGGTAGCGTGGTCCCCCCATGGGGCGTGGTCACCTCATGATCGGAAGGTCGGGGGTTCAAATCTACTGAACGGCTACCCTGAGGTACCCCTGAGCAAGGTACAGTCCCTACACACTGCTCCCCGGGCGCTGGATTGGTGGCTGCCGACTGCTTCACTGAGTGAACGGGTTAAATGCAGAGAGAATAATTTCCCCACGGGGATCAATAAAGTATACATTATTATTATTATTAATAATAATAATACCTGCAGAAACACTCTTGGTGAGGCAGGCTGTGTAAATAAATTACACTTTCTCTTGTGTGATTGTTTTGTCATTTCTATAATATTACAGTAGTAGTTAGTAGACGGAGGTCGGATTGTTTTTTTTTAATCCTGTTTGGACGTTTTATTATAATAAACCCAGCTCAGTCAACTCGGGACCACTTTTATTCGAGGTGAACAAACTCATAAAGCACTTCTGATATCTGCCCACACTCGGTGTCTTTTTGACTTGATTTGCAAGAAACGTGCCTCCCACACAGGGGACTTTTCTCTAAATGTTTAATGGTCAACACATCAGGAAACGCACATGTGGGAATAAGGAAATGATGGTTCTCATTTACCGGAGAAATCAAACCACAAACATTTTAAAATGTAAAACTTGCCTCTGGGATTTCAGAGGTCTTCCCGATGTCTTTTTGTGTTTTGTTTTTAAAGCGCTCAAACTTCCATGAAAACTGCTTTCAGTGAATTAAAGAGAAAAAAAAGTCTATCGCATCCCCTTAGATCGTTTTTTAGGGTCACCGTTCATTTTTCCACTGACTTTCTCCACAGAGAAGCCGTGTAACCTCGTTTTAGGTGGGTTTGTCTTCCAACACACCCCTGATAGTTCCCGTAAATGTAAATCACACTCATTAAAAGCCGATCTGTGGTCGCAGTTTGCACTTTCCACTGACCCAGATATTTCTTCGTCTGCTTAAATTTCAGGCTGACTTCCTGCGGTTCAACATAAAGCATAAACACACACACACACACACACACACACACACAGCGTTCCAATAATCACACTTTCAATTTTCACATCACTACGAGCGTTAAATTAGCTGTAGTACAATCTGCCGTGACTTTCACTTCTGTCTGAGCTTAAAGAAAGAAGAAAAATGCTCAAAGACAAAGAGAAAACTAAATAACAAACTATTAATATATATATATATATATATATATATATATATATATATATCTATATATATATATATATATATATATATATATATATATATATATATATATATATATATATATATATATATATATATATATATATATATATATATATATATATATTTAAGGTGTGATAAGCGTGAGGTGGTTTGTAAAGCGCGTGACCAGGTAACGTGTTGTGTAAGCGTAATAACTCAACTCACCGACGCTGCTTCCACTCATCAAGCCTCCTTCAGGTCACTGAGCCGCGGCGTGGAAACACAGGAACACCTCAAAGGGGAAAACGGTCCTCGAAGAGTCTCAGAGAAATATTAATTAACGAAAGAAGAGCTCGAGCCTCAGTAATAATTGTCCTTTTTACCCACGTCTCCGCGAGACACATGAAAGACACTGACGCACAGACCGGAGCCAGTTTGATCTTTAGCGTTCTGCCGAGCTGCACCGCCCACCCCAAAAACTCCACCTTCACCCAATAGACTTCCTCCACACACACACACACACACACACACACACACACACACACACACACACACACACACACACACACACACACACACACACACACACACACACACACACAGAGTTTACTAATTGATTTACATGTAGTCATTAAACCTCCTGATCCACAGACTGTATTGAAAAGATGGAGGTAGCCACTGTTTAATGTGACCTGTTGGTTTTGGACCCTACATTTAAAAGCAGTGTCAGCTGGTGAGTGATCATATTTGGAAAGAGAGGATGAAGAGCTGAATTATTTTTTATTTTTTTATTTGTGGCTCCTTATAAAAAAGTGCCACGCCTTAATAATGTAACCTGAGTCTTCAAGTTGAAAATGATAAGTAGGGATGGGAATTGATAAGAATTCAGCGATTCCATATCACTTATTGATTCTCACTGGGTTTCCACTGGCTCTGCTTTGAGAGTCGCCGCCATCGCTAAGCAGCATATCAAAGACATTACATGCATGCAAATGAACTCTATGCTGTGGGTCAAATGTTAGTGACTGCTGAAGCTATTTCCCCTCTTTGTTGTGATCAGTGTTGGATTAACTACTCAGGAAGTAACATATTACACAAATTACAGACTACTTTTCTTAAAAGTAATGCAGTATGTAACTTGAGTAATTAAGTAATGTACTTAACACCGTCTCACAATCACCATTCAAAAATATAAACCTGAGGCTACAGCCCCACACACCAACACAAATCCCTGTCCTAATCAGTACACACATATGATTTCCTCTTAGATTTAGGTATGAACAAAAAGCCCACAGCACAAAGTTCAAAACCAGCACAGAGACTTCAAAGCAATCGCTACAGTGATTCGACTGAAGAAACACGAACACTGGCTCCAGCCTGAGTGCTCATCTGTTTGTTGGGCTGGGGTCGGCATTCACTCAGCTATAACATGACTCTGGCTATTCTTGGCTATCTTGCCGTTAGCATCATATCGCTGTTGTTTTTGTTCTGGATGCACTTAACGCTTTACCGTCGCGCTCTCGTCCTTTTGTGCAATAAAAATGAAAATATCAAAAACTTTCAAAGCTCAATTCACCTTACAAATAAAGAGCAGCACTCAGCCGTGAGATAATTCATTCAAATTAAAATATTTACACCTCTCTGCACTAAATCAGCAGATTAACTATTTTCTCTAACGTTAATCTGGTCCCACAGTTAGATTTTTTTATGTTCTTCATAGATTGTTAATTGGCATCTTATCATCATCATCTGAAAATGTATTATTAATAAACTGTTTATTTATTTGCAGTTGGGTGTTTTCATCATGAGGCGATGTGCATTCAAAATGCACATTGCCACGTTTTGGTGAAAACCAATCACAGCATATCAGTGCAAACACCTCATACCAACTGTCTGCATAGCAACAAACCTACAAGAGAAAAAAAGAAAAGAATCAAGGTCAAAGAGTCGAAATTCCTCCACAGCGATGTGAGAGGCTGAAAATGTTACACAGAAAACAATGACTTCAACTTATGGCTGCTGAGGGTGGTTTTAGAAGCATGGCGTCTACTTAGTTTTTCACACAGTGCTTCTGCATTTTGGTTTAGTCTGTTAGATAAATAATGTCAGCGTGTAACACGTCATGTTTTGCTGTTCATCTGAGGTTGTATTTAATTAATCTTAACACCCGAGAAGGACCAGATGATCCTAAAACTTGCTGTTAAAACTTAAGAATTAAAAGAGGGCCACGTTTTGGCTTTGATATTTGACTTTGGGAACGGCTGATCTCTAATGGTGGTCAGTTTCAGCTAATAGCAAATGTTTTGTAAATCGCTACAGAAGTAATTTTTCTCATAAATCATATGTTTGTACTATACTAATAACCCTAAGACTTCAGAGTGCAGAAAGGTGATGCATCCATATGCTTAAATCTGGTCCTGTTTGTCTCATTGGTGTGTTTACACCTGCTTTAAAGTTTATGTAAATAGGCAGGCATGATGGGGGGTGGGGTATAGATCACAAGACTGTAAACATGCAGACTGCAGTTCATATCCTGTTCAGTTTTGCTTTCACTTGTTTTTTTGGTTAGGTTTAGTAAAAGGTTGTGGTTTGGGTAGTATTCTGAGAGGCCCATCCTGCTGCAGTATTTGCATCATGGCAGACACTATGTATCTCTGAGACTGTAGCTGTTTGCAAATTATAAGAAGAATAAAATTCTGAATACAAAACTATGAGAATTCTGCAACAGAAGAATAGATTTCATAATAACTTAAACCTACTTATTTGGGGATAAACTTCAAAACAGAAGTGTTTTTTTAATCAAATTTGATTAGTGATTGTTTACATGTATTTATGTTATGGTATCGCATTTCATATGATATCAATCGCCATGTATGGGCGTGTCCTGACAGCACTCCTGCTGTAGGTACCACAATTTTCACAGTGCTTAAGTACAGAGAAAGCAAAGCTCCAGTGCAAAGAGCTGTTTTTTCCACTCTGACATTTTTTTCCTGTTTTTACGGAAATGTAACTAGCAAATTTCATCATTATTAGTTAGAAAACATGTAATCACCATTTCATTGTTTAATGGTAAAGTTACTCTAAATTAATAGATAATTAAACTGTAATCTACAGTTCTTTAATGATAGTAGATACACATCATGACTTTCTTCCCACCCAGAAAACAAAACACCTGAATTCATCAAAACTAACAACAAAACACAAAGTCCAACATCTTAAAACCCGTTTATTTGCTCATTAGATGTTCTGTTGAAAAGTTTCCTCTTTGGAGTGTGGCACAAAAAATTACAGGATTTTTTTCTAAATATGCAAAAAAAAAAATCAATAAAAATAAATTACTTTTACTAAAAAAAAAAATCATTCAGTGAAATTTGGTTCTTTTCGGTTTCACACTATCTTATTTTGAAGGAAGATTTAATATGGAGTCAAGGAATCCCTGAAAACGTAACTAAAATAACTTACGACAAGACTATTTTAAGTGTAACCTTCATAAGTAAGACTATTGATAAAGGAGTTTATAATCTAATAAAATGTTATTAGAGACACTGAAACTGCCTTAAAATCTTAAAAGCAAGCACAGAATTTTATTCTGCAAACCAGAAATCACTTGGATGCTGAGATGCCTCAGGTCAAGGTCAAAGTGTAAAGGATATGAACCCGTATAATAGATCTATAGTTACATTAGGATCGTTTTTTCCCCTTCCTATACAACTTGAAGTTGCCTCACCCGTTTCTTTATCATAGATATTCAGCCTATACCCGCATCTGTCCAGTCATCTCACTGTTTGTCTGTGGTCATAAAGATTTGATCAAATTGGATGCGACAAAACTTTCATGAAAATTAAGAGAAACCTGAGCTCAGTGATCACCTACACCAAGAATCTTCCAAATCACTTTAAGCATATTTGCACTGCACAAGACATAATGTGGATTGCACAACACTGGTCACTATATTCTTCATTTCCAGTTAATACTTGTACAGCTGCTGTTATTGTGTATATATATATTTATTTATTTATTTATTTATATTTCTTCATACATTCTTATATAGTTCTATACTGTGTATTGTGTATTTTGTTGTACAGTTAATTTATTTTCAACTTTAATTTAATTTATATATTTTATCTTATTCTTTCCCAGTTAAATTTACCCTTCATTCTAATTTGTGTTGTACAGTTATTTCATTTTTAACCTTAATTTATATTTTATTCCTTCCTTATTTAAATTTACCCTTTTTAATTTTTCATATTTATTTCCTATCTTATTCATAGCCTTTTCCTTTTTTTTCCCTTTAGGTCACGAGCAGTTGTCTAAGCATTTCACTGCATATCGTACTGTGTATGACTGTGTACGTGACAAATAAAATTTGAATTTGATTTGAATCTAAGTGTAATAAGATCATGAAGGGGTAAATTTGTGTCCAAGAGGAGATTTAGAAAAACTCACCAGTTAATAATCTACTCTTCATGCAGGATAAATGCAGTTTCCAGTAATTCCCGTGAGCTCAGGCCTCAGACTTCTCTAAACAACGAGAGTGGGGAAAAACCTGCCTGCAGCTAAGTATGATGTCAGTGACAGAGGGATAGTGATAATATGGTCACAGCAGCCCAGAAGCACCTCCTACCTGTTGATCAAAACTTCTATTTGTGAGAGACAGCCAATCAAAACAAATTTCTCTTATAGGGAGAGAAGCAAGCTATATTTTTTCAGTAGTGAATAGTGCAAAGCTACTTTAGTAGAGTTCAAAGTAGCAAAAATGCAGAGATGGAAAGGAGCAGATTAGGTCCACTTCAGAATGGCTCATTCTCTTTTAGTCAGAGTCACTCAGAGCCTAAAATAGTTCCACGTTAGTTGATTTTTGTTAAAAACGAGCTTGTAGATGTCTCATATCTGCAACTGGATGTGAATTCAAACTACACAGTTTAAATTCACATTTCTGTTTGCACAGGTTTCAGAGACATGCATGTTAGGTTAATTTGTGTTTCTACAGTAGCTTGCAAAAGTATTCGGCCCCCTTGAATTTTCCCACATTTTGTCACATCACAGCCACAAACATGAATCAATTTTAATGGAATTCCACATGAAAGACCAACACAAAGTGGTGTACACGTGAGAAGTGGAACGAAAATCATACATGATTCCAAACATTTTTCACAAATAAATAACTGCAAAGTGGGGTGTGCGTAATTATTCAGCCTCCTGAGTCAATACTTTGTAGAACCACCTTTTGCTGCAATTACAGCTGCCAGTCTTTTAGGGCATGTCTCTACCAGCTTTGCACATCTAGAGACTGAAATCTTTGCCCATTCTTCTTTGCAAAACAGCTCCAGCTCAGATTAGATGGACAGCGTTTGTGAACAGCAGTTTTCAGATTTTGCCACATATTCTCGATTGGATTTAGATCTGGACTTTGACTGGGCCAGTCTAACACATGGATATGTTTTGTTTTAAACCATTCCATTGTTGCCCTGGCTTTATGTTTAGGGTCGTTGTCCTGCTGGAAGGTGAACCTCCGCCCCAGTCTCAAGTCTTTTGCAGAATCCAAGAGGTTTTCCTCCAAGATTGCCCTGTATTTGGCTCCATCCATCTTCCCATCAACTCTGACCAGCTTCCCTGTCCCTGCTGAAGAGAAGCACCCCCAGAGCATGATGCTGCCACCACCATATTTGACAGTGGGGATGGTGTGTTCAGAGTGATGTGCAGTGTTAGTTTCCCGCCACACATAGCGTTTTGCATTTTGGTCAAAAAGTTCCATTTTGGTCTCATCTGACCAGAGCACCTTCTTCCACATGTTTGCTGTGTCCCCCACATGGCTTGTGGCAAACTGCAAATGGGACTTCTTATGGTTTTCTGTTAACAATGGCTTTCTTCTTGCCGCTCTTCCATAAAGGCCAACTTTGTGCAGTGCACGACTAATAGTAGTCCTATGGACAGATTCCCCCAGCTGAGCTGTAGATCTCTGCAGCTCGTCCAGAGTCACCATGGGCCTCTTGGCTGCATTTCTGATCAGCCTTGTTCGGCCTGTGAGTTTAGGTGGACGGCCTTGTCTTGGTAGGTTTACAGTTGTGCCATACTTCTTCCATTTCTGAATGATCACTTGAACAGTGCTCCGTGGGATGTTCAAGGCTTGGGAAATCTTTTTGTAGCCTAAGCCTGCTTTAAATTTCTCAATAACTTTATCCCTGACCTGTCTGGTGTGTTCTTTGGACTTCATGGTGTTGTTGCTCCCAATATTCTCTTAGACAACCTCTGAGGCCGTCACAGGGCAGCTGTATTTGTACTGACCTTAGATTACACACAGGTGCACTCTATTTAGTCATTAGCACTCATCAGGTCTCTATGGTCTCTCTCAGTTGCCCATAGACATTGCTATGGGCAACTGACTGCACTCAGACCAAAGGGGGGCTGAATAATTACGCACACCCCACTTTGCAGTTATTTATTTGTAAAGAATGTTTGGAATCATGTAAATTGGCAGTAGGTATGAATGGTTGTCTGTCTCTGTGCGCCGGCCCGATGATGCACTGGTGCCCTGTCGAGGGATGACAGCTGGGACAGGCTATGCCCCGTGAGCCTGAATTGACAAAATTAGGTGTATGAATGATTTTGTGTCATTTATATTTCTTTTAAACCTAGTAATGTATTTATGTAAAACACATCAAACCTCCTCCTTTGTTGTTGTTCGTTTACTCCTTATGCTGCTTAAAGATAATCAATTTTAATAGCTATCAAATGATCTGCACTATGTGTCAAGCATCCAACAGTGAACTCAGAGTTCATTGTGACGAAGCACAATTTAATGACGTAATTTAAAAACACACCAATAAAACAGTGTGTTATCTGAGCTTATGTAGGTACTGTGCAGTGTTGATTCTTGTTTGTTTGGAAAAGCAGGACTCGAGCCAGGCCCTCTGCACAGGAACAGCCTGACTGTACTGACGCAGCAGATCCTGGAGCTCCTGGTTCGAACAAAACAAAGAGATAGTATTTAATTTACATCGTTTACAACCTAAAGAAATTTAATCTGCCTCAAGAAAATGCCTCCTAACTCTTTCCGCCCCACCTCGACAAATAAACATTACTGGAAAAGATTATGTATGTCAAACGTCAGATAAGCATCAGTGAGAGTTACCATGACACTAACCTGTGAGTGGATGTTGTTCTCCACCTCTGCTACTATGTGGGTGACATCCGGACTCATGATCTCCTCCTCATCTCCATCATAAGTGCACTTCAGCTAAGGAGGAGTTATAACATTATTTGAGCATCGTACCACACCTCTGTAGTTCGCAATTGTGGCTTTTAAGCTTTCGGGCTCTTTTCTCAACAAAACCACACAAACTGCCGCAGATGAAAGCACGCAGGAGACAGTAACTGTTAAAACACCAAGCTGTGGCAACCAGTATTAAAGGATATGTGATAAGATAGCGGGCCAGCCTCTTCCTCTCTGATGCAGGCAAGTTGTAGAAAAACACACGGACCCCGTTCATGAAACTAGGGAGGTCTGCAGGGCTCTGGAGTGTAGCCGAGGGCCCGGAGGTTGCAGAGTCGGTGTCATCAGAATTTTGCAACTGTAGCCCCGGGGAGGATGCTGAAGTGGATGTCTGGGGTATAGCTGTGTTCTTGACATTTCTGCTATGATAGTATCTGAAAGTTTGGTTAAGAGAAGATTACAGACATCACAACTACTACTACTGAGTCCATGCTCTGAAAGCACTAAAAGATACATGAATGTGGGGATGCCTCTGGAAGCAAGGTGCTTCCTGATGAGCCTCTCTGTGCCGTACCAGTTGAAACCTTTGGTAGCGTGACCGATACGTGGAAGATGAACACTTGCTTTGTGTGGGAAAAAGACAACAAGGGTTAGTGGCTGTTAGCAGTAGCCTCCTGCAGTCTTTACCATTGAAAGTATTTTAGTGCAGAGGGTTACAACAATAAGAAAACACTGTGGTGAATGAGAATTAAGTCAAGCCAATTTATTTGTAGCCCAGTATCACGTGTAAAGGTTCAAAGGACATGAGGAGAAATAATAATCAAGTCACAAAGAATTTAAGAGGCATAAAAAAAGAAGAGTATTTGCAATAAAGACCTATTGAGCCAAAGAGAGAAGAGAGGGAGAAAGAAAACAAACCTGGTTTGATAATGTGCACAGCTGTGCCTCGATTACTAAATGTAAGATTTAAGAAGCGTCTTTACGAGTTTCTTAAAGGTATCGGTTGATTTTGGGGCACAAACAGCAAAAGCAGCGAGTGCAAAGTCTTTTAATCAGTTCATCTAGCGTGCAACATAACTAGAGGAAATATAAATTCCCGCTTCATTGGTTGTTCTTCTGCAGTTGTGTTTGTAAGAATTTGTGCGTGCACACATCAGATGGCACACAGCACGTCCTGTAAATCCTGCCAATCAGGTCTTACAGTAATAACGCATCATTTTCAAGGTGTGTTATTACTGTAAGGTGTTCGGTTATTATTCGAACCTTTACAAGGGTTTATGTGAGCACTGCTGACTTGACTTTTTTCACAATTTCACCAGTCTCAGGCTACATGAAAACAAAAAAAAGACATTTCACACTTTTTTGTATTAAAATAGCATGAAATGCTTTACTGCACCCATGGTTCTTTTGGCCGCTTTGTAAATCTTCTTCAGGCCTTCATCCAGAGCACTCAGAAAGATCCCAGACAAGTTGTTGGCTTTGTCTCGCTGCTGTGCCACTATTAGGGCTAACTGGGTGACAGGAAGGAGATGGAAGCTGATCAACACATTATCTGATCACTGTTGCATGGCACTGAGTGCTGTTCCTCACAGCTTTGCAAGCCTGTCACCACACATTAACCCAAAGCAGGTATATCACACAACTGATCACTACTACTGCAAAGAAACAAAAAATATTGTGAAACAAGCATGTTTTTTAAGACATTCAGGGTGTTTTATGCAGCAGAGTTCTTCAACCAGAACCTACTTGATCTTGGCTGTTCAATCTGGACTGTTTGTCATTAATTGGGAACAGAAGCACACTTCCAAGATCCAAATCTGAAACAAATCATATTTAATTTTGTGACTCATTCTTTAGTCAGACCACCAAAGAAGAAATAAAATGCTTTTTTACTGTCAATCTTACCTTTCATCTTTCCAGCTAACTCATACTGCTTTCGCGGCTCGTCTGATCTCACCTCCAGTGCTGTAAACAGACCTCCTCTTCCCCACCGACCTGAGTCATCTACACAGGAATCACTACTTTGGTAAATAACACATGCCGTGGTTTGGTTTTCAAACTTATTGTGCCCAAGGGGCACCAAACACGAATTAAAAGCCACACCTGCATCATATCGTGGCAAAGTTACCATCTGACATGTTGCCAGTCGTTTTGGTTTGAACTGATAAATTAAGGTATTAATTAAGACTTTGCACGACATCAAAGTTTTCACACCAGGTTCTTTTACGCAATCCAACATTCAGTCCTGCTGCAACTGGTACAGATCTAGTTCTCTTTTGTGTAAGATAAATCTTTCTCTCTACAGAGGCCTGTTTGGCACCATGTTGGCATTAATCAGCTTCTCTAAGGTAGAAACCGTTGGTTAGGGTCTGCTCAACAGACTTTTTTTTTCTTTCCTATTTCCATTAGTGAGTCGTTCAGTAGTTCTTATTTGCTTTGCACAAGAAAATGATCAATTTTGTACTTTTTTGTTAACTTTTGCACTATAAGTCAGGGCTTTTAGTGTATCACACTGTAATAACAGGTAATTATCTAGTAGCCTCCTAAAACTGAGAGACTTAATGCTAAGGATGTGGTTACTGTGACTGACAGCTGTCCTGACAGTCTTATTCAGGTTCAACCTCTCCACTGTTGGTGTTTTTTGGAGGATTTTTAATCCAATGCACATCATATGTTTTACTCACCAGACCATATGAGGAGCTGAAGTTTGTGCTTTAATTCTGGTGAAAATAATTCTTGGTCTTAGCTTATTACTTAGCACCTGTACCTGTACCGAAAGGTGACATCATGTAATGTCCATATCCATCTATAGTTCCTACAAAGCGCACACTGAATTAAAAAAATTCTAATGTGTCAGTTTACGAAGTAACAAGAAAAATGGGGCACGTACCAACGCAGTGGACGATGATGGCGTCTCCCCGGGCAGTGTGAGGATGAGTAACATCCCCCAGAACGTAGTGGATATCCGTGCTGTCAGAGTCTGTGGAGCACATGCTGCTGCCATCCTCCTCTTCTTCCTCCTCTTCCTCACTGTCCACAGACGGCAGGCACCGAGATCTGTACCCACAGGACTCCCACCAGGCCATTCTGCACAACGAACCCACAAGTCAAATAAAGGGAAAAACTGTTTGTGCAAAAGAAGTCTCAGAATTGTTTTAAAAAAGCAAATAAACTAATAAATCTTTACTTTTTCTTGTATTTCTGCTCTTCCTGCTTCTTCTTCATCTCCTCCTGCATTTTGGCTCTCTTGGCTGCAGCCTCCTCCCTCCTCTGCCGCCTCAGCTCCAGCTCAGCCTCCGTGACAGGCTTCCTCTTCCTCGTTGGAATCCCAAGGGCTACCGACAGTGAAACCTGAGAACCCATCGAGAAAAATCACACTCATATAACGCTTGCAACACTGGGATTATCAGCGTAAGAAAACATGTGAGGCTGCTTTGTATCCATCCTTTAAGTAACACTGAAAGCCTGGGTTTTTGTGGTTGCTGGGATTTCCTGTAATATTCATTCAAATCAACCCACAGATAAAATTAAAGTCAATTAAATGTTGCTCAGTCCAGAGTATACATTTGATCCATTTTCCATTTTTTTATTTGTGCAGTTTAATTTCAGTTGAGATTTTATGAGTTTCAGTAATCGCTTTGGTATTTGGAGAATTTTGAGGTGGATAATATTTGTCAGGCGCAAAATGTAAGAAAGTAGAATTTATAATATAAACAAAGCTTTCTAACTGTTGACTGTCAGTCCTGCGGTGATCCCATTCTCAATAAACACATCTACCAATGTGACAGTGTTTGAATATTTAGCAAAGTTAACAAAAACTAGCTTAGTTAGTTTTCGTTAACTATAATGCTCTCGTTAGCGATGTTAAAGCTACAGCTCCTCCAGAGTTAACAACCCGGTCCCATAGGAGCTACAACACTGAGTGTGGTAGGGAAAAAACCCAAGGCAACAAGAATCTTGTGATTAAAATAGGTTTTAACTGGTATTCACTTTTGATAACATTAAAAAAAGGCTGACAGCTGAAGGAAAAATTGTGACATGTAATGGTGAAATATGACCGAGGACCAAAGACAGCCTGCGGAACGTTTCAATCACCTGCAACATCCTGAAAGGAAGAGATAACAATCCATCCAACAATAATAAAAGAGGCAGCATTATTATGAGAAATCGACAACAAGTCTGAACTACTTCTTCACCTGAATTCAAAGCAATGACCTTCATAGATGTGCCTGTGAAGTTTTTAGTCAGCTACTTTAAAAATATACTTTCTATTGTTGTCTCTGATTACATTAATCAGGAACATCCGGAACAAATGGTTTCGCAGACCGCAGATGTGTACTACAAAGCAGGATTTGAACGTATCCAGGTAACTTGGCGGTTAAGTTCTTGTGTACATTTCCATGATAACATATGCTGCAGACCTAAACTGCTCTGCAGCGGTTTATGACTGGAGATCAAAAGGTACAAAATTATCGCCTACTGACCAATCAGTTCTCTAGGAAACAGCTTGGCTGTTCCTGGAAGGTCTTTTGGACCACTGTGCACAGGCAGTAGTAGTTCTAATGGCACCGAAAGTCTGCCTTTTCCTGATTAGCAACACAAGTTGACTTCACATGGATTCAACCATTCCTTTGATTTTGGTCCTTATTGACATGACGGCATCACACAGTTGCGGGTTTGCCGGTTGCACATCCATGCTATGATTCTCCTGTTTCACTACATCCCAAAGGCGGTCTGCAGAAGATGAGTACATTGTGGTCATGAAGGGATGGACCTTGTCAGTGACAACACTCAGGTAGGCCATGCTGTTTAAATGATGTTCAGCTGGTACTTAGGGGCCCAAAGCACGCCATTACACCACCAGCCTGCACCTCTATCGTTACGCCCACATGTTGTGGTAGCGACGAGGACACGAGCAAAAAGCAAAACTAGAAAAAAGTCTGTCAGGACCGAACTGATTGATGTCCCCAACATCTTACAGACTGTGTTACACTGTGATCATCACAGTGTTCCCTTCATTTTTCATGGGGGTGGATGTGTCCTCCGTCCAAGTGTTCCTCGTCTGCTAATTAACTTTAAACTGCAGAGCCACGATGAGTCTAACATGGCTAATTTCTTTTAAGTTTTCAGCATTCTGTCTATACATAACTAACCTCATGTGGGATGCATGTCCTTACAAAGATAATTCTGTTTTAATTTAAAGTCGGGGCGTCTTACTCCAGTTTTGTGTCGCAGAGCTCGTCCCTCTCCTGCTGCTCTCTGAAACCCGGTCAGCTGCTCCTCCAACAAACGATCAAAGCTCTTCTGGTCCTCAGAGCTGGGGTCCTTACTGTAGTCTTTCCCCTCAAAGAAGTACAGGTGGTCTAAAGGAGCAGAGGGGACAGAGGTTTGAGATAATCATCACAAAGAGAGAAAAGACTATGTCGGCTGTGATGAAGCACAGAGGAGGTCAAAATCTGCATGTAAACTAACAGGCTCCTGGCTTCTTTAAAGGCTTTTAATGGAGGTGTCAAACTTAAGGGACACGAGAGAAATGAGAATCACATCGGGGGCAAGACATATTTAGTTTGTCCTGCTTTCATTTTGTCAAAAGCCCATTTTTCTCTACTTAAACTTATCTCGTTGCCCGTGAGGAAAATTTTATGGAATCATCTAATTTATTGGGATGAAATTTGCTGCACATTACACCCGAAACACTTTCTCAGAAAAATCATCTTCTTAATGGCCTCCCTGACTTTCATTTCCTGTGCTGCGGTGAGACTTCCTTTTACAGAGTCGTCACTTTGAGATGGGTTCAAACTTATTTTGCTCTAGATTTGTGTCTTTTTGACGGAGCACCTTCCCGCCCCTCTTTGCTGTCCATGACTCAGTATCTCTGCTGGTGTTTGAATTCAAAATGATGATACAAATTATATCATTTAAAAACAGCCGTCATTTTATGACACATCAGTAAACAGGCCTTTCTTCATGGTAAAAAAAAAAGAAAAAAAAAGTACCCACTCATTGCCAGTTATGCCATGCTGTGTTAGTTAGCTGTTAGGCTTCAGCTGTATGAGGGGGGGATGACTGGTTTTAATATATAATATAAAAATAATCTAGTTCTTGGAAGGTCTTCAGGTTGAGTTGTAACGCCTTGATTCTTTACCTTTTCAGACATTCTGCCGTAGATTTGCTGCTGTGTTTGAGATCATTGTCCTTCTGCATGACCCAGCTTCGGTCAGGCAGCCAGCCTCATATTTGACTCTAGAATACTTTGTTATACAGAGGAGTTCATGGACGAGTCACTGACTGCAATGTTCCCTGATGCTGTGGCTGCAAAACGAGCCCGGATCATCATGCCTCCGCCACGATTGACAGCATGCAATAGGTATTTGTGACAAACATGGCGCCGTGCATTATGCCAAACACCTCCAATTGGGTGTCTTCAGTCAAAAGATGTTGTTGCCCAAGTCTTGTGGTTTGGGCTGATGCAGGTTTGCAAACCTAAGCTGTGATGCCGTAGAGAGAAGATGTTTTCTCCTGGTAATCCTTCCAGGATTCTTCCATGTTTTTCTAACTGTACTGTCATGAACTTTAACATTTAACATGCTAACTGAGGCCTGTAGAGTCTCAGATGCCACTCCAAGGTTTTTTTGCAGTTTCTTTGAGCCTTGCACTGTCTGACTTCAAGGTGAATTTACTGGGACATCCACTCCTGGAAAGGCTGTGGCATTGTGTTAACACACACCTCAATATACCACAACAGAAAACTGGTAAAATCTCTGCTTTTATACTACATTCGATAAGCAGCACCTGGCTGCAATGTACCCTTTTAATCCCTATGGAAGAAGTAAGGTTGTTTTTACCTTTTTTATTTTTATAGGACTGTATTTGAACACTTATCTGTCTTACTCTCAATGTGATTCTCATTTTCTCTTGCAGCCCTATGTGAAACTAAATTTGTCACTCCTGACCTAAAGTGATTTGCAGATTTCCTCTGTTTTCTTTGCAACCTCTAGTGATGAGCCCAAGAGAAGCAATCTTGGGTGTTTTCTCCTCTGTGGTTTGCAGTTCAAGAACCAAAAGTAAGACGGAGTCGCTTACATGCAGGAACAACATGTTCGCTATACCACACCAGTTACATTATATTAGTAGTTTTTGAAATTCGCACACTAAGAATAGCCCATAGTGATTTGAGATTTCAACATGTACACTATAATGAAACATACTCTGCCCGTCAGCTTCAGATCCTTTCCCTTCATCATCCTCTTCATTTTCTTCATGCTGGGAGTAGTCCTCATCATCCACCCAATGACCATTATGTGACAGGCCAAGGATCTTCTCCAGTTTCACATCTTGTATGGAGCTCTCATCAGATGACAAAAGCTTATCAATGCCAAACTTCAAGATCTCGCTTAGCTGTGCCGAAGAGGAAATGTGAGCAGAGGAGGTGAAAACTGGAGAGGTTTTCATACAAAGCGGACACACAGTAAACTGAGCACTGAAGGATTCAGAGATTATCAGGGATTATCCTGCAGTGATAGAATTTATTTTCAGTGATTTAAAGCTCACAAACCTGCAGCCCTCCTGCAGCTGACTGAGCTTGATCCAGTAAAGAGAAGCGGCCTTCTTCAATAACAGTGTTGGTGAGCTGCAACTTGGACACAGCGCGAGAGTACATGATCTCCTCCACAGTGTCTCGTGCCAGGAGGCGGATCACTTTCACAGGCCTGTAGGAAATCATTCAAATATTGAACCCCAACATCACATTGAACTTCCATTAAGTTGAGAATTGTTAAATTCATAGAGTAAAGCTCAAGCTACCCATAATCAATCAGTCAATTAATCTTTACTTTTATAGCTCATTTCCTGTAGATTACTGCAAAGTGCTTCACAGACGACTGACATGCAGATATTAATACAATAGAAAATGTAATAAAAATAGACTAAAAGTTAGGTGAATCAAACTGAAAGGATAAACGTATATAAATTCAACTGCAGCAGTCTGAGACTGTAAATGTAGGTACATATACAGTGGTTGGAGATCTATTAACCAATCATGTCTGAGATTTGATTACATACAGTCTATGTGGCGCAAAAGAGAGTCTACATTTGCTGAAATTCACGATAAGTATGGGTTATTATCTAGCCTTGTTCTGAAACAAATTTACAGTCATTACGGACGTAAACAGATCTCTTGGACCTGATATCTACTGGCTAAGTCAGAGCCGAGTATGGCAGCCAAGTCAGCAGTCTAGCTGACTGATGCCAGACTGACAGTGTCATGCCAAGGCAGTGTTGGTATACAGCAAACACCCCCACAATGTTAAGGAGAACAACCGACTAATACTACCTTAAAACATGAAAGTCTGTTAGTCCAGAACACTTCAAAAACCTTTCAAGTTCAGTCACAAAAGCCATCAAAGGGGACATGAAACGCAACACATATAAAGGCTAATTTACATTTTATTTTAAAAAGTGACAGATTTTTTATTGTTGTTTTGTCCATGGCACGCATCGGCCTACTTTTCCTACAGACATACTGTTAGGATATCCAATCGTGCTTCAGTAAGAAACACAGTTATGTTTGTGGTGTGCATGTAGTGCTGTTATGTTGTAAACTGGATGTGCTCGTGGGAAAAGAAAGATTTTTTTACTGCATAAAATAGTTTTGATCGCATCAGCTGACTGCGCCCCTTACTTGGCCAGACGAGGAAAAATGTGAGTTTCTAACACCAGCTTGTCGGTCCGGTGAATCACCTCACACCTGGATCAAACAGGCTCTCCTCCACCTCCACGCAGTCCTCATTTATAAAGTGCGTAACAAACCCGAATATTACGGCTAACAGCTCGATTTTCCCCCTTGAGTGCAGCTAGCCAAACAGCGGGGAGCCAGATACTGCTAACGAGACGGAGAGTGAAAGTAAACAACGTAACATAAAACTCATTGTAGCAACACAAAAATGACCCCTTTAGACTGATTTTTAGTTGTTTTTATTTTTAGTCTCCTTGCTCTTCTTGGAGTTATCGGTTCTGTCACTAGTTAGCTAACAGAAACTAATGTAAGTTTATTAGCTGCAACCAACCAACCGGTTAACGTCATTTACTGACAGAAGATGGTGTTAAAGATGTTTAACTTTAGGTATTTATTTCTTAAATCCAGTTTCACAGACAGTGTTACATCTATGTCAGTTGAGAGTAGGTCTCAGTGTTATAAATAACCTTTATATGTGTAGTGTTTCATGTCCCCTTTAATGAAGACCACCACAAGAGAAAAAGACATGAAGACCAAGTAGATCATTTAATCGAAACTTAGGCTACGTTCATACTGCAGGTCTTAATGCTCAAATCCAATTTTTGGATCAAATCCGATTTTTTTGTCTGCTTGTTCACACTACAAATAAAACGCATGCGCAAAAGAAGACGTCACACACAACGCGCTCTGTTTAGACCCAGACCAAACAGTGTTATTTGACTGATGGCTGTTAATATAAAGACTTGTTTCGGACTTTACATTTCCCAATTTTGCTTTAAGTTATCAAGTTATTTAGATATGGCCTAATAATGATCCTTATTGCGGTTTTAGAGAGGAGCGGTACTTCAAAGGATAGTTGCAGATTTCTGTCAGAATCTGCAGATTATACAGTACAAATAAAATGTTCACGTTTCTCCAACGTTGTCTTCCAAACAGTTTCACTGGATGGCCAGGAAGCGTTCGCGATGTCTTCTTGGGCGCTGATATTTGGCGTCTGTCTTGTGTCAGTGACGTAGAAGACTGATTTAATGCGACGTGACCGTTCAAACAGCAGTCGCTTTCTAAAACATCAGATATGTATCGGATTCAGTACCACATACGAAAGTGACCCAGATCGGATTTGAAAATATCAGATTTGTGCTGTTCACACTGTCACACCATGATCGGATATGGGTCGCAAAGGGTCAAAAAAGTCGGATTTGATGCACATTCGCCTGAAGTTCATGGTGAAACCACTCTTAAGGTCAGCTGTTGGAGGTGTAGTGTGATGTGTTGCGACTTGCAGATATGTGCAAAATATTATAATATGTAAAATATTCGAATAACTAACAACAGATCATATCTTTCTCTCCGAACTCATCTCGTTCTTTGCCAGTATGCCCCTCTCCCATCAGCCGTATTTGTACCTCACCTCTGAATGCTCTACCTGTTGATCCCCACCCTGCACCTGATTTTTTGCAACGTATCCTACAAATATTTTAAAAGCTATATATTTCTTTAAAAGAAATATAGAGTTTCTGTCTAACCAGAGGACAAAGGGTTATATAAATATTGAAACAACATAACACATAATCTTTAATAAGAAGCTAAATGGAGACAGCGACAACCACTAAGTTTTAAGGTGGAATATTTTCTCGCTTGTTGTGAACAGATCAGTATATCAACGTGACACCTCTAACAATTCATTCGATTTTAAGCTGGTCTCTGCATAATACACGAACTGCACTGCCTGAACTGGTCCGGTTATTTCAACAACAGTTACTGCATGAAAGAAAAACAAAAGGGGAGCTCTGCACTCATACTACAGTCATGATACTACAGCAACATTAAAAAAAGGCTGACAGCTGAAGGAAAAATTGTGACATGTAATGGTGAAATATGACCGAGGACCAAAGACAGCCTGCGGAACGTTTCAATCACCTGCAACATCCTGAAAGGAAGAGATAACAATCCATCCAACAATAATAAAAGAGGCAGCATTATTATGAGAAATCGACAACAAGTCTTAACTACTTCTTCACCTGAATTCAAAGCAATGACCTTCATAGATGTGCCTGTGAAGTTTTTAGTCAGCTACTTTAAAAAATATACTTTCTATTGTTGTCTCTGATTACATTAATCAGGAACATCCGGAACAAATGGTTTCGCAGACCGCAGATGTGTACTACAAAGCAGGATTTGAACGTATCCAGGTAACTTGGCGGTTAAGTTCTTGTGTACATTGCCATGATAACATATGCTGCAGACCTAAACTGCTCTGCAGCGGTTTATGACTGGAGATCAAAAGGTACAAAATTATCGCCTACTGACCAATCAGTTCTCTAGGAAACAGCTTGGCTGTTCCTGGAAGGTCTTTTGGACCACTGTGCACAGGCAGTAGTAGTTCTAATGGCACCGAAAGTCTGCCTTTTCCTGATTAGCAACACAAGTTGACTTCACATGGATTCAACCATTCCTTTGATTTTGGTCCTTATTGACATGACGGCATCACACAGTTGCGGGTTTGCCGGTTGCACATCCATGCTATGATTCTCCTGTTTCACTACATCCCAAAGGCGGTCTGCAGAAGATGAGTACATTGTGGTCATGAAGGGATGGACCTTGTCAGTGACAACACTCAGGTAGGCCATGCTGTTTAAATGATGTGATCGGATATGGGTCGCAAAGGGTCAAAAAAGTCGGATTTGATGCGCATTCGCCTGAAGTTCATGGTGAAACCACTCTTAAGGTCAGCTGTTGGAGGTGTAGTGTGATGTGTTGCGACTTGCAGATATGTGCAAAATATTATAATATGTAAAATATTCGAATAACTAACAACAGATCATATCTTTCTCTCCGAACTCATCTCGTTCTTTGCCAGTATGCCCCTCTCCATCAGCCGTATTTGTACCTCACCTCTGAATGCTCTACCTGTTGATCCCCACCCTGCACCTGATTTTTTGCAACGTATCCTACAAATATTTTAAAAGCTATATATTTCTTTAAAAGAAATATAGAGTTTCTGTCTAACCAGAGGACAAAGGGTTATATAAATATTGAAACAACATAACACATAATCTTTAATAAGAAGCTAAATGGAGACAGCGACAACCACTAAGTTTTAAGGTGGAATATTTTCTCGCTTGTTGTGAACAGATCAGTATATCAACGTGACACCTCTAACAATTCATTCGATTTTAAGCTGGTCTCTGCATAATACACGAACTGCACTGCCTGAACTGGTCCGGTTATTTCAACAACAGTTACTGCATGAAAGAAAAACAAAAGGGGAGCTCTGCACTCATACTACAGTCATGATACTACAGCAAGACTTAACAAGTTCAATGAAAATTCAATTGTTTTTCTTAATAATGAGCCAAAACACACTTTCAGGCCTGCCACTCACAATCATCCACCCTAAACCCAACGGAAATGGTTTCAGGTGAGCTGGACCACAGAGTAAAAGTAAAGCAGCCAAGGACAGCTCAGGAGGTGCAGGAATTCTTTCAACGAGAACCTCCTGGCAATGCCCTCATGTTGCTGGTTGTGAAATGATGAGTGTGCAACATAATCTTGGCTTGTTTAACTTGTTTTTACGACATAAATCAAAAGATATCGCAGACATTGTTCCCCAGCATGGGAAAAAATAAAAATATGGAAAAACACTACCAAAGTAAGTGTTAACATTTTTGTCTCGCTCTGCTGCATCAATTTTGTTGCTTTCTGTAAGCATCCCTATGAAGCCTTATTGATGTGCAATAGCTAGGTTGCATGCAGGGAGTACTCTTTCACACCTAACTAGAGATAAGCCTAATGAGATAGTTATTTTCTTCAGCAAAACAGGACATCGTGCAGAAGTTTTCACCACTTCTTTGTGCTGTCAATGCTGCACGTCCCTTTGCGAAACGGTGCGACTTTCAGGACACCTAAATGAAATACCGATTGGATCCTGCTTGGAATCATTTCTCGTATGCTTCACCTGTTCTGACCAATCCGGTGGCTGCGTGCGGCAGCCTGCAAGTCATTTTGAGGGTTGAAGTCACTATCCACAAAAATGACAGTGTCAGCAGCTGTCAGGTTCATCCCTACTCCCCCTGCAAAGACAGAGGGAAAGAACAAAAACTGAAAATTGTGGCTCTCGATTTTTGTGCACGCAATAAAGAAACAGTAGGATTGGTGCATTTACTGTAAACAGGTTAAAGAAAATCATAATCTGTGACAGGAAACATGCTGGCCTTATTTACACAGGCGTTTCATTCTGCTGCAGCTCTTATCTCCTGTCATCACTCCCCTTTCCTCTCTCAGCCACTTCTGTGTTAGAAAGTCAGCTCAAGCTGAGCTTGCAGGCTTGTCTGCATATCTGAATCTACAGCAGAGTTCACAGAAGTGTTATCTTAAAAATTGCCACAGTCTTGTTTGTGAAATGCACTCTCAGCACTTTTGGCATCTAAAATGTCTACAGTAGAAGGGGTTACTGCTTCCCCTTTTCATATGCCTAGTTCCCAATCATAACCAGTGGGGTGCGTGATAGCGGATCATATGATGACTTTCTATCCCTATTTAGGTTTGGGTTTTTTTTAGCAGGAACCAGGATCTCTTTCAGGATCGTCTTTGACCGATCTACTATTTAGGTTTTGTCTACCCGTTTCTTGCCCATGCAGGTGAGGCTGAGAGCGCAGAAGTATTTGGTATTGAGTAGCAGGGGAGGGAAGAGGTGGTAGCTTGCTCTGAAGCTGCATTTTGTAAACAAATGCCAGCTTTTTTCCACATCCTCCTGCCTAAAGACCTGCTTCTTAAACATCCCTCTGAAATTTTCTGTGGCTAACCAATAACAGCCACTTCTTGTATGGGCTCTCCATGTGACATTTACCAGTGAGTTATATTAGTTATGTTGCAGTAAAATGAAAAAGCAAAAGATCCAGACATTTGTCTGAAGAATATCTTAAATAGAACCTATTCTGTCCCAGCTCTGCATTTCCATTCTTCTACTAGAACAGCTCTGCACGAGTTCAAAATGCAGCCCCTCAGTTCATCCTCTGACTGAAACAAGTAATTTTAGGTCCTCCACCTTTTTTCTGATTGCCGACAGCAGCTGGGTGGGGCTCCGGTGCCTCTGATGACCATATTAGGAATATCTGCACTCATTGAGTGAAAAAAAGGGTTTTAAAAAAGGAAAAAAAGGAGAACCTGACTGAAACTGAACATTTAGATCAGTCGGAAGTCTGCGCTATTGACTCACAGGAATTACTTGAATAGACTTCATTACTTGAAACGGTTTAACATGAGTTTATATATAAGTATATCAAAGAAAATACTACACCAGGGCTTTATTTACCGGCTTTAGTGCTGAGCAGAAAGACGAAGACATCTTTGCTGCTGAAGTTTTTCACTGCTAGGTTTCGTTCCTCCCCTCGGACTGACCCATCCAGACGTTCGTAGCTGTAACCTGAACAGAAAAGCTGAATTCAGCATTTATTTATAACTAAGAATAAATCAAATGGTTTTCAAGTTTGCCATTATGAAGAATGAGAATAATTACTAATTAATTCATGCCATTAAGAACAATTAATAGTAAGTCAATGAACAATAACCCCTCATGTTCACTCTCACTCACCTCTGTACTCCATGTAGTCCTGGAGAATATCGAGCATCCTCGTCATCTGAGAGAACAGCAGGATCCGATGGCCCCTTCAACCACAGATATGAAAACACAAATATTGTAAGACTCAATTTAAAGACGAATATGTGACTTAGAATATCACAGCATTACAGCAATGCCGCACTAAACCACCAGGTGGAGCCAAATAACACATCAGCAAACCCTTTGTGGAGGAATGTCAGCATGCTGTCCAAAAGACAAAGTTTTCCACTGGCTTCAATGAGATGTTCCCCCATCTCAAATGGCTCTGGCTCAACTCCTATCCAAGAAACAGACACACAAACATAGAATGTAATGGAAGCGGCTTTATCCTGTCCCACTGAAAACACACCTACGCCTCAGGTCTTTCCTGTAGCAGAGAGAACTAAAGCCAGTCTTTTTTACATCATCACTCTGCACCTCTCACCGTCAAACAGATAAGGGTGGTCAACACACTTCCTCAGGTTCATCAAGATGTTCAGCAACCGAGTTTTGCTGCCTTGGTCATTTCCAAAAGCCTCTGAAAGAAGAGTTTTAGAAGCAGATTGAATTTACAAATGACTGATGCCACTAAACAGATACTATTAGAACTATTATTTCCACTTGGCACCTTTAAAAACAGCCTACAAAGTGGAAAAAGCCAAAATCAAACAACAACAAAATCAGTGTAAAGTTATAAGACATGAAACAAGGACATAAGGACATAACAAAATGCCTTTGTTATGAGTTTTTGGTGGTTCTCAAATGTAACTTAACACCCGAGTGTTTCTTAGATGTAGACTAGTTGGTTAGTCTCATTTTTGTTCCTCGTTTAGTTGACTGAGAAATTAGTTGCCAGGAACATCCCTAGTAAAACTAGTAAACTAATAATAAAAGCTATGAAGCAACCATGAGAGCTCAGAATATTCGTGCCTTGATCACCTTCAGGTTTATTCATCGACTTTGGAACAGACAAAAAAATAGCACATTTCTCCTACACAGCTGGAGACCAGACCCAGAAGTTCTTTAAGGTGATGAGTAAAACCTTAAAACCAACTCTAAAATAGAGAGAACTGATAGAGAGAAGTCAGGATTTAGTGTCTGTTATGCCAACTGTAAAAATCAGTGATAAGCTGAGCTGGTGCTTTCTTGCTAATGCTATAAGTAAAGAGGCAGGGTAAGTACTGCAGAGAAAATGCATTTATAAATGACACAGCACACCATAGCGCCCAAGTCTCACCCAGATCCTTCATCAGAACAGCTTTGTAGTATTTCTTCTGCAGAGCGGACATGCCGTGATAAACCACCAGCTCGGTTTTCTTGGGCAGATCGACGGCCACCTGAGACTTGACTCTACGGAGCAGGAAGGGCTCCAGGATGCTTTGGAGCTCAGCAGCTATAAAAGTAATAAGATTCATGGTTAGCGTTCCTACAGTGCATTACTGTACTCCACTTTTTCGTGACCAATATTCACCCATTATATTTCAAAACATTTATTTGGATATGGAGAGACGCATGGACTCAGAAATAACACTGAATGTAAGCTATGCTTTGTTATGCTATAATTATGTATCGTACCCAACGCAGGCTGACTTTGTACATCAGAGTAAGAGTTGACAAAGCTGTCTGTGTCTTCTGGTATAAAGATATTGGGCTGGATGAAGCTCAGCAGGGAGTAGAGCTCCTGCAGGTTGTTCTGAATGGGAGTCCCTGTCAGCAAGACTCTGAATCCCACGAAAAACTACAAGAGAAGAACACAAACAAACTGATTTAAGAGGTCAAGGGAAAGACAATGAAGAAATCTGCCCAAACCAGGTGTTGCTTAGTACCTCTGTCAAAGTTTTGTGCAACAGCGAGTTTTGATTCTTCAACCTGTGAGCTTCATCAACCACAAGCACCTTCCACTTCCACCTGAGGAAGAGATCAGGGAAATATCAGCACATGAAAACTTTGTTCTCAGTGAACAAACCTTTAAAGACCATTATTCTCTTCCTTTTCTTCTGTCACATATAATTTGATACAAAGGTGGATTGCTTATATTAAAAATGGCTCACGTTTAAAAGAATGACCCCTCTCTAATAATCTCTGTAGATTACTACAGACACACAGGCTTCAGACTAATATTAAAGCTTTGTTTGTGACAGTTTTTTCTAGTCTTGGTTTTGTAGTGTGGCTAGAATAACATGATCATCTCAGGCATACAGGTCGCTAACCTAGATAACTACAGTTTAAGCCGATCTTACTGGGTGAAGGCCGGGAAGAGCCGACACAGAGCGACCTAAAAGCAATATCTCTGTTGGTACTGGTCCTTTTTTCTGTCACCTCTTGCTTAAAACTATATAAACTTGTATTAGGACCCCACAGTTAAATTTTCCTCACAGTACATTGCTTCCAGAGTAGTTTATGTAGATCAAGAATAAGTACAAACTCACCGTTTCAAGAATGAAGCATCTTTGAGACACAGCTGGAAATAACAGGTAAAAAAAAAATATATATATATATATATATATATCAGTTTTAACAAAGGTGAAACCTTATCCTGTTTTGTTTTCACTTAATAGCCTCCGACCTCATATGTAGTGAGAAGAACATGGAAGTCCTGAGAGTTCGCCTCCTGCTGGATCTCTGTCCGCCTTTCTTTGTCTCCTTTGTAAACCAGGGCCGTCAGTGAGGGAGCGAAGCTGAAAGCGAGGCACACACAGGTTTACAGACAGCGCTAAAAGCACATTATCAAATGAAATGCAATTACTGATTAATGTAGCTCCACCTTTCCAACTCATTCCTCCAGTTCTCCAGGACAGAGAGTGGGCTCAGCACCAGAAATGGTCCTTTCTTCCTGAGAGCCCCTGACATGTACACCAGCAGAGAGATTGTCTGAAGGGATACATGATGACCAGGACACCGTTAGAACATGTAAATAATAAGCCATATATAAAGCAGCCCCCAAATGGTCAGATTCATGAGTGTGTGACACATAAGGGGAAAACTTCTCATTCAATTGAAGCAAAGTGTGTAATTTGTCTAACAAGCCACTTGGAAACCAAGAATCTCTCTTCAGAGAAACATTGCTTAACTTTGAAGAGCACTGGCTCTGATCCAGTGTATGCTAATGTTATAAAGGTGTAAGCCTATGGAGTAGAAAAACTGCATTAAAATAAATGTAATTATAGTAATTATACAAATGTCACGTTAGGTCCAAGTGACAGAAAAGTGCTATAAAAAATATAACGAAAGGCACAATTGATATGTCACATGGCACTGAGGCTTTTTAGAATCAACTTCTGGGCACCCCCAGTGTAACAGATGCTCCAAGCCTCACCGCCTATATAAAAACTGTCCAGCCATGCCAGGGCTCTGGATTACAGGTAAACAGATGATGTCATACCTGGCAGGTTTTACCCAAGCCCATCTCGTCTCCTAAGATGCATCCCTGCTGGTTCTTCAGGCACTGAGTTAACCAGTGCACCCCGTCCAGCTGGTAGGGTCTCAGCTGTATCCCTGTGAGGAGAAAGATCATCACCGCTGGAGCACGTTTAATATAATCTCTGAAAATTACATGTAGGACGGCGCTGAAAGTGTATTAATCTGCTCTAAGTGCGTTTAGTTTGTATCCACAGAAAACGCCATGTCACTGTGAATGAGTGAAGACAGCCTGAAGTTTGTATGTACTTTGCAGGTCAGTCGTCCAGGTTAAAAATAGCCTTTCTACCTCTCAATCCCCATTTCTTCAGGTCACTTTGAGCAACATCCGCCTTCTTTTTCTCCGCGATGCTGTTTTTTATTCTCACCAAAATGTCCGACATGTTTGCTGACCGGCAGGACTATAATTTATACGAAAGACGACTTTATCGGAGACATGTACAGACATGCGAGTTCCCACTGTTGTTTTCATGCAGTTTATGCTTCCTGACTGGGTCACGTGACGCTACGGAAAGGCGCGCGGTTTTTTAAACTTCGCCAAAAGTTTGTTTTCTTTCTTGAGCAACGCTCATTTCTTTATATTTTGCTAGGAAAACGGGAAATATATGCAAACATAAATGCAACTACAGAATATAAGGGGAAAACTGTTTTTAAATTCTAGAAACGATTAAGAATTTGCACATTTTACAAACTTTGGCTTTTTGTGACAGGTCGCTAGTAACTAAGTGCCTGATAATAAAATTTAATGGTGCTTTCTTTGCTAGAAATCACACTGGTTAATCTCTGAAGCCCGGGGTCTTTTTTATGCTTGAATTACTCATGACCTCAGAAAACAAAAGACATTCCTCTTTAAATGGACGGGTTCGAGGACTGGACTGAAAATGAGCGAAAAGGAAGCCAATGTCCAACAAAAAGACTTTACAAAAAAGGCTCCCTAGAAACAAAATAATAAGAAAAGGTCTTAAAAGCTCCACAAATAGATGTAAAAATAAGTGCTTCGAGTTTTAACGTGAAACAGATTTTCTGACAGTTTAGTTCTGAAAACAGAAACAAGAACCAAAAATATAAACTTATACTAAATGAGAGATAATTCCTGATAACTAAAAATTCACCATTTAAAAAAATACATTTTGCATATTATAATATTAACAGGACCTGTTCATACCCTGATTAACTATTTGAGCTTCACATTCAAATACCAACACAATTTAAGACCATAAGAACTTTTAATAAAAATAGATTTTTTCTGAGCAAGATGAAAACAAAAATCACCAACAACAAATTTAAAAAGTTTAAAATACTGATTTATTACAGATATTTACACATATTACAAACAAAGTCTACAATAATTATAAACTGGTTAAATTTGAGTGGTCACCAAAAATTAATCAATCAATCAATGAAGCACAACTGAGAAAGATAAATAGAAAATTTGCTTCTTTTTCACCTATAAACAAATGTCTGAGCAGCAGGAAGGGCCAGAGACTCTCTAAAGGAGCCAATTTTAGCAACTTCAGTAAGAGACCTGCCCCATTCTTCAACACTTCATCCAAGCTGAACCTTCACCGCAAACACACATGGCCTATTTCATGCACATGGCCAGCATCCTCATGATTGCTTCTCTGGAAGGTAAAGAACATAAACCAGACATTTAGGCTTTGAACACCACTTTTTTCTGATTATTTATACAGAAGATTTGAATAAATGGAGCAAAATCTACAAACCTCACACATGGGATGTATGACAAGCTGTACCTGAAAACACACACATTTTATGTAACAAAAAACAATTTAAGACTGAAAAAAAAAATTAATTAGATATGTAGAGACTCACCAGGTAAATGACAAGACTTGCAAGATAACAAACAACAAAGCAAGTCCAAAGTTCTTCCACTGTGAGAAAAAAAAGAGAGAGATTGGGATCAAACACTGACATTAATCCAACAGATAAACAGATAAAGTTAGAAGTGATCATAAGTATTTTTTGGAGGCTCACTCACCCAGAAAGCCGCACAGAGAGTCAGAACGAGACAAGTCTAAAGCAATGACAGAGAGACTTTTAGCTTTAATTTGAAGGGTTTTAACAAAAGTCTGTGTAAACTGTTTTTGAAGTACAGCTATTTTTTGGACACAGACCCTCATTTTTAGGCTCTCACATTAACTGTACAAACTAACATAGTTGTAAATATAAGGATTGTTTAATACTTTGATAAAAATCATTGACTGCTTAAAGTCTAGAAACCATGGATATTACCAAATGTCTTGCTGTGCTAGACCTTTACTTCTGCTGCCTTTATTTACTCCTAGTTTGTGAGTCTTTCTGCATTCAGTTATGTAGTTAATAACTGAAAAGCATGCTCTATTGATTTTCTCATTTCTTTTCCTGAGAAACTGTTGGGTTAGTGTGCAGTTTGCTTTGGGTCTATTTGCACTGTGAAGTGCAGTCTGGTCAGTTTATACCCCTGCACACTTCACAGGTCATCCCGCAACTTCTATCAACAGTCACATCATCAATAAACACCAGTAACCAAGTTGCACTAGCAGCCATACATGCCCATGCAATAACATCGCCTCCATCATGTTTTACAGATAATGTGGTACACTTCAAATTCAAATTTTATTTGTCACGTACACAGTCATACACAGTACGATATGTAGTGAAATGCTTGGCTTCAGATCATGAGCAGTTTCTCTCCTTCTTTTCCTTTCCATTCATTCTGGTACAAGGTCATCCTGGTTTCATCTGTCTTATATTTTCTGTGGTCTTCCCTTAGGCTTTTTGGTTTTGCTGAGCGAGTCAGTGCATTCCTTCTTTTTATGACTCTACCAGTTTGCTCATTTGGCTATCCCTAAAGTTTTTGGTTTCTATCTGATGTTGTTTTGTTTCAGCCCAGTGATGACCTCCCTCACTTGCACTAACATCTCTTAGGGCCTGTTAGTTAACTATAATACCCTTGCTTCCAGTTGTATATGTCAGAACTGCAAAGTATGATGCTTGGGCATTACATAGGCGACATGGCCATGCTCATAACCACATTAAAGCTGAGAAAATCTTCAGATCTACAACACAGGTGTCACATTAGTGTCTGATTTAATTATTTACCTACATGTAGTTTAAATATTTGCATACTGAGCACTGAAAGAAAGAGGATGGTAACCTAATTGCACCTGCTGTGGGACATTCTGAGAGCAAATCTTCCATCACAGCAAATATTGTAGTTTTAAAGAGAGACGTTTGCACATCAGGGTCTGATTTTTGTCAGTCCATCCACAACCAAGTTTTATGAACTCTAGCTTGGTGTTGTCATGCAATCCTCTAAGCAGAAAGCTGTGTTATGCAATCCTTTCACCTTTAACCAGCTCTTGAACTCTTAAGGAAAACAGAATTTTTTTTGCAATGAATCTAAATTTACTGAACTCAGTCCACTCATGTTTGTGTAACATGTTCTGTCTTTTGGGGGTTGATTTTTTTATTTTTATTTTTTGCACTTACCAACATAAGAGTAGTAGCCAGCGCTCTTGTTTTGTCACACATCCTTTTCAGCTGCTTCATTGGGCCCATCAGAAGCATTGTGCTATTGGACACAGTGAAATGTGCAAGAAAGAAAAGCATGTATTAAGTGTGTAAAACATGCAAAATAAGCTTCCCATTTCAAGGTATTTTTTTCATCACTAACCTGCACAGAGCACATATGTTGCCAAATGTGTAAAAGACAATAAAGAGAGTGATCCCAATCTTGGGGAGGAAGAGCACACACACTCCCTGCAAGACACACGTGAATGCAGGTGGATCACACGTCATGTTTTATAAGCCTCACTTTAAGGAGGGACTAGGCAGTGTCGCCAAATGAAAGAGCATCACATCTTCAGCATTCCTCAGAGCAAGAAGAACCAGTAGGGCAACACCAGCTTTCTCTGAGCTCTTCCTCGTTGTGGAGAGCGACTGAATATTGTCGTAGAAAAAACAAAAACAAAAAACACAGAAATTAAATTCTTACCAGAACTGTGCATGCAGCTCCCACCACGAAGCAGGCGATGAATCCCTTTATACGTGTGCCCCAGCCTAAAGTCGAAGCTTGGTTCATTTGCTGCATTAGTAGAGATTGAATAAACGATCGATTAATGATCCAGCTGAGATTACTAGCCACAACAGTGAAAGATGGGATTAAGGCTTTACCTGTATAATGTTCCGGTCATCTCTGCGCGCCTCCTCACCGCTCAGAACCGACTTTAATTTATCCATGCCCGAGGAGCTTTAAAATTCGGCTTAATTGGTGAAGAATTATAGTTGTTTCCTGAACTGATAGGAACTTTGCCGGGTTTTCTCAGATCTGTGTGAATGGACAACAGCGTCACATGCCAGCAGAGGGAGAGCCGGATGAGCTGCCAGTACCTTACCTGGCCAGGTGGGTCACTTCATCGTCACACCTGAACCGGAACAGCAGCAAAGACGTCTCACTCTGATCTTTTTTTCCCAGACGTGACTCAGTGTTAGAAAAATTTAAACGCACCACCCAGTACAGCCATGAGTGAACAAGAGGGTCCAGACACCACTTTTATTTATTTTTTTCGGAGATAACAAGTTTTCTCTTAAAACTGTAAAAATAACTATACAAGTTAAATAATTGTTTTGATTCCCCGGGGAATCAAAACAAAGTGGTTTGGTCCATCGTATATAATTCACTTCTTTACTTTGTAAAGCTGGGCTTAAAACAATTTATTTCTACTAGTTAGTGGTAGAAATAAATTGTTACACCTCTCTTGCATTTCTGAATGAATTGATAGAAATAATCAAATAAAGCACCTTTTGCGTTTTTCGTAGTATTTTAACCGAACTGCTTATCATACCTCCATTAAATGTGCAAAGACTGTCACACAGAGGCCCACTTTTTTCAAGACCGAGTGTTTAATCTTGTCAAAACAGAACATCTTTGTTTATCCCTCTTGTCAACAGATGTTTTGTGTTGCCCTGCCCTGACAAAAATAAATCTGCACAAGCACTTTATTAGGACTGATCATTTGGTATTAATGTGATTGTGTTCTAAAAATCAGGGGTTCTCAGGCATTTTAGGGCTAGTAGTAGTCTTAGTATTTGAACTATTAGACACTACTGAAACTTTAATCCTGGAAGTTTTCAACCAGCTCAGACAGGGGAAACTTTATGTTCTACAATCTTATCAACAAGAGAATGGGGCTGAGAGCAAAGGACACAGTAACTTCCCTTTATTGGTAGAAACCACATCCTTTGCTGTCACCTTTATAATAATTTGTCGCAAATTAATTGATCATTTCAATGACCCTGTCTGAGAGCCACTGATAGATGATGGTGATTATGGATACATGAATAAAGAGAACCAACTTTAAAACATATAAAAAAGTAAAATTTGATCATAGAGGCTACCATAAATTCTGTATTGAGTAGCACATTGTAAACACTTACATACTAGCTATAATGTTATGCAAGGTGTGAAGGAAATGATAGGAATTAAATAAAATTAAAAAAAATTTACTGTTTGAACAATTTTATTTTTCTTTTTATAGTTTGACACTTGGTTTGAGTCACTTGCTAACATGAAACAATATAAAATGTACAATTTCAAGTAATACACATGATGATGCAGTGACGTTTTCACCACAAAATAGCACTACTGAATACCAAACTGTGGAAGAAGTTTAGCAAGTCAAAAGTAAAGCATGAAATCCATTAAAAGCTTTTCATTTATATTGAATGCGCAAAGTAGTAACAAAGATATGACAGAGTATATGAAAATTATATTGCTGTAAAATAAATAAGAGCAGCTTGTGACTGCATACCTCCACTAAGGTAGGTAATCCCCTCCGCACCTTGCATGAACCGACTCTCTGCATCCAGATTAATTTATATTTTCACAAAAGATGTTATCTTTTGATATTTATTATTAAAACTGTATTTTGTAGCTGTGATGTTGTGAAACATCCAGTCTTGTTCTCTTGCAATGGTAAATGATTCAAAACCTTCTGGATCCAGGTGGCGATGCACATATTTTTATAGTTTATATATACAGTCACAAATTTTGCCAAGCCACAAGAGTTCTGTCCAGTAATCCTGCTGAAAAATAAACTGAACAAATCATAAAGCTTCTCTGGAGGAGGTAATAACAAAAGTACGTTTAAAATGTTGTACAGCTGGTTAATTAAGGCAGAGGTAGAGACGCATTTCTAAGGTTAAGGTTCCGTATCCACATCAGTTTCCACATCTGTGTGCCTTGCTTCTTATTCTGCTCCTGGAAATTTGAGCGTTTTATCCCTGATTGTTCTATAATGTTCATGAGCCACAACGTAGATGCACAACAGTCTTCCTCACATAAGCTCATCCTCAGACTCTGGATCTCGCTCTCTTGCCTTCAGAAGTCCCATTTCCACTGGAGGAGTCTTCTTCAGTCTGGAGCGAACCGCACTTCAAGAGGAAAATAACAACAAACACGAGAATCACACATATTGTAAACTGTGCAGGTCTCCAGGATAAATAAACAAGTGTCTATCAGATATAGAAAAATACAGTACATTTTTGTCCCTATAGGTATGCACTAGGGCTAATGATTGGAACTAAAATTAAATGTATAACTTTTGAAATCCAAAGGTTTTCTTTTTGTTTGTTTTTTTTAATTGATGTGTTACAGTGGTCCCTCGCTATATTGCGGTTCACTTTTCGCGGCCTCGCTGTTTTGCGGATTTTTTCGGGGGTGCAATTTTTCATTTATTTATTTTTTTAAACAGCGCAATGTGTTCTGCGTCCTGATCGGCTATAGACCATTTTCAATCAATCTCGTGCTGTGTCTTTTATACAGTACAGAATTCATTCAGCCTGTCAAATCTACATAAATCTTCGCTAGCAGAAGACAACAAACACAACAGTGTCTACGTCAAAGGATTATAAGGAGCATTAAGTAAACCAAACAGTCAGATGAGTAAAACGTCACTCAATTCCTTCTTCTTGCTTCCTCTACTTCCGTATCATTAATTCATTAATGTTGAATTGTCTCGCAGCTGCTCTATTCACATGTTCTGGACTTGAAAACAGGGTTTGATCTTTGGTTTCATTCTATAATACTGGACTTATTTTTCTACGAAGGTTTGAACTTTGAGAGTGTTTAAACAAGAGAGAAGCGCGTCAAAATGTCGATGCCTGTCTGAGAAAAGTGTATAAAGTGTGTAGTGAGGGGTTTTTTACAGCCTTAAAACATCTATAATAATTGTAAAAAATAAAGTTCCCTACTTCGCGGATTTCACCTTTCGTGGGTTATTTTTAGAACATAACACCTGCGATAAACGAGGGAACACTGTTTTTTAAATCTACATTCTTGAGCAGCAAAAACACATTTATTACACATTTTCTCTCTTGGATTTTATGGTGAAATAGTGGCAAAAACCAAATTTGATTAAATATGAATCAGAGGTTTGTTCTCCTTGTATCTGGTTATATCTGCACCTATGGCCAATTTAAAGCCTTATGTGCTAAATAAGACAAAAAAAATGCATTTCCAATTCTTTGAATATATCTAAATCACAATGGGATGTCTTATTGGATTGTCTTTTGTGGAGCAGGTTCTTACCAGCTGACGATGCAATAGAGCACGCTCACTATAAGCATGGCGAAGGCGAGGTGCCAGGAGTAACACATGGTAATGAACATCATATTGTTGGGATCTTTCAAGTCCCACTCGGGGCCGCGGGGCGGGTACAGCACAAAACCAACCTGTGGTTTAGAGGAGAAAACATTGGGAGTAACTATAAATCAGCAAACATAAACATCTGCTCATAAAGCCACATTCAGATTTACCTCCCAGAACCAGGTCCCCTGAACCACCGTTAGCGTGCACCGCAGCAGCTCCAGAATGATGTTGCCTCGGTGAAAGATCTCCAGGAAGGCAACAAGAGTCTCTCCAAAGACCGCGTACAGAAGGAGCAGATGCACGTGGACATCCAGCATGCTCCTGCCATGGAGGTGGTAGAGAAAAAGAAATCCTGCAGAGAACAAAAAGCTGGTAATGTAGGTAAATGTGTTTGTCTTGATCAGTTAAACTGCATCTAAACTTCAAATATTTATCCCAAGCCATCGCCACAGATTGTCTTAAATTCAAACAGTGCGAAAATAATTGACTCAAAATGCTGTAAAAATGCAGAAAGTCCTATCTGTGCTTGGTTTAAATTAGGCTTAATTAACCCCACAGGGTACACTTAAAATGACCTTTGAATGGAAGGAACTCAATTTGATTAACAAGAAATGTATTTATACAAGTTTATTGGAAAATGTACAGACAGGCAACAAGTTGTAAATAAAAACCTGAATTTAAAAAAAAAAGATCAGAGTATGAAAGTTGGTCTGTTGTATGGGAACATACGGCAGAAGCAGTGAAAACAGTCCATCTACAATTACAGCGATGGATAATAAAGGTGGATATAATGGCGCACATTCATAAACCCCTCAATATAAAGCTTGGCCAAACACTAATGGAGGATTTTTTTGTGTTTTAGATGTAAGACTATCTTCGAGAATAGTATTGTTTACTCGAGACTTTGAAGGAACCAAGGATTAAACTGATTAACTTATTAGTAAGCGATCTGCCCTGAAGCACTGGCTTGAAATAAAAAGGATATCAAAGGATCTCAAAGACAATGATTACATTTTATTCTTCTTACCTTCATTAAAGAAAGCAATTGCCAGCATTAACCGATCCAGTGCCAGTGGTGCCGCTTCTGTGGTGTGGATAATCAGAGACACTGTTGCAAAGAGCCCAAAGAACAAGTACATGGTGGCGTGGTGCCAGCTGTGCAGATGGTCCCAGTGTTTCTCTACGAAGTCGTACAACTGAAGCTTCGGTCCACCCGATCCAAACTGTTCTGCCAACATCCCTGAAAGCACCACATCAGAGGAAACACGCACATCTCCTTAATTAAAGCCCTGATTTGTCTTGGATTTACTCGAGAAGAGTCTTGCTAGTTATATCTGATATATGGATGCATTAAGAAGCTTTTTGGACACGCTTACCAACAAGGGAGAAAAAGAGTATGACTGAGCTCTCAATGATCTCCAGCCGTCGCTGTGAGGCTCTGCTAGCCAGACGAGTAGAACCAATACCCTTGTTCCTGCGCGTGGCATGCCAAATCGAGTACTTTACCGTCCACCAAATCCCAGCAACAAGGAAGAAGGTCCCAGGGAGAGCGTGGCCTCTGAAGCTGCCCATGATACCTCTCAACACCTAGAGAAACAGATTAGGTACTTCATGGAATTAGAAGTACATATTACAAAAACACTTCTTCCCACTACTAACATGTTTATTTAAATCAGCCAGATATGACTTGAAACAAACAATAATTTAACCTAACTTATCATCTGAAGAGTAGACAAGATCTATTTTTAGCACAACTGGAATAAGTGGATAAAAGAAAAGGGAAAAAAGTGCAACAGTGCCCATAATTTAGTTAAACAGCGTAATCAAACATAATTAGCGTGTGTGTTGGCGACCGTCCTCCAGCTGAGCTCAGCAGAAGTGCGTCTAGCTGTGGGAGGAGGCCTGTTAGGAGTGTCACGAGTCATTTACCTTTACGTGCAAAAATAGAAACCCATTTCTTAACATGCACTCCAGAAAAAGCACTTTGTTTGCAAAGACTGCAGCAGCATCTAACACTGAGTATAGGATCCTCTTGATAATGACTAAATATCATTAAACCTGCACCGACTTATGTGGACTGCTGAAGTCTTTGTCTGGCCAGTTTCTTAACAATTACTTTCACTCACACGATCTCAGTTGGTCATTATCAGAGACGAATGAAAGACTAACGGGGACCATCATTTACAAAAGGAACACCCTGTTGTATTCAAGAAGAGCTGAAACTAGAGCCTGAGCTTATAACCCATATGTAAAGGTTTTACTGAGGTCAAAGGGTGAAAAAGACCAAGATTATTTTAATAGTCTATTATGCACCAAAATATATTTTTGAAAACAGAATCACCACCCCCTGCTGGTTATTAGAAAGAATGCAGGCTCAATAATTTCCCTTTTCAGACGTGGAAACTATGTCTATTGTGTCAAGTTAAATTATGTTTCTAGGTCAAACAAAAGGTTAATAGGAAAACTTGCAGACTTATCTAAAAAATAAAACTCAGAATTTGATATTCTCCTTTTTCAAAAGGCAGGAAAAAGCATGAAAAGCAGTCAATACGTCATTATATTGAGAAACATGTCAAAATGAGAAACAATTTACATCATTTACCAAGCTTGATATAGTCCAACATAGTTCATATTATCATTAAAACAAGACTTTGGAACAATTTTATCATATTAACTTAAAATGTTACTTATGTGATCAGAGGTACTGGAATGGTAAACATAATGATATTGTCTCCGACTTCTATAAATTCATAAGGCTTCATATTTAATTAAAGAAAGAAAGCTTTTTAAAGTGTTTGACTGCAGTGCTCTTAGGTAATGACTGCACTTTGTAAAGTGAGAGCAAAGCTGGAGTGGTATGAATAGCAGGCAGAGAATAAGAAAAAGGCACATGGCTGTACTGTCCTTTGTGATGGAGATGACCAGGCAATATTCTGCTCGGCAACAGAGGAAACCTTTGAAGGAGGACACTCAATAGAAACCGATTGAGATGTTAAACCCAGCTCATCTGTGTCCGACAGTCTTTTGGGGGTGCAGCCTCTCCAGACTGAGGAAAACACTCCAGTCTCCATGGCACTCAAGAGCCACTAGAGGATTCATCAGTGTTTGGCTGATTCAGTGTTTTGGCTGATTTAGTTTAGCCACAAACACTAGTCATCTGCGCCAGACCGTTTTTATGACAACGACGTAAAATAAAATAAAGTATGCTTTTATTACACCAACATGGTGGGAGTGGTGTAGTAAAAGTGTTCGCCACAAGTACAAATATGATTTCTATTCTGTGAATTGGTCAAAACTATGAGCATGAAGAGGTTTTGGTGCATATGTTTGAGGCTGGGATGTCTGGGAGGCAGCTGTCTTCAAAGGGTGTTCCTGTTTGAGTTTTGCTATTAAAAATATAACAAAAAACAAACAAGCAAACAAAAAAAACTTCAGCTGAGCTAATTAGAAAGGGTGCACACTTCAATAAAGTAGGTTTTTCTGTAAGTTTTTGAGTAAATGTAGCATGGTGCATACCACCACTGATCCCGTCTCATCCACTGTAAGATTAACAATATTCTAGATCAAGCCAAAATTAAATATAGACATTACTGAATAAGTAGCGTCTGCATCACATTTGTGAACCTACAATATGTGATACTTCACTCTAAGGGTTTATACTAAACGTTTTAGCAAGTTTAAATTTCCAAGCCAATCTGAAGTGAAATTACTCTGATTTATCTCTCCTGAACGTAAACTTTGAGGACAGTGATGTCTTGAGGTCTACAAAAAGAAAAAAAATGGAAACAGTCGTTTGACAGAATCAGAACTTTCTTTTTTTTTTAGTAGTTTTTTTTTTCTTTTTTAAGTAGTTTATTTTAGCTTCAGGAGATGAAACAGTGTTGTGGAAGTTAAATCGTGAAATCACTCAGCAACATTGTCTAAACGGCCACCCGATGTCTTGTACATAATTCTCGATGGAGACCTTCCTAATCTTTTTTCCCCTTCCTTCCTTTCTTCCTTCCTTCCTTCCTTCCTTCCTTTCTTCCTTCCTTCCTTCCTTCCTTCCTTTCTTTCTTTCTTTCTTTCTTTCTTTCTTTCTTTCTTTCTTTCTTTCTTTCTTTCTTTCTTGCTTTCTTTCTTTCTTTCTTTCTTTCTTTCTTTCTTTCTTTCTTGACCTGGCTTTACATTTTATCTACACATGACACAGTAGGCTTGATTTTCTTTACTGTGAGAGGAAAAGAGAGGGTCTCTTACCCAAGTTTGTTTTTCTCCGAAGATCAAAAGTTAGTGGAAGTATTCAGACAGAAAAGGGGAAGAAATTTTTTAACGCATCTTCACTTTGCCCCCCAATCACATAAAATCTTTTTTTTTTCTTTTGGAAAAGAATATGGGTCTCTCTCTTATAGCCTAGACACAAGAAGTAAACATCTTCTCCGAGTCGGAATCCCAGCAGGATCCAGACCAGATCCGTTTCACAACCCTTTTTTCCTCCCCTACTCTAAACACTTCGAGCTTTTCTCTTATCAAACCCTCCCATTGGATGAGTGTGAGCTTGCGTCACCTGTCTGTGCGGTCATTGGTTGGAGGTAACGTCAATCTCAGGTGTCCACGTGTGCACTTTCACTCCGCCTGCTCGTGCACGGCTCGGTCCCTCCTCACTCTGGGAAAACCGCTACTTTCCGTCGTGCCAGGGCAGGCCTGGCTGGGCCGGGACAAGATTTCCAGCACGTACACCACAGCTGGAAGACTTCCTCATCCTCAGGCAGGAGGTTTCTTGACCAAGTCTCGTTTTACTCGCTTAATTGTCTCCAACCAGTCCACACAGTTTAAGTTACAATAGAGGAAAAAAGTAGAAAGTCGTGAATGTTCATGAAGGAAACGACTGGCCACGTAGGGGCGTCTCCAAGATTTTTTTTTTCAGTGGGGCGACATAGGGGAGTATACGGAAGAGGATTAGGGCCACTGGGAAAAAAAAGTGGGCACGTCTTTTTTCTTCTTCTTTTCCTGAATTCTGAGAAAAAAAAGTCAGAATTCTGACTTTTTTCTCAGATTTTTTTTTCCAGTGGCCCTAATCCTCTTCCGTAGGAGTACCAGGGACCTTGAAAGAAAGAAGAGAACTTATTATGCAGAGTTATCAATTATAGTACTGGGCCATAATTATTCATTATAGCACTTTAATGTTGTAGCTGGTGTTAACCATTACATTATATGTAATTAAGGTTAACACATCCAGCTAACCAACAGTTAAGAAAAACTTTCTGTACAAGCACATGGCCTTGCTTTACTATTATTTACCCTCTTCATGCTGGTGGCTGTGAGATTAAAATGATATGATGCATTTATGAAGTGTTGTAGGTGCATAACGTTAGAGGAAATAAACTCATTTTACTAGGTGGTTTCTAGGCAACATCAAGATATAGATATTTGGCATATTAGATAAGAAACTTTGTGCGTCACATTTGGTTGCTCAGTGTGAAGATCAAAATCGTAAACTCAGGTGAATCAAGCAGGCAGCTCAGAAAGGAGCAACACTGACACTTGGGATAACTGGCAGAGGAGGATGAGACACAGGCGAGCATACTTAGAAGGTTACAACAATCAAAGGGTCAGGGAAAGATGGACAGAAAACAACCCTTCAAAGTAAAACAGAAAATAACCAGAGGAGAAAAACCTAACTACCTGAACACTTGTTTTTACTTGTTTCATTAACCTGGGTAAGGCGGATAGAATAAGGAAACAACAAAAGGGATCAAGAGATAAACAAAGAGATACAGAACAGGTGTTTCACTCATTTCATTGTGTTTTTATTCAAGAGTGCAAAAACAACAACAACAGTGAAATGGAAACAGTGAACACAGCAGCTGGAAGTTGGTGCTGCTGAGAGTCATAAAAAGTTCTTCAGCTTTTTAAGCACAAGGTTGGAAAATGTAATTAAACACATAACCTCCGTGGTGTAAGCATACTGAACCCAACAGCCTTTAACTGTTCTGCAGAGTGCAAAGGTTTTGTGTCTTTGTGCATAAATCTAATGGTAGTTATGAGCATTTGCTGGTTAAATGAACTGCTATAGCAGCATTTTAAAATTGCATTCTAATTTTCATTAACTACAGAGCTATCCTTTATATAACTGCATATTTACATGGCTAAATATATACATAGGCCAGCTCTTTTTAGTTGGACTTTGTGTACATACTGTAAACTTCTCACATGGAAGTGCAAAACACACGGCACAAGAGAGATGTTTGAAAACGATCGAATAGAAGTCACACGCAAAAACCTTTACATGCAAAACAAAAGCTAATTGGGTAAGGCAGGAAGACGGTGCAGATGTACGATAAGATATGACACTGATGCAGGGGAGGAGTTTTGTTACTTAAGAGAAAGCATTGTGAATGCAGGCAATAAATAAATGTGCATGCTCAATCCTTCAAAATAGCAGAGCAGAGCTATTGCTAGTGCAGCTGTTGAAATTTCTCTACTGGGTAATCAGCATTGACTGAAATACACCAACCACCTTCTGCAGAATATGCAAAAAACCCATACTGACAGGTGACAAAGAAGGAAAATCAACTTCATGCTTCTCAATAAGGTATTGAGCTGCCATGTGCTGACAGAGCAATTCTAATGCACCTTAGTACCGACTGAAGCCTCTGAAACATTATCATTCCAAAAGACATTCTCTCATATGGTGTACAGCACTGCTTAACTTAAAATCATGTTCTGAGTAATAAAAGCATTCAGTAACCCCTTGTGTCGAGTAGAAGGTGGCATCTTTCATTGTAGCATAAAAGTAACCAGTCAGACAAAGTTTGTATCGCTATACAGTGACGCTGTCTGGACTCAAATCAGTGCACCAAAACATAGCCACTGGACCCCTTCAGTGCGTGGGTCACTGGTTTTGATGGTTTTCCTTTAATTTGTCACCTGTCTTAGAGCTGATTCTCTGTAGTTTTCAGCTTTTTTTAAGACTGTTTTCAAGATTTTTAATTAAAACTATATCAGGAACTTGTGATTATTATAAGATGTCAGTCAAATGTTGTCAAAAAATATATAGAATATTTGTGTGTATGAATGGTTTTGGGAAAATATTTACGTTCCCCATATTTCTGTGCTAAATATAAAACCAAAGTCAGAAACTAGTCAGCTTAGCATTAAACTTTTAACATTTAAAAGCTTTAAACTGAGGGGAAACAGCTTGCCAAAGATGTGCTCAGTGGAACTCAGATGGGAGGTCTTATGAGCCCTGAAATTCGACTGCTACTGATGCACACATTCATATGCTACCTGCTGTAAGAAGACTAATTTATGAGTTGTTTGTTTATATTTCATGATGTGATTTTATATCTAAGTTCAACTTCAGAACTTGGAAATATTCAACCTCAACCACAAACTCAGCAGAATTCAGGCAGATTATTTTGTTCATTACCAAAAAATATTGTCAGTTTTGAGGATATTTGCTCCACCTAACTGCATGTCATTAGAAATTGTTTAGAATCATTTTTGGACAAAAACAAAATAAGAACAAGAAAGACTAATCCTCCCCTGATAGTGCATTAATTTACAAGAGCTCTTATATAAATAATCACCGTCCAATGACAGCTCGTGTCTCTCACATGAGATATCCTCACTCTCATTTCCTGCTTCCTTCAGGGACAGAAGACAGTTTTGCAGAGGGTGTTCATGCAGAAAGAACGAGGCGTGGAGATGGAGAGGAGGAGGTCTTGGGGTCACATATACATGCAGGCATTTCAAGTGTAGGTGCAGGACCATTATGGGACGGTGGTGCGACAAGAAGGCCAATAGAGGGGCTTTAGCATGGATACGTAGACACGGCATGTGGGACAGTTCCTTTTCCTCCATAGCCACTGCTCCATGCACTGAAACACATTTTAAAACACACCATTGCATCATTGTTGCTATGATCTGTATCATGTATCATTTATGCAGTCATTGATATTTTCAACTGATGCCAGGAGGTCATTTCCAACATGTTGATGCATGAGCAACAGGATCTACGTTCACAGACCCTAACCCTTAGCTGGAAGGGACAGTGTTGCTGCCTATTTGAGCAGCTTTCTCTGTTTCAAAGGCTACGAGTCAAAGAAGGTTTTAAATAAATTTCTTTACAGTTAATAATGTGGTGCCTTGCTTTTTATTGACTTTTATTATATTCACTTTGACAAAATGTTAACATGTTTACAAGTTCTGATTGTCAACAGATTCAACAGTATATAAAGTGACTCACTGTAGTTCTGATGAAATGCTTTTATAAACTGTAAATATTCTCTATTGATTATAAAGTATATTTATTCTAAAGTGATATTTAAAACCATTTAATTAGTATAATCATAGAGGTATCTTCTCATCCAATAACGTGCTGTAAGTCTAATAACTGAATACAATGACCGTTACATACAGAGGCGTTTCCAGGAAATTTTATATGGTTTTGGCACAGAGGGACCCAAGAACCAGTAAGGGTGGTGTAGAGCACAGAAAAGGAGAAAACACCAAATGAAATCAGAAAAAAATGCCAAACGAAACCACTTGAAAATTGTTTGAAAATCCACTGAGTTATGGTGATTTTAACTTTGACCAGACTTGTATCCATGGATACCAATGCTGGTACTAGTGTTGAATCGATACTAGAGCAATAGGATTGATACTTTGTTTCTAACCAATAGTGAAATGTGTGAAAAACAATAGTGAAAAATCCCTGAAACTTTTTGTGCTGGCCGTCATGCCTACTTTATTTATTTAAACAACATAAACTGATCCAACATAAACCGATCCAAAGTGCTTTAGAAACAGGCACACAGCTGAATTGTTTTGGTGAAAGGAAAAATCACAGTGATTTCATTAAAGTGTGTTCAGACTTTGTATATTGATGATACTTCATCTCATCTTCAATACATAAGCTGCTTTCATTGGTTAAATGGTATCGGTAATACTGGCCCTGTATTTAGTTAGTATTGAATCAATGCCAAAATTTGCAGAATGCAGCACTAGAGTCAGGAAACAACAAGCAGTGGATCAAACCACTGTGAGGCATGTCATGGGGGAGTCATACATCCATAACTGAGCAGAAGAGCTTTTAGTGTGTATTATCATATTATATAACATTATATAGTTATATTTACAATAATGTATTGAGGAGTACCACAGTGTTTTTACAGCAAAAATGTAACTGGACACCTTACATCCCCCTGTTATTTTCACTCATGTTTGCATTTATATAATAAAGATTAAGCTGGGGCACCAGGTGGACCTAATAAATTTCAGGCCCCAAGCCAACACTTTAGCAACACCCCTGTTTACATAGTCATGGTGCAGTACAGTTTGTCATACTGAGGTTTTAAAGCAGAAAACTTTGAGTTCAAACCTTTAAACTCGGTCTCAATTTTTTTTTCTAACTCTAACCCTTTTCAAACATTTTTAACTCTGTGTTTGCACACTGAAGAGAAGAAGTTGCAATTATTCCAAAAGTGACCTAAAACTCTGGCCCAGAGGGGATTTGAGGCCCTGATTTTTCAGTGTCACATCGTAGTAAAAGTTCAGGAGAAATCCTGATGTTTTCACTGCAAATCATGCATTTTCCCCTTCTTGAAAACAATATCAGCGATGTCTCCTCAGGGAATGTTGACGATGGAGTGTGTGCTGCTCCTTCTCCGTGGAAATCTGTCCATCTGCAGACCTCCTCCTCTCCTCATAGAGCTTCCTCCCCTGTAAAACAGCTGCTTCACTGCTGCTTTGGGGCCGACACTGCTCTAACCTCCGAGCTGCCTTCAGCACCCACCAGATGGAAACATCATAATGAGTAAGTATCCAGTTCCTGGGACCTCAGGCTGTTCAGTGTACTCCATGCATCTACAGGGATAAGTTTCTGCTGCAGGCATTGTGTTTTCATTCCAGTTCACATCATGCATGTCAGGGAACAGGCTGATATCATGCATCAGAGATCTGGTGTCTGACTTGCAGGGATTTTAGGGAACACAGTGTAGACAGAGGTCATGCAGTAGATCTGACGTGTGCAGGTTCTCTTACCTCTTTATGAAAGCGGTGTGTACAATGTGGCACTCCCCTCCCATTCTTACGCATGTCCTCATGACAGATCAGGCACAACGTATCGTCCTTCTTCTGTGAGAAAAAGAAACAACATCTGACCAAGATTTCAATAACTTATGTATTTATAAAAATAATAAACCTGTATTATTGCATCAGTGGGAGATTAAGTGACAGGAACTTCATATATGTAACTTATATACCAAAGTGAAGGAGCTCCATTTAATTTCAGTAAACTAATAAATAAAGATATAATTTTTCACAAAGTTATGATAAGCTGTAAATGTTATTTGCACTGTGTATGTTATGTATCACGTTTTTTTTATTGATTTCCTGTGACACCACAAAGATACAGAAACACCGTTTCATTAACATTAAACCCCTGACAATGAGTTTTAACAAGGCTTGACAAAAAATTTTGTTCCAAGAAAAATCAGGTATAAAAATGAAAAAGGATTAAACATGCATTCACAACTATATTCTTTAGTATGCCGACAAAAAGCATGGACAATAGAAGAAAAAGAAAACTTCAAGGTCCTTGTGTGCATTCAAGACCAGTTAATTATGTGGGTATTTGTAGGTTATGTAATTCACAGCTTTGTCTTTGGCAGCACATAAAAGTAATGCAGCGTTTCAGGCTCCTTAATTTTTACGGGCTTCGTAATTTTATATGAGGAGGAGAAAGACCATCAAGTCTGATCGTCCTTCGGTCATCTATAACACTATGAGAAGGTAAAAATCTGTAAGGACCATTTATCGTTCGTTTAGTTAATGTTATAAATCCTCCTGCTCACCAGAGACGTGGTCTTCTTATCATTTAGACAGAGCCTCTTCTCAAGTGTCTCTGTGAGCTCTGGGATGGTGGTGATGCGATTCTCTGCGATCGCAGTCTTAGCGCGGATGTTGTCATCTGCAGAGGCACGGCGAGGCTTCTGGTGGACCCTGGTTTCCCCCTTATCCTCTCTTGATTTGACGTGGCTGGGAGTGGGCGCCATTGTAGCCGCATGAAACCTGTTTAACTTCATGACATCTAACTGTGACTGAGGATTAAGAACAGAACAATAAGTGTTATTACACCACGTAATAACACTTGAGAGTAAAATTATTGTGTCACATTCCCTCTAATAGTGAGGCGGAGTTGTAAGAAGATTAAACTAGAGAGACAACCATGTCTGCCTTATGTCTGTCAATGGGGTTAAACACTCACTCGCTAATGTCCTTAAGTAACATGTTGGCAAAGCAGCTACCTATATATAGTTTGACTCTAGACTCAGGACAGAACGTAAATATATATTTACACAACAGCAATAATCTGATAATGCAACTCCAGTAAAACATCAAAGGTGAAGGTACAGATGAATTTCAGTGTTTGGCTAGACTTGTAAATCTGTAACTACTGAACTGTTCTCTTCAAATGATGTATTTCTGGAGCACTCATTACTAAACCAAGGTTTAACTCTTAATGGGAGCTTTAAATAGCGATGCACTAGACACAGGCTGACATTCTACAACCCCAGAAGTTATTTCTGGTTCTACTTAACTTTATTACTGCTGCTGAGGAAAAAAATACGATGTCTAGATGTTCCTTTGACTTTAAATTTGAGGAAAAAAAATAACATGAGAGATCTGTGACAATGTGATTTTTTCTGTTTAAAGAAACTAAACAATGTGATAAATGTTACTTTAAATAGGTCAAAATATGTGTAAAGGTGTGAAAAGTGCAGTCAACGCTGATGCACCTTAATATGTCAGATTTTCTGTTGATCTACTATCTCAGTTAGTACTGTCAAGACTTCTTTAACTGAGCAGGTTCTTCAATTTTGAATTAATCGCCTACCACCGCTTTAGGGTGTAGCTACTTTAGGAGTCAAACGTTTTTATATGTGCAGTGTATTTTTTCTTTGGATCAACCCCTCACTTCGATTTCATAAACCTCGATCTCACCAGCCAAAATTTCAAACTTTAAGCTTCAAACAGGACTTCAAAAAAAGAACGGTCATAGGGGTTAATTACATCTTTTATATATATATATACTATGTTTTTATGGTATTTGCAAGAAGCTTTTTTTGTTTTGCGGTGCAAGGAAGTGGCTTGTTATGTTGATGTTGCTAGTTTTAACTGTTATAGGACAAACATTGCTATTTGTAGCTGCCCGCCTTGTTGACTGATAAACGTCCTGGAACATTTAGTAACGTCATGGGCTCATCTGTGACACCATTTTTGCATTTGCTGCATTTTAAAAGATAAATGTAGTATGAAGAAAGGCTAAAAATATTCAGAATAGTTGTTATTTGAATGAGAATTTCTTTATTTCCCAGAATAAACTTATATAGCATAGGCTTTCAGCAAAATTGTTATTTTAAATATACTGACCAATAGTTCCACTATCAGACCAAGAATCTGTGCATTACTTCTCTATTTGCTTGCTTAAAAACAGAGCATACGGGGAACTGCAGGCTTCAGTTTAAACAGCACTTCTTCTGATTATTAGTGAAAGGTTACACTATGCTACTACATTTGTTTTTTTGCATTTGTCAGTGCTTCCTTCATGATGAGAACTGATTGTGCTCACCCAGTGTTGTCTGTAAACTACTTGCTTGTAAGTTTCTTTTCTTCCACAGAGAGACCACTTTATATGTGTGCACTTACACTGTTGTGACTCTTATCACCTGCTTTAGATTAGAAAGAGTTTCTTTGGCTCCTTCCATCCTTTAGTTTTCGCTTAACTCCTATGAAATTTGTCATCACACTAATGAAAATATACCAGAAAACTATAAAGTAAGCACCACTATTCACCACACAGGCCATGACACTTGACTATGCTGATAGATAAGTTACCCTGTTCTGTGTTATTAATAAAAAATACAAATCACTAAATTGTGCGCCATTCATGTTGGTTGCTCTTCTGCTTGTTTGCTGCTTTAAGTTGTACCTCTATTTTTTGCTAAACATCCACATAGCCAGAGGTTATGGAAGAGTTGGAACGCTATTGAATGAAGAATATGTGTAAGAGCTTTGGCATGCGGCAGCCCATGACTTAAAAACATTGTTTATATAAGAAAATGATATCAGATGTGAAGGCATTTTTAGTTGGAAAAAATAATTTTCCTACAGACCTACACAGACACAGCTACAACACAAACACCAGACTGGTCTGTATTCATTATAGAACTATACTGTTTTTCCTAATGAGACTGTGAACAGCTCAGCACGTGGCACGGCATTTGCAGTGTTTGATCGCTCTGATGTAAAGTAATAGAAAACAACTCACTTAGAGCATCAATAATTTCGTACTTTGCAGGCTTTCATGGGGAAATTTACCAAAACAACAGTTTGCACACTACTAGAGGCTTTTTGTTCGGAAGCTTTAATATTTAATTAGTTCTCATACCAGCTTGTAAAACATACATGTGCATTATTCTGCTGTCATAGTCCATATTTTGTCTTTTTCAGAGAAAATAAAACTCTGTGTTTTATAAATATTCCATGCAGTGATATTTGCAGTCAGTGAAGGTATGGGATCTTTCTAACACCCTGAGCTGCTTTTAAAGAAATACATAGAAAGTATACTGTCTGATAAATGTACTTTATTATATTTATTAAACTGGCCTTTAATTAGTATAGTGAAATACATTCATCAGAGAGTGCATATATTTTATTTTCCCTCCAATTATCAATGAAGGGCTATACAGAATAAAATTTAAGATGTTTATAGTGTCAAGTGTACAAGCATGCTGTCCATATGTGGTGTAAAACTGGACAAGAGAAACTGCAAAAAATGTTTGTTAAAAGTGTTTTGCTGCTGTTTAAATGTCAGTGCATGCATCAAGTCGAATGCTGCAGAGCTGAACACATACGTGAAGTGCAGCCGGTCCTTACCGCAGTCGGGAGTGATGCTCGTCTATCAGCTTGTGTTTTTGAAGGCCTTCTGAAACTGTGTTTTCTTTCTCTGGAATGTACAGCGTCTGGTCCGTGACCCCAGTAACTGCTCATCCATTTTGTGAAGTTACTATCATCGTCCTCGTCATTGTCCATAATGATAGCAGGCAGAAGCCGTAGAGACATGATGGAGCTGTGCAGGGAGCTTCTTGGTGCAGCAGGTCTTGGTACAACAGATGAAAGTGAATGGGGTGAGTACTGACAACACTCAGCTGACCTATTGAGTGTCTAACAGACCAGCTGCTCTGCTACACTGCACTGTCCCACATGGCAAAAGTGACTTACTTCAATTAGATGCCTCTAGTGAATCAAGCTGTCGCTTTTGTTGTTATCCTTGGACAATCTAAAAATAACCTGCAGAGATTTAGCTCCAGTCTTTAAATAAGTGAATCCTCTATAATCTATTTAACGTCACTGGTAGAACATAAACTGGAGGTGATTGGAATAAACAGCGAGGTGGTAGCTGTGACGGAACAGCTAGTATTTTGGCACAGGGTGGGTGATGTGACCACTCCTTTTAATCTTTCCATTACAGTCATCAGCCTCGGGGTAGACAACTGAAACTCCAATTTCCCCATACTTTCCACTCGCTGAGTACATCAAACCTGTCAATAATTATGGAGCGCAGGCAACTGGGTGCTGAGAGCCCAAGGCTTGTGCAATACAGGGCAAAGAGCTTTAATATTACACTGTATACAAGTTTATTTGTTTTGCTCTTTTAAGTCAAGTATGTAAAATCCAGATTTTATACATGAACAATGAAAACATGTAATACAAGGCCATCAGCTAGAAAAGCAACATCTCTGGCATCATAATTCAGTATATATCGTGTCAGTTCAGTCTGAAAAATTAGTAGTAGTAGTATTAAATACTATTGATATTACTACACAAAGGGGATTGTGTATTATTGGAAATATTCATGTTAGACACACCATGTTTTCATTAGGTTTTTGTGTTTTTTAACAAAAAAGCAGAAGAAATTATATAAAAGTCTTTTTCTGCTCTTTTACAAACTCAAAGTTTCCCTGTGCTAATAATGTTGTAAAGATCTCAAAGAGAAAGGCAGGGCAGGCACTGTTATGAGACATTCATGCTGCTTTATCATGTAACCTCAGATCCCCACTGAGAAAGAGATTACGGTAATCTGTGTTCTTTCCAAAAATAAGGATGAAACAAGGTCACACCTGAAGACAAATGACCACATTTTATTAAATAAATGAAGAGTACTATCCGTGTGCGCCGTTGAGATATTATAATATCAACGAGCCTCCATCCAGTATTATTATGGGGTCTTTATCTTACAATATAAAACACTTTGAGGCGACTGCTGTTGTGATTTGGTGCTATAAATAAAATTGAATTGAATTAAAAGTATTGAAAACAATCTCGTATTCATACATTACAAATCTGCACAGGTTTTTTTTTTTTTAAATATAAAATTAAAATTGTGTTTCAGATTTAGGATAAACCCTCTGTATCAAACAACTAAAACAGGAGAGAATAGCTATACAATACAACACCACACCATATAATACATAATAAAAATACAATGACTTATTGATAATTTGTTATTACTGATAAGTGACTGTGTACAGCAGCTTGTTGCATACCATACAAGCATGCATTCATGCAGACACATAATCGTACTCTTAATCGATTAATTACATAATCATCATGCTTTTTTTAAAGGCCGAATGACCACGATAATCAGTATAAAATGTTTCAGAAAATGCTATCGTATTAAAGCTAGTTTAAATCAAAGCAGAGGCATAACCTACTTGATAAGTTGAAGAAGGCTGTTCCAAAATTTAGTTTTGGTCACCTCTACATTTAAAATCAGAATGCACAACACTTAAAATACCCTGAGTGGAATTGGGTTTTAACAGTTTTAACAGTTCTTATGAAAGCAGGGGCCGGCCTTTCAGTCTTTTGTATGATAGTAAAATTAGAAAATGAATTTCAGATTTCACTGGAGGCCAATGAAGGGAGGCAAGGAATGCACAAACACAATATTTTATATTGTTTTATTGAGACCTTATTATACATTTACATACAAAACATACAGTCTACATATAGTTAAACCTTAGTGTCACAACAAGTGTTTGCTAAAAGAAAAAAAAAGCAACAAAGAAAAAGTTTGTTTTGGGTTTTTTTTAAGGGAAAAGGAATTTGGGTTCCTTAGAAGGAAGGAGATATGAAAGGAAAGGCTTACGTGAGGTATAACATTTCTTATTGGCCCCTCTAAGAGAAACTATAAACTTTTCCAATTTAAGGAATGACATTAGATCTGTCGGTCAAGACTTTTCTGTTGGTGGCTTGGGTGACTTCCAGTGTGGGAGAATACATCTTTGGGCAATTAAAGAGACAAATGAGGCAATACTTTCTGTTTAGTTGACTCAGATAGATCACCTATCTACTCATAGCTATTAGCTGTAAGTATGTTGGGATACGATATCAGTCTCTAGGACTTGATTTTGAAAACATTTTTCTAAAATCCTGTTTAAACATGACATGAGACGGGCCTCACAAGTTTATTATTATTAGAGCAAGTTTATTATTCAAATATGATCTGAATATTTGAGATTTGTAAAAAAAAAAAAGTGGATTTTATAAATACTATAAATGAAGAACAATGTTTGCAAAATGATCCCTGGAAGCAGGAGTTACCCTGGACTCACTCACTTAATCAACAGACTGCACTGCAGAAAGAGCAGCAACAACAACCTGCATGAATAAAATATACCAGCATGAATTTATGTTAATCAGATTAAAAAATCTAAATGGAATAATCTGCTGTGTTCACATAGCTGATCTGTAAAGATTTACATTTCCAAACAACATGCCACGTGCATCAGGAGAGCACAGACACGTCTCAGTAATCACAGGTTACCAAGTACCTGCTGGCAGCAGCTACAACTGAGCCACGCAGTGCTAACAATAGCAGGCACAGTTTATAGGAATAACAGGTGGAGTCAACAGAAGATCAGACATTCTTAGTAGCCCCTATCCATCCATCCATCCATCTTCCCACAGCTACACACACACCACACATGTAACACACAAGGTTATTGTCTCACATCACATGTGGTGCCAGGCAAAATTGATTTTATGGCCTTCATTGCAAGAATCGATTATGTTCAGGGCGGGCACACGTTTTGTGCTATGCTCAACTTTAACAGATTGATCGATTTTTACATATCTTACTCTTAATTCAATGAAACTGAAAAACAGAAATATTTGTATTTGAAAAACAAAAAGGATTAAATTCACTACAGAAAGAACCGGAGACAAGTGACAAATTAAAGGAAAAAGTTGAACTCTGGCTCTCCACAGTGAGGGGATTTGGGGCTTTGCTCTGATGACAGGGGGGATTTTGCTGGTATGGTTTGGTAATTGGTTTGGTAAAGTTGTTTTGATTGATCACTTTTATCCTGTGATAAAATATGCAATGGGAGTGGTCTCTCCCAGGTCTCTCCTATTCACACTGCATGGTTCAATGAGCACTCTCAGGTTAATAAAGGTGGTCTGGTTCTTCAAAGAATCTCCCCAATAGAAGAAACTCTTTATTTTAATGATGTTTTTTTTTTTTCATATACTTCATGTGGTTCTATTATGGTTCTAGATTTTAGTGTTGTTGTTTTTAAAGTTTGTTAATTAATTTAATATATGTTAAAATTTGAATTTAGGTTGAAGAGTGCGTCATGTGTTGAGTTTGTCTTCCCTCATAAACATACTGTTTACATAAGAATACTTACATTTAATATAACAATAAAACAATAGAATATAAACTAGTCAAACATGAAGCATGAAGTCATGACACCACATGAATCATTTTAATTTTATATATGAAACTGACCAAATTTCAACCACCTTGATCATCTATTGTAGATGTTCTAAGATGCTTAACTGTGTTTTGTTTTCTTTTAATTCATCATCTGTGTGTAAGTCAGTTATGATATAATTTAAAGCCAGTCCTTGCATTGTCCAACTAATCAGGGAATAGTTTTTCTATGAATAGATGTTACAGTCAGACTCTTCTGACAGCTAGTAGAGTTGACTTTGAAAAATTGCCCACTGCTGGTGACTGTTTGAGGACGGATGGCCCTAGGCACAAATTGAGTAGCCAGGCAGCAGCACGTTCCAGACAGACCAGCACTCCAGCAGATGACGGCTTCTCTCTGTCTCGATCTCCCCTCTCACAGTCTGTTTTGAGCAGAGGCTTGGAAACACACACACACACACACACACACACACACACACACACACACACACACACACACACACACACACACACACACACACACAGAGGTGCCTTGTTTCTCTCACGATCTCTCAGGTAGGTACAGGTCACGAAGGAGAAAGCAACTGAAAAAGTTCCCCACTAGTATTTAAAATCTTTCTTTTTTTAAAAAAAATTGCAATCTTCAAACAGAATTGGGCAGAATGTGACTAATATTTTGGCCATTACTGAGCTTTCACTTGTTAAGAGAGAATACCTTTTGACCTTTGAGACTTTGTAGTCATGTTCTCAGCCTTCACAGATGACGATTAGCAGTTGGTTCATTAGTTTATAAACTATTTTCAGTTACAGTGAAATCAAATAAAAAGAAAAAGGGGGATCACTGCTGGAGGTTTTATCCCAGGAATGGTGCCTGTCTCGTGGGGAGGGCTGCTCCGTGAGGACGGGGGTGGCGCACACCAATTTGACTCAACTCTACTTTCCAATTAATATTCACAGGTTTCATTTACAAACAATCATTTAGCATGCAATCCCAGTGAGGGGACACCTGTATGACCTGTATTTAATACGCGTAAGACATCGGTCTACATGCTCACTTTAAATATATTGTCACGGCAAAACTGTCACAACACAGAATGGACCAAAAACACAGACCCAAGACAGCGGCACAGGTTAGTGTAACGAGATTTATTTACAGTGATTGTGATATGGTGTAAACAGTCATATGTACAGGACGTGACACAATATGAGCTGAGAGCAGGTGAACTATAACAATAGCTGTGGGATAAACTCTGCCAGTGACTATATACAGGTGCAAGGGCAAAGCTAAGGTAAATCCTAATAACATGAACTGTGAGGCATTATAAAACTACAAAGCTATATACAAGGTCATACACACATAGTCATAGAAACACTAACTGTGAGAGGCATACGCTGATTAAAGCTATGAAAGTTACGTGAACAGGAGTGAAAGCTTGATACGGGAGACCCAGGGATGATAGTGGCACGTTAGTGAACTGTAGATTGGAGGCACTGCAACACAGGGAGAGGTGAGTCACAGTGGATCCAACGGAACGGAAAGAAACTGATTCAGTGTGGATATTGTGTGGGGGGCATTTTGACTCTCCCCTCCAATTATGCTCTCACCAGAAGATCTCCAAGGCTGGGATTTTTTCTGAGAGCCCTAATAACTCTCCTGGTGAGGCACGCTCCAGTTAGTTTGCCGCAAACTGTTTCACCACTAGATGGAAGCATTGTCAAAGCACTGTCAAATTTGAATTGGAGCATCACTGGGCTGCAATTCACATTGTAGAGGGATACAAAAACAAACAAACACAGACACACACAGACACAGAAACAGACAATTAATAAAAAATTATATATAAAAAATGCAAAAAGTGAAAAAAAAATTGATTATGTCCTTCTTCCAATGCATTATGGGTCCTCAAAATGGAACCCTTTTTTTCACTCCCAACTCAGCTTCTGTACCTCCTACATCCAGCAGGTGCTATATTGCCCTAAAGGTCTCCTCCAGCTCTATCCTATGATACACATACCTCAATGTCCTACCTTGCAACCATGATTCAACCAGCCACTCCCTCACAGGCCTTTAAATACCACAGTGGGCACCTAAGGGGCTCAAAAATTGAACTTTCTCCGATTGCCACCAAACTTGGCAGGCACGAGCCTACTGCTACCAACACCACTCACACAAAATTTCCCCACTGTGCTTATGCTTCTCCAGTTATTGATGATCGTCACATGACGATTGTGGTTATCGCCAACCCCTTGGTATTTGGACACATGGCTTAGAAGCTTTCAAAATCTTTTTTGATAAATTGAACAATCACCACCCCTTTAATGAAGTTACAGTTTCAACTAAATAAATTCCAAGTTAACTTTTTAGACACAATAGTTTTCTTTAGAAACAATAATAATCAAAGCAAACAACTATTTGTTGTTTTAAGGATACAGATACATACTGTTATATAAAAAAGTTTTCATCCTAGACATGTTTTCAGGAGTATTATTAAATCTCAATTGATTAGATTCCATCGTATCTGTACCTTTAAGATGCATGTGGAAGAAGCTACTTCAGCGTTGTTTAAGGCTTTAAGACCAAGAGGTTACTCAGTCCGCTTTTAAGGGCAGATTTAAAGTGAAGTGAAAGCACTCTTTGATAGGATCAGCCAACAATTAGGAGGAATAATCAGAGTGAATTGATTCAGTTTGTAATCACCTTTTCAAGACACATCGGAGTCTTGAATCAATCTCTTAATACCTCTTTTTTGATGGCCCAACAAGCCCTTCCTCCTTTACAGCAATTTAAAAGTTACAGCTTATAGAAGAAATAAAAATCTAAAGGATATTTTGGTGCACAACAAATTGAATCCTATAAAGAATTTAGATGACAGATTTAAACAAGTACGATATATGGAAAATATTAGTAAGAGAGGGCTTTCTATTCAAAAATGGTTTTTGAAAATCTGTTTCTATTGAGTGTAATTTTTTTTATGAAATCAATTTCTCATTTATTAATGGATTAATAATTCACTTTGAAAAATTGATTTAAATGTTTTTATTTTTAAACTATTAAACCAATTACTTTAATTTTGTTTGAATAAATAAAATCATTTTGAAAAATGAATTCACAAATGGATGATTTATTATACAATTCATAATTTAAGCACAGAATTCTTTGTTTCAATGCATGTCGCCTTGTGGTCCTCTATAACTGGCTCCCAGTAAAACTTTTAAAACTTTCACACAGGATGCGTAAATTCCCACATTAAAAATATTTTCGGACTTACCTATTCTTACACAGTGGATGCGTAATTCCACAGGACAAATTTGTGGCATTTATTCTTTCAAACCGAGCTAGATTTTTCGGATCCAAATAAACAGATTTGTCCAAACAGACCACTGCATTTGTCATCGTTCAGTCACGCCATTGTACTGAATATGCAACGACACAGAAATAGTAAAATAAACTCCACACTTTGTGTCCATCGATAAAGAAAAAGTTTGACAGTTTAAAGAAATTCAGACAAAGGGGAGACAAACATTCAGACACAGGTTAAGTTTTCACAATAACAGATTTATTGCTGAATAAATGTCACAATGAAGCTGCAATACAAAAATAAAACAAATGAAAATCGACTTCACATCAGTTACCTGTTCATCAGGTGCATTCCTCTACCTCACCTGTACAACATGAAACTAATCGTCTAACACTGACCTGATCACCTGACATGATAACGTCAGGTTACCTGTCCAAACTTTTAATCCTTTAATCAGTTGTCAGTGGTTACCATGACATCATTTACATAAACTGTACATAAAACCAATTGAACGTTTTACTCAAATCAGAAAAGAGCAGATTTAGTTTCCGTAACCTTTGACCCCAAATGTTTTAAAGTAAACCTGCAGAAATTGATACAACTCCAGTTATGTTCATAACAATGCTGACAGTCAGCTGTCAGTCATACTGCAAATTTCAGTCCTTTATTGTGGATGAATGCCCACACAGCCAGAAAAATTACTTACTGACATAAAGAAAGAGGGCATGCTGGGAAAAACTGAGAAAACAGACAAAAAACAAAAACAAAAACACCTGTTATTAGTTTTAGCCTTGCCCCCTCCTCTACTTGTGCCCCTTGCTGGTCTTGAAGGAGACCTGCAGGACTTTGTCCCCCAGGCGGTACCCGTTCAGGCTGTGGATCGCCATGGCAGCTTCCTCGTAGTTTGCCATTGTAACAAAGCCAAAGCCTTTGCACTTATTGGTGTTAAAATCTCGGATCACTTTCACATTCAAGACTGCACCGAACGGGCCAAACATCTGCCACAGCATGGCCTCGTCAGCTTCCTGGCCCAGGTTGTAGATGAAGATGCACCAACCAGAGGATGAGCTCCCCGAGGCCCCACCCCCTCCGCTCATGTGGTCGGTGCTCATTGGAGAAAACCTGGACACACGAAGTATTAGACAGCTGCAGATTAACTGATTCTCATCGAACAGTAACAAACATCTAAGTCAATTAGCTGCTGGATCTCGGGACAAGGTAGGTTAGAGTACTCAGACTACAGTAATCAGGTTATTCTGAGCAGGTCAGCATACCGGAACCTTTGTGCCTGGTGATGGACAGGCCCCCCAAAGCGTCGTGATTGGCCGTGGTACATCTGTGACATCATCTGGGAGTTCCTGGCCTGGTTGGGATTGGCAGCAAACTTGACCGTGATTGGCTCAGCGCTGCCGGGAGGCGTGTGTCCGTTCAGGTGTTTGACAGCGTCATCGGCCTCGGCCCTCTTATCAAAGCGGATGAAGGCCACGCCACGTGACAGACCTAAACAGCCAACCAGAACAGAATTTTTTCAGTTCCAAACATCACAAGCCATCACATGACCCTGAGCTTACTGAGCGCGTGCGGTACCTGAAGCCTGGTCCACTAACACTCTAGAATTGATGATGCGACCGTAGTGCGAGAACATGTCCTCCACGTCCTGCTGACTGAGAGTCCGTGGCAAACCACTGATATACAGGTTCGCATCTTTGATGGCGTCCGAACTCGGCCGTGCAAATGAAACCTGCGGGGAAGTGACAGGAAGTAAGTCAGCTGATCATCTTTACAAAATAATTGTCACAGAAAACAAACTGTGATGAAAATAAAAAATACAGTTACATTGAGTTCAAATAAAATCCAGATTTAAATTTTTAAATATTCAATAAAAATAAATAAAAATCCACAATTTTTCCAAACAACAAAACAAAACACAAAATAAAAGCATCCAAACAGGCTCTGATCACCAAAATAAAAGCATTAATATCATTAATGTCTGAAAGTAAAAGGTGCAGTACGTTGTCTCACTGAATTGAAGAAATTCACAGATTCAGTGTTGACACGTGTCGGTGCGAAAACAATAAAAACAAAACAGCAGAGTTTGAAAATACCTTCATCCATCAGACAGGTGAGAGTGCCCTCTACTGTCCGGGGAACATAACACATCAGTTGAGACAGGAAAAACAAAGAGCACCTGTGGCACGTTACCTTGATAGTTTTAGACTGTAGCCTCAGGCCATTGAGGGTACTGATAGCCCTCTCTGCATCACTAGGGTTAACAAAGTTAACAAAGCCGTAACCTAAACTGTGGCCTAGAGAAACACAAAGGAAAACAACAAAATAAAAAACAAAAGCGTCTGTTACAGCTGCTACACAGTCCGAGAGAAACAAACACAGAGTTCAAACTAAGTACAGAGATCCATACAGTCAATTGGAAAACATCAGTTTTCTGAACAAACCGAGAAAACCTGCCGCCACCCACCACGCTGCCTGACCGCCGCGCACCTACCACGTTTTAGCTCTCAAAACAGTTAGCCAATGTACCTTGCAGTGTCACCTATTTAAAAAAAATAAAAAATAAAAAAAAATAAAAAAAATCAACTTCGGAAAAAAACTCACTACAAACAAAGAAGTTAAAGGTCATCTCTCCTGTTACACTTCAACACAAGTTAGTTCTCACAGAAAATAAAGTGATGAAAATAAAAACTGCACTTACATCGAGTTGAAATAAAATCCAGATTAAATGTTTAAATATTCAATATAAATATTAATTTATTTTTTATCTGAAAAGGTAAGATCTCACCTGATTTGGCCAGTTCAGGTAAGATCTGTCCATGGAAGTAAATAATTTATCGTCGTCAGTGAATGAGGTTAAAGATGACTCACTGGTGATATATTACTTTGGCATGAGGGTGGTTAGCCACATGATGATGATGATCAAACCGTCGGCACAAATCATCTGCACATGGTTGTATTGAACGCACGACGACCTGACGATTACACGCTGGCAGGATGCAATCCTGCATCACCCCACACGACTGTTGAAAACGATTGTTTTCTCGACTTGTTCAGAACAAAAAAAATCTTCAAATATTTTTAAAGTTTTACAAACAGCCTGAAAAAAAAAATCAAACAGGTGAAAATACTTTTTAAAACAAACAAACAAAATAAAACCCCACAAAAAATAAAAAACAAAACACCTTTATCAGAGGCTGGACGAAAAAAATTCAACCAAAACTTTCATTCTTTGCTCAGGCACTGACATGCTCGCCATTTGCTCGCCATTTGCTCGCCAATCAAAGTTATTCTGTTTCTGCTGTAGGGCAGAAGACCTGAAAACCTGCAACCAAGCCACGTGTCATCTGAAGACATTCATCACCAGACGGCCGTCGCCTCAAAATGTAATTACAAAGTTTCAAATTCTTATAAAATAAAAAACAAGAAGTTCAGTTAGTGTCAACATATTCTTGCCACACCTCTTTTCTAAATCATTCTTTAATTTGTTTTGAATCATTCAGTAAATAACTTTTTATTTACTTTGTTCGCCCAGCCCTGATGTAACCAATCAGCATTAAGTACCTGTTAGACACTTTGATGTCATTAAACCTGGTGTGAAAAAAAATGAAGATTACAACAACAAAAATATCCAAATTGTTTTATGACAAAAAAAAAAAAAAAAAAAAAAAAAAAAAAAAAAAGAGAGAGAGAGAAAAATCACAAAATTCACCTAAAAAAAAGAAGAACAAAAAAACAGAGTTAAAACCCCCCCAAAACAAACAAAATCAGCTGATCGTCTTGAAACCCCCCAAAAAACAACAGTGAACAGGAAATACTGCAAACAGTACTATAACGACTATGTACTGATACTACAACTACTGCAAAATACAGCTGTGACCTACTTCGCAGTATAAGGAGTACAAAGTACAATGAAGCATGAACAAGTACACGTGTTAATGCTGAAATACATTTACTTCAAGTACTGAAATAAAACATATTCACAGTAAAACTTATAATGCTTCAAAAGTAATCTGGTATTTGTCTTTAGTAAAATTATCATCATTAGTCGTAAGCAAAGTAATACCACAGTACTACTGTGTGTAACAGTACCCCAGTAATACCATAGTACTACTAGAGCTGGGCGATAGAACGATAACGATATGTATCGCGATATAACTTTGACTCGATAGAGAAATTAAGCTATCGCGATAGACTTCGCCGCTCTTGTCCTCAAGAAAAAAGAAAAAAAAAAAAAGAAGGTCAGCCAATCCAAATTAAGTAGCGCAGAGCCGAACCAATCACAGCCGCAGCATCACGTCGCGTGACTTGTTACGTACAGCACAAGTGCCAAGCCGCACGTGTGTTTGTTTGGGAAGCAGCCAGCGGGTAATGGAGCCAGTGCGTAATGGAGGAAATGAGTGTGCCGACTAGAAAAATCAACCGAGCGTGACCGAAGAGAAAACAGATGATGGTTCCAATGCCGGAGAGATTGTCGAACGGAAGAGCCATAGAAGTTCCGTAGTGTGAAGGTATTTCGGCTATTTCAAGTCTGACAAAAAACAGAGTAGCGTGCACTGTAAATTGTGCCGAAAGCAAGTCTGGAAATACAATAAACTGGTGCATGCGTCACACTGTGCGCCACGTTATTGTTTCGGTGAAATGAATTTCTACAATACTGTTACTGTTAATTCTACTCTCTGCAGTGTTTAAATGCTTACATATACACACAGTTACTGTCCCTCCACACATACGACTCGGTTCTGCTTCTATGCCCCAGCTTTGTTTACTTTTTCCCATCGAGGCTTCTAGACTTCTGATTGGCCAACATTTCGGCACGGTTAGGAATCTAGCGCCACCTGCTGCTTTGGCATGTTCATAGCAGCGTTTTCCTTCATTTCTGCCTTTATGTGTGGACGGGATTATTTTTTAAAACGAAAACGGAAAATCTCCGTTTTCAAAAATACCCGTGTACGTGTGGACGTAGCCTCAGTCTCTGACTGGAAGCGCTAATTCGTCATTCGGCTTTTGTCAGACTAAAGTAACTGTTAAAACTGTTTGAAAAGCTCAGCTATACAACAAGGAGAGATTGAGAATTTCCTTTTAGTTCTCAGTTTATTTGATATTGACAAAAGTTAGTCAGTTTTGTCTGTTCTTCTGTAAAACAAACTAAGATTTATTTTTAGAATTAATATTTTGTTTCTAAGTGGAATTGACAATTTAGTCTGTTTTGTTTGTTCTATTTTGAAACTTAAACGCTTTAGCGGCTGCCTTTTGTGTAGTTTGCAATATTTGCCTTTATTTATCTGAAAAAGTCTCATGTTCCTTAAGTACATCTACCCTGTTGAACTTATTATGGGAAATAAATATTTAAATAAAAACAAGCTGCTGATTATTTCACATTTTACTTGTGAGCAACAGCACATTTAAATCTTACAAATATAGTTATTTGGCTTATATCGTGATAGATATCGTTATCGCCTGAAATGAAAAAAACATATCGTGATATGAAAAAATCTCATATCGCCCAGCTCTAAGTACTACCTGAATAATACTGCAGTACGATTGGGGAGCTCAGCACCTGCTGCAGTCCAGGTACTCAGAAGTACTACAGTGATTCTACTGTAGTACTGCAGTAGTGGTACTAACAGTGATACTGCAGCAGCACTTCAGTAGTACTGTATTAGTGGTACTTCAGCACTACATTAGCAGTACTTTCATCGTTACCTGCCACTTTGTCGCGGATGAGCTTGGCAGACTCGACCTCGCCGACGCTGCTGAAGAGGCTGCGTAGCTCGTCCTGGCTCATGCTCTGCGGCAGGTAGTTCACAATCAGGTTCGTGCGTGCGTCTTCGTCCTCCATCATCTGCTCGCCGTACCCGTTATCGTACAGCTCCTGAGGTCATTACATCATCACCATCATCACTTTCACTAAAGTCAAAAAGATGCCAGAATAAAGGAAGTGAACAGATTCAGCCAATCAAAGCGTAGCACTCACATTTCCAGCAGCTCCTTTAGCGGCGAGCGAAGCGTCTCTGACATCACCCTGAGAGTTCTGAACCTCACACACCTGAAACACACACACCACACACACCTGTCATAAACATGCACTAATCCCCAGGCCCTGATTCAGGAATTGGGTTCAGCTAAAACTCTGAGTTTGTTAACCCTGAGATAAGATAGACTTGGGTTTCTGTTCCAGAAAGAGAGCCACCAGGGTAAAGAATTTTGGAAACTAAACTTTGGGTAACCTCTGACAGGTGTTCCCTCTGACTCCTCCCCTCCTCCTGGACCTGAATTAGCTGAGTGACCCTTGCTTTCATAAAGTCACAGCTATTAAGTCAGTCCAACCAACCACTCATCAATATATCAGCACAGAGACAGCTATTCCATCAATGACAGATTACAACTTAGAATCAAATCTCTAGTGACAGTATGAGTGTAATACGATTACAGTTATTGTAGAATCACCGTTTACATGACATCGATCAGCGATCAATCGTCAGGCTCAGTGATGGATTTTAGTGACAATAAGGCTGAAATGACTTTCAGATCCAAACTGAACTAAATGTGTTTAAAGTGACATTTTATAAGCAGACAGTCTGACTGTAGTCTGATTACATTTCATGCTGACATAGGTTCACAGATTCAGATTCTGTCATTTGGGATGGGTGACACTCATCTACTAATTGGAAGGTTAGTGGTTCTGCTGCAGTTTGCAGGCCAAAGTGTCCTTGAGCAAGACACCGAAGCCTGAGCTGCTCTATGATGCGTTTATCGGTGCGTGAAGGCGAAACAGAAAGCAGTCAGGTATATTAAAAAGTGTTCGTATGAATGTTCAAAGTCTGAAAATCGCCTGAAAAAGTCTCACCGACTTGACCCAGAACCAGATCACCCAAAGGAATCATAGGCTCCGGTTTTCAGATAAGCTCTGAATTCTCTTTGCGATTACATTTGTAGTACAAAGCCAGATTGCCGACTTAGCAAGCTTAAGCTCAGAGTTCTGTGCCACAAAGGTGGCATTCTTTGTACCTGTGAGATCACCGTGGTAATGCGTGCCGATCACATGGTCAGGAGCAGGTTTAAATCTGATGGAACTGCCTTGTTTTCACCGATTCTGTCATTTACGGTCTGAGTCAGCGAGACTGAGATCCTCTACTCATCGTTTTATTTGTAAAACCTGTTCAATGGCCTCTGGGTGACATCATGGCCGAAACCCAGGTGTGAAGTCACATGATGCATATGTTCAGCTGCTGATGTAGAAAATGCAGAAACAGTTTGATGTTTGGTCCTCGTGCTATCATTTTGTTAAGCTGGTTAACTGAAAGAAAGCTTGAATTTGTTGAACCCGCTTCACAGCACAGCCTCTGAACAGGTTAAAAACACTTGATCACTACTGATCCACTCACCTTCAGGTACCTGATGTGTCCTCGTCTTTGCGCCATGGAAATGATTCAGGAAGTTAACTGCGTCTGGGAAAAATAGCAAAAGCAGCTGATTATTGATCATTGCTTATCATTTGCAAGCTACTCGATAAACTGAAGGTGATCAGAATTCAATCTGTTTCAATCAGGAAACCCAAACCAGTAACTCTCTGATGATGGGTCCCCAGTTTAGCTCATTTCACTCTGTATTATCTTATGTTCCTGTTGCTACAGTAGCATTATTGATTGAGAAGCACCTGTGAAGTCCGGGTGTTCTCTGTGGATCAATGTGCAGATGTTGATTCCAGATCCCAAAACGTTGATTATGTTCATCTGGACGTGTTCAGTGGGAGAAACGTTTCATCACCATCCAGGTGACTTCTTCAGTCTCAGCTGACTGCAGGTTTCCAACCTTATAAACAGTACATTTGCACAACAACGGAAGCTAACCTACTGAATAAACAATGGAGTCATGCAGTCAGCTGAAAGTCACCTACATGAGGATGAAATGTTTCTCCCATCGGAAAAGCCACATCAAGATTAACAGAATCAACCTTTTGGGAATTACTTACCTGGATGATTGAGCATGCATCAAGACATTGATTCCAGATGTTTCTCGGCCTGTTTGACTCACCTGCAGCTTTCTATAAGATGACATCTGACCCCAAACACTGCCAATCAGAATGACGTCTGAGAATGTCATCAATATTTCTAACCAACCAAAGAGCTCTAGAACTACATTTACCTGCCTGACACCCCGAGAACCGTCTAACCGCTGAAGCACCGCCCACAGGTCCAGGTGAACACATTAACTTAATGGATTAACACATATTTACTTAATCACTAACTTAATTACAGAGATCGCTGGCGTTTCTCAGAAAAACCCGTAGGTTTCCAGTTCCGGTCCAGTTCGCGTTACAGTCGGGTCTCACATGTGGATAGGTAAGCAGGTAAAGTGGGTAAAATAAAAGCGCGCACTTTGAGGCCGCGGAGCTGCTAGCATTAGCCGCTGTTAGCACCGCGGACACACCACGAGGCTACTCGGCCACTCGCACCTTGGCACTCAAAGACGTCACCGTTCTTACCTGTGGGAGTGCGGACAGGTGATCCGGTGTGATTGGGTCAGATTTCGATCCGCAGTTGGAAGATGAGATGATCTGTCGATCCTAACAAGCACGTTCCCTACTGCACACAAAGAACCAACTGCCGCCCAGTGAAGTATCGCGAGATCTCCCCCTGTCCTTCTTCCTCTTCTTCTTCTGTAAAATAGGACTGTGCTCCTTATTTGCCCCCTGCTGGAGTCATTGGGAAAACACGAAAATCAAATCAGAAGTTTTGTTTTGATTTTACTGAAGAACTTTATTTATAAAATAGAACCAACAACACGTGTACCAGAAAACTAAACATGACATCACCCAAACATTAACATCCAGCTGTAAAACATCTGTCTGCTCAGAATGAGATGGTCAACTCCCGCAAATGTTGTACCTTTTATATTGTAAGGAAAAGACCCTACAATAATAAAAAGAAAACAGCAAAACCCCCAACAATCACATGACCCCCTTATGAGCAAGAACTCTGTTGACAGTGGGAGAGGAAAAAAAAAACCTTTTACAGTTTTTCACAGTTATTTACACACAATTTCTTGTACTTCAGACACAATGACTACAACATGTATCTGATGCACCAACCCCCTGAACCAATCCTGCTAAACTACAAACACAATTTCTGCTTTACACTCAAATTGCAGTTTTAAAACACACTTTTTTTTAACACACTACATGCAATTCTCTGCATTTGGCACAATTTTCATGAAGAAAATCTTTGTTTTCACAAGAAACACACTTTCATTCAAAATGGTAAGCTCAGTTGCCCTACTTTTCCTACTAACTCATCACATGAAGGGCTCTAGACTGCGACCAATTTGGTCGCAAAATTTTTCAACTTAAAAAATCCTAGGTCGCACAGGTGCGACCAACTGTTTGAGTGGAAAAAAAAAAAGAAAGAAGAAAAAGAAAAGCCCCCACAACTCTGACAGTCTCCGTGTGGTCAAAACAGACACACATTATGCCCCTATTGTGGTCTAAACCAGAGGCGGAGCCAGACATTTGAAACACCCAGGGCTTAGCTCTAAAGGGTAGTATGCATGTGGGATTTTTTTTTTTTTTTTGGGGGGGGGGGGGGGTTAGAAATGACTGATTAATTGGCTCTGTTTTGAGTTTTGTTCAAAAAAGAATGACTTCATATAGGGAAAAATATATATCACGTATGCAGGACACCTTAAACTAGTTTTTTTAATTAAGCAGCAAGGCAGAACAAAGGTGGGGCTGTATTAAGACACAAGGACTAAACCCCAATTCAACCAGACCCAGAACTGATCCGGAATTAAAACAGGACTACAACAGTTCAAAATCAGGACTGAGGACTTAACCAAGACAGAACCAGAATCAGAACTAGATGATAGTAGCACTAAAAATCATCATAGACCTGCACTACACTTATTTTTTTAATTCTACCAAAGTACACTATTTAGATTGAGAAAAGTTTATATAATTATTTAGCCTTGTTGTGCAAACAAGCCTGCATAACTTAATAAATGTAGAATTTGAAAAATAGTAAACCTAAAAAGAAACACTAGGTACGAGATACATGAGTACCTATGATACGGTGATACTTTTGGTAAACAACCATTTGACTAACATGTGTGTCTCACCTGCTCTTGTTCATCTCTGTTCTGTCCTCATTCTCCATCTCCCTCTCTGTTCCTCTCTCTCCCTCTTTGTGCTGACAATCATCAAATATACAGTTGAAACCAGATATTTACAAACTCTTCAGATCAAAACACAAATACTTTTTTATTTGTAACATCAAATCAGACTAAATGTTTATTTTTTTTAGATTGATAAATATATAATTTATCAATAACATATTTGTTAGCTTTAAGAGTAAAGAGAGAAACTATCTGTATTTCTTAATTGTAAATGGCACCAAATTGTATTCAAAATTGAGCCACACTTATGGAGCTCCACGATTCTTTTCCTGGTGTTTTGGTTGATAAATTTAGGGCTGGGTATTGTCACTGATTTCTAGAATCGATTCAATTCCGATTCACAAGGTCCCGAATCGATTCGATCCACGATTCGATTTAATTCGATTTGATTCAATTCAATTCAATTTGAATCTGGGAAATTTTGACAGTCAGAAAAAGGAAGCTGACACACGCAAGACTTTATCAAAGGTGTGAGCATCACAGCAGATGCCTTTGTGTCAAAGTAGCTGAGGATAAAACACAGAAAAACATGAAGGCGATTTTCCTGGCCTGGATTTTATAAAAATATTCTGCAGTACATCAAAAACGAAAGAAAACCATTAATCAACACATGAACATTACCTCTGACGTTACAGCGGTTTTATTAGAGACACGGCTAAGCGTTTTGCATAATTTAAAAAAGTTTAAATTTGTTCAGTATTGAACGGCAGAAATTAGGTTTTCTTTTCGGAAGTATATAAAAAAAAACTTAAAAAAACGTCGGCCGACAGCGCTGTAAACAACGGTAGACTTGTGCGTAACAAGCAAGCGAATAATGAAGAAAACAGATTTTTAGACGGGAAACTGTTCTTGAAGTACAGAGAGAGAGGGAGAGAGAGGGAGAGAGAGAGAGCTGTGCATCGTGGTCGAAGCAAAACAGTAAAAGTAAGAGTGAATACATGACGATGTTTATGTGAAGCGTAGTTTGGATCTTCTTTTGCTGCTGGTTCGGTCAATATTGTTTGGAGAGACATCAAACTAACAGCTGTAGAATCAGCGCATAAAGGGCGTGAACACAAAGCGCGGACAGATCAGAATTAGCGAGCTGTCGGCTTTCAGCCCCGACCGTGAGAAAGGCCACATCTAACTGATTTGAACCGCGGGTTGTGCTGTGTGTTTAAGTCTTTGTGCAGAATCTGTGTTCCTGCTCTCATTTATTGTCTTAGCTGTTTGGTGGTTGTTGAAATTTTGTGAGATTTCACCAGAGATTCTGGCATTTCGGGCAAAATAAATTTATATTAAAAAATCGATTCAGGATTTTAATGAATCGATTTTACATTATCCAAGCCAGAATCGATTTTAATTGATAAATCGATTATAAAAACCCACCCCTAGTTGATATCTCTTAATTTTCCCATGTCAAAGAAACAGGCTCTGTGTTTTGCCTTATATGCATCCACAGGTGTGCCACCAATTTACTCACATGGACTCTACTAACCTATCAGAAGCTTCTTCAGCTCAGAATGGAATCGTCTGGAGTTTCTTATTAATTAACAATAAACTTAGTGTATATGTACTCCTAAATTTGATGAAAGTGATAAAAAATAGGAAGCTCTGTCTCTCTTTATTCTGACATTTAACTAATTCAAAAGATATTTCAATATTTATTTATCCAAAACAAAACAAGTTTACTCTAAATTGATGTTGTACAGTAAAAAAATGTTCTTGTGTTTTCCATAAAGTGTATGTAAATATCTGGTTTCAACTGTGAATATACTGCTGTGTATTGAAGTTCCTCTTGTTTTGCATAGGAATATACTGAACAACATACAAAGCATAATATATAAAATACTACCAGAGTTTTTTCTTTGAAAGAAGCTTCTTATGTCCATTCTTGTATATCAGTGCATTACTGAAACCGATTTATTTAGCCGTGGAGGGTAACAACTGAAAATATGAAATAGACACACATGTAAGCATAGCTGGACTGGCCATCGGGCATACCGGGCATTTGCCCGGTGGGCCGCTGGCGATTTTTTGTTTTTATGGGCCGATGGATATTTTTTTTTTTTTTTTTTTTTTTTTTTAGGAAGGGTATATATAATGAAAGGTGTTGGATTGGCCAATTGGTCATGATCGACTCTGGGCTGGACCAATTACAGCCGAGGAGGCTGGATGCACCCTCCCCCTTGTTTAGCAATCACGTGATTTTCGCGCATTGCATGCCGGGAACTCGTGGCAAAACAATCCAAGTACCGCATCAAATGCAAGCATTTGCAGCACCGCAAGACGTTCATTCTCCGGTTCCAATACCTTCTTTTTTTTTCTTTGCCGCACAAAAAAGGAATGTACAAAACAAAAGGAGAACAATGCCGGTCCGTACAAAGACAGTCTCGACGAAAAGACAAAGAAAAGATACGAGGAAAAAATCAAAGGAGTGAAAGGGTCAGACCCTTACGAGCACACAGAGTGGACAAAAGACGTCAGTGTGCTGCCCACTTTCACCACGCTCAGATTTATAATTACACGGTTCTTGGAGTGAGTGCATACACTCATGAAGTTTAGTAACTTCAGGTCACTGCAACAAGCCCAGGTACAGTTTACCGACGGATGGGTGCAGGACCTTGAAATGCACCGTGTAGGACGAAAGACTATTGTACGTATCATAAGTTTACCAGTCTCACAAATCGTCATCATAAATACACATTCATTAACAGTTTATTAATAGGACCTTTGAGCTCAACGGTAATTAATTAGTAGTGGAAATAATTTCTGGTAGTGTAACAGTGTTTGTGGTATTATTCCACTTGCCACAAATATCAGTGTAATGGGGAAACAGCGCCCCCCCGCTCTCAGTGTGGCTGGTTAGGTGAGGCTGGCTGCAGTAATCGCTGCCAGTCTGCCGTAGCCATACGAGAGGTGAGTTGTATTGTTCCGCACACAATATAGCTAAGTAGTACAGACACATAAAACATGTTTGATTAGCTGACGAGCACCGAGTGTAATAAGTGCTTAGTGGACACATGTCCAACACCAGTTTTATGTACTTTTCATTTGTTTATTACAGTTTTTTACAGACGCTAGGACACATTTCTCAATACTTAGGTCACGTTTGCAAAACTCCTCACACAGTGAGCACAACAGAAGTCTATGTGGGCTAAACTGAGGACCAGTTATCATTGTTTTGGCACAAAATGCATTCAATGACTACATCTCTCAAATTACATGAATCATCTTCTCACTCAGACACAACAACTGCCAAAAACCTTTGTACGGACAGGACATTTTGCATGTGCTTACATACTGTTTTCAAAACTGTTAAACTCATGGTCAAAACAATAACACAATGCAAAACTTGAAAAGACAGCAAAATCCAACGGCAATATTTTATTGAAACATATTTTAAATCTAACAATGCAGTTTAACCAGCCACAGCTGATTCTCATTGTAGATGAACATCTACACAGTTGTTACTCCTTCAATTTTTCAACTCCTTCAATTCTGGCATGCCAGAAGATTCTTTCCTAGGTGTGTTGCCCTAGATGACATAAGATGTGATGTGGATGAGAACCTGTGGCCAAATGGAGAAGACCGAGTAGATTAGCATTACTATTGTATGTGTATCAGTGGATGGTGTGTATACGAATTCTTGTATTTTGGGATTACTTAGTGCAAAAAAATAAAAATACATAAACATAAATACATGATGTCTGATTCATTCCAGTAACATATATTGAAATTATAAACAGAGATGTGTCCTTGTTTTACACAGGAAAACACTGTGTAATGCTACATGTTGTTAGTGTTTTTTAGGTCATTGTTTTGTGGGTGACAAAGTGTGTTTGTCGGCTGTCAACCTTTGCTAGTGTTCTGGAGGAATGTTTTTATTTGAGACCTGAATGAAGTGTTTTGGTAGTTGTAGTGCATTTTGAATGTGGAATGAACTGCTTTGCCAAGCTGAGGGTCAGTTAGGAGAATTGTGTGAAGAGTTTTGCAAAAGTGACCTAAGTATTGAGAAATGTGTCCTAGCGTCTGTAAAAAACTGTAATGTGTGAAACTGTATGCTAAAGCGGAATGCTAATGAGATGTTCTGCCGTAGTGTGCTGTGCGGAGTGGTGTGTGGCGAGCCTGTGCACTGATAATACACCGTTGTTTCCATTCAGGTACATAATTTGTTGTTGCTGTTATTTTATTGTATATTAGAAATTGTAATATTGCTGCAGTAATCGCTGCCAGTCTGCCGTAGCCATACGAGAGTGTGCTGTGCGGAGTGGTGTATGGCGAGCTTGTGCACTGATAATACACCGTTGTTTCCATTCAGGAAATAAAGTGGCAACGATCGATCAGAGACTCCTTGTCTTTTTAAAAACACTACACAACGCAGAGTCGAGGAGTCTGTTTGGGCCGAACTGTTGCAGCGGGATGAAGCAGAAACCGGTTACAGTAGCATTACAGAAATGTAGCAGTGACAATAATATTGTATGTTATAATCGCAATAAGTGATACAAAACAACTGTTTTATCCTGTGAATAAAAGTATATGTTTTTGTCAATGTACCATGGTAATAACAGAAGCGAAACACAATATTGTGTCAGGACAATTTACTATTTATGCACAATAAATAAAGGAGCATAGCGCGACAATTTCTGTTCAGCGCCAGACTTGCTTGTAACCTATATCACCAATTATGTTAAGAAAAATGACGTATTAACTACTAAAAAACTCTGACCTTTGTGGGAATGCTTGGAGCAGACTAACATGTGAGCTGGAGTGTTCTGAGACGTTATATTTGGTATATCCAGACCATCCGTCGGCTCTTACTTCGGAAACATGGCTTAAAAAATTTCTCTTCAACGACGTAATCCGATAAAAAAAAAAAAACGATCTCTTTACCCATCGGCTTCCCATGGCTGTCATGCGACCGGCTATTGAAGTTAATAATACAACAGCTTCTTGCCATTTTTGGGGTTTCTTTTTATCGCTGTGTAACTGAGTTCAATTGAAAGCCTGCGTGCGCTAGTACCTCTTGCCACAAGTTCCCAGAATCCTTTGCGGTTTTATCCCTGAATGACATCACATTTTCAATCTTTATCCTGGTGGGCCGGTCTCTAGTCAAAATGCCCGGGCCGATTTTTTGTCCCAGTCCAGCCTTGCATGTAAGCTAAGACTCTCTAAAGAAACAGCATTGTTGTTGTTCGGCTTTTCATTTTGCCATTTGTTGATTCACTTGAAGAGCAAGTAACGTAATATGGGTCAAGCGATCAGTTTGATATCAATCTTTCGTGATACACCGTCATATTTACATTATTTGTACGGTACGAATGATTTGTTTTGGTACCTGGTCAAACTTAAGCTCTCCTTAGTATGGCTGGCTCCGTTTCTCCAACAGCGCACTCACAGGCAGCAGCTGCCCCGCCCTCTCACTCAGTCCTTAGTGCCTGAGCTCGGATCATACCAATATCAGGGGGAATTCACGCACAGTCGTAAATTCCCACAGTGTGCACTATGTGCTTCGAATATTGTGTGTACTTTTTGTTTTATACAGTTGTCAGCCAGGCATCTAACTATGAAAAAATTACACTCCAAAAGACCCCAGGCTTCTGACAAAACAACCCGGGCTTAAGCCCAGTAAGCCACCCCCACGCTCCGCCCCTGGTCTAAACCAATCAGAGCTAGTCAAGGGCAGGACCTCTCTGATTGGCCGTGGTCCAGTTGAACGTGCAGGTGGATAGAGAGAGGTGAGTAGCTTGAATAAAACGATAAAGCTCACAAAACTATTTCAACAACCACCAAACAGGAAATAAAACTTCAGTTACTTTTGACACAAAGGCATCTGCTGTGATGCTCACACCTCTGATGAAGTCTCACATGTATCAGTACTGATAAGTGATCAGAATTATAATATGTCTGACTGTCAAAATTGGATCGAATCAGGACCTCGTGAATCGGAATCAAATGGATTATAGAAATCAGTGACGATACCCAGCCCTAGTGAGCAGTCTAGGCCTGACAGAAGTGGATTTAGCTGTGGGTAATAAGAAAAGATGAAAAGAACTATTGATAACTTTTTTGTTAAGTTAAGGCCTGATCCGTCTGAAATTCATAGCCAGTCCTCTGACACGGAGCTATCAATCTCTGAACCCTGAAATAGCACAGTGTACCCAGAAAACACATTATATGATGGAATAAATGCACTGCCCAAATGGGTAAACACCTTTCACACATAATTGCAATTAAGAAATCAGAGCTATATAAAAGGGCAACAGGTGAACTCTTCTGTTTTGGAGGAATGGATGCTAACCAGAGGAGTGAGACTAAGAGGAGGAGGAGGAGGACAAGGACGATGAAGGCCAAGGAACGTAATCTCCGATGAGCTCAAAGCCACTTTGGTTGGCCATGTGGTCAACCATGGTCTAACAATAAGGGAGGCAAAGTGTACAGCCAAATTTGATCAGGTGCACTGTAGCATCCATCATCCGGACTTTCTGAAGTGAGAATAGGTAAGAAATCTTACAGTACTCAATGAGTACTTTACTGTAGCACAGTATTGCCTGTGGACTGTTCTGTAGAATGTGAAAGTAAAGTATGTGTCATGTATTTGGGAAATGTATTCCTATATTATATTCCTACATAGTAGGCCTATTCATAGTATTTTACAGTATACTATTTGTATTGCAGAGCTGAAAGCTTACCAACACGAGGTGGTCGGGAACGTCTTCTGTCTCCTGAACAGGAGAATGAAATCATTAACATGCTTCTAGAAAATAATGCCATAACAGCACAGCAAATACAAAGAAAAATAATAAAAGACAACAACATGTTTCAAAATACTGATAAGGTCAGCTTATCAACACAGGAACGTGTCCTCAGAAATAATCTGAGGATGAACCAGCTCTACAGGGTGCCATTTGAACGCAATTCAGAAAGAGTCAATGAATTGCAATACATGTGGAAGTAAGTCCCATACAATCCCACAATTAATGCATACTCTCAACAGTATATAAATTACAGTACTGTACATACGCATACTCTGATTATGCTTCACAATAGTGACCACTCCAAGTCTGTATTACGTATCATGTTTGTTTCAGAGTTGGTAACTGGTTCACTGTCCACCCACACTTTTTAGTTGTTTATCTCCCTCCATATTCTCCATTCCTCAAGCCCATTATAAGGAATCTTTTTCTGCCTGGAGATGGAAAGTGTATGACCGAAATCCACACACACATATACCCCTTCCCAAGCTATGGAAGATGCATGTGAAGATATAGCAGTTGATGCTATTCATGGCTGGATTCGCCATGCTTGGCAATATTTGCCCTGCTGATCAACCAGGGCAAACATTGCTTGTGATATGGATAAGGTGCTGTTTTCATTCAAATTCCGGTGCTTTCATTCTATTTTTTTTTGTTTTCATTCAAATTCCGTTGTTTTCATTCAAATTCCGTTCTTTTCATTCAAATTCCGTTGTATTCATTCTAATTCTGTTGTTTTCATTCTAATTCCGTTGTTTTCATTCAAATTCTGTTGTTTTCATTCAAATTCTGTTGCTTTTATTCAAATTCTGTTCATTTCATTCAAATTCCATTGTTTTCATTCAAGTTCTGTTCTTTTCATTCAAATTCTATTGTTTGTTCTCAAATTCTTTTCTTTTCATTCTAATTCTGTTGCTTTCATTCAAATACTGTTCTTTTCATTCAAATTCTGTTCTTTTCATTCAAATTCGATTCTTCTTATTCTAATTCCGTTCTTTTCATTTTAATTACGTTTTGTTCATTCAAATTCCGGTGCTTTCATTCTATTTTATTTGTTTTCATTCAAATTACGTTCTTTTCATTCAAATTCCGTTGTTTTAATTCTAATTCCGTTCTTTTCATTCAAATTCTCTTCTTTTCATTCTAAATCCGTTGTTTTCATTCTAATGCTGTTGTTTTTAATGCAAATGATGTTCTTCTCATTCTAATTCTACTCTTTTTATTCAAATTCTTTTGTTGTCATTCAAATGCTGTTCTTCTCATTCTAATTCTTTTCTTTTCATTCAAATTCCGGTGCTTTCATTCTATTTTTTGTTTTCATTCAAATTCTGTTGTTTTCATTCAAATTCTCTTCTTTTCATTCTAATTCCGTTGTTTTCATTCAAATTCTGTTGTTTTTATTCAAATGCTGTTCTTCTCATTCTAATTCTACTCTTTTTATTGAAATTCTGTAGTTTTCATTCAAATACTGTTCTTTTCATTTTAATTCCATTGTTTTCATTCAAATTCCCGTGCTTTCAATCTAACCCTTTTGTTTTCATTCAAATGCTGTTCTTTTCATTCTAATTCCATTCTTTGATTCTGTTCTTTTCATTCAAATTCTGTTCTTCTCATTCTAATTCTTTTCTTTTCATTTTAATTCCGTTGTTTTCATTCAAATTCCGGTGCTTTCATTCTATTTTTTTCTCTTTTCATTCAAATTCTGTTCTTTTCATTCAAATTCCATTCTTTTCCTTTAAATTCCATTGTTTTCATTCAAAATCTGTTCTTTTCATTCACATTCCATTGTTTTCATTCAAATTCTATTGTTTGTTCTCAAATTCTGTTCTTTTCATTTTAATTCCGTTGTTTTCATTCAAATTCCGGTGCTTTCATTCTAATTTTTTTTTGTTTTCATTCAAATTCCATTGTTTTCATTCTAATTCCATTGTTTTCATTCAAATTCTCTTCTTTTCATTCTAATTCCGTTGTTTTCATTCAAATTCTGTTGTTTTTATTCAAATTCTCTTCTTTTCATTCTAATTCCGTTGTTTTCATTCAAATTCTGTTGTTTTTATTCAAATGCTGTTCTTTTATTTTTAATTCCGTTGTTTTCATTCAAATTCCCGTGCTTTCAATCTAACCCTTTTGTTTTCATTCAAATTGCGTTCTTTTCATTCAAATTCCATTCTTTTCCTTTAAATTCCGTTGCTTTCATTCAAATTCTGTTCTTTTCATTCAAATTCTTTTCTTTTCATTCTAATTCTGTTGTTTTCATTCAAATTCTGTTCTTTTCATTTTAATTCCGTTGTTTTCATTCAAATTCCCGTGCTTTCAATCTAACCCTTTTGTTTTCATTCTAATTCTGTTCTTTTCATTCTAATTCCGTTGTTTTCATTCAAACGTTGTTGTTTTTATTCAAATGCTGTTCTTCTCATTCTAATTCTTTTCATTTCATTTTAATTCCGTTGTTTTCATTCAAATTCCCGTGCTTTCATTCTAATGCTTTTGTTTTCATTCAAATTGCGTTCTTTTCATTCAAATTCCATTCTTTTGATTCTAATTCTGTTGTTTTCATTCAAATTCTGTTGTTTTCATTCAAATTCCGTTGTTTTCATTCAAATTCTGTTGTTTTTATTCAAATGCCTTTGTTTTCATTCAAATTCTGTTGTTTTCATTCAAATGCTGTTCTTCTCATTCTAATTCTGTTCTTTTCATTTCAATTCCGTTGTTTTCATTCAAATTCCCGTGCTTTCATTCTAATTCTTTTGTTTTCATTCAAATTGCGTTCTTTTCATTCAAATTCCATTCTTTTGATTCTAATTCTGTTGTTTTCATTCAAATACAGTTCTTTCCATTCAAATTCCATTCTTTTGATTCTAATTCTTGTGTTTTCATTCAAATTCTGTTCTTTTCATTCAAATTCTTTTCTTTTCATTCTAATTCTGTTGTTTTCATTCAAATTCTGTTCTTTTCATTTTAATTCCGTTGTTTTCATTCAAATTCTGTTGTTTTTATTCAAATGCTGTTCTTTTATTTTTAATTCCGTTGTTTTCATTCAAATTCCCGTGCTTTCAATCTAACCCTTTTGTTTTCATTCAAATTGCGTTCTTTTCATTCAAATTCCATTCTTTGATTCTGTTCTTTTCATTCAAATTCCATTCTTTTCCTTTAAATTCCGTTGCTTTCATTCAAATTCTGTTCTTTTCATTCAAATTCTTTTCTTTTCATTCTAATTCCGTTGTTTTCATTCAAACGTTGTTGTTTTTATTCAAATGCTGTTCTTCTCATTCTAATTCTTTTCATTTCATTTTAATTCCGTTGTTTTCATTCAAATTCCCGTGCTTTCATTCTAATGCTTTTGTTTTCATTCAAATTGCGTTCTTTTCATTCAAATTCCATTCTTTTGATTCTAATTCTGTTGTTTTCATTCAAATTCTGTTGTTTTCATTCAAATTCTGTTGTTTTCATTCTAATTCCGTTGTTTTCATTCAAATTCTGTTGTTTTTATTCAAATGCCTTTGTTTTCATTCAAATTCTGTTGTTTTCATTCAAATGCTGTTCTTCTCATTCTAATTCTGTTCTTTTCATTTCAATTCCGTTGTTTTCATTCAAATTCCCGTGCTTTCATTCTAATTCTTTTGTTTTCATTCAAATTGCGTTCTTTTCATTCAAATTCCATTCTTTTGATTCTAATTCTGTTGTTTTCATTCAAATACAGTTCTTTCCATTCAAATTCCATTCTTTTGATTCTAATTCTTGTGTTTTCATTCAAAATCTGTTCTTTTCATTCACATTCTTTTGTTTTCATTCAAATTCGATTCTTCTCATTCTAATTCTGTTCTTTTCATTTTAATTCCGTTGTTTTCATTCAAATTCCGTTCTTGTCATTCAAATTCCGTTGTTTTCATTCTAATTCCGTTGTTTTCATTCAAATTCTCTTCTTTTCATTCTAATTATGTTGTTTTCATTCAAATTCTGTTATTTTTATTCAAATGCTGTTCTTCTCATTCTAATTCTACTCTTTTTATCCAAATTCTGTTGTTTTCATTCAAATTCTGTTCTTTTCATTCTAATTCTACTCTTTTTATTCAAATTAATTTGTTTTCATTCTAATTCTTTTCATTCTAATTCCGTTGCTTTCATTCAAATACTGTTCTTTCATTCAAATACTGTTCTTTCATTCAAATACTGTTCTTTTCATTCAAATTCTGTTCTTTTCATTCACATTCTTTTGTTTTCATTCAAATTCGATTCTTCTCATTCTAATTCTGTTCTTTTCATTTTAATTGCGTTGTTTTCATTCAAATTCCGGTGCTTTCATTCTAATTCCTTTGTTTTCATTCAAATTCTCTTCTTTTCATTCTAATTCCTTTGTTTTCATTCAAATTCTCTTCTTTTCATTCTAATTCCTTTGTTTTCATTCAAATTCTCTTCTTTTCATTCTAATTCCGTTGTTTTCATTCAAATTCTGTTGTTTTCATTCAAATGCTGTTCTTCTCATTCTAATTCTCCTCTTTTCATTTTAATTTCGTTTTTTTCATTCAAATTCCCTGTGCTTTCATTCTAATGCTTTTGTTTTCATTAAAATTGCATTCCTTTCATTCAAATTGCATTCTTTTCATTCTTATTCTTTTGTTTTCATTCAAATTCTATTGTTTGTTTTCAAATTCTGTCCTTTTCATTCTAATTCCGTTGCTTTCATTCAAATACTGTTGTTTTCATTCAAATTCTGTCCTTTTCATTCTAATTCCGTTGCTTTCATTCAAATTCTCTTCTTTTCATTCTAATTCCGTTGTTTTCATTCAAATTCTGTTCTTTTCATTCTAATTCCTTTGTTTTCATTCAAATTCTCTTCTTTTCATTCTAATTCCGTTGTTTTCATTCAAATTCTGTTGTTTTCATTCAAATGCTGTTCTTCTCATTCTAATTCTGTTCTTTTCATTTTAATTCCGTTGTTTTCATTCAAATTCTGTCCTTTTCATTCTAATTCCGTTGCTTTCATTCAAATTCTCTTCTTTTCATTCTAATTCTGTTGTTTTCATTCAAATTCTGTTCTTTTCATTCTAATTCCTTTGTTTTCATTCAAATTCTCTTCTTTTCATTCTAATTCCGTTGTTTTCATTCAAATTCTGTTGTTTTCATTCAAATGCTGTTCTTCTCATTCTAATTCTGTTCTTTTCATTTTAATTCCGTTGTTTTCATTCAAATTCTGTTGTTTTTATTCAAATTCTCTTCTTTTCATTCTAATTCCGTTGTTTTCGTTCAAATTCTTTTTTTCATTCAAATTCTGTTCTTTTCCTTTAAATTCCGTTGCTTTCATTCAAATACTGTTCTTTCCATTCAAATTCTGTTCTTTTCATTCTAATTCTTTTGTTTTCATTCAAAATCTGTCCTTTTCATTCACATTCGATTCTTCTCATTCTATTTCTGTTCTTTTCATTTTAATTCCGTTGTTTTCATTCAAATTCTGTTGTTTTTATTCCATTTCTTTTTTAAGGAGCCGTTCGCAACTCTACTAACTAACCTTATGAATAAAATAAAGTTCACTACCAGTAACATCATAGCACCCACCCAGCTGTACTGTATAAAAACTCTGTCAAGCTGGCTAGAACGCAGTACGAGTTATTGTAACTGACGGTAAAAAGTCAGCACAACGAAAATAAACTCCACCTAAACTTGGTATATATCTGACCCAGATAGACTGCAGGTCATAACTTCTTACCTGAAGTTCAGTTCACCTGACACTCGGACCGGCGGCTGCCTCGGGTCTCTCCTCCTGCCTCACCTTCCCTCATCCACCTGCTGGCCTCTGTGGAAGCCCCACCATAGACACCACCAAACAACTGAGTTATTTTTACACATCGACCTGCATCTGGCCAATCCACCACCTCTCATTGTTCATGCCATTACAAAAAAAATAAAAAATAAGTCACCGGGCATATGCCCGGTATGCCCGATGGCCAGTCCAGCTATGTTTACCTGCAACCAAATCTGCAGCTCCATACAGCAATGTTACGACTTACGGTGTGTTCACACCGAACGCGATGGACGCGAATAAAACGCCCCAAACGCCCCTAATTTGACGCGTGTACATTCGCGTCTCAACGCGTGTCCAAGAAAAATCCATCGCGCGTCAAAATATCATATTTTGACGCGCGTGAACCGGAAATGTGGGAGGAATGTGGGAGGGAGTTGTGCCAGACCGGTATCTTTGCAAGATGGCAGCTATCGAGCTAGCGCTTGAAGAGAGAGTCTCCCTTCTCTATGTACTGTGGAGAGCAGAGCAGCAGCGTAAAAGACGTCCTCGCCGTACCTGGGTCCATCAGGTCCTCCAGAGGCATGAGCAGTTTGGTGAGTTTCACCACTTGCTCCAGGAGCTGCGCCTGGATGACGGCCGATTCCAGCGCTATCACCGTCGGCCAGTTTGAGGACCTGCTTTCCCTCGTCGGTCCCAGCATTGCCCGCCTAGACACCAACTACAGACGCTCAATCCCACCTGCAGAGCGCCTGTCCGTCTGCCTGAGGTTAGTAAAACTATTTAATACGGTAGTCCTTTATTGATATCTGTGCTAATATGCTAATCCATCCAGTTATACACTGCTAACATGGATGTGCTATGCTAACAGTGAATGCTGTCGGTGTTTACTGAAAGCAAACTGTGGTACAGAGACGACTCTTTATAATATTTCTAGTGATACTCAGAAGGTCTCATCAAGTCCCGATTTAATTCGATTTATGCTGTTATCAGTGTTTGAATGATAGCATGGCTGTGGTGTCACATCAATGTATGCGCTCGGTGTTTGCTGATATCAAACTGTAGCATTAGGACCACTGAGTTAACCTTTGTAGTGATACTCACTCCTTTTTATTTAGACCTGGTTTGATTCTGGGATAGTTGAATATTTGTATATAATCCCTGCAGCTGTCAGACTCTATAGCAGGGGTCACAGCCTTTATTAAAACAGAGTTAGATAAAACTGTGAACAGTTTGGTTCATCTCTAGTTACATGGTTCTATCTTGATAAGCTGTCTTATCACAGATTAATTTTTCAAAAATATTAATGATTTAAGCAAGGAAAAGGCTACATGTCAACACACAACTCTTTATTTCTATTAATGTCTTACTTCATTCCTACCTGATTGACATGTTTAGGAATTATGAGTGATTGGCTCACTGTAGTTGTGAAAGTTGCTACCAATCAAATTATGATATGTTAAAGTTAAAACAAAACACAACTGTTTTAGATATTATGTAATATACATTTTGTAATTATCCTTATAATTACAAAATGTTTTATGTAAGATTTAAGTTTTGTGATTTATATCTGACATCACAAAAGTATTTTGGAATTTGAATAATGTATTTTGTAACTGCAGTACACATAATACTGATTTTGAACAATTTTGTCCAGGTTCCTTGTCACCGGGGACTCCTTCAGGACCATCGCGTTCAGTTTCAGAGTCGGTGTGTCCACGGTGAGCCAGATCACCCCCCAGGCAGCGACGTCCATCTGGGACTGTCTAGTGGACGACTTCATGGCTGTGCCTTCACCTGGAGACTGGCGGTCCATCACAGAGGGATTCCAGGAGCGCTGGAACTTTCCTCTGTGCTGTGCAGCTCTGGATGGGAAGCACATCCAGACAAAGGCACCCCATATATCATATAGGAGACACACACATTGATATACACTAAATATTCATTTCATTTCTTTTTTGTGGTGCCCAAATTGATGCACCTGCTTGATTTTGTTTAAACAATTATTGCACACTTTCTGTAAATCCAGTAAACTTCTTTTCACTTCTCAAATATCACTGTGTGTGTCTCCTGTATGATATTTAACTGACATTTTTTATTGTAACAACCAACGATTTATACAGGAAAATAATGTCTATTAACAAGGTTGCCCAAACTTCTGCATCCCACTGTATCAGTATATTTTGTCATTAGTATAATATGAAATAAATTCTACATGTGTCAAGTCGTGTGCCAACATTTGCTGTGTAGTAGAACTGAGACATTAGTCATTATAAACATTTATTTGAAATAATATTAAAAGTCTCAAACAGAAAAACATTAAACATAAATATATAAAATATAAGAATTTACAGAGAGACAGGAATAAAAAGGACCAGCTGCTCTCCAGAGCAGGAACAAGGCTGAGGAGGAAATGCTCCATTGGAGACTGGTGTGGCCTCTTCAGGGACTCCAGGGTGGCCAGCTCCACCGCCGATGGACCGTCCTGGGACCCGTCCCTCATCTGCCTCGGAGCCGTCCTCCTCTGTGGGCCTGTAAAACAGCACAAAACACAAAGAAATGAGAAGGCTGCTACTAGATTTTAATTTCAACATTGAAAAAAAAAAAAAAAAACAATAACAGGATATAATCAGATTGGTTGTAGATATTTAGTAAAGGTGATCACAAGGGAATCCCACCGACTAAAAAGGTATCAGTGCTTGCTGTACATATCTGTGGGTGCAGCAGCAGGAGCTCAGGGACTGGGGATGCTCTGCTGCAGAATCAGTTGGTTCTATCAATACAGTATTAAATGTTAACAGGTTGGATATAATAATCGTAGAGTAGACAGTGGTCCCTCATTTATTGCAGGGGTTCTCAGAATAACTAGCCCCTGGTCACAGTTCTCACAATTGATTCTCAAAGTGCAAACCTTTGTAGATTGCAAAACGTAAAAGTATTATTATGCCGCGGTTTGTCTTCATCTGCCCGCCACTTTCGTGCGCCTTTTTCCCTCACGGTGCAGGTGTCTATTTCCGAATGAGGCTCATAGTTATGGGTGTTTTTGTGCTGTTTTTTCTATTGGACGCGATGGTTATCAAAACCAAACGTGATAAATTTGGCAAGCGCAGGAGATTTGTCAATCAGGCTGCAGAATGCAATGCTGTACTGTGCAATAAAAAATCAGCGAAAAAGCAAAGCAGTGACGGATGAACAGCGGGACCACTGTGTGCTGTTTATTAATAAACAATAAAATATATTCCTAAATGACAACATGCATAAAAGCAGAACGGTATTTGTACGTCAGTGGGAAAATAGCGGTGGCTTGCTAGCTTTTGTGCGGCTTCCCCGGGTCAGTGAAAACTTTCAAAAGAGAAATGAATGAACTTACCAGGTTGCCCGATCTCTTCACATATCTTCCTCCAAGCTCGGTCCTTTTTATTCCTGTCTCGGTACTGAAAGCAGCTGGTGTTGTACAGCTCCGAGTTGTTTGCTACCGCATTGATTAGCCTTCCCCTCCATTGAAGTATGAAAGGCTTTGGCTGGATCTGCCCCTTTGACCTAGGTAACAGCCACGTCACCAGGCTCCTGATTGGTTGTCGCGGCGCGATTTGACGCTGGAGTTCAGATTTTTCCAACTCGAGCGGTAGACGCGAAAACGCGCCTATGCACAAAATGCAACACAAAAACTCACGCGCGTGGTTTTATTCGCGAGTCAAACGCGCCAGACGCGCTACACTGACGCGCGTTTCACGCGTTTTGGCGTTTTCGCGACGCAAATCTGCTTCCGAATTTTCGTGGGACCCGCAATCGCGCGTCATCGCGCCTTTCCATTGACTTTACATGTAAACCTGACGCTCTATTCGCGTCCATCGCGTTCGGTGTGAACACACCGTTAGATTATATCTTATAACTCATAACTCTTATGTTAGCTGCCCTCAGTAGCATACTGTCTGATATATTCCACGGCTGCAATAATTCTTTAAGTGTTATTCTTTCCTTGGGATTCTAATTTCACCGAAGTTTACTAAACTCAACAAACTTAATATTACTTACCGGGACATTTATTCTGTCCTCATTTTCTTTCACCGAAAAATTGTTTCCTGCAGTGCCGTCTTTCGTGCTTGGCTCTCCTACCTTTGCTAATGTGATGCACATAGCGCAGAAACCGATGCTACATTCACTTACACTCGGATATCTGAGCTTCACCGTAAAAACATAATCGTACATTTGATATTTGATTGAATTTTATTGTTTTGCCTTTGGGGTGGCACCTGGGGTGGCCAGTCTGGTTGGGGGGTGGGGGGGGGGGGTGGCCTGTGCCCCCCAGGCCACCCCGCTGGACACGCCACTGAGCAAAGACTAAAAGGGAAAAAAAAAAAGAAACAGGGCAGGGTTCGGTGGTTGAATCATCCGTCCCCACCAATGCCAAAACCAAATCTACGCCCTTGCCCTCACTACACACTTTATACACTTTTCTCAGACAGGCATGACCATTTTCACACTCTTCTCTCTTGTTTAAACACCCTCAAAGGTGAAACCTTGGTAGAAAAATAAGTCCAGTATTATAGAATGAAACCAAAGGCACCCACAGTTGCCTTTGACGGTGCAAAACGTTTCATCGACATTGTTGTGTTTGTTGGGGAGAAAACAAACATACAATAATGCACTTCAGAGTCACACTACTAGCGATCGAAGATTTATGTAAATTGGACAAGCTGAACTCATTCTGTACTGTACAGGACCACGGCACGAGATTGATTGACAATCAATGATCTACAGCCAATCAGGACGGAGAACACAATGCGCTTTAAAAAAATAAAATAAAATAAATCATGCAAAATTGCACACACAAAAAAAAAAAAAATCCGCGAAACACCGATTCCGCGAAAGGTGAATCGCGAGGGACCACTGTATAATATTGCAATTAAATGTTATTTCCCCGCAACTGCTGGTGGCACTGTTTTCTTGTTTGGAAACTGTAGTAAGAGTCGGAGAAGAAGAAGAAGAAGAAGAAGAGTGCCATCGCGGAGCTGTTTCCGGTGCTACGCGTAAACAAAGCCTGTTAGCGGCTCCGTTAGCGGCTTCGTGAGGACGGACCGGCGGAAATCAGAATCCGCGGATTCGGTTACGAGAAAGTGGGTGATGGAGTGAGCAGAGCCGGCGGGATGTCCATGGAAGACCCGTTCTTCGTCGTCAAAGGGTCAGAACCGCGTCGCTAACACAGGGCTAGCAGCTAACATTAGCCTGCGGACAGGTGATAGCTGATCCATAATCGATCTGATCGTTGATCTGTTTCCGTCAATAGTGAGACCGACGTGTGTGCCGGAGCAGATTCACGGCAACTAACGTGCTAACGTTAACATAAACGTGTCTTCACAGTTAGTTTATTAGCATGTTAGCCTGTTAGCTTTGTGTGTTTTTTATCAGATTAAAGTTTTAGGAGGTGTTTTAGACAGTCTGTGTGTACCACGATGATGATGATGAGAAAGAGTGAGAGACTCTATTTAGATCAAATTTACCAGCTTCTGTTTGGAGCAGGTGGAATGAAGCTGAAACAGCAACAATTAAAATAATATAATAATAACATTTGGATAGGCGACAGAGAATTAATGAATGAGTGGGTGAATAATAATAATATTGTTATTAATAGTAATGATGACATTTCCAGATAGGTGTATGTTTATCAGAGAGTCACAGACCTCCTGTATGTTGTGGAGGTGAAGCAGTTTGTGCAGCAGGCGAGATCAGGATGATCCGTGGTGGAGAACACTTTGTGCACTGGCTTCGTTTCCACCACAGCTTTATAGTGTCTGCAGCCAATCGCAGAACGCTCTCCTGATCACTTTCTATGGTCTCTTGGTGTCTCCAACTTTTATGATGCTCCTCCTCAGTGATCTGTGAGGGGTGTGGTGTGTGTTCTCTCATGATGTTCCCAATGAATCCCAAAGTGAACTGTGTCTCCTTGAACGTATAAACCACCACACAGCAGCAACTGCATCATGTTAAATGAAAGTGACCTCCATGATGATTGTATAATACACTGTGCAAACTTCAGAGGCTTAAGACGTTTTCACCTCTGATCTCAGGTGGGCGAGGCTGGCCTCTCAAGCACCTTAATCACTTGTCACATGAGGGAACACCTGTATCTCCTCCTGATTCACACACAGGACCACAGCTTGTGCTTATATCGCTTCTGATTTCAGCCTGTTTGAACGTTACAGATGAGATGTTTGATTTTATTGATCAGTGATATATAACCTGTTTACAGGTGTAACATTACTTCACCCTAATAGGTTCCTTTCTATAAGTAGCTTTTTGTTTTGACATAATCAGTTCCTTCACATGTTTTCTTCTTTTTTATATTTTGCATGGAGAATGGGGGACATGGCAGAGTACAGATAGTGAGCCATGTGATTTTAAAAACATTTTGATTCCTTGGCTCTGTAAAATAACAACCGGGTGGCTGTGCAGATTTGACTGAAATTGTTGCTGGACATTTAAACACTGATCAGTAAACGATCCATAAAGTTGACCCTCCAGTTTTGTATTTATTTAGTTTTCCAGTTACCTTACGTCACATGAAAACACCCTGCAGCAGATAGACCTGGTTCTGTTTCTGGTTTGTGCTATTAAGGTTCCTCTGAAGCTCAACTTCACCTGTTTGTTTTTTTGTTTTTGTTTTGTTTTTTTAGCGAGGTGCAGAAAGCAGTCAACGCTGCTCAGAGCCTCCATCATAGATGGAGCGAACTGATGGTGGAGGGAGGCGGAGCCTCCAAGGAGGAGATAGACTGGACGACCAATGAGCTGAGGAACAGCCTGCGCTCCATCGAGTGGGACCTAGAGGACCTTGACGAGACAATCAATATCCTTCAAATGTGAAGCCAGCAGAAACACGCACAGGTGTATATACAGGCGTACTGGAAAGGTGAATACAGTTTTATGATTAGAGCATCTGATATTGGCTGATTCGTTCAGCTGTGGAAAAAGAAAGAATGAAGAAGAAGAGGAGATGTGTATCACCTCAAAACCCTGGACAGTGAAGACAGTTTTGTTTGTAAATCTTCACATAGACCTGGTGCACAAGGTGAGATGGAGCAATTTGATTGGTTCATAAATGGTTAGAGTCTGTTTGATGACAATTTAATGAAGAAGAGGAGGGTTAACAGACTCCTCCCCTCCCACTGCATCTGAAGCTGCTGATTGACACCCGTTTCCTCGTACATGCTGAGAGCAGATCAATCAATTAGTAATCATTAATTACATATTTACAAACACTGAAATTGGCTCCAATCAATCACTGATTGTGAAGACAGAGTAAGTGATCGTGTTGAATTTATTAGAACAGGTCCCTCTTCTATGGAACCAGCTTCTAGTTTTGATTCAGGAGACAGACACTATTTCTACTTTTAAGATTAGGGTTAGGCTTCAAACTTTTCTTTTTGCTTCTCTGGCTCTGTTCCACAGCATGGTTCTGTCTTCATCCCCTCATCCCTAACTGATCTCTCAGAAGGCCACCCCTCACTGAGCATGGTTCTGCTGGAGGTTTCCTTCTGTTAAAAGGAAGAAACCTCCACCTTTCTACTGTCGCCAAGTGCGTGCACATAGGTCGTCTGATTGTTGGGTTTTTTTCAGTTTTCTCGGGCCTTTACCTAACCTAACACTATAAAGCAACTGTTGTTGTGATTTTTCGTCATTAACTTCAGCTAATATATTAAAATGTGTTTCTTATTTTGTTAAATATGCTCTCTGAGCTGAACTAGGTTTTACTTTCATCTTTAGCATGCATTAGGGGGCTACATGCCACCCCTGAGTTGAGGTCACGTCACCAACATTGTCATTATGTAACATGTTTTATATGAAAATAAGATAATTCTTCTTAACGGTAAGTTTACGTATTGTCGAGTCGAACCCAAAGAAGTTCAACCTGGATGCTGCCGAGCTGTCTAAGAGGAAGGCCTTCATCAACAGCATGCGGGTTGCCGTCAAGGTAACTTTATTGACAACAGGAGATCAATGGCTCAGACAGAAGGACCCAGTCATATTCTAATAATTTACAAGGTAGATCGTTCAGGTGATTGATTACCTGAGATGTCCAGAATTGATCGATTTGATTTGCTGCTGTGTTTGTTTTGCAGGAAATGAAAGCTCAGATGTCGATTCCACCTGCTGCTTCTGACCGAAAGAACAAACAGGTAACTGTCACACCTGCCTACGGGTGATCCATTACCCGAGACTGCAGAACCTTCAGGGCACCACAAGATCTCAGTTGGATCCTCTTGGGGTCCTCCTGTATACCTGGTCTTGGTGCACGTGTAACTGTTGTTGTGACCTTCAGGCTCTGCTGGGTGAACGTGGTGCTCAGGGCCCCATATGGCAGCCTGGTGCAGATAAGTACAGCCGACTGGACCACCAGCTACAGAACGCTAACTCTCAGATCATCGAGGAACAGCAGGTCCAGCAGCAGGTACAAGAACACCTGAGAAACCTAAACAAGTTTTCCACCTTTACAATGCCGCTAAAGTGTTTCCTGTCTCTGGTAGCTGATTGCGGAGCAGCAGGATGAGCAGCTGGAACTTGTGTCGGGAACCATCGGAGTCCTGAAGAACATGTCGGAGCGAATCGGCATGGAGCTGGATGAGCAGGCCGTGTAAGAACCGAGTGTAGTAAGAGGGGTGGGTGGGAACGTCATGTGACTACAAAATGTCAGAGTGGTAAAGGTGATTCGGTAAACTAAAGTTCCTGTGATCCCTATGTCGGTGCTTTCTCAAAGGCATTATGTTTGTTTTTGTTGTTGTGTTTTTTTTTATGTGACGATTAAAGGTCACTTCCTGTTCTTGCTCCTCACCATAGCGGCTCATTGTCTGCTCTTTTGTATATGAAAAAGCTTCAGACAGCTTTTAGTTTCTGATATAGTAATTTCCAAATAAAATTTAATTGAACTGGAACTTTATTTGGCCTGTAATAAGCAAAGAGGTGAGGGGGGAGTGGAGGCACCTGTCAGAGACTTACTGATGTCCTTCCTGCAGGATGTTGGATGACTTTGGCCATGAGATGGACAACACTCAGTCCAAACTGGACAACGTAATGAAGAAGCTCGCCAAGGTGTCCCACATGACCAGCGGTAATCTGCCCAACAGCACATGAAACAAGATATGAGTTAACTCAGAGGGGTGGGCAGGGTTTTAGATGTTCAGAGCTGATGAATCAGAAATGATCAATTAGGGCAGGAAATTTTGTAGCTTTAAGCTGATTTGGATTTATTGATGATGATGATGGAATTATTGATCTTGCTGTAGTTCTTCCCTCTGCGGATTGAACTGAGCTGGAGTCAGTGTGACTACCTGTATTAATGAGGTGCACTCACCTGTACTCATCTTATTAACTCTGTGTGTTTGCAGATCGTCGTCAGTGGTGTGCCATCGGCGTGCTGCTTACCATCCTCTTCATCATCATTCTCCTTTTCTTTATACTCTGATCAATGCCTCCACCTATCGACATGAAATCTTAATCCCGTTTACTGGACTCCATTTATACTCTACTGAACATTCTTTGGACTGTGCTGAACTTTATTTAGACTCTAATGGACTCTTCCTGCTGATCGGGAGTGAACAGCACTTTTGGTTCCTTGAGTGTTTAACTGTTAGAACCACCTCAGAGGTCAAAGGTCATGTTTGGTGTGGTTTTGATTGGTTGTTCTTTTTATTTAAAACTGAAAATAACAAGTTTCACTCGAGTTTAATGTGGACTTATTCTGCTCCTTTGCACAGTAGCTTTGCGTGAGTCACAGCTCAAAGTAATCCTTCTTTTATTTGATACTAGGCCTTGGTGCAGCCCCTCAATTTATCCTCCAACACTTCAAGACAGTCTTATTGGCTGCCCCTCATAAACAGAAGGTATGAACAGCAGGTGGGTGGGGCTTCTATCCTCTCTCTGTGGCATCTTCCAGATTCAAGAATAGAAAAAATGTTGAGAGCAGTCTGAGCTCTTGGCTCACAGGGAAAACTATATCCTCCTGAGAAACAAGGAAAAAGGAATCTTTTTGTGATTTCCTTCCTTTTTGGAGCTAAAAGAGGCCACCCAGACACATGAGATCTCAATGGAAAGCCCAGGATGTCCTCTATTTAGTACGTCAGGACTTAGTAGGGTAGAACAAATAATTCAAAACATATAGACCAAAAACAAATGTACATTAGAGAGGAAATGATGAATAGGCTGGTTCTCAGGAGGGTATGCACTGTGACCTAATTATTAGAAACTTTAATACAAACATCCGTCACAGGAGCAGGAGACACACGACAGGAAGTGAGGAGAGCAGGTCCACTTTAAAGACACTTTTATCCAGTTGTGTTGAATACTAATTTTAATTTAACTCACATTTAGTTCAGTTCAAACTGGTTTAGTTCAGTTTGAACTTCATGGCAGTACTTTACAGCTAAAGTAGAAACACTAAAATTCCTGTTTTGTTTTTTGACTGAAACCGTTTTATTTTGTTGTCTTTTTTATTTCTGTTTCCTGTATTTATCACATGTGCAGCATATTGAGTGACTTATTGACCTGTGGATGACTTCCTGTGGCTCCTTTAGTGTACTATTCTGAAGGCTGGTGAGCAAGTTAGTTAAAACATGAAAATGGATGACGGCAGCAACAGCCAGTCACATTGTCCTAGATATCGGGTTTATGGTACGGCGTGACGGTGGCAATTCTCCTGGGGCCGCTAAAATGTTTCCTGAATAAATGATCTCAGTGTTCTGATGTCTGACTGAAACGCAAAACAAACTGAAATAAAGATTGTGACAAACCTAAAATTTCACCTGCTTTTACACTAAAGATTAACCAGACTGCTCATGTTTCCGCAAAACTTTATTCCTCACACTAAACAAGAATAAATAATGAGTGTCCGAATGGAGAAAGCTGTTACAGATCAGTGATTGATAAAAGTATTATCTGGTGACCGATGGTATGATATGTCTCGAGCTTTTTTTTTTTTTTATTCAATAAAGAAAAGAAAAGAAAACAGACTTTGACCATTTGATTAAGGTACATTTTAATCCAGTCTGACTGATTTCAATTATTGACCAATGAGTTTTTCACTTTGAATAATTTTCTTTTGGCAGGTTCCAGCTTGTTTTTAAACAATATTTTTCTTTTTCTTTAACAAAAGCAAAACAAACACAGACAAAATAAAAAACCAAGCTACTTCATGAAAAAAAACCAATAATATTATTAATATAATAATAAAATAAAATTGAAAAAACAAAAAAACAGTATCAGCTCAGAGGACAAATACTGCATGGCATTAAACAAATATTCACACCAGCAAGTCAAAGTGATTTAACAGGAAACAAGAAGCTTCTCATCATGAGAAAGTGTAAGACATAGACTGCAGTTTTGCTTTAACTCTGTTACTGCCATAAACAGGTGAGTCAGGTTCAGTGTCGGCAACTGGTTCTTCAGTCAGGCAGTGTGGTTGTCACTCTGAACGTGTCCTCTGGTGTCGAAGGACCCGAATGGTGACAGACTGGTTCTTGATCAGGAGGTTTGTCACCTGGTCCAGACTGAGGCAGGCCACCTTCTCCTCGTTGACTTCCAGGATCTCATCTCCAATAGCCAGCAGGCCAGCATACAGCTTCCCAGTGCTGCTGTTCATGTCTTCTATATACACACCTGTAATGTACATCAAACTGTTAGTAGTTTGTTGCTCTATAAAAAAAAAAGCCCTCATAAAGCTAGAACGTCTTACTATTTATCACTGATTGAAGAAAAAAAGAACAAGGTTTCTCTTCAGCACTGTAGCCAGGCTGACAAGAAGTCAGAGCACTGTTGAGCCAACCATTCCTTTAACATTAACTAGTAATGACTTCATGAACTTCTTCACAAATAAAATGTTAACTATTGCAAAACAAAATTATTCATAACATACACAGCTACTTTCAATACTGTTGATATTTATTTAGAGTTTTTATTTTTATTTTTCTAACTTTATTTCAATAATTACTTCCTCCAAATGATCAGCATGTCTTTAGACCCCATTCCTAAAAGACTGCTCAAAGCTGGCAGTAGTTAAACCGTTACTTAAAAAGTCATCACTTGACCCAGCTGTCTTAGCTAAATATAAGTCAATCTCCAACCTTCATTTCACCTAAATTGTTTTTGAAAGAGTAGTTGCCAAACAGCCAAATGATTATCTGCAGAGGAATCTTTTATTTCAAGAGTTTCAGTCAGGTTTCAGAGTTCCTCACAGTACAGAGACAGCTTTAGTGGAGGTTATAAATGATCTTCTTATGGCCTCTGGTGTTGTATGTTATTCATCCTTGACCTTGGACTCACATATAAAATTGATCTCCCATTCCTGTTTCTTCCATTTAAGGAACATTTTTAAATTGCAAGCTATAGTTGCCTCCTCTGAAATGAAGAAAATTGTTCATGCATTTGTATCATCACACTTAGATTATTGAAATGCTCTCTTTATGGGCATGGACAAATTATCTCTGTTATGCCTCCAAGCAATAATGAATGCTGCAGCCAGACTCCTGAAACACTCTGGGATGCCAGCTCACATTACCTGCATTTTATTTTCTTTACATTGGGTCCCAGTTGACTTTAGAATTCATTTTAAAATTCTCACACTTACATGGAAAGAATTATTAACCCCTCTATAAAAATGTAGTTTTTTTCTTTATTTAAACAGTGTAAGGAATGTTTAACACAAGTCTTCCAAACATTGTAGTTTTATTTGTGATGCTTACATACACTCAATCTGTTACATTTTTTGACCTATAGTTTTCGGCATAGTTTTTGTCGATAACCGTTTTTTTTCCTGACAATACAACATGGTAATTAATTAAAAACTGATGCACAAGGACAAAAACTATGATGAAATGTATTTATACTTTTGAAAAAAATAAATAAAAATGAGATCCAATCAGAACAAATTAAATTGTGTGGAAAGGCGGGACAAATGTGGCAGTGATCCAATCCTTGTGCAGTTGTTTAATGCAGTGTCATTTTCCTGGAGTACATCCAGGAAACTTCAAGCTGCATGGTGCAAGGAACAGCTGTGACTGGCTCATCAGGCAGTGATGTGCTTTGTGATCTATTGGTGGTGCCGCACGCTCATTTCATTGTGGGAACTGTCATTTTCTACATTACTGTCACTGTTCCACAGCAGGACAATAAAGTCCCCAGATAGAATCTCCCTGACCCCAGCATATTAGTGAGTCGATATATTTAGTAATGTGAGTAGTATTTAAGATGATATCAGTAGTATCAGTGGGGCGATCGTGGCTCAAGAGTTGGGAGTTCGCCTTGTAATCGAAAGGTTGCCGGTTCGACAGTCTCGGTCGTTGTGTCCTTGGGCAAGACACTTCACCTACTGCCTACTGGTGTTGGCCAGAAAGGCTGATGGCGTGATATGGCAGCCTCGCTTCTGTCAGTCTGCCCCAGGGCAGCTGTGGCTACAACTGTAGCTTGCCTCCACCAGTGTGTGAATGTGTGGGTGGATGACTGGGTGTGTAAAGCGCTTTGGGGTCCCTAGGGGGACTAGTAAAAGCGCTATACAAATACAGGCCATTTACCATTTAGTAAGGTGAAAAATACTTATATATATTAAGTATTAGGGGAAGTGTCGGTAGAGTTAGTACCAGTGTCACGTCGTCCTCTTCCTCTGCTGATGATGAAGCCAAACGTCTGACCCACTGGTCGCTTAAGCTCCAATAAAAATGTCCCATCAGGGCAAATCTGAAGAATCCGCCCAACAGAGCAAACTGAAGAGGGACAACTGATGTCTTCGACGCCAAGACTACCAGGTAAGGACCTGAGAGACAAACAGGTGGGTAGGCTGTGATGGGCTGGTCTGAGTATCAGGGTAGAAAAGAGAAGTGTGTGTCTTACTGTTCAGCAGCTGGTTTATAGTTCGCAGAACGATCTTTCTTCTTCTTCAGCTCCAAAGATGACTTTCTTGACTGGAAAAGTGGTACTTCCTGCTGAACAGACAGGAAACAGATAGGTTAAAGAAGTAGTCTCACCATATATATATATATATATATAAAAACACCCAGCACGCCCCTGCGGGCGGTTTATCCTTCAAGCTCGGGTCCTCTACCAGAGGCCTGGGAGCTTGAGGGTCCTGCGCAGTATCTTAGCTGTTCCCAGGACTGCGCTCTTCTGGACAGAGATCTCCGATGTTATTCCCGGGATCTGCTGGAGCCACTCGCCTAGCTTGGGAGTCACCGCACCTAGTGCTCCGATTACCACGGGGACCACCGTTACCTTCACCCTCCACATCCTCTCGAGCTCTTCTCTGAGCCCTTGGTATTTCTCCAGCTTCTCGTGTTCCTTCTTCCTGATATTGCTGTCATTCGGAACCGCTACATCGATCACTACGGCCGTCTTCTTCTGTTTGTCTACCACCACTATGTCCGGTTGGTTAGCCACCACCATTTTGTCCGTCTGTATCTGGAAGTCCCACAGGATCTTAGCTCGGTCATTCTCCACCACCCTTGGGGGCATCTCCCATTTTGACCTCGGGACTTCTAGGTTATACTCGGCACAGATGTTCCTGTACACTATGCCGGCCACTTGGTTATGGCGTTCCATGTATGCCTTGCCTGCTAGCATCTTGCACCCTGCTGTTATGTGCTGGATTGTCTCTGGGGCATCTTTACACAGCCTGCACCTGGGGTCTTGCCTGGTGTGATAGACCCCAGCCTCTATGGATCTTGTACTCAGAGCTTGTTCTTGTGCTGCCATGATTAGTGCCTCTGTGCTGTCTTTCAGTCCAGCTTTGTCCAGCCACTGGTAGGATTTCTGGATATCAGCCACCTCCTCTATCTGCCGGTGGTACATACCGTGCAGGGGCCTGTCCTTCCATGATGGTTCCTCGTCTCCCTCCTCTTTCTTGGGTTTCTGCTGCCTGAGGTATTCACTGAGCACTCGGTCAGTTGGGGCCATCTTCCCAATGTATTCTTGGATGTTCCTTGTCTCATCCTGGACTGTGGTGCTGACACTCACCAGTCCCCGGCCCCCTTCCTTCCGCTTAGCGTACAGCCTCAGGGTGCTGGACTTGGGGTGAAACCCTCCATGCATGGTCAGGAGCTTTCTTGTCTTTATGTCAGTGGCTTCTATCTCCTCCTTTGGCCAGCCTATTACCCCAGCAGGGTACCTGATCACGGGCAGGGCGTATGTGTTGATGGCCCGGATCTTGTTCTTACCATTCAGCTGACTCCTCAGGACTTGCCTGACCCTCTGCAGGTACTTGGTGGTTGCAGCCTTTCTAGCGGCCTCTTCATGGTTCCCATTTGCCTGCGGGATCCCCAGGTACTTGTAACTGTCCTCTATGTCTGCAATGTTGCCTTCTGGTAGTTCAATCCCCTCAGTTCTGACTACCTTCCCTCTCTTTGTTACCATCCGACTACACTTCTCCAGTCCGAACGACATTCCAATGTCATTGCTGTATAGCCTGGTAGTGTGGATCAGTGAATCGATGTCTCGTTCACTCTTGGCATACAGCTTGATGTCATCCATGTACAGGAGGTGGCTGACAACTGCTCCGTTCCGTAGTCGGTATCCGTAGCCAGTCTTGTTAATGATCTCACTGAGGGGGTTCAGGCCTATGCAGAACAGCAGTGGGGACAGAGCATCTCCTTGGTAGATCCCGCACTTGATGGTAACTTGTGCTATGGGCTTGGAGTTGGCCTCTAGTGTTGTACGCCACATCCCCATTGAGTTCCTGATGAAGGCTCTTAGGGTCCCATTGATCTTGTACAATTCTAGGCATTCCAGTATCCAGCTGTGGGGCATTGAGTCATAGGCCTTCTTGTAATCAATCCAGGCAGTGCACAGGTTGGTCAGTCTGGTCTTGCAGTCTCGGCTGATTGTTCTGTCTACCAGTAGCTGGTGTTTTGCACCTCTGGTATTCTTGCCAATTCCTTTCTGTGTCCCGCTCATGTATTGACCCATGTGCCTGTTCATCTTAGCCGATATGATGCCTGACAGGAGCTTCCATGTAGTACTGAGGCAGGTTATTGGTCGGTAGTTGGAGGGGACCGGTCCCTTCTTGGGGTCCTTGGGGATCAGGACCGTCCGGCCTTCAGTTAGCCATTCCGGGTGTCTCTCGTTAACTAGCAGCTGGTTCATTTGTGCTGCCAGACGCTCGTGGAGTGCAGTCAGCTTCTTCAGCCAGTAGGCGTGAACCATGTCGGGCCCTGGTGCTGTCCAACTCTTCATACTGGAGACCCTTTCTTGGATATCTGCCACTGTGATGGTTACTGGACCCTGTTCAGGGAGGTCGCTGTGGTCTGCCATCAGATCCTCTAGCCACTGAGCATTGCCGTTATGGGTTGCGTCCTTCTCCCATATGCTCTTCCAGTATTGCTCCGTCTCCAGCCTTGGTGGTGCTGTTCTCTTATTGTTCCCTTGCCACTGAGAGTACACCTTTGCTGGTTCTGTGGAGAACAGCTGGTTTATTCTCCTGCCTTCTATCTCTCTGGTGTACCTCCTCAAGCGGCTGGCCAAGGCTGTGAGTCTTTGCTTGGCAGTTTCCAAGGCCTCAGGTATGGACAGCTTGCTGTATTTCTTAGGCACCTTATTTGTCGCACCTTTCTGCAACTCTGTTAGTTGGCTAACCTCCCTCCGTGCTACTTTGATCTTGCCCTCTAGCCTCCTTCTCCATGGAGGGTACTGCCCCTTGTGGCTGTTCAACTTGTAGCCAAGCATCTCACTGATCACTGCTGCCGTATTGTAGATCAGCTTGTTAGTGTCGGTAATCGTGGTTGTAGGTATTGCCCGTAGTGCTGCATTAACATCATCTAGCAGACCTTCTGAGGGTACTTCACGTAATCTTGGTAACCGGCTACGGGGGATCCAGGTTTCAAGCTTGGCCATGATCCTATTTTTCAGGTCAGTTCCTCTCGCACTCAACGATCCTTCTCCTATCGCACTTGGGGCTATGTACCCAATCTCGGGTGGGGGTGATGATATCTCCCCCCTGACCTGGCGTCCTGACTCCTCCTTGCCGTAGCATTTGTGTTGTACCTCGTCAATCTCTAGCTGTGAGTCCCTTCTTTCGAATGTTGGAACACTGAGCTACTAGTTGTTTCGCTGTCATTGTGGATGTTGGGTATCGAAGAATCCATAGGTCCCTCATCCTATTCATGTAGCCCCTTCCGCCGGGGTTACTTGCGTAGTAGCATTCCAACAACGCCCTGTTTTCGTCCCTTGCCCACCGATGCCTTCTTGTTCCAGTAGCCCACTTTTCGTCAGGGTGCCCTGGTTCCTCAACACCTGACGCGGACCTTGTTGATCCGGGCGACGTCCGAGCCGGCATGCCTTCATATTTATCTGTCTCGCTCATGTCTGCGGTAGGCTTGCTTAGCATAGGGGGTCTAGCCTTAGGACCCTTACTGGATACAGACGCCCCAGGCAGGAATCGAACTTGCGATCCTCTGTTCCAAAGGCGTGTAGTTTAACCACTACGCTATCCAGCTGCTATATATATATATATATATATATGTGTGTATGTATGTATGTATGTATGTATGTATAGATAGATAGATAGATAGATAGATAGATAGATAGATAGATAGATAGATAGATGTATAATTCATGTTCTCACCACACTGAGCGACTCAACAGATAAAGTTTTCTTCACCAGGCTGGAGGAGTTCCTGGAAATTGAGGAGGTGGAGTCAGCGAGGGAGGGGTGGGTTCGCTCATGGGTCCGTGAGCAGAGGCGGTCGAGGCTGCTGGTTCGAGTCCTGCTCAGTGTGACGGTGGAGAAAAAACGTCGCAGAGAAAGACGGGAGGAATCTTCTCTGCTGCTTAAACTGCAACACAGATCAATGAGATCAGCCACATGACACCTCACCTGGAAACACCTGAGATCACAGCTGGATTTAAACAGTGTATTGATCTTTCTGAGTTAACTTCAGTAATTGCTTCCTCTAAATCATCAACGTGTCTTTTAGACCCCATTCCTACAAGACTGTTGAAAGAAGTCCTGCCATTAATTAATGCTTCAATCTTTAACTCATTCACTGCCATTGACGTCTATAGCCGTCAATTGCAGTGAATGAGTCAATGGGTTTAACTCATTCACTGCCAATGGCTGGCAGTGAATGAGTTAATATGATCAATCTATCTCTAATAATCGGCTGTAGTTAAACCATTACTGACCTCTGACCTCTGACAGTGGACTCATCTCTGTACTTGTCCTGCTGGACCTCAGTGCAGTGTTCAATACTGTTGTGACCATAATTTTCTGTTAAAATGATTGATTAGAGCATGCTGTAGGTATTACAGGTACTGCGCTGCAGTGGGTTGTATCATATCTGTCTAATAGACTCCAATTTGTTCATGTAAATGGAGAGTCCTTTTTACACACTAAGGTTAATTGTGGAGGTCCACACATTTACATTATACATTATAGACCTCTCTGCATTGAATCATACTTGTTATTAATCTCTGGCTCTCTTCCACAGCATGTCTTTTATCCTGTCTTGCTGCTCTCACTCCAACCAGTCGCGGCAGATGGCGCCTCCCTCTGCTGGGGTTTCTTCCTGTTAAAAGGGAGTTTTTCCTTCCCGCTGTCGCCAAAGTGCCTGCTCATAGGGGGTCATATGATTGTTGGGTTTTTCTCTGTATGTAATCTACATTACAATATCCGCCTTGAGGCAACTGTTGTGATTTGGTGATGAATAAATAAAATTGAGTTGAATTGAATAGCGGGGATGAGCATGTGATCAAAACACAATTAAACCAAATAAGCGATCAGTTAGGCTGCTGCAACTAAACTCATGAAACACATGAATCCAGGTGTGACGCTCATCTCCTTGACCAGCTGTCAATGAAATCACACAAACTCACTGTGGAGGAAGTGAAACGTCAAGTTGGTGGAGCTCTGCTCTCATTGGCTCTGAGGTGGGCGGGGGATGACTCTCAGCTGTAAACAAATTAGAAATCTAGAGGTTAAGGTGTGTTTAGAGGCGCATGTGATATCATGTGCAGCTCTGCAGTGAACTCTGGAGGCCAAACAAACTGCTCACAGATTAAATAAAATGATTTATGGTAGCCTCATGTTTATGTTTAGAGGTACAACAGAAGGTACAAGGAAGTTCAAGATATCCAGGCTTTTGCTGTGTTAGCTGGCTCAACAAAACTTAAAATCCCAGTCAGAGATGATGGGTGTCAGCATACTGGTTATCAACTTTCTCTGTTAAACTGGGCTTCAGGCTCTGAGTGCGCTCACATAAAAATGGGCATTTCATATGTCTTGTGACTCTTCCTCTGTGAAGGAAATTGCCGTCCCGGGTTTCCTCCGTGGCGTGAGCGATAAGCAGAGTTCTGTCCTTTCCTTCTAAGATTCCTAATTATTTAAAGTAACACTCAGGTATGCCATTCAGCGTGTTAGTACGAGCTCGGGAGCAGCTTGGGAGAACAAGAAAACAGAGACTGCTTTAGGTTGCCTTCCCAATCGACTCAAAGGTTTATTTAGTACATAACAGCTTATATAGATGAAAAAAGGTTCGTGTGTCAGCTTTCCCAGTTCAAACCGGTACAGACCAAATAAGGAAACGTCTTCCTGCCTTGTGAGCAAAGAAGTATCCTGTGTGTAGTTTATCAGCTCAGCTACAATTTATGATCATCCCAGCAAAATACACAGAATACAGAGTTCTTTCATTAGTGAATTCTGAAACAAACCACCTGGCCTTTAACGAGCCTTTTTCTAAGAGATAAGGAAGGGAGGATGGGAGTAAGGAAGTGGTCTCGTCTCTGTGGTGTTTTCGACCTTGGGGTACCAGCCTGTGAGTCTTACACATTAATTCTTGGGTCAGAGAGAAAGAGAAAAACAACTAGTAAATAGGCCTTATTGAGTAACAGTTTTCCTGTATAAAACAATCTTCTGTAAATGCTAACCGTGGTATCAAAATATCATAACACTCTGCACTAAATAATATCTGTGAGTCCTGCCAGTTAGAGCTGGGCGATAGAACGATAACGATATGTATCGCGATATAACTTTGACTCGATAGAGAAATTAAGCTATCGCGATAGACCTCGCCGCTCTTGTCCTCAAGAAAAAAGAAAAAAAAAAAGAAGGTCAGCCAATCCAAATTAAGTAGCGCAGAGCCGAACCAATCACAGCCGCAGCATCACGTCGCGTGACTTGTTACGTACAGCACAAGTGCCAAGCCGCACGTGTGTTTGTTTGGGAAGCAGCCAGCGGGTAATGGAGCCAGTGCGTAATGGAGGAAATGAGTGTGCCGACTAGAAAAATCAACCGAGCGTGACCTTAAGAGAAAACAGATGATGGTTCCAATGCCGGAGAGATTGTCGAACGGAAGAGCCACAGAAGTTCCGTAGTGTGAAGGTATTTCGGCTATTTCAAGTCTGACAAAAAACAGAGTAGCGTGCACTGTAAATTGTGCCGAAAGCAAGTCTGGAAATACAATAAACTGGTGCATGCGTCACACTGTGCGCCACGTTATTGTTTCGGTGAAATGAATTTCTACAATACTGTTACTGTTAATTCTACTCTCTGCAGTGTTTAAATGCTTACATATACACACAGTTACTGTCCGTCCACACATACGACTCGGTTCTGCTTCTATGCCCCAGCTTTGTTTACTTTTTCCCACCGAGGCTTCTAGACTTCTGATTGGCCAACATTTCGGCACGGTTAGGAATCTAGCGCCACCTGCTGCTTTGGCATGTTCATAGCAGCGTTTTCCTTCATTTCTGCCTTTATGTGTGGACGGGATTATTTTTTTAAAACGAAAACGGAAAATCTCCGTTTTCAAAAATACCCGTGTACGTGTGGACGTAGCCTCAGTCTCTGACTGGAAGCGCTAATTCGTCATTCGGCTTTTGTCAGACTAAAGTAACTGTTAAAACTGTTTGAAAAGCTCAGCTATACAACAAGGAGAGATTGAGAATTTCCTTTTAGTTCTCAGTTTATTTGATATTGACAAAAGTTAGTCAGTTTTGTCTGTTCTTCTGTAAAACAAACTAAGATTTATTTTTAGAATTAATATTTTGTTTCTAAGTGGAATTGACAATTTAGTCTGTTTCGTTTGTTCTATTTTGAAACTTAAACGCTTTAGTGGCTGCCTTTTGTGTAGTTTGCAATATTTGCCTTTATTTATCTGAAAAAGTCTCATGTTCCTTAAGTACATCTACCCTGTTGAACTTATTATGGGAAATAAATATTTAAATAAAAACAAGCTGCTGATTATTTCACATTTTACTTGTGAGCAACGGCACATTTAAATCTTACAAATATAGTTATTTGGCTTATATCGTGATAGATATCGTTATCGCCTGAAATGAAAAAAACATATCGTGATATGAAAAAATCTCATATCGCCCAGCTCTACTGCCAGTCCAGTTAGAGCCATTATCAGAAGATGATGATGATAAAAATAGAGATAAAAATCTGTAAAGAACATAAAATTCTAATATAAATAATCTGAGAGACGAACGGTGCAGTAGCTGTTTAATCTGGTGATTTGTGGCACAGAGTGGTAAAATTAAGATCTGAATCGCAGTGAATCCACATTAACATACAAGCTTCCTGTCCCACAGGGTGATTAAGAAGATGTGGAAATCAGATCAGCGTGAATTAATGTAAATTGTTGAACAGTTATGCTTGGTGTGTTTTCTGTGTTTGCAGCAGTGTGAAAGAGACTAAGCAGCAGATCATAATCAAGCAGAACAACATTTAGACATTTTCTGCAACAGCACACAAACACAGGAATGTTCAGTCTGAGCTGCCGCAGCTTCATCGACTGCACATAAAGCTGCACATAAAAGAATCAAAGGAAATTCTTCAGCTGATTTTAAACTCAAACTCTGAACATCACCTGATCCTGACTAGGCGATGCCTTCAGCACCAGTTACTGTGGTGATTTAGCAGGTAAATTTCTTAGCTCAACACAAAGTGTGTAGGCAAATGTTTTTCAGGAGATAAGTTCTCACCTGTTGTGTCTGCGCTCCTCTCTGAGGAGGATGAGGAGTTCTTCATCATGTTGTTCAGATCTTCCTCCACCTCACGCCCTCTCCTCTCCCTAGGCTCAGGCCCCAATTGATGCTCTCTGTGCAGTTTGGGCGGGTGGGTAGTACACAGCCCCATTGAGTGAGGGGCATAGGGGTTGGTTGGCAGGCCAGCGTAGGGCATGGCTTGATGAAAAGTCACCTGGGCTCCATTTAGCTCCACTGATTGCCGTCTCACCTGTGTGTAAGCCCCATCCTTTTCCACACTGGTGACAGAGCCGATGTAGGTCTCTCTGATTGGTTCAGTCCGCAGGTTAAGGTGCTGTCTGTTTAGGCTCCCCCTCTTGTCAGTTCCAGGTGAGTGTTGCCAGAGATTGACTCCGCATCTTATTCCTCTCTCACAGGTGTGATTCTGACCTGCTCTGCTCACCACTGTTCGCCCCCTTGGCTGCTTGCCGACCGCGTGCCCTGCCTCCGCCGTGCCATTGATGTACAGGTTCAAGTCTGGTTTGGACATCACCACACCAACTCCGCAGTTCCCCGTCTGTCTCTTCTGCCGCTGTCGCTCCAGGTAACGAGATTCCGCCTCCTTTTCCGTCTCATCCTCAAACCGCAGACGACGAGTCGGAGATGCTGCTGGCCGCTGCCTGGCCGACGCGGTGTTGGGTTTGCTGCTGGATGAGCCTCCTGAGAGAGGAGCCACACCCCCTGACTGCACCTGATCACATTGCCTCAACCCCAGGCTGAAATAGTGAGACATGTAAAAACTGATTCTTAATGGTTTTAGAGAGAAGGTTAAAAATAAAACTGTAATCTACAAAATCAGATTTGTCAGTGAAGCCTTTATTTAGTATTTATCGATTTTTTTTGTTTCATCATAAAACAATCTTTTTTTGCCTTATTTTTTTTAAAAATAATTTATTATTTTTGTGAAGAAAAATATATTTTAAAAATAACTTCTTTAGTGTTTTGATTTCAGTGTTTGTTTAACCCATTTCTAGTTTTTCCCATTATCTGGTAAAACAAGATTCAGGTGTTTGTCACTAAAGGTAACGGTGACCAGTCAGCTGCTCTGCAGTTAATTTAATCACCAAGTCATAATGATGTAATTAAGAGCACAGAACTAAAGAACAGCTTCTTCATAAAACTGTTTGAGCTTCGTTAGTCAACGTGTGTGTGTGTGTGTATATATTACTCACGGCGTGTGTGTTACTTATGGTGTGTGTGTGTGTGTGTGTGTGTGTGTGTGTGTGTGTGTGTGTGTGTGTGTGTGTGTGTGTGTGTGTTACTCACGGCATGTATGCATGTGTGTATTACTCACAGTGTGTGTGTGTCAGGGGTCAGCAGGCTGTGGTCTCCTCTCAGAGGAAAACAACGACGCTTCATACGAACTCCGTCCTCACACTGCTGCTGCCGCGGCAACCGGTCAACCACAAAGAGGCTGAACACATACACACACGAGGAGGGGTGAAGAGCGAGGATGACATCAGGTGCTCTGATTGGTCAGAGGGACAGAGGAAGGAGGATTACCAGGAGCAGCTGGTCAGGATTAATTAAACTGACGAGCCCACAGACTGTTTACATCAGCACAGTGTGTTTGACCCACTCTGTGGGGACATTTCTGCTTTTTCAGACTTTTGGCCCTCATTATTTTCCAACAGGACAGTAGAAAAGGTTTTGTGCTTTAACAAAAATTAGTTTCCTTCATGTTGTCCTGAAACATGTACAGGTGTGCTGTTCCACCTGTTCTCATGTAATGATCAAGTAATAATCGTGTACTTGTAGCACTGATAGTACTTTTTTATACTTTTAGTTCCTGAGTGTTCATTTGTGAAATGTTGTCAGCCGTCAATACACCTGAGCAGGTAGGGTAGACTGCTGACAGCTGATGTAAATTCACAGTTTTCGGGTTATCTCTACCAGCATGACACACAGCAGAGTCATAACTCTGCAAGAGGCAGGGTTTTTGGTTATCATGGTAACTTCAGGTTTAACTCTATGGTTTCAGGGCTACTAGGGATGCCACCACCTGTTCCCAAGAATTGTTGTATATAGTTTTAAAATACACACACACACACACAGTCTACTCCTAGACAGGCCACTTCTCCTGTTCATCTCCCAGGGGTAGATGTTAAAAAGTTGTATTTTACCTAGAGATAAAAGCTACTTTTTATTAAGATGTTTTACAATCATATTGTACATGAACAATATCAATAAACAGCTATTCTATTCTATTATTTAGGCTAAAAGCATTTCTGAACTTGTTCAGATCATTTATTCTGTGACTATAAAGCTAAAAGTACATGTCTTACAGACACAAAACCCTGGATCACATCTAATTTCCTGCTTGCCATGGACATTTCTCATATCCATGGCAAATTCAGATAAAACTGAGGTTATTGTGGTTGGCCCTAAAAATAGAAATATGGTATCTAACCAGATTCTTACTCTGGATGGCATTACCTTGGCCTCCAGCGACACTGTGTGGAAGTTTGGTGTCGTTTTTGACCAGGATATGCCCTTTAATATGCACATTATACAAATATTTATGACTGCTTTCTTCCATTTGCACAATAGCTCTAAAATTAGAAACATCTTGGCTCAGAGTAATACTGAAAAACTTGTTTATGCATTTATTACTTCCAGGCTGGACTAGTGTAATTTGTTATTGTCAGAATGTCCTAAAAACTCTATGAAAAGCATTCAGTTGGTTTAAAATGCTTCAGCAAGAGTACTGACAGGGACTAGAAACAAATGGCATTTTACTCCCATACTGGCTCTTCACTGGCTGCCTGTTAAATCCAGAATGGATTTAAAATTTAAAATCATTCTCTTCACATACAAGGTCTTGAATAATCAGGCCCATTATTTTATCTTAAAGACTTTATAGTACCATATCACCCCAATACAGCACGTCACTCTCAGACTGCTGGTTTCCCATGATGCAGTGAGCACTTCTCCTGCTCTTACCTCTTTTAACTCACCATGTGCTTTATACACTACTCTCCATTTAACTACGAGTTATCGATCATGTCTTGCTCTCTTCCATAGCATGCCTTTTGTCCTGTCTACGTTCCCTCACCCCCAAGTGGTTGCGGTAGACGGCAGCCCCTCCCAGAGCATGGTTCTGCTGGAGGAGATTTTTGGGGTTTCTCTGTATTATGGGAATGTGTTTAGCCTACAATATTAAATGCTTTGAGTCAACTGTTGTTGTGATTTGGTGCTATATATATATAAAACTAACTTGAATTGAAGTGATGTTAAATATCAACCAAAATAATATATTTATCTGAGCACTAAATCAGATAAAGGTCTGAGAAATCAGACAATACTTTAAGTAAGGCCCATGTTGGACGATAGATAACAACAAATAAAACTATATTTTAAATTTAGACATGGGTAAGTGTCAGGCTTTCAAATGAATTAAAATTCTGTCTGGGTCTTTGGTGGATCAATAAGCTGGAGGAAAAGATTGCAGCCTGCCACACCCTCTCATCGTCCTGTGTTAAGAGGATTCTGACAGTTAACTCAGGGGTGTTGATTTATTTAAACTATTATAATCATCCTACTGTAACCAGGTTTCTGTAATCAATCAGTGTCTTGATCAATTATTAATTCAAGTAGTAACAAGGATAGAGAATATAGAGACCTAATGTTGGTTCACTGACTGATTGAAACTGAAATTCACTGTGCAAAGGGTTTGAGTCCAGAAAAGTGAACCGGCCAGCCACTGTAACTGTCTGTAAAGGCATGTTAGGTTCAGATGTGGTTCCTTTTCTTTACAGATAACCACAACACCAAAGAAAAGATAAAACGGATTCAATGAAAGCGCAATAAAATAAAATCATCATGGTTTTATCAGTCTAGAAACGAGAACGCTTGTTGAGATATTTAATTTGTGTACTCAAGTTGTGAAATGTGTTGGACTGCATTCGTGTTATTGTTTGACTGAGACGCAGTATTTTAGTTGTCACCACAAGGGGGCACAGTTTATCCGTGAAGGCACGTATGCTGCCTCATCACGCCCCTGAGGCGGCAAACGTGTTGTCACGTATGCTGCCAAATGAGCGGGTGGAACTCAGGAATGTTCGCTTTGAAAGACAGGATGTAATGTGTGTCAGTGTATAAATAAAGTTTCCAAAGAGCTTAAGGATATTCTTTTGAGATTTGAACTCGTCCAAGATTTTTGTAGCGACACCTGCGGTGTCGAATTAAAACTCCAACATGCTCTTGAGTTATCGCATTCACAAACCTCGGTGTCCACGCTGGCCTCCCAGCAGGGGGATGGTCGTACCCCATCAGCCTTTTATGGTTGAGGGGTAAAAATGTGCGGTTCTTAAAATGGAAGTTTAATTATGCAAAATATTCATATTTGCTTTCAGGTGAGTAAAAACCTGAATTATTTATCATTTGTTTAGAATGTTTGTATAAATAACGCCTCCCGTGCTCTAAGTTTTATTTTTACTTGTGTTAAATATTTTTGGAGAAAAACAGGTGTTTCTAAATAGAGCCTGTCCCTACATCTCCCACAGTGCACCGCGCCCGGACGTGACGTATCGGTCTCGGACGTGACGTAGAGTGTACGGCGGTGGCCGGTGTGTGTGTGGATGATGGCGGCTCCTCTGGAGGTCCTGCTGAGCAGCGATTCGGGGTCCCAGCTGTGGAACTGCACCGTGTTCGACCCGCACAGCGGCTCCAGTCTGCTCTCGTACCGCGGCGGGAACAGCGGCGCGCGCAGCCTCACGGTGCTCGGCGGGGAGTACCTGCTGTCCGCGCAGCTCGGCAAGAACTTCATCAACGTGTGGGAGCTGCAGAGAAAGGTAGGACAGCACCTGGCCCAGCTGAGCCCACCTCGCTCACTAGGCGAGAGTCACGAAAGTAACGCTCCGCCGCTCAGCGCGGACAGGGGCTCAGAAACCCGCAGTCCCTCTAAAGGTGTAAACAAAGCGTTTAGAAAGCTGACACTTTAATTCTGTGAAAAAGAAAAAGTAGAGCCGTTGTCAGAACCACTCGAACCCCCTACCGAATCCCGTTTATCTGTCCTCACACCTTACCTGTGTGATGGCTGCAGCTCAGCGTTAAAGAAGCTGATTCGTGAGTCCACGTGTTTTCGCACAGACTGCTGTGTTAGTACACACAGATCTTGTTGAGACATCCTACAGATGTGCAGTTTCTCTGTGAAGCATTCTACCTTGAAAGCCTGCTGCTCAAATGTAACATGGACACACCTGGTGGTACAGCAGGTACGCAGAGCCGTTTTCAGAGTGTTGAGGGTGTGCTGCAGGTCACTGTGGTGATGGTCGCTGATCACCTGTTGTTTGAACCTTGCTGACCTGTGTCTGACTTTCCCTTGAAGGTTCCATCACCTCAGTTTGATATCTGAATTTGGAAGCAGAAAATTAGAGGTCATCCAGGTCTTTATCTTTAAGACAGTCCTGCAGTTTAACTACTTGGTGTGTGTTATCAGGCTTCATGGATTGGATAGTATCGAACACTGCACTGAGGTATAGCAGGACAAGCAGAAAGATGAGTCCACTGTCAGAGGCCATAAGACGATCATTTGTAACCTTCACTAAAGCTGTTTTTGTGCTGTGATGAGCTCTGAAACCTGATTGAAACTTCAAATAAGCCATTTCTCTGCAGATGATCAGAGATGTTTGACAACTACTTTTTTTTAAGTGTTTTTGATATGAAAGGAAGGTTGGAGATTGGCCTATAGTTAGCTAAGACCACTGGGTCATGTTCCACAAAATGCATCAACTAAGCCCCATGTCCTCCTATCAGAGGAGCAGCTGTGCTGGTGCTTGGAGGGGCGTTAAAGAAGTAGGACAATAGTCTCCAGATGTGGCGCTCTCCAGGACCCGCTCAGGGACCTCGGGTAATCTGAATTGCTCAGCGCATAATGGAGATCATCAAATATTGTTTTCAGTTCTTGCTTTATTGTATTTGATCTAGTTTTATTTTGATAGCAAAAATGTTATTCACACTGCGTTTCCTCTTTTAATTTCCTGTAGCAACTCTGATAGACGTCTTTAAAGAAAATAAAAAGAAATGCTGCTGGAAATGCCCAATCATCAGAAGCACACAAAGCGTCACAATAAAAATGTTTGCTGGGGTTTATGTTTGTTTCTAATGTGACACATCAGAGCTCTGAACTATATACAGCTCCATGAAGTGTGGTACCTGGATGGCATTACCTTAGGGCAACTGTTGCTGTGATTTGGTGATGTATATAAATAAAATGGTATTGAAGTGAAAATTGAATGTCTGATCATGCTCAGAGCCTAAAGCAGAAAAGAAGATGGGGGGTTAAACACCAAGCTGATGCCCATGTTCTGATATTCATGGTCTCTGATAATCTCTGACTGGGCTTTTTAAATTTTGTTAAGCCAGCGAACAGAGTAAGCCTGGATATGTTGATCTTCCCTCGTAGACACACCCACTTGTTCTTTTGTTGTTCAGGATCAGCTGCAGCAGAAGATCGTGTGTCCCGGTGTGGTCACTTGTCTTTCTGCTTCACCTAATGGACTCTTTCTTGCTGCTGGAGTCGCTGAGGCCATTTACCTGTGGGAGGTGAGTCTATTCAAGCTCCGATTGGCTGAATGTAATTTATTAATTTTTAAGATCCTGTTTAGCCTGTGCTGTACGACTCAATAGGCAGACAGCATGATGCAAATCACAAGTTCTTTCAGTAACTCTACTGATGTGAAGTTACTGTTCAGCAGCATTCATTCATCCTGGTCACTCATCAATCAAGCGGTCAGTAAGCAATCTGCCCTTTGATGAATGGGATTTCACCAGTCTGTGACCAAGCTGGTGACCAGTGTGATGAGGAAGTGCCAGGCTGTTGTGGCTCTGTGTGGTTTGTACAGATGCTCGTGAGGCCCCTGATTGTTCAGTTCAGTAAATAAACTGTTAAACATGTCTTGTTTCTTCAGACTTCAATCATCCGATCCAATATATGTTACACAAAAGAGAGTCAATAGCAGCTGTTTAGCATTGGCAGAGAAGATTTGGTTTGTCATGGGTACAGCCCACATAACTGAACTCTGTTGCTCAACCCACGAATACCTTTTCTCTACAAATGTGGCACCATTTAAAAAACAAAACACAGACTTTCCAATATTACAGGAACAGTTGTTACCAAAAAGAAAATATTGACCAAACAAAGTTTAGAATACATCCATCCATCTGTTTCACTCTTATTTAATTTAGTCTTGCTGGGGGAGGAGATTATCTGAGCTATAGGTGACACCAGGTACACATTGACAGGTCTCCAGTTTATCACAGGGTTAACATAGAGACGGATCAGCACTCAGGCTCAGTCAGGACTTGGACTGGGGAAGGAACTCTGAGAACCAGGAGAGAACCCACACAAGAATAAGAAGCACAACTACCCACATTCGTGTGGAGAACAGATTCTCATATTCTTGTGTTCTCTGAAGAACTAACAGATAAAGTTAATCTGAACAAAAAACACGTCTTTAAGCATCTCCAGGTGTTTAACATAAAAGCTCATTATTGACTTACTGACACCACAAAAAGCTGCTTAGATGATGCTGACAGAGGAGTTTAAGAAAGAGCATCACCATCTCAGAGCTCCTCAGCTGTTTCCATCCTGTTCATCAGAGAGGAAACAGTAGAAGCTGAATGCATGGAGGAGGGTTTGGAAAGTGAAATGTGAACACAGGATTGGAGATCAGCTCGTGCTGTGCTAAGACTAACTCACTAAAACTGGTTCATGAGAACATCTGGACCTCCTGCAGGTTCAATGTTAGAATAAAGCTCCAGCAGACATATGGAGGTGATCAGAGGCTGAAGGAGCTGATTGGAATGAGGATTCAAACATTTCAGGAAGAGCTTAGAGAGACAGTTCTTCCTTTTATGTTTTTGTCGTTTTTGGGGGGGGGGGGGTTTGTCTCTTTGTTCAGGTTTGTTTACTTTGTTTTCTCACTGATCAGGTGTGCACAGGTAAACTGCTGTCTGTCCTCAGTCGTCACTATCAGGACGTCACCTGTCTGAAGTTCACTGATGACAGCAGCCATTTTGTTTCTGGTGGAAAAGACAACCTGGCTCTGGTGTGGAGTCTGTCAAGGTGAGACATACCTGAAAACACATCTGGAGCGTTCTGTAGCTTTTAATCAGGAGTAAGGTATTTCATGACAAGAAGACTAATGTGAAGTCAGCCAGGAGAGAGGCGCAGTGTCCAGCAGGTGCAGCTTTAGCTGTGTGTGTGTTTTATAAAATTCAGACTTGCCTGGTAAGGTCGGCGCGTCACCTGTGACTCTGAGATGTGCCAGACGGATCTCTGACTCACTTACTCTGTTCACTGTGTTTCAGTGTTGTCCAACTGGATGTAAGCCACGCCCCTGAGCCTCGCCACATCATGTCTCGTCACTCTCTGCCAATCACAGACCTGCACTGCGGCCTGATGGGAGCTCAGGCTCGAGTCGCCACCGCCTCCTTAGACCAGACAGTGAAGGTGAGTTTGTGCACCTCTGCTCATGTCACTCAGCGATCCAGACAGCTGTGACCCAGGTAAAGCGGGCAGCTGATGATCTTCATCTCACCATAATCAAGAACAGGAGTTAGCGTGGTATTGAGGAGGAAGCTTACTTCGTTTAGTTTCTCTAAACAAGTTGGTGTCTTGAAACTGTCTGTGTCTGCAGTTCATGTAGTAATGGGTTAAATCATACCAATCAGAGCTCAGCACAGTAAAATATCAGTCATCACAGTCTTAGGGTTTGTTTCTGCTAATTGTCTAGGTATGGGAGCTGTCCTCAGGCGAGCTACTCCTCTCGATCCTCTTTGATGTGGAGATCATGTCTGTGACCTTTGACCCTGCTGAGTACTTCGTGTTCTGTGGAGGAAGTGATGGAAATATTTTCCAAGTGTCTCTGTGCAGCCAGGTGAGTCTGTCTCATTTTCTCACCCAATCATGTTTTGACTCCTCCCAGCTTTAAGGGGAGACGATAAAGTTTACCTGTTTGAACTGTTTGCAGAGTCTCGGTCGGGAAAAGTCGTTCCAGTCGGATGGCGAGGGGAATCAGGTGTTTAAAGGTCACAGGTGAGACAGCCGCTGGCGTTTGTTTGCAGGAATATGGTCGTGTGTGTGCACGAAAACCAGCTTTCTTTTTTCTTCTTTTCAAAATAAAGTCTCACGCTAGAAGCTTTGATGAACCGTTTTTACCTTTTTGTTTAATAGTGAGAAAAAAACTGTGTGGACATTAAAGCTGGTGGGCCTAAATGTCACGCCACAAGTTCTTAGAATACGAGGGGGAACACGTGTATCAGAAACCCAGGGAGGAGAGACTGAGCGGGTCTTAATCACACGCAGTTTAGTCCCCGAGGAGGAGACCAGGAATAAATAAACACAATTCTTTTGAACAACTTTTGCAATAAGATGTTCTTTGTACATTAAATCCCGCCCAGTGCCGCGATAAAATTGTCCTACAACCTAAGACAAATGTTCCTTATATGTACAAAGAGAGAGGAATTCCTCTTCTGATTTTTGGATCACGCCAGCCTAGTTTCAGGAGGACGAGGAGAAACTCCCATCTCCGTCCTGTCTCTCTATCAGGCTCGTCACATCACAACCCAGCTGCGCTCCGCACTTGAGTCTCTTGCTAGCTGCTACTTCCCTCGTGGCACCGCCCTGTAAACAGACAGACACTGGACAGAAACGTCATCCGTGAAGCTGGCCTGGCTAATAGCCACGGTGACCCTCCCCCAACACGGCTGCACCCGGCAAACAACATTGGAAGCCGTTTCACGTGGCGATCCGGTAGCATGTCCTTCTCTCCCACGCCTGGTCTGTAAAGATTTATATCAGTGGATAGCCCTGGGTCATTTCCTGTTCCTTTTGCAGCAAAAGTCTTGTTCACTGAAAGCAGAGGGTGAAAATCTGTAGAAAGGACGGGATTGTTTCAATGAGTTTAATCTGACACCAACCATTTCTCTGTGGCGGTGACAGGAAGTGCGAGTATTTTCATGTGTGTGGAACAAATTGTGTTTCCGGTACGGTGCGAGGAGCGGCGCTGGTGATCACGTCGAGCGTTTGGAGGTCAGCGAGTCCACCGACAATTAACCTTCATCGTCTGTAACAGTCACGACGTTTAAGCACAAAGTTAGAACAAGTGGGGCGGGGCTTCAGACGGAGTGTGGCTGGGGCCTAATATGAGTAGCAGAAAATTAAGAAACTTCATGTGTTGTACAAACAGTTTTATCTCCATGTTTGAAAATAAATGAATAACGTGTAGACCGTCAACAGGATATGACCATGCCAGGCGACCAGTTCTTTATCACAGCAGAGTATTGTCCACGTTTTCACGGTGCTTCTCGTCAGACTTGTGGGAGTCTGCTTGGGCTGAGGTGTGACATCACGGCGATAAATGGTGGTGGGCTGTCTCTTCATTAATTCCAAGCTCGCCAAGCAGTGGGTGTGGTAGGAAATATGAACGACCATAAACTGAAAACAGGTGTGGGGAAAACGACACGTGTGATGAAGAGCTCTTGTCTCCATCGGTGAAGTAATCCAGATGGTAGTGAATAACACACGTCAGAGGAAGCCCTTCTAACAGGTGTTTACTGTGGATTAACTTCAATGATCAAGGTTCAGGATGATTGTTGATTAGGGTTTATTAACTGTATTGATCGTGGTTGTGTGTTCTCCTCAGGAACATGGTGACGTGTCTCTCAGTGTCGATGGACGGGACTCTGCTGCTGTCAGGGTCACACGATGAAACGGTTAGACTGTGGGACATTCAGAGCAAACAGAGCATCCGCTGCCTCACACACAAAGGTAAGTCCCGCACCGTGTGACATCATCAGGGTTGAGAGTTTTTCTATCTGTGCTGCCTTGCTCAAAAGAAATCTCAGCTTGAGATCTACTTCTGGTTACATGTGGGTCAATGGAAGCTGCACTTTTAAGCTATCACCTCAGGGAGGTGCTGTTTAATTGCCTCCTCCTCAGCTGCTGCTGGGTTATTAATGAGTGGTGACGCTGGCGGCGCTGTCTCTTCCTCTGGTGTCTGCTTGATGATGAGCGGCGGTGTGGTTCTGACAGGAACACGAGAAGGGACCTCCCCGCTGTGATCGTGACTGACATTTTGTAATTAACCAAATCCTCCGCGCCAAATTCGTCTCACTTCAAACGGCCGTCAGCGACCGTAATCCCTGCTTTGGCCGGATGCGCGGCTCACCCTCCCCCCCTCCCGGTCACGTTTCTGCTCACAAAGAGCCAGAGTGAATTTAAAGAGAAAGCTTCATCCTCCATGACGACAACGCCTCAAAAGGATTCATCTCAGCAGAGCAGATTCAGCTCCTCACAAAAAGGCGAGAGGAGGTGCTCGCTCTCAGCCCGTCTGATGGTTTTACCTGACGTGTGCAGAGTCGGACTCATCAGCGTGATGAAACGCCATAGAACATAATTCCTGCCATCTCAAACCTCACCTGCTGCTGAAGAATTTTTAACCTGGCTTCACTAAACATGACCAATGTGCTCCCCTCAGCACTGGTCTATGAGGAAACCAGTGTCAGACAGGTAGCGCTGCAGGTATGTCACAGGTGGAGCAAACCTGAAATAATCTCAGGATTTTGAGTTGAATCCAGGCTGAAGCTGAGCCTTTTTAACTGAGTGAAGTGAAGAACGATCAGTGTGACATCATAGTGATGTCACTGATTACCATGCAGATGTTTGTCTGTAGGCATCATGCTGACGACCTTCACAGAAACCATCGCCCTCTGTTGGGCACAGTCAACGGGCGAGAGGTGGGATGCACCTGGATAGGTTGCTGTCTATCACTTTGTTAAAAATGTAAACTCACATGGCTCCAGGACCCTGGAGCACCCAGGAAGACCACAGGAACAGAAGGCGGTCCTCAGACATTTCCTCGCCATTTTTAATCAGTTATTTTGTTTCATTTGATTATGGTGAGAACAATGATGCGTCACAGGAAGTAGATCATTTGATGGTTGGGTTTGACTGAGGCAAGTCGGTGCAGAAGTCTCGGATCTGAGATGCTGTGATTGGCTCAGCATCACGTGATCCTCAGAGACGTCATTTGAGATCCATCTACAGGTGCTAAGCTCAGAGGAGACGCTGCATCCCATCACTGTTATCGAACACATTGTGTGTGTGCGCGCGATTGATTATCTGAGCTGCTGTGAAATAAACCAAATAAAGTGAGAGGTTCATGAAGAGTTCATGAGAAGCGAGGAGGGGGAGGTGTGCATCAGTCCGAGTTCTCCTGCCTCCTCCGCCGTTTCTCAGCGTGTCAGATCTGCGACTGTTATAAAGAAACATCCATCTGACAGCAGAGCACCGCTCCTGCAGGCGACGAGGCGAGACCACCTCTCTCTGCTGCCGCCACCTCATCTCAGGACTCATTACCCCGAGAGGCTGCGGGGAAACACTGACAGCTCTGAGGGCCCCTGAACACATCGTACTAGAATAAAAAACACAGTGACACTTGAACACACCATGCTGCATTGAACCGTACACCTGAGCGTGACAGCATTTTCTGACAAACATCAGTGGCTCAGTTGAGTTGTCTTCTGCTCGGACTTTTCAGTACAAAGTTTCACTCCTCGGGGATTTTATTTATGATGTAAGAGCAAGGACACCCTTCCGAGAGAAACCCTTAAACGATGTGTTAAAACGGAGCCTGCGGGTCCCCTAGAGATTTACAGTTTTTAATTAAATAACTGACCATCAGCACCAGTTATTATTATCATTCCACCTAAATTTTGATGGCTCAGTTGAGTTGTCTTTGTGGCGTTCCTGCAAACTGCAGGTTTTCTTTAAATTTTTTCAACTATTAAACATGAAGCTGCCAACTCCATGGCGTGGCAAGCTGTCCATTCATGTGGCTGTAGGTTACTGTTGTAGTCGCCAGGTATTTCCTAATGTCATAGATCAGCTGTTTGGACGGTGTCCTTGGTGTGACGCGTCAGAGTCGCTTCCTGATGTGTTCTCTAATTGAACAACAAAAATCCAGCAGCTCAACTAAAAAGGAACTTTTGGGAAGAGCTGGTGGGCGGGATTAGTGTGATGGCCATACAGGAAGGCTATTGCGAGGCAGCCCATCTGCAGTGCTGACATTTAACTGCTGCTTTTACCTCCCAGAGATTCATCTTCACTACAATCCTGAGACTTTTTGCTGAGACAAATCATCAGCAGCTGAATTATGATCAGAGTCTGTAAGAGAACCACAGACAGGAAGCTGACTCGCAGAAGAAAGGAATTATCACAATAGAGATAAGATAAATGATTTCTGTGACATCGCAAAACATGGAAACTTTCATTTCAGCAGCCCACATTTGCCTGACAGTTTCAATGATTCTCTTTTATGTTTGATAGTATTAAATTAAATGCAATGATCTCAGGAGTATCTCAGTAAACAAACGGCATTCAATGAAAACTTGATGAAGACTCACCACCTGCAGTTATCAGTGCTACTGATGGGGGGGCGCTGTGCTCAGATGAAAGAAGTTTTTAAGATGAGCTAAATTATGTTAGCAACTAATCTGCATACTTGCGTTACATTAACATCCACACTCAGTAAAATTAGGCTTTGGTAAAGCTTTGACAGGTGGCTAGCTGTCTGCAATCAAAGAGGCCATGCCCCCAATAATGCAAACAGTTGTTTTCTAAAAACATTCTTCACCTGTACAGTTGTTGTGAAAAGAGAAATTATCTTTAGAGGCTAAACCAGTTTTTCTATCTGGTTGTAAACTTGTTAATTTTAACATAGAGATAGATTCACTGCTGCCTCTGCTGGACGGTAGATGAACTGCAGATTTATGGTATAAAAAACCCCCAAAAAACTTTCCTTCAGCTCATGAAGCAGTTGATGTGATAAGTGTCTTTCATAGGTTTGTTTAGTGCAGGGGTCTCAAAGTGGCGGCCCGGGGGCTGCCACTTTGTATTGTTGAATACAAACAAAATGATAGCAGAAGTGCTGCCATGTGTGTGGCCAGAAAGAGAGGACCAATGTGTTTATTTGGTAGTTAAATGAAAGGCTTCAGTTAGTTAAGAGGGAGTAAAAAAATTGTGTTGTTATACAGTATTTGAAATAAAAAACAAACAAAACATTTTCTGAAATATTTGTGGATTTGTTTCTTGTTTGGTTTTTTGTACTACTTGAACACTAAAGTGGCCCTCCAATGAGATGACAGTGCCAGGATTGGCCCATGGCTCATTTAAGTTTGAGACCCCTGGTTTAGTGGAATATCGATAAAACATCCAGGTGAGAGGCTCCGAACCAGCTGAGGGTGTTTCCTCAGAGTGTCTGCAGTGTGTTGGCAGCCCTTCAGCCTCTAACACACTCAGCCTGATTTATCTGTCGTTCTGGACCACATTTGGACCATTAGTGTAATTCCAGCAGCCGGAGCCAAGCAGACGATCAATATGTGTAATTGAGTGGGGGATAATTAGCCCGTTTCTATTAGCACAACAAGCAGGAATTCTGCTCGGACTTTTCAGTATAAACCTCCTGAGTTTCACTGCTCGGGGATTTTATTTATGATGTAAGAGTGAGGACATCCTTCTGAGAGAAACCCTTAAACTATGTGTTAAAACAGAGCCTGCGGGTCCCCTAGAGATTTACAGTTTTTAATGAAATAACTGAGCATCAGCACCAGTTATTCTTATTATCATTCCACCTACATTTTGATGTTTAACTTTCCCTCAGCTTTGAACCCCCCTTTGCCTTTATTTTACTGGGAGGACATCTCAGATAAAAACCCTTTCTTTATCATAGACACGTCATTCAAAGTTTAAATGACTAACAGGTGTTACAGGAAGTGTGCTAGACTTTTTAAAACTCATCAGGGACTGTAAGTGATGCCAGTTTTTATGGCTTTTTAAAATAAAATCTCATAAATATCAGAATGACCCTTCAGTAAATGGCAGCAGTCATGCAGAGACTCAGTGGTAGACACACACATTTACTTTGTTTCACCTTGAATCATTGTATCATTGACTTTCATATAAAAGCTCAAAAATATTTAAGCTGCTTTTTAAGGTTTATAAACACTTTCATTTTGAAATCTATGTCTGAGCTTCTTTCAGCTCACCTGCAAGGTGACCTGGCGGTCATTATGTTTTGCTGGTGGAGTTTCTCACCCTGAGCATAGTCTCTCAGGGATTGGTTTTATTGAGGAGCGGCAGCTTAGTTGAAATCAGATGAGCTATCAGCTGCATCTGACCGAGGCACTGACATGCCTGGGGACTGACCCCCAGGTCAGACTGCAGGTATAAACCTGGTTCAGCAACTGCTTTTATACTTATTGATCTGGTGTTGGAATCGCCTGCTCTGGCTGATCGATGAGCCAGAGCAGTGTTTGAAAGTATTTTGATCACAAACTTTAGAGTATTAAACATTTAGCGTCATGCTAACCTAGGAGCCAATCAAACAGCTTATTCCATATTTTAAATTGGCACATTATGTGTCTGGTGCTCTAGGTCAAAGATGAAGCTGCTGGCTCTCAGGAGTGGAGCTGTAATGTGTGAGGCTGTAGAAGTTTAACCTGCAGGCAAAAGCGTCTTGAACTTTATTTTTGAACATCTGAAGCTGGGGCAGCATGCTGCATGCATCAGAGTTTAAGGAGGTGGACAATGGAAAAGTTGATAGATGGCGGGATGGATGGGTGGGTAGATTTCAGAATTGCTAAGCATAAGATTTGCTCTGGTGGGGAGGGGGCGTGGTGGGCGTGGCTCAACTCCTCATGGGAAACCTTCAGGTGAACAGACTCTGAGTCGTGGTCACACGGCCGTGGTCTTCAGTCTGCTGTAAACTGTTTTCTGAGCAGATAAAACATCTTCAGCAGCTGCTGCAGTCGGACCAGTTTCACATTAACCTTTGAAAGACGCTGCCGCCAGCTGGTCTCACAGCGAGGAGCACGGTGAAGCGGCTGCTAGAGGTGAAGCTGCTACCTGAGTACAGGTAATAAAAAAAGCTGTTTAGAGTGAACAGGTGAGGTCAGCTCGCTTGTTTCGTTCTGTGTGTAAATGAGCCACTTCCTGTTTCGGGGCTCAGGCGTGTCAGTCAGCTCAGATGCTTTGTCGTCTCCCGAGCGATTTGTCATCCTTCAGACTCTTAAACAGATCCTCGAGCTAATCTCAGGGAAATTAATTTTAAAAGTCCCCAGACAGGAAGTTAGAGTGACAGTGAGCTGAGGCGCTGAAGGCGGAGTGAATACAGAGCGGTGAGGTGGAGGTGCAGACGGCTGTTATGGAGGGCTGAAGGTGGAGGCAGATGCAGTAAATCCGCTCCCACGCGCTGCGGTTTGGAGCTTCTGTTGGCGTGAAATGAGTCTGGCAGCGTGTCAGCGTGGCGGCAGATTTACTGATGGAGCACGCCTCGCTCAGAGCCGCTCCTTTTGATTGGCTGCAAGTGAAGGAAGCAGAGGAGATTAAAGGTGCCATTCCAATTCCTGTGTTTGTCCTGACCTGATTGGCTGTTGCAGCTGATGGACAAGCGTTGATGACAGGTTGATGAGTTGCAGTGGGACAGTTTCTCAGAGGACCTGTGGTCACCGTGGTTACAGATGGCACTTTAAACTTGTTCTCTCACTCTCTCTCACGCACACACACAGTGTCCTTGTCTCAATCAGCAGCCAGAGGAATCTTCAATAGGTGGAGGAGAGCCACCATGGACCTTGTTATTTAACCTTTGACCGCTGAATGTTTTGACCTCAGTTATTTTTGCCAGTGATGATGATTGGATTATTTAACTGCTTCACGGCGGGCCCTGACTGGACATTGGTCTGGAATATTCCATGATTTTCATTCATCTGCGCCACATTTCAGAGACATTTACGACTGACAGAACGCGCTCGGGTTAATCACACGCAGATCCTCCTGTTTCCATTCTTCCCACAAAAACACCTGAACGTGTTTGTGCAGACCGCAGCTGTCTGAGGGACTGACACAGCGATCGCGGCAAAATTAGCCGAGGTCTGAAAACTTGAGGTCAGACATGCCTGACAGAGAACCTGTCACAGGTAGCGTTCATCAGGACCAAACACATCAGTGGTGTGATTTACCTGGTGCTAATCCGAATCGTGATGAATTTCGGGATCTTAATAATCCCGTCTGCTTCATGAGTCTCATTGATAAATGATCATGTAGGTCATGTGGCCTGGCAGCTTTTAGGAACAAAGTGAGCTTGCCCCTGCTGCAGAGCGCAGAAGCAGTCATGTGTTATTGAGGTGATCGCCATCTGTTGATGTCCATCAGCTCCTCCTAATGTGACTTGAGTGCAGCAGCTTGAATATTTTACTGATGAACCAGAAGAACTTTAATATTTCACACGAGTTTCTCTGAATGTCCTTCACAAACTCAGACACTTTGCTCTATTTTCAGTTTTTAATACTCTTCATTTGTAGAACACCAAATCAAAGGCACCTGTGATGGAAACGTCAAGTGACAGTGGACAGCTTCTTCTCCTCCTCCTTTCTCATGCTCCCTTCAGGGAAGGATGGTCTGCCTCCATCTTCCTTCTCCAGCATCCTCTTCTGTCACACGGGCCAAGGCCTTTGTGACAGAAGAGGTTTGTTTGGGTGTGATCAAAAACTGATGGTCGTCAGTACGTATTGGTTATGGGTCAACACATGTTGATATTGTGTTAGTCCCAGAGGAGCTGACATACAGTATGCAATCAGGTGGTGGAGGTGAAGTCCTGGTCTGTCAATGAGGCTGTGTGTAAAAGTTTAAGCTAACTTCAGGCAGGCACATCTGATGAGGTTGATGTAATGAATGTTTGATGGTCAGATGGTCAGGTCAGGCCCACTTGTCTCTTCTTGTTCTGTTCTGGTGCTCGAGAGAGGTTCTGTCAGTGTGCCGAATGAGGAAACACTGCAGGACAATTAAGGTTTTATCAGCCGAAGGAGCTGCTGAGGGCAGACCAACGAACATCAGTAGATAAGAACTGAGCACGTGCAGGAAACCAACAGTGCGTTTTTGTTTATGTTGAAGCACAGTACGTATTACTCCGCGAGGCTCCTGCCTACGATAGCCGTAATGCTCCGACAATCCATCAAGCAGTGCGACTTCGTAGCTTAGCAAAGTCGTACTAAAACATTTGACAGATTTTTGAGTGCCGTGTACCACAGAAAATCGTTTTGAGGTCAGTAAACACAACCAGAATTCATACGAGGGCACACGGGATTATAAGGGGCACTGGCGATTTTCAGAAAAATCAAAGGATTGATTTCAAGTGTGCCATATTTTCCAAAAAACATGGTAATAACGACGGCCTGCTTGCATGCTCTACCAAAAATAGTACTTTGTTGTTTATCTGACGGACAAAAGCTAAACCAGTGGTGTGGAACGTTCCACACCACTGAAGTTGCAGCATTTTTACAAACCAATTCTGTTTCATCTGTTTCATTCAACGATCCACTTTCGCCCTTCTCATTCTCTGTTGCCGGCACGCTTTTTTCGCCATGTGCGTATGAAAACAAAGGCACTGCGCATGGGCTTTTTACCCATATTCTATCGTGATATTTCATTTTCTTATCGTTGCCCGACATTTTACCGGTATTACCGTGAACAGTATGATATGGCCCAGCCCTTGTTGTTACCTTATGTCTGCCGCTAGGGGTCACCTTTTTTGTTTTATGGTATGGTGTGTTTATGTGAATGTATTTAAGGTAGATACACATAATTAGCTCCAGGTGTTGTTATTCGGAAGGAGCAAACAGATTGTGACGCTGTTATGATAAATGATGTTGGATAAAGAGAACTGTGGAACAACAAATACAACTGCTGGAAGTGGAATAACAGCGGCATCGCGTCACTCCCGCCAACGAAAACCTCAATGGCTTCAAGTGTAGGCTTGGCCTCTGCAGACGTGTAATACAACCAACGCACCAAAAAATGTTAAAGGTTACAAAACAAGTAAGCAAAAAACCCTAATTTTGTTTCACCTAAGTGGCTTTTTAATCTGCAGCCTGTCATCATTTGCATGTTTCAGGTCGGTACAGTTTCAGCCTGGTTACATGACATCACTGACTTGCTTCCTGTTTCATCTAAGAGACTGATATGTTCTTGAAAGCCAAGTTGACAGGAAGTGATGTAAACATGGGCTTCAATGTTATTCAAAAACAAACAGCTTTATTTAAACAACACCGTGGAGCTATCACGAAAGAAGAAGAAACAGTTTTGACCTTCAGGAGCTCCCTACATCATCTTTATCACCCCAGCGGGGCGGAGCCTATCCCAGCTGCCATGGGGCAAGAGGCGACATTCACCCTGGACATGTCGCCATTTACACCCGTGAATCACAGAGGAAACTCACGTGCACTCATCACCTTAGGGGTCATTGTCATTCAGCTAATGTCTCTGGTCAGTTGGCCCCTGATTGGCCGGTTCCTGTTCATACCTATGACCTAATGGTTAATGAGCTGATGATGTCATGAGCGATGTGGGGTTAGCAGAGGATCATGCGTGTCGTGGAATTTACACAGGAAGCAAAATTTCTTCTGTAGTGATTATGTCTCTCCATCCACAAACGACACTTCCTGAGCACCGCGACATCACTTCCTGTTTGTGTGTTTAGGGCCAGTGACAAACGCCATCATCACGCCAGCTCCCGCTAACATGTTCCTGCCTGACAGTCGGCCCACCGTCCCTCTGCCACGCTTCAGCCGACACCTGCATGCCTCCGAGAGCGACAGCGGTGAGCCGGGGGAGGTGTGTGTCCGCCTCAGGCTCCACACACAGGTGAGTGCTGCCTTTCTTCCTTGTGTCTTCCATAATTGAGCTTCCTGTTTACGGAAGTAAAAACCAAATGAATGTCTGAGCAGTTTATTTTCATAGATGGGAGCCACAACAACAAGAAATTCTGACAAGACAGGGTAGAAATGAAAACACACACACACACAGGTGAACGAAGGAGCTGTGCAGGTGAAGGCTGAACGTAAAGATGGAAAGATCAAACACAATTTGAGGAAACGTTTAAATAAAACATGAAGCTGCAGCTCAAACACATCGATCCCTCTGAAGGAGGAAGGTGACATAGACACGCACAAATGCATACACAATGAGAGGGAAACTTTCATAAGCAGCCTCAGAGCAGTTTATGCTAATGAGGCTGAGACACACACACACACACACTCTCTGCTGTAATGACGATGAGTTTGAAAAATGCGTGTTTGCTCAGTGGGTAAGCAATAATATCAATATTTACAGCTTTGATTGCCTGACAGGTCAGAGTGCTCTGTCACCAGCGTGCCTGCTAACATCGTCAGTCCTGTTTGGAGTGTTTAACATCGTTTAATTGATCAGCTCTCAAGACATAAAATTTTTAGATGTCTTCATCATTATCACCAGATTCACACAGCAGTGCTACATTTTATTGCTAAATTATTTTTGTAATTATGGTGGAAGATTTCAGTTTTATTTTGAAGTGACAATCTGCACATCTCACTTAAAGCTGATACATCGCAGGTTTTACTTTGAAGAGGTCTGCCCGTTTGTTTACAGGAGGAGGAGGAAACGTACCTGCAGAAAGCCGACACGCTGAACTCGCTGATGAACGCCGTGACTGACAAGGTGAGAGGGGGCGAGGTTTCGTCGAGTGTTGGTTTGCATCCTCTGACAATCCCACAGTTTAACTGGCCAAGGGTCAGAGACAAACTGACTGTGAGCCTGACATTCCTGTCAGTCTTATTGATTATTGATAGCAATGGTGGTCGGAGATGGTGTGAAGAAGGCAGCTCTATTGGTCAGCCCTGTGTGTGTCTGGAGCGTGGGGTCAAAGTTCAGACTCTGAGACTGCCTCAGTTCAATTGAGTTTTATTTATACAGCGCCAAATCACAACAACACTCACCTCAAGGTAGTGGTCGGCGATATGAGGAAAATCTTATTTGCACGATATATATCATGATATGTTTAAATAACCTACAAAAACAAATGTTCTTATCAACCATATAGTGCCTAACACTGCATCGGTACACTCATTCAAATCGACAATTCAGTGGTTTCATATTTTCATTCATATTTTTTGTATTAAAATGTTTTATTTAACTATGTTTTTTAACAATCCGTTATACACAGAGGTTTTTAACAGATGACAATCCTGTGACAGTTAAGTCTCTTTCGGTGGTCAACACTAGACCTTTTAACAAACAAACGCAAGATCACAGCAACAAAAACATCAAACAAGAATTCACGAGTAAAAATAAAACAAACTTCTGTGCTTATAACATTTAAAATTTGTAAAATAAAAAATATAATGATCAACAGAAACAAAAGTCTAGACAGTCAGTATAAAAACGACTGACCAAGAGCAATTACAGGTATCAAAGCTGGTTTTCTTTGTGTGTGCACAGTTTAAAACAGTCTTCATTTTGGACTACACTGGGTTTTGTAGTGTTTTTCATGCTGATTTCAAATCTGTGTTTAGGTTTTCCGTAGCACGTACAGTTTTTGTGATAATGCTAGTTATATATTGCATAATAGTTGGTATAATTAGCCTAAGCATGTAACCAGATTTAACGACAGTTCCCTGTGTTTTATGTTACATACGGCATTAATTGCAATTGATTTCAGTTGTTACCGTGCCTAGATTGTATTAATCATCCAGACAGTTGCTCTTAGGTGTGTGGTTCATTCAAGACAAAAGCATGTCTCCCGATTACTATAGACCTTAAGAAGATGTACAAATTGTACTTTGGCTGCCCTCTGGGTGACCAGGATAAATCTTGGGCTCAACATGTCATCTGCAACAGTTGTTCCAATGCACTGCAGCACTGGCTAAATCTGTGAAAATCAGCAATGCCATTTGCAATCCCGATGGTGTGGCAGGAACCACGAGATCATCTCAACAATTGCTATTTTTGCCACGTGAATACAACAGCATTCTCATTCAAAAATAAGCACAAAGTTGTCTACACCAGCCTGGATTCTGCAATAAGGCCTGTTCCTGTGCTGCCACATGATGGATTCGCTTCTGTAGAAGGTGACGAGGAAACGGTCAAGGTGCCTCTGGTTACAATCTAGAGCCATCAGATCTGTTCTGGCTGATGAAGATTCAGAACCAAACAAGCAGAGCTAAACTATCTCGTTCGTGATCTAAATCTATCGAAAGACAAAGCAGAACTTCTTGCTTCGAAGCTTAAGCAGAAGCATTTGTTTGCCAAGGGTGTTACTGTAACTCACTACAATCATAGTTGAAGTCATAACTTGACAGCGTTCTTCACAACTGACTGCTCAATGTGCCATTGTCATGACATCAACAGACTCTTCAGCATGTTCCAACTAAATGGTGTCTTTTCATTCTTTACAAAAATGCTCGAAGGCACTCCTACTCCATAACGGAAATGCCAAACCAAGTGTGCCGATTGCCCATTCTGTTCATCTAAGGGAGTCCTATGACAACATGAAGACACTGCTTGAATCATTTGGGTATAAAACTCATTAGTGGAACATCATCGGTGGTGATCTGAAGGTGATTGGTATGTTGACGGGAATGCGAGGAGGATTCACCAAATACTGCTGTTTCCTGTGCCTGTGGGACAGCCGATCTACTGCGGAACATTATGTCAAGGGTGACTGGCAGCCACGAGATGCCTATGAGCCAGGAAAAAGCAGTATCGAGTTTCTGCCTCTGGTTGAGCCGTGTAAAATATTTTTGCCGCTTCTCCATATCAAGCTAGGCTTGATGAAGAATCATGTTGAGGCCATAGGCAAAGGGAATTCATGCAGTTTTCAGTACCCCACTGAAAGGTTTCCAAACATAAGCGGTGTAAAAATGAATGAAGGTTTATTTATAGGTCCACAGATCAAGTTCATTTTGCAGAATGAAGGCTTCAAACAATCTCTCTCAACAGCCGAGTTCAAAGCTTGGGAGGAATTGAAGTGGCTCTGCAAAAGCTTTCTGGGCATCCACAAGTTTTCTGCATACATGGAAGGAGTTCAGCTTCTGCTTGATTCCTACCAGAAACTGGGCTGTCGCATGTCATTGAAAATAAATACACTTCCTGCACTCAGGCCTCGAGTTCTTTCCAGAAAATCTTGGCATGGTGAGTGATGAACAGGGAGAGCATTTTCATCAGGACATGCAGTTAATGGAACGTCGCTACTAAGGTTTCTGGAATGAGAGCATGATGGCTGACTACTGCTGGACGCTGTACCCTGACAATCCAGACACAGTGTGCACAAGAAAATCATATGCTAAGGATTTTTTGAAGAAACAGTGGTAGCTGACTGCCACTGATCATCATATCTATGCCACAGTGCGTGCCTGACTGAAAATATTGAAACAGTTGCTTGATTGGTGCCTGTTTAATAAAAACTGTGAAGGTCCATTGCAAACTAATATTACTCATAATTCAAAATTATCTGGCTGATGTAACTGAAAAAAATTTGAAAGCAGACCTGAAATCAGCATGAAAAAACAGTTTAGAAAAGTGTTTTGTGGTTTCTGATGATTGCAAAAAAAAAAAAAAGAAATAAAATTGTTGACCTGTGTAGTTTTACGGCATGTTTTTGCAAATTACTGCATTTTGTGCAGCATTGTCCTTGTGAAATCCAAATGACAGCGAGTCTGAAACTCCAGCTGTCGCTATATTTTTCCCTGTCTGGTAGTATATTAATGCGCATGCTCAGCCCAGTGTGGCAGGTAGAAAATTTTGGGGTGGGGCGGGGGTTAATGATGCATTGGCAGCGTGTGTGAGGAAAAAAATCTCAGTGAATTATATGCAGACAGCTTAATATTGCCGTGGCAATTTATACTCAATGGTTACAATAAAGCCGCTTTAACCGTTGTATGTGGAAAAAGTGATATATTGCACACCCCTACCTCATGGTGCTTTATATTGTAATGTAAAGACCCTACTATAATTTAAAGAAAACCGAATACCCCACCAATCATATTGACCCCCTATGAGCAAGTGCTTTGGTGACAGTGGGAAGGAAAAACTCTGTTTTAAAGAGAAGGAACCTCCAGCAGAACCAGGCTCAAGCTGGCGTGGACATCTGCTGCAACCAGTTGAGGTGAGGGGAGGAGACAGGACAAAGACACACTGTGGAAGAGAGCCAGAGATTAATTATAACTAATGGTTTGATGCAGAGAGGTGTATAAACACCTAATTCAGCCCTAACTATATGCTTTAGGAAAAAGAAAAGTTTGAAGCCTAATCCTATAAGTAGAGATAGTGTGTCTCTCCTGAATCCAAACTGGAAGCTGGTTCCATAGAAGAAGGGCTTGAAAACTAAAGGCTCTGCTTCCCAGTCTACTTTTAAATACTCTAGGAACAGCAAGTAATATGAAGATCAATTAGGGTCCAGCTCAACCCAGCCAATCAGATAACAGTATTTACTGTTTGCTGGGTAAATATTTTCCCACCTTAGTCCATCATAGGATGATCAGAAATCATGTTTCTTACCTGTTGGCTGGTGTCTGTGGCATCCCTGGAAGAAGTCGTGGTCATCTTTAACCAAAATGCTAATTTTTAGCTTGTAACCAACGTGACACAGCAGCTGTCAATCATTAGCACTTTGAAGCTTCGTTATGAGCGTGTCTGCTGCCAACGTCATCGTGTTTTCAACCCAAATGTGGTGATTAATGGGAGGTTCTGACTGTGACAGACTGGTTCACAACCTGTCAATTACAAGTCATCAGCCAACGAGTGTACAGCAAAAACCCTCCATTTTGAAAGAGTTACAAATTAAACTTGATTGAAACTTGATGTCAGGACTGAGTCTTTTTAGAACCACAACTTTCACCCCCTAGTGAGTGGCCGCTAGAAAGAAAGCATGTTGAAGTTACAGTTACTGTTGGTACTGTTGATGATCATAATAGGGGCAAACACCTAGCGGCAGGATCATCTGGTGCAGAACCAGTCATGTATTGTATTTAAAGGGACGGGAAAAAAGTGATTTTGGTGAGCTCGTTGAGCAGAGGACGATGTTTGGAGACAGATGACAGAGATTGTTTTGTTTTTTTTCTGTGATGTGTAATTGCTTGTTTTTGTTTGTGTTTTCAGTCGGTGTTTGGTGATTGCGAGAACACGAAGGTTAGAATCGCTGAGCTCGAAGAAGAAGTTCAGACTCTGAAAAAAATGAACAAAGATTTGTACGACTTCTCCAGCCAGCTGCTCACCAAACCAACATAAGTGCACTCACACACACAAACACACACTGTGATGGGTTTTTTGTTTATTTGTTTTTCTACAAAATAAAAGTTTTTGGAAAACTTCCTGTGTGTGAGCCTACTATTCCTTCTGGGTGATTTTGGGTCACGTGCCGAGACCGATTCAGGTGACTTCCAGACTTTGAACCTTTAAAATGTTGTTTAACAGTCATTGACATGGGTGGATCTGTCTGTGAACACGAAATGTAATCAGATTACCTTTAGATTACACTTGTTACTTTCAGCAGCTGCTTCGTTAAACTCGTCTGGTTTAGAAAGTCATTTCAGCTATCCATTTTTACTGAGATATTCACACGAAGATCCAACATTTGTCCATCATAGTGACCAATAATCATTCACTGATCAGCCTGATAAATGACTGATCACAGGGATGTAAATGGGGAATCTGCAGTAAATGTAATCAGATTACATTTCCAGGGCTCTCCGTTACAAAGATGGAGAGTCAGGCTTAAGAAACTCAGAGTTTTAGCTGATCCAGCTTCCTGGATCAGGGTCCAGGTCCTGAAAACCAGAGAAGAATTAAATTTCAGGTTCCACTTTGTCCACATCTGTACAAAGGTGTGCAGCAGCTTTTCCAGGTGAATTACTTTGTACACACATCAACACACAAAAACACAATCGTCCAGACAAGGAAACCCCAGAAAGTAAATGTTTTTGTGTTTTCAGTAGGAGACAGGCGTGTTTTCCTTCCTGTAATCAGGTGTTTGAAGATGTGACACAGTTTAACTTGTTTTATAATCTCATGTTTTTACTACTCTCTTTTTTAAAGTGAAGATTTGAATATCAACAAACTGTATTCAAACATTTCATTTGTGTTCATAGTTAAACTGGCACGCTGCATTTGAGCCTTTCAACCTTTATTTAAACCAGCAGTGACAGGTGTTCACATAAAAAGAGCCCAGATGTCAAACTATAAATATAAACTAACATGAGGGGAAAAAACACATTATAAAAATTGAAAACTGGATTAAAGTCGGAGATTAAAGGTCATGTGAAGGTGGAAGAAAACTGTCAGTTCAAACAGGAAAACCACAAAAACCTTTTTTTACATGTTGTCTTTGCTCAAACTACAATCCAGAGCCCGATAAGGGATTGATTTATTTAAACAAGTCCAAGGACAAAGAAAACCCAGTATCAGTTTTACTGGTCACATGACCGGTATAAAAGATATTTGGAGAGAGGCTGAGCTGAACATCTCTGTTAAAGACTGTGAGAATTAGTGGATTACATCAGCAAGGGTGCCAAACATAAGGCCCGGAGGACAGAATCAGCCCGGCAAAGACTCCAGTCCACCGGACAGCTTGAAGGAGGCATACAATTAGTACTTCCCATACGTTTACAGCTTTTTCTGCTGATGGAGAGGTCCCTCGTGCCCTTTCATACTAGGCTAAATTAATCGATTAATAGGTAAATGTTTAGAGGACTTTAATAGTGTTTTAGTTGTCAGTGTCACATTCAGCAGAAGTGTCCACAGCAGGGTACCATAACCTGAAATCTCTGCATGTAGCATTTTTAATGCTGCTATCTGACCACAATAATAATAATGTTGTTAATTGTACGAGCAGACTCTCCAAGACGTCTGAGCTCCAGTTTAGGTGCACAGTGAAATTCAAGGATTTTGACTGGATGCTGCTGAGCAGTGAGTCTGTTTGAAAGTAGCTCACATTAGCTAATAAATCCACCGTCTCTTCCAAATATGGCCATTTTGCAAATTAAAAAAAACAAACATATTTTATTAAGAGTGTGTTTTTGTAGACAGAAGTTCGTGTGAGCCACAAACAAATGATGAAAAATGATCAAATATCAGGTTCAAATATTCAGCAACCTGATTATTTTTCTCAAGCTCACTTTAAACTTCAGATCATCACAAAATCATATTAAAACCAAACACTGAATGTCTGCAGTCGACACCTCCGATTGGTTGGAAATTGTTTGACAGCTGCTAAGATGAAGGCTGAGAAAATCTGAAATCCTGCAGTAATTTTTTCTTTTATCACTTCCTGCCGTGTTGTGCCTTTTTTTAGAGGATCTGAGGAAACAAGTGTGACTGCCTTGGTGTGCACAGACGAGGTAAAATCATTTTACAAACATTTATTTATTTTTCATTTATTTGACAGGTATAATGATGTGATGTTCCTGTGTGTAAACACTGCAGTAGAAGGAGGATGAAGACATTTAATCTGAGAGTTGTGAGACCTTGCCTCACCCTATCATATGACCTATTAAGATCAACTGACACAATATGTGAGTGGGTGTTAACGTGCCTGGGAAGGATCTCAAAACTGGATTGTATATGGCTGACAGTTGGTGTCATAAGCCCCGCCCTCTGTTCAAAGATGGTTGTTGACAGTGGATATAGATAGCTTCTTTTTTTAGGGCTGGGTTTTAAAAAATCGATTTTCCGATTCAAATCTATTTTAGCTTAAATAACGCGATATCAATTCATTGAATCCTGAATCAATTTTTTAATATAAATGTATTTTTGCCATAAACACCAGAATCTACGGTGAAAGCTTACAAAGATGTAAACACAAAGTGCGGATCGTTCACCCAACGGCACGTACGCAGACATCTCATAGATGCCACTCTGGCCAAAATTCACCGAACCAGCAGCAAAAGAAGATCAAAACTACCCTTCACGTTTGATAAACATTGTCATTAATTCCCTCTTACTTTGGCTGTTTTGCTTCCACCACAATAAAATCATAGTTCCTGTACAGCTCTCTCTCTCTCTCTCAGTGTACTCAGAGACCAGTTTACCATCAAAAATCTCAGTTTTCTGCATTATTCACTGCTTAATTACGCACCAGTCTACTGTTGTGTTCAGTGCTGTCAACTTCTGACATAAAAGCCTCAGAAATTGAACCTTTTACAAGTGATTGCTTAGCTGTGCCTCTAATAAAACCTCTGTAACTTTGCTCTGCTTCACTTCAGCAGCAGGTAAGGTAATTTCCATATGTTGATTCATATTTTCTTCAGTTTTTGATCTACTGCAGAATATTTTTAGGGTGGTTCTCTGCTATAAAATGCCAGGCCAGGAAAATATCCTTCATGTTTTTCTGTTTCTCAGTTATCCTCAGTTACTTTGACACAAATACATCTGCTGTGATGCTCACACCTCTGACAAAGTCTTACAAGTGTCAGCTTTGTTTTTATACATAGATACATATTATATGGATATGTACTGATAAATGATCAGAATTATATTTCTACTGTCTGGGTCAAAATTGAATTGAATCTGGACCTTGTGAATCGGAACCGAACCGATTATAGAAATCAGTGATGATACCCAGCCCTACTTCTTTCACTCCTCTTTCATACTTCTGTCCTTTGTCTGCCACCTACACATGGTTTCACCCAAAACTTCCACTGATAATGAGCCACACCCTTTTTTACACCTTGGCTCATGCGATGAAGCACATAATCAATAGTGGGTCAACGATCCTCCCACTAGGGCTTAAAATCTGAGACTCTCCACCATTTGATTTTAGAACTGAACAAGCTTCCGAATGAAATGTCTTCAAGAAACTTAAAAAAGTCCAGACACTTTTATTTTCAAGCTTCTTAGACTATGTCCTGGATGACTGAAACCCTTCACAGAAACTGCATTAGAAGCTGTTCCTCCTCCTCCTGCATTAGGGACATATCCTCACACATCTGGCTGAACATGTTGACCTGTCTCAGTTATAGATGTTTGAGAGTTTTCTTGCATGTTTTCCTATTTCAGATCTCTCCACAGCATCTAATCCAGACTCAGATCTTCTTTCTGTGCCGGTCATTGGTGGATTTGTTTCCTGTTTCACCATCCAATCAGTCAGATGTCCTCAGCCTGTAAAGAAGAACATTAGTGATTGAAATCTATCCAGCATCCAGCTGTTGGGGTTTGAGAGATCTTTGGATGTTCGCATGATGGCACCTAGCACTTTAACTGCAAAGGGATCAGAGTGTCAGCGGTTCTATCAAACCAAACTGGTCTTTGGCACCTGATCAGGAACACTTGAAGCTAAAATGAAGGGTGAGACATTTAGCAACTTTTACTTTGTTCCATACATGAAATACATAAATACAATCAATTATATTAGAAACCTGATCAGTGATTATAATGGTTTTCATCATGCTGTTTAACATTTCACTTTGATTAATAAAAATTAGCCCAGCATGTTGGTGAAGATGATCAATGTTCTTCAGTTTTTACTGGAAATGTCAGATTCAAGCCAATCCAACTTTATTTATAAAGCACTTTAAAATAGCCAGTACAGAACCAAAGTGCTGTACATTAAATAAGTTAAGAACAATAGATAAAATGAAACAGCAACAAAAACAAAACACATAATACATACAAATTAAATTTAAAACAGTCCTATATTTAAAAAAAAACATAAAACATAGAATCAACTAAAAATAAATAAATAAAATAAAAACAAAAACCAACATCTCACAGGGTGTCAAAGGCCAGGGTGAAGATATGGGTTTTCAGAAGTGATTTAAAAACAGGCAGAGAAGAGGCCTGCCTCATCTCTAAAGCTCCACAGTTTGGGAGCAGCTAAAGTTTACGCTCAGTCCTGGGTACATTCAGCTGATCAGCTGACCTGAGAGAGCGGGTGGGTGTATAAGGCTGTAGCAGCTCACAGAGATAAGATGGGGCTAGGCCATGGAGGGCTTTAAAAGCAAATAAAAGAATTTAAAATCTAAAAAGGAATGGGCAGCCAGTGAAGTGAAGCTAAAATAGGGGGAATGTGTTCAAACTTTCAAGTGGCAGTTAAAAGACAGGCTGCAGCATTTTGCACCCTCTGTAGATGAGCAATGTATGAAGCACTGACCCCAATATAATGTGCATAACAGTAATTAAGCCGAGTGCTAACAAAGGCGTGGATAACTGTCTCAAAGTGCTGCCTTGAAAGAATTGGCTTTATTTTTGCCAACTGCCTGAGCTGAAAGAAGCTTGATTTTATGACGGCCTTAATCTGGCTGTCAAGCTTCAGTTCAGACTCCACTTTGACCCCCAGGTTTGTGACAGCTGGGCCAAGGAATCTAAATACAGATTTGGGGTCTCAGTAGGGCTACCAAAAATCATCACCTCAGGCTTTTTGTCATTGAATTTTAAACAGTTAAGAGACATCCAAGCCTTAATGTCATCCAGACACTGAAGTAATGGCTGTACAGAAATGTACCTTATTTCTTTAAACGGACATAGATCTGACAGTCATCAGCATAAAAGTGAAATGCATTACCGTGTTTTCTCAGTATAAAACTAAGAGGGAGCACATACAAAGAAATGAGGAGGGGGCCTAGAACTGAGCCCTGTGGGACACCACACAAGAGAGGAACAGAGGACGACAGATGGTCGTGTAGCCGCTAAACTGGTGGACCTAAATCTTTACCACCACGTCTGTATACATACAAGCAGAAAGGGGAGTGGGCGGGTCAGCGCTCAGGGCACAGAAACTCAGCTGGCTTCAAACACCATTTATTTCCATAAAAAAAACACAGCCAGAGTCACAAATACAAGATAAAATTCCCCGTATACAATAAAAATAGTGTTGCAACCCGCTAAAAACCCTGCCGGCAGAAATAACTATACAATATTAAAACAAGGCTAAATGAATGTTTTCCATATGCTAAAATTACCCTCCCATAGTCCCATAATCCCACAATCCAGCCACACCTGGGCGAATGGTTCTTATATGAAAGAGACAGGAGAGGAACTTCTCTTCCAGTATGGTAAAACTCGTCAGCAACAGACCAGGGAGGGGGCTCCTATCGCAGACCTGTCTCCTCCTGACAGCGCGTCGCCGTACAGTCCCGCCCCACTCCACACCTGAACACGGCCTCCCTCGTCTCACCGTCAGATGCAGGCAGAGGGGCATCCCTGCCCTGTCGTGCATTGCAGCCATCGCCACCCACTGTTGCCGTTCCTGCCGTTAGGACTGGATCGCCGAACAACTCGCAGCGCCCCACAGTCAGGCAGCAGTTCGTTCCACACACGTGCGGGGTTGCACGCGTTCCTTTTTCTCCTCCTCACCCTTCGTGCGTCACTCCTCTCTCCTTTTGTCTCTGCGCTCACCATCCCCTTTAACAGGTCAACCTGGTGGCTGATAGGCCACCTTGGGGAACGCCCCCACCTCACAGGTGCCTACAATTATCTGTTTAGTCCACAGTGGGTTAAAGGAACATGGTACAACATTAACACAAATATAAATATGAGGATAAAACCATGCAGTATAAATATCAACAAACAAACATGCAGTATAAATATCACTATAAAATCATGCAAATAAAATCAACACTATGTACCAATACACAGATTGATAAAACATAAAAACACAAATTTCCGCTGTGTGACAGTCGCAGAGACTGACACAAAAAGTTTGTTCTGCCAAGTAGGACCTAAACCACTCCAGTGCTGTGCCCCTAATGCCCACCCACTGCTCCAAACGAGATAGTAAAATGGCATGATCCAGTGTCTCAAACGCAGCTGTCAAATCTAAAAGCGCAAGAACAACATAGTCGTCAGTAGCTAATAATATGTAATTAAAACCTTTTAAAGGGCTGATTCAGTGCTATGTAAGGATTTCAAACCAGACTGGAAAACCTCTAAAACATTTTGCTTTTCCATAAAGGTCATTAATTGACTCTGACATCACTGAAGTCTGCATAATTATTTCAGTTTCACATTTGAAGCATTTTGATTGGAATGGATTGCCAAACATCAGAATCAGTAACACATATCAACCTATGTGACATCATTCACTGAAGAAGACTTCTGTAACCTGTACTCTTCATCTTGATCAGTCTGCAGACTCAGGATGTGATCACAAAAAACGTCCTAAATCTCCACATTAGCGCCTTCTCTGCTACGCTGTTTTCTTTAAATGTCACCAAACACTTTAACATTCTGCCAAAAGCTTCGACTGCACAGGAGCATCAAACCCAGGAGCAGGAGGAGACATGCTGGGTCAGTGCAGATTTGCCTGCAGTCAGGTGACTCCACAGGAAAAGTAAGCTCACAGACTGAAAGGTCTGAAAATGCCACGAATGCTTTATCAAGAAACGAAACAGAAAGTTCAGCCGGAAATGTCCTCCTCTTCTTAAGCTCTTCTTCCTCAGCACCACACAGACATATCACGTTTCAGCTTTCTGAAAGCTGCTACTGATGCTTCCAGTCACCTCTGATCTTCTCTGCAGCTGTGACGCTGTCAGAGTTCAGCCTCCATCAGCTGATTGCAACTGATTAACATCTGATTCATGTGTCGATCCTGCCCCGAGTCTCGCCTCTCATGTCTAAACATCTGCAGAAAGAACTCCGGTCTAAATCGGTCTAAAGTTAAAATGCCACTCAAGGAGTCGGGTTCAGCGTCAAAGTGATTAAGATGAAGCATCTTCACTGTTTGCTATGATGAAACCATCAGATGACACCATCAGTTTAACACCTTGAGTCAGCTGAGAGCGGGTGAACCTGATGATTGACCTCTTCTTAAATTTAGTTAATTTTATTTATAGAACTTCACTTCAAAAAACACTCATTATATTCTGTAAGGTAAAGCACAATATCTGGGAGAGACACCTAAGAAATCAGACAACACTCGTGAGCAGCTGCTACCCTTTGGAAAGAAAAATTCCCCTTTAACAGGAAAAAACCTCCAACAGAACCAGGATCAGGGAGAAACAGCAAGGAGAAGAAGGACAGAGAGACCACAGAGAGCGGGCCGAGTACAATAACATGCTTTATATAAATTTAGAAGCAGGAAATTGCAGGTCATCCAGCTTTTTATGTCTGTAAGACAGGGGTCTCAAACTGGTGGCCCGCGGGCCACTTCCTGCCCACGTCACATTACTTACAGACCTTATATTGATGTGAAAATATATAATGCAGTTTGGCCCTTGAAGTGACTTTTTTTTGTTAGGGGGGATTTGTTTGTTGTTGAGTGCAATGTTAAAATAATTCTTTAAAAAGCAAAAACTTATTTAATATGAAGGCAATAAGAGCAGAGAGTACAAACATGCCAGGGATTGGCTGTGTTAGTTCAGTGAGAGAGAGTCAAAAACTAATATGTACACTTATGTCTGCCTTTTTATTTGGTTAAATACGAACAAAATGATAGCAGAAGTGCTGCCACGTGTCCGGCCAGAAAGAGAGAACCAATTTCGTTATTTGGCAGTTCGATGAAAGGCTTCAGTTAGTTAAGAGGTTTATCTTGTTATACAATATTTGAAATTTAAAAAACAAAACAAAAAACAACTACATTTTAGGAAACATTTGTGGGTCTTTTCTTGTTTGGTTGGGGTTTTTTGTACTACTTGAACACTAAAGTGGCCCTCCAGTGAGACGACAGTGCCAGCAGTGGCCCACGGCTCATTTAAGTTTGAGACCCCTGCTCTAACTTATTGGTGTGTGTTATCTGGCTTCATGGATAGATAAAGTTGGGTGTCATTTGCATAGCAGTGAAAATGTATGCTATGCTTTCTAACCATACTGCTTAAGGGAAACATGTATAATGTAAAAACTAAACGAAACCAACCCCACTAACTGCATGTCTTTGGACAGTTGGGAGAAAGCTGGAGTACCCGGAGAGAACCTATGCAAACACGGGGAGAACATACAAACTCCACACAGAAAAGGCAAAGTGAATTCATGGCGGACACTCCCTGCACCACCATGCCCTGGCACGCGCAGCGGAAAAGCAACTCCAGGTCTGTGGTGGGCAGCTGCCAGGTTCTGCTCCAGCTAAACTAAAGTAAGTAAAAATTGAAACAAACCAAAGACTGTAATCCTGTCCATCTGTCGACCTCTTGTTTTTCTCTAAATGGAGCAGCTATGATGTTCTTTAAATGTTTTGTTTTCCAGTTGAAATCTGTGAAACAGCTCAAAATCAGAATCAGAATCAGAATCAGAATACTTTATTGATCCCTGGGGGAAATTATTTTTTGTTACAGTGCTCCATTTTAAACCAACATTAAGACAAGACAGACAATACGCTAACTAAGAATAGTACAATATATACATATATATACATACATACATACATAAGTCACTTATAAATAAATATTTGGAAAAGAAACATGTGTAGTTGTAGCAGCAAACAGTGTGTTAAGTGGATGCGTTGTACAGGGAGATGGCCACAGGCAGGAATGATTTCCTGTGTCGTTCAGTGGTGCTTTTCGGTAATCTCAGTCTCTCACTGAACGAGCTCCTGTGACTGACCAGCATGTCATGGAGTGGGTGGGAGGTGTTATCCAACATTGTCTTTATCTTGGACAGCATCCGCCTCTCCGACACCACCTTGAGGGAGTCCAGCTCCATCCCCACAACATTGCTGGCCTTACGGATCAGTTTATTAAGTCTGTTGGCATCTGCGACCCTCAGCCTGCTCCCCCAGCATGCAACAGCATAGAGGATCGCACTGGCCACAACAGACTCATAGAAAATCCTCAGCATTTTCTGGCAGATGTTGAAGGACCTCAGTCGCCTCAAAAAATAGAGACGACTCTGGCCCTTCCTGTAAAGTGCTGTGGTGTTTTTAGCCCAGTCCAGTTTATTGTCAATGTGTACTCCAAGGTATTTATAGTCCTCCACAATGTCAACACTGACCCCCTGGATTGAAACAGGGGTCAAGTGTTTCCTGGTCTTCCTGAAGTCCACGATCAGTTCCTTGGTCTTTGCCACGTTGAGCTGCAGATGATTCTGCTCACACCACGTGACAAAGGAGTCGACCACAGCCCGGTACTCTGTCTCATCATCCCTGCTGATGCATCCAAAATGGAGCTTCATCTACTGTCTATCAAAACCATGAGGAACTTTTCCAGGTATTTTTCTGAAAATTGGCCTGAAGTCTGGATCTTGAATAGAAATATTTAACATTAACAGTAAGGAGGTTGTTATTCCTTCACCTTCTCCCAAAGAAGCAATCAGGAGCTGAACAGGGAACATATGAACCAATTATCTTGCTGCACACAATTAAAGAACAAAAGAGACCGAGAGGAGAGAAAGTGACCATCTAATGTTCAGGTGACAAACTAATGGAGATGTGAACTTTGAGGAGGTGGTGAGGAACTTTGAACTTTGATTGAAGCAAGACCCAACAAGAGTGAATAATACTGCTGATTGACATATGTGGTGTGATAAATACATTAGAGGATAACCTAAGAAACCAGAGCCTGAAACTGGACCAGCTGTCATATCAGCCAAGAGAAGCGCTGATTTTCAGATGCCTGTACGGAGCAACGCTGGAACTAGATGGTTCTGCTTGTGATGGACTGAATGTCTGGGACCTAACCTGGTCTCTGTGGGCGACGACCCTTGGCCCCTAAACATCTGTTCAGAGGAAAGACGAGTTTCAGCTAAACAAACTGTAACTAGCAGCAGTTAGTATTTTTAGGTATTTACATGCGATCTTTTGGTTTCTTCGGTTCTGAATTAAGGTGTGTTTGTGTTCATTTAGAAATGAGGAGTTCCTCCTAAAAAGGACCATTGTGTGAGGCCCTGGAACACCACAGACCGAAAAAGTTGGAGAGGCCGCCTGCCGCCCGTGGTCATTGGTTAAGAGTTGAGACCTGAGGAGAAAGCTCACAGAAGCAGTACATCTTATGTTCAAGTCTCTGTCTGAGTGGTTGCTGCTCCTTCTTTAAGCAGCAAGTCAGGTGGGGTGTCTCTGCATGTCGCTGACTTCACTGCTTGACCGCACACACATGTTTGACCTCACACACCTGCTAGATCACACATACCTGTCAGAACTCACACAACTGTAATTAATGTGGAACTATTGTCTCTGTTTTTGGCTGCTCACCTGGTTTGGTGCACTCACATACACCTACCTGTTTGGAAAAGTGTACATCTACAGGTGGTAAGTCAGCTGTTTATAGTAACCAGTCAGTGAGCTGATTGAAGTTGCTGTGAGCAGTGATGCTCACCCTTCCTGTCTTTTTTTTTCCTGGCACCTGTCAGCTCATCATTTTTCAGATTTAATGTTTCACAATAAATAAATTAGAATTTTGTTCTACTTTGATAGATTTTTTGTCTTTGTTTCCAGTTATCAGTTAGTTTTTCCCTCGCTGGGCATCGCCCTGCCTTCCTCTTCCTTCTCACTCAGTAATGAAAATGATTTCATTTGTTTTCAGGAGAGTACAGATAAAAGCTGATTGGAGGTTTTCATTAAAAACACGCAGAGCTCCAAATGCTCAGGAAAAAAATGATTTCAGGTCAGTTTTTATTTCCTGATTGTTGCTCCACTTTCTCGCACAGATTTCAAATGGAATATTAACACTGTGTGTGTGTGTGTGTGTGTGTGTGTGTGTGTGTGTGTGTGTGTGTGTGTGTTATGTAACGGCCCAGCTCTCAGCTGTGATGTTCGGAGGATGACGAATCGAGCTGGATTCTCCTCAGAAAGCCTCGGCAGCAGCTTCCTGTTCCCGACCTTATCGTCCTTCAAAACTTCAATAAAACATCTGCAGCAGCTGCTTCTGCTCCTCCAGATGCCCAATAATAAATACCGATGAATACACCTGTGATTAATACAAACAGGAGAAGGAGGGAGGCTTTATGGATCTCTGATAACAACAGGAAAAATTGTGATCAGGAGCCTCTTTTATTGTGAAGGTCAGAGAAGATTATCATCAAAGCCACCAACAAACAAAAAAAGAATTAAAATGATCATCAATGGAGACAACTGAATAAAATTAAGTAAATAAAACAAGTTGGTAAAATAAATAAATAAACAAACTGAATCTGCTCCTCTTCTCTTCACTCACCACCTCCTCTGTCTCTTTGACCTCCCCCTTTTCATTTCTTCCTCTGCTTCTCCTCTCCCTCCCTCCCTCTCTCTCTTCTCCTCTGCACCTCCTGTTTCTGGGACAGCGCTCCCCCCTCCCCTCCGCTCCTTAGTCTGCTCCTCCCTCAGTCTCCTGTGAGCAGCAGGAGGAGCAGCAGCCTCCTCTCGTGTTTGTCGGAGCAGCAGGAGTCAGCGGAGGAGCGATGCTGAGCGCGCGGCAGGATGTCTCTCACCTCCTCCTCCTCCTCCTCCTGCCTCCGGACTCTCCGAGCCTTCCTCCTCCTGCAGCTCCTCCTCGTACCGCCGTGCCTCCTCCACCCGCAGCCGTGCCGCCTCCTGGCGCAGATCGGTCACTCCGTGCGCGTCGGTGCGCTCCTGCCGGCGCAGCGGACGGCGCGCGTACAGGTCCAGGCGGCGCTGAGCCGCGCGGCGGCCGCGGTGAGCCGGGACCGGGAGCTGGAGCGGGACCCGGAGCGTGTGAACTTCCTGCCCTACAACCTGAGCCTGGAGCTCGTGCCCCGGCAGCTGACCGCCGCGGACCCCGAGTCGCTGCTCCGCTGCGCGTGCCAGGGCGTGGTGGTGCAGGGAGTGTCCGCCGTGCTCGCGTTCCCGCAGAGCCGCGAGGAGCTGCTACAGGTGGACCTCACCGCCTCCTCCCTGGAGATCCCCTTCATCAGCGTCCTCCAGCACGGAGAGCCGCTCCGCACGCAGGTAAGAGCTGCGCCTGCGCGAGCCCGCACCTGGACCCTGGGCAAGTGTTTCGGAACCGCCCGGAACCACCCGGTCCGAGTCCCCGGTTTGACCTTGACCTGTGTGACGTCTGGAGGTGTGTCGGGGGGGAACTGCGCTTGCGCGTATGTGTGCGTTTGCTTATTTGCTCTCATGGATTCACTTTGAAGCTTCAACAACTGAAGAACAGGGATGAGAATGTGGAGGAGAACAGAGAACAGGGAGGAGAACATGGGGGAACAGAAAGGGAGTAGCAGAGAAACCATCTGAGGCTGATTAACAGAAGCTCAGGTTAGGTGGAGCTCAGGTGTGTAACAGGTTGGATGAGAAAAATCAAAGCTGGTCTGATGTGAGGAGAAGTTCCTGCAAGTCGAGACTGGACCGATCAGATTTATCAGTGAACTGACTGATCAGTTAAGAGAGACAGAATGTTTTCCGTGGATGTTTCAGGAGAAGTTGGTTTGATGAAGACTTTGGAAATTAGTCCTGCCCATCTAAAGGTGACAGTGGTGGCACCTTGGTGCTGACACAGTCACATCTAAAGTATTATTTAATTCTGGTTTCCATGAAGATGATGTTTCATCATCTTCACAACCACGAGAGGTCCTTGCGTTAAACTTCAGCTCACGAGCAGATGATGCTTTGGCCTCTGTTGTGGGTGGAGCGTCACTGTAAGTCTGAAGCCTGAGCCGCATCAATGTTGATACAAAGCAGAGAAACGTCTTTTAAACAGAGATGCTGGACTTCCTGTTCTGTTCTCCAGGTGTGGCGTTGATATCAGTAAGTGTGCGGAGGCACTGTGCATGTCACTGCTAATTGAATTAAACTTCAGCAGGGGTGGATCTACAGGGTGGCATGGGGTGGCATATGCCACCCTAAAATAATCTCATGCCACCCAAGTTTTGCATATGACAATGCTATTTATTAAAATAAGGTAGCATTACCACTTTGAGCCTGGTTACAATTAACATTGAATATAAATTCTAAAACTACCACCACTAAAAAATGGTCCAGCCCCTAGCCTGAACTGGCTTTATTTCTTGAAGTCAGTAGCAACCGATGCTTATGATTGCGCTAGAGCACATTTTGAATCAAAACTATGGGCATTTCAGATTTCAGCACAGGTGGCTAATTGTTACACTCTGGAAATGGAATGTAGTAACCGTCTGGGGTCCACAGACATGCTGCGTTGCCAAATCACGTGACCAATTTAAGCTGACATAGCTACAAGCTGCAGCCACGCTGAGTCTTTATTTCAGCTTGTGTTGAAAGTTGGACTTCAAACTACATGCCAATTTTTACGTTTTACTTTTAGGCCACTAAAACCAGAGTTCTAATAAAAAATATATAATTTTCTGAATACTAGCGTCATGTTTTGTGCAGGAAGAAACAGTAAAAACAGGATTTTCTAAGGGCAGCAGGGAAAAAAGAAAAGGAAAAAAATGCCACCCTTTCGTGGAAAAGTGTACCACATCGACCAATAGAAATGACACAGCAACACGTGGGATTTGGTTATTTATGAAGAGGGGAAATTTTTCAGAGTGATGGTGATGAAAGAGAGTGAGAGGGAGCAATATCGACAGCGAGTTTTGAGATGTGACAGATTTGTGATGTGTAGCGTGTTTGGAGTGTACAGTTAGTGTGTTGTTGTTGTTTTGTTTTGTGTGTCAGAACAGAGGCGAGTCCTGAATGTCACAGTTGGTGCCAAAAACCCTCCATATGCAGACTGCAGTGTAAACGCTGTCTCCAGGTGGGAAACAGAAGTGATACACCTCCTGCTGTCAGGCCTGCAGGTTTCAGACCTGTAGTGTTCTCCTCTCTCTTTGTGTGGCATCTTATTGTGACTCCTGATTGTTCTCTCATTTTAGTTTTGGTATTTATAAATGGTTGTAGAAAAAACGCCTGATGCAGCGGCTGCGATTTTAGGCAAATACATAATATATAACTTTATTGTGTACAACATTTGTGCATAGGTTTTTAAAATGTACAATTTATATTTGCATTTCAAGTTATGAAAATAATTCACTAAACACTTCTGTAGATTTACAGTGAAAAATGTTAAATTTTTGCCGACTTGATTTTGTGTGATTTCAGATCAGTTGGGTTAATACAGTATGTCAAAATGAAAAGATAACTGTAAATTCAGACGAATGAGATTGTACTGAAAAGAATGATACCAAGCAAGGCAAGGTTTTCCACCTTTTAGGGGTCAATTATAAAGATAAACTCAAATTGTAGTCAGCAATGGGCAGTTATATCCTGGAACCCAGAGACTTAACCCGATAAATCATGACAAATTAGGTTTCAATGTTTTGTGAAAAGTGTTTCATGACAGTGCAGATTTCTGGCATTTTGTGTAAATTTAAGTACGTAACAATTTAATTATTTGTAATTTAAAAAAAATAGTTAGACCTGTGTGTTTGTAAATGAACCACCTTGTGTTTTGTAGGTTCTGGATTTTAAACTTATTGGGCTGCATGCTTACTTATCATCCAGGCTATACAGTACATAATATCAAAATTCACATGTTTTATGTACAGTGGGGCAAAAAAGTATTTAGTCAGCCACCGATTGTGCAAGTTCCCCCACTTAAAATGATGACAGAGGTCAGTAATTTGCACCAGAGGTACACTTCAACTGTGAGAGACAGAATGTGAAAAAAAAATCCATGAATTCACATGGTAGGATTTGTAAGGAATTTATTCGTAAATTAGGGTGGAAAATAAGTATTTGGTCACCTCAAACATGGAAAATCTCTGGCTCTCACAGACCTGTAACGTCTTCTGTAAGAAGCTTTTCTGTCCCCCACTCGTTACCTGTATGAATGGCACCTGTTTGAACTCATCATCTGTATAAAAGACACCTGTCCACACACTCTAATAAGTAAAACATTGGTTCAAATAAAAAAAACATGTTAACGTTTTCCACTAGAATTTTTGAGTTAAGCCAACTTCTGGCAGAATAACATTAATTCAAAGCAATATTTTTGAGTATGGTGAAGTAGCTTTTTTGGCCACAATTAAAAACATTCTTAAGTAAAATTAACTTAATAATTTTCGACTAGAACACAAAAATTTAAGTTGATCCAACGTGAATTTTATGTATAGTGAAGTTACTTTTTGGCCACAAAAAAAAAAACACATTCTGAGTAACATGAACTTAATAATTGTCAACAAATACACAGGAATTTAAGTTGATCCAAGATTATATTTATGTATGGTGAAGTAACTTTTTGATCAAAATAAAACACATTTATAATTAAAATGAACTTAACTGTCGGCATAAATAGTATTTATGTTGGTCAAATATGATATTTTGGTTACAGTGTAGTAATTTTTTGGTCCCACAGGAGATTCTATAAGGGTATTTACCTGTTTCCCAGCAGGCTAATTCGCTCCAAAATACAACCTTGATCATTTGGCTGTGTCTTATAACCATGACTACCGCGTAGGCAGGCTCATGCATGGTGGTGCCTGCCCACAAAGAAGTCAAGGTTCTAAGACCTTAGAAACTTGTCGATCACTTTTTTCCCCAAACGAACGTCAGCCTTAACATGGGCTGTGTGTGCGCTTGTGTCATGACCTTCAGAAAAAAGAAATGGATGTTGTGTGTATTTGTTTGAATGCGGCAGATGTGATGCCAAATACCTGGACATCAGCTAAGGGACTCGTACCTGGTGCTCAGAAAGAATAGAAATTCAGACAGATGTATTCAAATGAGTTAGACCCATTTAATTACAATAACAAACATCACAATTCTTTAACGTGCATGCGAAGTGCAAGATTTGTGGGCTTCAGTTTCCTAGAACACAAATTGCCCGCTGAAACTTAAGGAACTGTGTATTAAAATTGTAATAAAACCTACTACTTGAATCCTCTTTTTTTTACTTTAACATGTGACAGTGAATCAAAACAAAAGATGACAGGCTGCTATACATTAAATGCACTAATTTAAACATAAAATGAGCAAAGCTTCTTTCATTCAACTTTGTCAGCACTCTTACAAAGTATTCTTGATTCTCTTCCATATTTGACTTTTCACCCTCAAGATTAAGGCCAGCTAAAGAGGGCATTACACAAACTTTAAAACACACCAATACCCTCAGAACACAGGTCATGGGAGAAATTAAACGCATTCCTTAAAAATGTGCAAATAACAGCATTTAAGACACAGCAAACCATTAACTCAGAAGACTTAAGAACAGCGCTTTAAAATTTAGTAAAACACAATGAAGTAGTGCCAGAAATGCAGGAATAAGGTTTTTGTGAAACTCACTCACGAATGGTCTATCAAGTCTGCTCTAGAAAATACCAAACTAAAGATTCATTACTTTAGAGCTGGCTTTTTGTCCATCAAGCTCAAGGCATAGCTTTTGAAATACCTCAAAGGTAAATTTCAGCTGCTTGGGATAGGTAAGGTTCAGAGCGTAGATTACTCCCATCATCAAAGCACAGGATCTGGCAACATCAATCCTCTCCAGGATCTTGGATCCCTCAACGATGATGGTTGGAGGCCCATCACCAATGATAGCAATCTTCATGATTTGCATTGCAAGGTCTGCGTTGAGCTCCTCCTCATCCTTGTAGGAGAAATTAAATGTTAGGATGTATAAAATACATAGCTCAAGCACTTCAGGATGACGTGCATAAGGGAATGAACTACTACAGGTAGGAAAATAAGCTAAAACAGGTTGTCTTTTGTGTTTTTCAGTGATTTTACTTTGTCATTCTGTAATTTTTAAAAGCTAAATTAAACCATAATCCAACGTTTAAAATAAAAAATGTCTTGTTTTTCACAGTTTTGTTTTTCCACTTTGAAAAGAAAATCTAATAAATCATTTTTAAGGGTTATTCCACTTCTAAGTGAAATTTTATCTATTGCCATATTGTCACAGTTAGAAAGTGAGAAACAAGCCTTTTGTAAACAGCACACTAATTCTCCTGATCCGGAAGCAATCCATTTGCTTTAGCAGAGCACAAACAATGGAAGTGAATAGCAGGTGCTAGCATGTTGTGTGCAAAAGTGATTAAAATGACTAACAAAAATGAAAACAGTAATGAAAACAAATATTTCTTGGGAGCTCAGTAATCATGTTCACGGCAAATGAAAAGTGCAAAAGTAACACGGAAGATTTGCAGAAGCTGATTTAGACTTGAGACTACATTGCAGTTACGACAAACACCGCTGTAAACATCCACTGCATGGTGCATGGATATAACACAACAGTTGGAAAAGCCTCCAGCTTCCATAAACAAACACACACAGCCACTACTATACAAGCATGGTAAGCTGCAGTAACAATGGATGGGTCTTTGATTTGTTGAAGAAATATTGCACAAATAGCATGTTGGTTTATAGACACTGGTCGGCAGTGGCTTCAACTGCTGTGTTATAACCATGTGGAGGCTTACAGCAGTGCTTTGTCGTAATGTAGTCCCAAGTCTAAATCGGCTCCTGAAAATCCTTCATGTCAATTCATACTTTTCATTTGCAGTCAGCATGATTGTTGAGCTCCCCAGGAATACTTGGTATCATTATTGAGTGATTTTAATCACTTTTGCACACAAAATGCTAGTACCTGCCATTCACTTCCATTGTTTATGCTCTGCTAAAGCTGCTGCCAGATCAGGAAAATGACTGCGCTGGCTACAAAATTTTTTATCCTGTGTGTTTATGTTGCACCTTATCACGGAAACAGGTTTCTATTCAGCAAATTATGTTCAATGACAATGGCAATAAACATCTTCGGATTGTAATTCTGAAATGCTTTTTTCTCACTTATACATGGCAATAGACATATCTTCACTTAGGGTTGGAATGTCCCTTAACTCATTCAGTGCCAGCCACTCTCAGATTTCATACTCCCCTCAGTGCCAGAGATATTTAGCTTTTTCACTGATTTTGAAGGCTCACAGAATATTTTGTTCTATGACTATGTGAATTCTGAAACCACCATGACAAAAATGAGTCTCTCTTCTTTCAGCAGCAAAAAAAAATGTTTCTACCTCTGTTATTTAGAAATCTGCAGTAGAAAAGAGAAACTTTCATGACAAAACACCTGTTTCTGGATCAAAAGCGCTTTGTGTAAATAGGTTTTTCTAGCAGATCAGTGACTTTGATGTAAATATTTCATGTTTCAATGATTCATGCAACATCTCAACTATGTTTTACTACTATGAAGTAAAAAAATCACCTGTAAAAATGTACTTTTGGCAGATTATTTTTTGTATAAAAATAGTTGTTTATAGACAATTTCAACATTTGAAAAATATATAAGAAAAAAGCGACTGATTTATGATTCAGAGAGTCTGTGTGTGTGTGTTACTCCCGCACAAGTGAGTGCGCGACTTAGTCTGTTCACCCCCCACCCGGCCATCGGTTCGTCTATCAACAATTTTCAAATTCAAATTCAATTCAAATTCAAATTTTTATTTGTCACGTACACAGTCATACACAGTACGATATGTAGTGAAATGCTTGGACAACTGCTCGTGACCTAAAGAAAACAAAAAAGGAAAAGGCTATGAATAAGATAGGAAATAAATATGAAAAATTAAAAAGGGTAAATTTAACTAGGAAGGAATAAAATATAAATTAAGGTTAAAAATGAAATAACTGTACAACACAAATTAGAATGAAGGGTAAATTTAACTGGGAAGAATAAGATAAAATATATAAATTAAAGTTGAAAATAAAATAACTGTACAACAAAATACACAATATAGAACTATATAAGAATGTATGAAGAAATCTAAATATAAATAAATATATACACAATAACAGCAGCTGTACAAGTATTAACCGGAAATAAAGAATATAGTGACCAGTGTTGTGCAAAACCAAAGTCCAGAAAGTCCAGTGTGTGTGTAAGAACTGTATGTGTGGGTCAGTACTGTGTGGTGGTGTGATTGAGAGACCGTATCGCCTGCGGGAAGAAGCTCCTCCTCAGTCTCTCTGTGTTGGTCTTCAGGGAGCGGAATCGCTTTCCTGACCTCAGCAGAGAGAACAGTCTGTTGTTGGGATGGCTGAGGTCCTTCACGATCTTCCTGGCCTTGGTCCAGCACCGCCTGCTGTAGATTGAGTGCAGGTCAGGGAGCTCGGAGCGGATGGTGCGCTCAGCTGACCGCACAACCCTCTGTAGAGCTCGTCTGTCCTGCATGGTGCTGTTCCCGAACCAGGTTAAGATGTTTCTCGTCAGGATGCTCTCTATGGTGCACGAGTAAAAGTTCCTGAGCACCTTGGAGGGCAGTTGGAAGTCTCTCAAGCGTCTGAGGTGGTAGAGACGCTGTCGGGCCTTTTTCACCACGGTGTTGATGTGACAGGACCATGACAGGTCCTGCGTGATGTGAACTCCGAGGTATTTGAAGCTGTCCACTCTCTCCACTGGGCACTCGTTGATGACGGGGGTCTGGTAGTTCCTCTCCTGCTTAGTGCTGAAGTCCACTATCAGCTCCTTTGTCTTACTGACGTTTAGAAGGAGGTTGTTCCTCTGGCACCAGTTCTCCAGATTCCTAATCTCCTTCAGGTAGGCCGTCTCGTTGTTATCAGAGATCAGGCCCACCACGACGGTGTCGTCAGCAAACTTGATGATGGTGGTGGAGCTGGTAGTGGCCACACAGTCATATGTGTACAAAGAGTACAGCAGGGGGCTCAGAACACACCCCTGGGGGGCTCCAGTGCTGAGAGTGGTGGAGGCTGAGACATGTCCGCCCATTTCTGTGCGTTTTATGCAGCAAATCGTTCATTATTCTGGTCCCTGCTGCCTTCAGAAGTTTCTAACAGGAGATACTGGTCAGATAAATCCGGTTCATGTTCACTGGAATCGCTAGAAAAACCATGACGTCAGGCTGCAGACACCTCAAGCTCGAAATGACAAGCTGGATCAAAAATCGCGCCACAATACTCGTTCTCAGTAGAGCCGACTGTCACGCTGGTGGGATTTTATCCATGTAATCAACTCCACCACCTTCTCAATTCAATAAAAAGCTCAAGAGGCATCTATGGCACTGAGCGTTCGGATTCATTTTGACGTCTAAAGATGTCTATGGCACTGAATGACTTAAATACTCAACCCTGAACAGAAAATCCAATGAACAAAACACAAAGACCCAACAGAGACATGCATTCAAAACTAAACAAAAAATTAAAAACCAACTCAAGTACTTGCGCTGTATTGTTTGAAAAGATCCTCCTCCTTCTCTCCAAGATAGACTATGAGGCAGCGAATAGCAATTTCTCTGCGCTTTTCAACTGTGTTGTCCTGATTGATAGAAAAAAATAGAAGGTGTTCAAAATACTCTTTTTCAGTGGAAAATGTGCCCACATTACAGAACTGGCAACAGAAACTGAGTATTTCAGAGGTTCTCATTGTTGAGTGAGTTGAGTGTTTCCTTGATCTGTGTGATTTTAGGCTACCCCATGACTTAAATGAACAAAAACAATCTAGGTAAGGACATGGCAGAGGCTGTACACTGGGGATATGGCGTAACCTATAATGTTTCATCAGCTCTTCCTTAGTGGAGGTTGCAAATTTACAGATTTTGCAAGGCCAATCCATACTTCATGATTCTGAATTACTCAATTCAAGCTTACTTGTTAAAGCTTACTTCAGAAGGTCCCTTGGTATTCGATACCAGGAGAAGATGATGGTTTGAGCCTTTGTCCTGGCAAGAAACACAGCAAAGTAACTGAATATTTCGGTGAGATTCCCACTTTCTTTAGAAGGCTGACCACGTCTTAACTGGAACCCCTAGATCTGCAACGCCAGGACAGTGTATAACACCAGAAAGTTGTGCCTGCACAAAAATACAAAAGATGGTATTTTCAACTTCACCTGTGAGTCTTCAATACAGTGAATAAGTTTCACCTGTCAAAGCTGTGTGAGCTAGAACCAAACATTCAAAACTACATAGACCTGAATACACTGGGTGCTGGAAGGCCTAACGTGGCTTTCCATAGATCAAATATACATAGAGGTGACATGGACTGGGCCAGTCTGTTGGAGCGTGTATCCCCAACGACCGCGATCTTGGAGGGGTCTCCACTCGCCCCCAGTGCATGTATTTCTACTGAGGAATGTGTTAACTCAAAAAATAAATAAATAAATAAATAATATATATATATATATATATATATATATATAGTTTTTTTTTATCAACAAAAGCAAACATAAGGTGTGGCATGACAGGACAGAATCATTTCTGACAGTAAATACGAAAAAAAAACCCAAACTTTTTTATACACAAGCTACAATGTCAAAAATCCCACTTGATCTGTTTTCATTTCATTCTCCAAAACCAAATTGGAATCAATGCTGAGTCAGCAGCTATGGTCATTTTTGTGCACCCTAGTGTTGCAAAAACTGGCATACTACTGAAACCATATGTGGGATTATTGACCTTTCTTGCCTTATCTGTTTGGAAAAATATTTAAACATTTTCCTTATTTACCATGGGTGAATACATTCCTCAGTAGAAAAAATGCACTGGTGGCGAATGGGGACCCAACCAAGATGGCGGCCCGCTATTGATTTTTTTCTTACTTTCAACCTTTATTGAGGCATATAAATGTTACAGCCAGTGCCAATGCACGTCGCCTCTTCGTCTCTACAAAACACGGAAAGTACCCAAAAATTAGGGACAGCTAACTAGCCTACCATATGCGGCACGTGCACTTAAGTCTGGTCTTTTACCTGTGAAAATAGGCCGAGCAGCCGGTGAAGAACCGCTCTTAGCGGTCAACAGACACACCGGACTAATGGCGACCGCACTTCCTGCGCAGAAGCCAATGGGGTTGAACTTCACCCCGTAACGTTACGAAAATTTAGAAGCGTTTCTTAACAATTACTAACATAAAATGCTTCCCTTCAAAAAATAAATTTCACATTTCAAAAATAAAATCACAGTGAACACAACTTAGCTTGGCTAGCTACGTTAGCATAGTAGTTTGCGCCGGGGCGAACAACGTCCGCTATCTTTTAAAAATTATAAGACAATTACAGTGGTCTGCATTAGAGTAACGTCAGTGTTAAATTTTCCAAAAAGAGCCCAACAATTTATGCTATCGCGGAATTAGCTGCTGTGTGTATATTAAAACACACAAACGCGGGGGCAAGCTAAGATGTATGTTATGTATGTTACGTCGTTGTTTTAAAGTAAACTAACAAAATCCAGAGCGACTGCAGATATGTGTAATTTCGCATAAAATTACTCACCGTTCGCGACGAACACAGCTCTTGATAAACCTTGAACACGTGCTGTTGAATATGTCCGCTTGTGTAGAAGAAGGGAACTATGAGCTGTTTACACGTCATCAAGTTGTATTTTACATCGACAGAACTTAAAATTATATTGTTTTTTGATTAAAAGAAGATTTTAAATTCAGACAAATCACGATTATATATTGAGTAAAGAGGCATAATTTATGTGTCACCCGAACTCAATAAAATAAAAATTTTAATTAGGAAGTCTAACAGTATTTATGAACTTGATTTTTCATTTCACAACAACATATATATGTAAGTAATGACTAAAGATCCCATTAATTACTTTTTAGAGTGCAGCCTCAAACAGTCAGACTCCAAACTCCGCCATGGCCAAGACCAAAGAGCTTTCGAAGGACACCAGGAAAAGTATTGTAGAGCTGCACCAGACTGGGAAGAGTGAATCTACAATAGGCAAGCAGCTTGGTGTGAAAAAATCAACTGTGGGAGCAATCATCAGAAAATGGAAGACATACAAGACCACTGATAATCTCCCTCGATCTGGGGCTCCACGCAAGATCTCATCCCGTGGGGTCAAAATGATCATGAGAACGGTGAGCAAAGATCCCAGAACCACACGGGGGGACCTGGTGAATGACCTGCAGAGAGCTGGGACCAAAGTAACAAAGGTCACCATCAGTAACACACTACAACGGCAGGGAATCAAATCCCGCAGTGCCAGACGTGTTCTGCTGCTGAAGCCAGTGCATGTCCAGGCCCGTCTGAAGTTTGCCACAGAGCACATGGATGATACAGCAGATGATTGGGAGAATGTCATGTGGTCAGATGAAACCAAAGTAGAACTTTTTGGTATAAACTCAACTCGTCGTGTTTGGAGGAAGAAGAATACTGAGTTGCATCCCAAGAACACCATACCTACTGTGAAGCATGGGGGTGGAAACATCATGCTATGGGGCTGTTTTTCTGCCAAGGGGACAGGACGACTGATCCGTGTTAAGGACAGAATGAATGGGGCCATGTATCGTGAGATTTTGAGCCAAAACCTCCTTCCATCAGTGAGAACTTTGAAGATGAAACGAGGCTGGGTCTTCCAACATGACAATGATCCAAAACACACCGCCCGGGCAACAAAGGAGTGGCTCCGTAAGAAGCATTTGAAAGTCCTGGAGTGGCCTAGCCAGTCTCCAGACCTCAACCCCATAGAAAATCTGTGGCGGGAGTTGAAAGTCCGTGTTGCTCGGCGACAGCCCCAAAACATCACTGCTCTCGAGAAGATCTGCATGGAGGAATGGGCCAAAATACCAGCTACTGTGTGTGCAAACCTGGTAAAGACCTATAGTAAACGTTTGACCTCTGTTATTGCCAACAAAGGTTATGTTACAAAGTATTGAGTTGTATTTTTGTTATTGACCCAAATACTTATTTTCCACCCTAATTTACGAATAAATTCTTTACAAATCCTACCATGTGGATTCATGGATTTTTTTTTCACATTCTGTCTCTCACAGTTGAAGTGTACCTCTGGTGCAAATTACTGACCTCTGTCATCATTTTAGGTGGGGGAACTTGCACAATCGGTGGCTGACTAAATACTTTTTTGCCCCACTGTAACTGCAATCTTTAATTATCTGGGCCAAAGAAAACAAAGTTATAGACAATATTTCCATGAGACATGTGTGTACTTACTGTATTTTATGTATTTTAACCTCATATATATAATGATGTAACAGGATGTAACACCTGTGAGACAAAGGCTTTGATTTTCATGCCACCCTAAGAAAATTTCTCCTGATCCGCCCCTGTACTTCTGACAGGGGCGGACCAAAGCGGACCAAAGCTCAAAGTCCACCACATGCTGTTAACTGAGCTGTGTTCAGCTCAGCTGTGTGGAAATTAACCATCATTTTTGTTGATTATTGATTAGTTTTATTCTAGACAGCTAACTGATCAATCAGCTGAACCGAGGCAGTAACATCAAAGGGTTCATGTTCTTTCTTCCCTGACTGACTATTCTGAAACAATTAGCAGGTTTTTAGTCTTTATGAAAATATAAAATTTTATCAATGTGATTTTATTTAGTAGAGGATGCAGCACTTCCTGTGGGAGGGTTTCAGAGTAAAAGCCTAACTGTGGTGATGGGATTAACTGAGCAGAGATTTTCATTTTGTAACGCTGAAAACAATCCGGTTAAAGCTGCAAACTCAGACACACACACACACACACACACACACACACACACACACACATATTCAGGCACACGCAGAGACACACAGACACACACAGAGACACACAAACTCAGACACACACACACACACACACACACACACACACACACACACTCAGACACACATATTCAGGCACACGCAGAGACACACACACACACACACAGACACACAAACTCAGACACACACACACACACACACACACACACACACACACACTCAGACACACATATTCAGGCACACGCAGAGACACACACACACACACACAGAGACACACAAACTCAGACACACACACACACACACAAACCTACTCAGACCAACACACACACACACACACACACACACATAAACAGACACACACACTTGCTCAGACACACAACACACACACACTCACACACACAGACACACAAACCTACTCAGACCAACACACACACACACAGGCAGAGACAGAGAGACACACACACAGACTCAGACTTATACACACAGACGCACACAGACACATACAGACACACTCACACACACTCAGACACACTCAGACACACAGACACACACAGCAGCCTTCATCATTCAGGTTTAATCCTGTGACTCAGGTGTTCTACCAGAACCCGTTTTTGTCTCGCACCATCATCATCTTGGAAATGAGCTTCAGTCCTTATTTGCCTCTTTTAGCAGTGGAGACACTGCAGCATCCTTAAGAAATTAAAAGAGATCATGGTGTCCCATAATTCATAGCGATGCTCAACCTGATAGCACCACCTGTTGGTGTTTGAGCTGTCTGAAGTCTTTTCAGAGGTTCTCGTTGTAGAGTGGAGCTCAGCTCGGTTTTGACGTCAGAGATCTCGAAATTATAATAAAGGAGGATGTGATTGGGCTGTTCTCCTCTGTGACCTCAGTGTGAAATGAAGGTTTTCACCTTACGGTAAGGGCTGATGAGAGTTTGTAGGAGGGTCTGCTTGTAGTTCATTGTCACGATGTGGGGAGAAGGGGGAGGAGAGGTGAGCCAGCAGCAGGTGGAGGTACAAGTACGGGTACAGGTATAGGTACAGGTCCAGGTAAGTACAGGTGCAGGTACAGTACAGGTGTAGGCACAAGTATAGGTATAGGTCAGGGGTGGGCAATTTCCAGGACACGAGGGCCAGTGTCCGGCAGGTTTTAGATATCGCCCTGGGTCAACACACCTGAATCATATGATTAGTTTGTTACCAAGCCTCTGGAGAACGTCAGGACATGTTGAGGAAGTAATTTAGCCATTTGAATCAGCTGTGTTGGATTACCTATACCAGGGGTGGGCCTGGAGTTGCAAGTACAGCTACAAGTGCAGGTGCACGTAAAGGTGCAGGTATAAGTGCAGGTACAGGTACAGACAGACTTACACACACACACACACGCACGATGCAGGTGCAGGTATAAGTGCAGGTACAGGTACAGACAGACTTACACACACACACACACGCACGATGCAGGTGCAGGTATAAGTGCAGGCACAGGCACAGGTACAGACAGACTTACACACAGACACACACACACACATTGACGTGGTTCAAACTCATACTTAATCAAATTAATCTGTCCTTTATTGATCCGACAAGGGCTTCGGAGCGTGATGTCACGGGGGTGGGCGTGGAAAGGATTTTGGCCCGATTCACCATTTTGGGGGTCTAAGCTAGGAGCGATAGCATAGCCATGGTTCGTACTTGCTGTGTGCTCGGCTGCAATGTTCGATCTTACGACCGGCACGGGAATAAGGTTGGATTGTCTTTTTATGCTTTCCCAACCTGGAAGCGACATGAGGCAGCTCGTGTATCGATGTTACCAAACGAAGGCGTCTAGCCTGGATAGCAGCTGTGAGATGAGCTGACGTGCAGCTCTCTTCCATCTCCAAATATCTGTTGGTGCTCCAGACATTTTCATTCCGGTAAGTTCTAAATATGTTCATATCTCTCTTTATAGCCTATTAGTTTCATTTTCGATGCGCTCTGAGCTCATAGCAAATTAGAACAAACATCCTACTGAGTGATTTTGCAGAACTACCGTCTATTTATAGAGTTGCTAATTATTTGGCATTATTGCAGCAAACCAGCCGATGAAATGGATGAAACATCATGACTGGTTTCCAGCGCTACACGAGGGACCTGCTTCAAACAAACCACCATGCCAATCAGATTACTTCTTCCATGTGAGGGTGAAGAGGTGACCCTTCTGGATAAGATGGTGAAGGTTTGCTGCGTTTGGTGAACAGTGTGATAATAAAACCAGAGAAGAATGAAACCTGCTCCTGTTAAATGTTCTTAAGTCTTGTGCTGTTATTTTTTCAAAAGATACAGTAAATAAAGTAATGTTAGTAGTGGGTGATATCATGTAAACACTCATGATTTGGTGTAAACATTTTGTCATTTGTAAACTGTAAATGACATGGATTCTACACTGTTACTGATGTGATGTTCTATAAAGTGGTTTTAATAAAAAAAAAAAGGCAAAATAATTTAGTTTCTTTATTCAACTTTTGAACAGTGGGACTCAGTCAGTACATATTCAGTAAATGCAAATTATTTACACAGCAGTGCACTACAGGCATACATCTAGACCCCTAGATAAAACATGATGGCATTATAGCAGTGACAACTCCTCCACAGTAGCAGGTGGGGTTTTTCTTTTTTGAGGACGGCTCCTTTTACCTGTCACTACAGATGGTCTGTTTATGTTTTGATCAAGAGCCTTTTTTTGGGCAGCTGAAGAGAAGTCGTCTATCTTATGGCCAACCTCTGGGTGTACCTTGGTATTATTACCAGGCAAAACCCAGTATGCAGGTTCATCTGTAACAGTCCTTGTGCCACGGATCAACACTGTTCCGTCTACTTTAGACAGAAGAGCAGCGACGTGGGTGCAGGTCTCTGCGACTCCGGCCATACAGGTGCAGCGGGCGGCTTCAACCTTCCCTGTGATGCTCACAGTGACCCATGGCTGCAATGCTGGTTCATTCAGTCTTAGAGTGCAGCACCTGAAACACACACAGACAAAGTTCATTTAAAGACAAGAACTATGAGCCAAGGCCGACACAAATGTGTTTAATCTACTTTATCATAAATGTAACAAAGTGTCAAGAAAGTTAGCACATACATGTAATTTTTCATTTCTTTATGTGTCCATCTATAGAACGCTGCATGTTATAGTCTAAATCTGTCTGTTCTGTCAGAAACCTGCCTGCAGAAAATGAACCTAAAGTATGTAATGCAAGGATGTCATCACTTTAGAGATGGAGAAAGCATAAAGTGACAATTATGAATCACTTAATATGTTAAGGAGATTCTGCAGGTCATTAATCAATGTATAAAATTAAAATAAAATGCATTTTTAGTGACAAGATACAAATATGGAAGCAAGATGTATAATTAGAATTATTTATAATAAACATTAATAAATCATTGCAATTTCTTTAACCATAGAGAATAACTAAATCCTTCAGGACAGTGTCTCATCAATGCACTGAACTCACTATGTTATCCACCTAACAGTCTCCACATGTTCTCACTGTAATTTCCCCTCATGAATGAATTTATGCTGCAGTAATCTGAATGTTTGCAGGGAAATCAAACGCATTTCACTCGCTGTACTCGAGCTGACTTACCTTTGATTGAATGACGACTTGTACGCGCTGACTCCACAGATAAGGTATGAAATATATCAGGCTACGTCAATAGCGGTTGGTCTTCAGGGTTTCTACTCCACGGCCGTATTTCATACGGGTCCACATTTCCAATGCACGCTATTTTCTGCAAGTACCGCCGCTTCGCCTCTGGACGCAATCGGTCTCTATACAGTCCATTCTCTTTTAAGCTGCTTTTAAGCATCTTGTAATCGTCGTTCCAACACAGTGTGTTTGATTTGATTCGTAGACCCCGAAAATGCCGCCGCGCTCCCACAATGCATTGCGGCGTGACGTCAACTCCGAAGCCCTATAGGTCCAATCACTTGAGCGAAATTGTGAATGTTTAGGAGTTTAGTCCTGATCATTAACTGATTTCTAATAAATGTCTGGGTCATGACGGTCCTCTGATGTCCTTCACCATGCTGGATTGCATCGATCTAGGTTCGACTGAGGACTGCTTTTTTGGATCAGTTTTTACTGTGTTCCTTGTGCCAGTGCATGCTGTTCCCCTCTGTGTACGGCATGCAGAAAGCCCCATGTCTCTGACCCCTCTGATTGGTTACAAACACATTGTTTTTCTCATGTTTCTGGTTCGTCCTGCTGCTGTTTGTTGATCTCAGAGATTCTCTGAAGGAGTGCCAGCATCTGCTCAGAGACTCGGAGGAACATGGGAGATTCTGTTTGATGTTTGCACAGCAGACGTCTCTGATCGGGTCAACTCGGTCAGCACGCTCAGCAACAGCTTCTTCATGATCTGTCACTGAGGCAGTGGGGTGCCTGAAACCTGTGAAAATATGAATGGGCTTGAGTTTTCTTTGCAATCAGATTAAAGTTATGAAGGGCAGCACGTGCTGCAGTGCTTTAAACATTTGGGGACTCCTTTTATCAGCTGACGTGGGCCCACGCTCCAAGTGTGGACAGAGACAAAGACAAGGAGAGTGTGAATTCAGCTGCTGCAGTTTGAAGCTCACTCCACCTAACACAGCCGAATCACATCCAGGAGCAGGAAAATGTTTGCAGTCTGCTTCACAAGGACCACGTTATTAACAGCTGTGTAACGTCCAAGAACAATCACTCAGGTGTGCTTTATAAGCTCGTCATTTTCAGGCTGTTTTGCTGGAGTCACCTGTAAAAACAGAAAAATTCAGCAAAGGGATGATGTGTACTACTGTTTTACAGTGATTTACAACCAAACATGTTTGAGCAGCCTTTGTTGCATGCAGGTAAATGAAGGGATTTCCCCCAGGTGTGAACTAGAAACTGTCTGATGAACACTTGTTTGTCCTTCCTTCCGAGTCATTTCTCGTGCTGAGGTCACAGCACGGTGTGCAGTGGGTAATAGGATCAGTGTGTGACGTGACAAGTGTAACGCCTGCTCATCCTGAGCATTTGAAAGAGGTTCACCAGGTTTCTGAAACCACTGTCCTTAAATACAGATTTTTAACTGCATTAAAATAATCTGAATGAGGTCTGGGGTGAAACAGTTTATTCAAAGATTACTTCCTGTGGTCACTTCCTGTCACTCAGCTGTAACATATGAATGAACATATGCTCCTGGTCACATGAGAGCTCTGTTCTGAATCCACTTGACTTATGAAGAGGAAACAGTGAATTTGTCCTTTAACCTGAGCTGTGTGTGAGACTGCTGTGTGACAGGTAAGGCCAGGTGAGTTTAGAAGCCGCGGATGTGGCTCAGTGAGTGTGCTGATGATTGTTTGTAAATCTGATGTTTTCAGGGTTAAATTCAGCTTGACGGTGAAATAACTGAATCTTTTAATCCCTCTGAAGACGAGCAGCAGCAGATTAGTTTCCCATCATGCCTCACTCGTCTCTTTGTTTGACCTCAGCAGGTCTGACTGGTTTCATTTCACCTGTGAGGTTTGAATGCAAACACCTAACTGAGACATCCTGACTAAAAATACTTCAGCTTAGAGCTCTGCGGGGACCAATGAGCTGGCAGGAATTGCTGATGAAACACTGAAAGTCAGCGGCGCTCGTATCAAACGTCTCGTCTGAGCATTGCAGAGTAAAGATGAGATTTGGCCCCTGAGACTTTTTAACACAAACTACCTGAAAGATTTCTCTAAACCGTTTGACAGCTCAGAGCGCCGACACATCAGCTGATCTCATCAGAAGGTGCGCGGCTGTAACGGGTGGATTAAACCTGGTTATTCACCTTTTAGCGTTCTCTGAGGCTGCAGCTAGATAAACTTTGGATCAGCAAACTGTGACCTTCAGAGTTAAAGAGCTGTTTGGTCCTCTGACAGCAGAAACAAACTGAAACCATAACGGCGCTTTCTTTTCCTCCCTGTGTCACAGAGGAGCCTTCCCTTCTGACACTCAGTGGGTAGAGTTCAATTTTACCGCTGCTGGAAAAAATTTTGACTGATCCAAATAAGATTTTCATTTTAGTTTGACTTTATTTATACAGTTTGAGTTCACGGTAACAGTCATCTCACTGCACTTCATGGTTATGATCACTGCAATGTTGGAGGGAAAATCTCAACACAGAGGATCCCTGTGAGCAGCACTCAGAGACGGTGGGGAGGAAGAAGCCCTTTCAATAGGAAGAGACCTCCAGCGGGAGCAGGGAGGGGCAGCCAGAAGGGGAGAAATGTGGTTTCTGAAAAATGTGATGACAGGAAATATCAAGACTCTGTGTTTAGGAGTTCAAGCTTCCTGTTTCTATGGTGATGAGCTGTGCTCCAACTGAAGGAGATGACACTGACTCACATTTTCAAGGGCTTTCTAAGAAGTCATCTCTTACTTCTAATTAATTAAATTAGAAGTAATTGTCACCCCTGAAAAGCTGTTCATTCCTACCGCTACATGAACTGAGGCATCGAAATGTTCATCAGGTCATTTTTCTGTTTTATTACCTTAATTTGGTTACTGTGTGTAGTCACATTAATCTGATTGCTGGGATTAGTAACTGTAATCTGATTACTGGGTTTAGTACAGCAGTATGGAAACATTGTGCAGCCACAAATCTTTGGTCTACGAACTCGGGTCCAGGAGAGGAAATGAAGCCTAAACTTCATTAGGCTGGTGCTCTTCTCCTTGAACCTTTGAAGGTGCAAAGTTGTGGCTGAAGTTTGCTTTGAGTTTCTCTAAAATGTGATTGAAAACAGAACGAGGTCATCTGTAACTCTCATAAACTCATATTCTATTCGCATAGAAAAAACGCTATTTAGCTGAATTTGTTCTGTTTCTTTTTTAAATGGAAATACCAGCTGACGTCTTCAGACTGAATTAATAAAGTTTCAAATAAAGTTTATTCTTTTATTTTGTGTAAAAAGTCTTTTTGAGCTCCCCTTGTAGGAAACATCAGTGGTACAGTGAAGGGTTACCGCCACAGTCACATGTTTTCATTAGTGACAGGAAAACTGAGAATGCTGGGAAGAGTCTGACTGTGACTCTCTGACATCAACCTGCTGGGCTCTTTGTGACCTTTGACCTGCCATCAGTTGTATTTGTGTTACCAAGTCACACATAAATGTCCTTCGTGCTGCCAGGTACAGAGTGCACAATATTATCAGCGAAGCAGAAACATGTTCACATATGATAGACGGGGACAGCCGGAGCTGCCGGACGCAGTCCAGAATCTCATTAGGGCTCCCTCGTTAGGAAGCTTAACGAGGTGATAATTAGCTGCTGACGCGTGGCACTCTGTAGGCTGTTAAACAGACTGCTGATAACATATCAGACTGATCCTACACCAGCTGGCACAGACATACAAACACACTCTGGACCACCACCACTGGCAGTGATGATGCATTCAGGTCCTGTGGGACAAACAGGAACTACTCGTTTGTAATAAATTCAGTTTAGATGCTGCTTCATTCAGAGATGATTACAGTACACACACACACACACACGCACACACACACACTCGGAGCCCTGAGCTGCCTTCAGGCTCTCAAACATTGGTGAGAAACATTCCACCAGATAACAGACAGTAAAAATATCTACATTCAGTGTGAGACTGTATGTTACAGATGAGACTTACTTATTAATTCCCACAGGATCACACACACACAAATTGAATCATAACACACTCTCAGAACACATGCTTTTCCATTTTCATCTGATTTCAAGGTCGTTTCTTTCCTGGAAGAAGACGTGGAGGTGTACAGGGTGCAATCAGAAGACGCAGACTTCCTTCTCCCCATATGTTGTTTTTAGGCCCCTGGTTTCAGTTTAATTATGTTTTCATTATGCGATCATTATTGAAGTGTAAACAGGAAACAGCCTGAAGCCTACATGCTGCTTGATTAGACGATTATGATGATTTTTCATCTATGTTGATGTTACAAACACAAACACTGAGCAGGTGAAGCTAACACCTTAACTCACCTTTATTAATGACCTTGCTGACACTCGAACGCCTCGTTCTGCAGCTGCTAAAGAGCATTTAATTCAGTTCAGTGAGTCCCAGATTCATCAGGAGCTCGAAGCTGAATTCCTGAAGCAGAGTGTGAAACATGAAGACAGAAACGGTGACACAAGTAAAGACTCAAATAATCCAGTCAGAGGAACGGGAGTGTGTGTGTGTGTGTGTGTGTGTGTGTGTGTGTGTGTGTGTGTGTGTGTGTGTGCGTGTGCGCACGCACTGGTCAGCGCTCTGAGTGTCTTGTTGTGGTGTTTTGGGTCCCCAATGGTCCTCGCGGGTCCTCGGTCTTATAACTTGCCCGCTAATCCGCTCGCTGTCCTCGCTCTGTCTGCAGAGCAGCCTTCATATTGTGCCTTTACCACGTGGCGTGTTTGTGATATCATTGGTGATGTAAACTGGAGAAGCTGAGGACTCAAAATCGCTGAGCACTCAGCACTTTTTCTGCTCTGGGTCCACACATGTAAAATCAACTACACGTCTATGAAATAAGAGGAAACACCGCGAGGCACCATGTGGGCGACACAGTTCCTCACCACAGCCAACGATGTGCTGGGTTAATCTGAGATTGTGTGGGTGGAAGGTATCAGAACCTGAAGGTCACAGAAAGACGTTCTTTCTGAATTTTTAAATATGTGTGGACTTTTGACCTTTGAGAAGTCAGTCATACCACAGGAGCACTGTGTTGTGGCACTTTGGTGGCAGCATGCCATAAATGAAGTCATTTTATTTGCGATCAATGGTGTGATGATGACGGGATGCTCAATAAAGTGCGTTATTTAGATGGAAGAGAAAAACTCAGGGGCTAGGATGAAGATGCTGCGATGGAGTGATGAGCTCAGCGGGAGGTGATCATATGGAGCTCCTTGCTCTCACACTGCAGAATTACTTGTTGTTCCGAGAGCATTTAAAAGTAGAATGGGAGGCCCCTCTTCCCGGGAACCAGCTTCCAGTTTGGATTCAGGAGACAGACACTATCTCAGCTTTTAAGATGAGGCTTGAAACTTTCCTTTTTGATAAAGCATATAGATAAAGCTGGATCAGGTGATCCTGAATCCTACCTTAGTTATGCTGCAATAGACTTAGGCACTGACATGAGCTCCTGCTGTTCAATCAAAGACGGACGACGAAGCTTTAATTCTACAGTTTCTGTGACAGAATGTCTCTGTAGGGGTGATTTATCCCCTCTCACTTGATTATTTTGATGTAATTTCTGCCTCCGTCCCCCTTGTGTGTCTCATTTGTGCAGGTTTGTTTCTGTTGTCTGTGAACATGATGGTCATCTAACTGTCTTTTGCTGAATGACCTTGAACCTGTGCCAGTGTTTGTGCTGTATCCGTCCGCCTGACTGTGCTTCTGGTTGTCTGAACTCTTCATTTCTTCTGCGTTGCATCAGAGCAGCGCTGCAGCTTGCTGTTGTTCCTCTGCAGAGTGAAATCTTGCCGCACTTTGATGGCTTGTGTTTCCTCTCTGTGAGTCGGTTTGTGTTGCTGTTGTGTCTCAGTGTGAAATAAATCCAGTGTGGCTTTGAGCTGCTGTTCACGGATGAAGTGAAAACCTCCACAAACACAAACATCTCTTTACTCTTTAGAAAGTCTTTGATCAGAGAGGATTATCCAGCCGTCTGTCTGCCGTCGCTCTCTGACTTCTCCACGTTCTGCACGCTGACATCAGCTGCTGCTGCTGCTTTACACCAGCCTCTGCTCCCTGATGGACAGATGAAGATAAACAACAGAACGAATGGCATGGAAATGAGCTGCTCTGCAATTTGTTTCACAGCAAGAAAAAGCAACAGCACAAAAACATCCAGACAAAACCCACTAGGAGATAAAGAAGAAGAAGAAGAAAAGGTCCAAACAGAGAAGAAGCTTCTCTCTGACCAATCAGAAGATGAGTTACTGTTTGTGGATGCCGTCCTCTGGGCTAAAGAGGAGAGGGACCATCAAGCTCACAGCTCAAAGCATGCATTAGTGCACATGGGAGGCGTAACTGGACATCTGTGAGGACTCCATGAGGCTGAAGCACATCTGCAGGTTTAAGAGCAAAGTCTACCATCCAGGCCCCGTATGATTAATTTACAATCTCTCTGATTTCATACAATGAGCTCAGACTTCAGTAGCATGACTCCATAACTGACCTGAATAGTCCAGACCATCGCCCACTGAAACATCTACCACAACAGAAACATCTGGCTTCAACCAGGAGCAGCTGGTCTTCTAACTTAAACCCTGGAAAACTTTATTTAAGCAACCTGCTGGGAAAAAAAACTTTATTTAAACATAACGAGCATGAGCAGAAACATTTCTCTGGCTCGTGATTTGAATTGTTTTACGATAAAGACGTTTACAGCAAGTGAGCATGTAGAAAGCCATCAAGCCACCATCAAACCTTCCACTGTAACACAGCAGCTGCTTGCTGTCAGCTGATTGAACTTAAATTTTCAGTAAAAAGCTGAGAATGGCAGCAGCTGTTCTCCCAGCTGTCCTCCCCCGCCCCGGTCACGCTTCCTGCTGACGAAGGTGAATGTGAACAGGTGAAGGCTGCTGCTGCACACTGATGGAACGTGTCTGCTCATTAACATCATTCAGACGTTTTCATCAGCAAGCATGATTTCAAAGGTTTTCCCTCCTCTCAGCTGAAGCAGATCTTCTGCTGCTGGGCGTCTCGTTAAAGAAAACCTCTGAGATTAATGGTAGCAGAGCAGAGGACAAATTTTGTAACAACAACAACAAATAAATTCTACATCATACTAAACATGAAATCATCTGTTATGTGAGGCTAAACTCACTTTTGATCCTGGGGCGAGACATCACAGTTTCTTTCTGAATAGCGAGATGAACCTAGCTCTGAGTCATGCTTGTGGGCTCCACACAGAAAGTCCAGTTGTGAAGCACCAGCTTCGCTACTACGTTCAGGGAAGCACTGACACTTTTCCAAAGTGTCATGTGACCAGGAAGTGAACCCTTGTTTGGTGTGAGAGTGTCACGGGTCCAAACTGCTGGGGTTAACAGGGCCGACGCCATACTGAGAGGTCATCACAGAGGGTCAGAGGTGAATGTTTCTGTCAGATTTCAGTTGTTTGTAGGTGTCTGAAGGTCACTCTCAGGTGAGTTTTCAGGTGTCTGAGCTTTCTGTGATGACTGAACTCGAGTCTCCTTCCTGCAGATTTGGAGTGAAGCTGATTCAGAGAGCAGACTGCCTGATTAGGTTGGCCCTGTGTCGTGTTTCAGCAGAGAAACTGGGAGTCAAACTATGTCTGCCTTATTCTCTGAAACTCTGGATGGAAAAGAGGAAGTGCTTTCGTCACTCATTGATTGCAGCTCGTTTTCTTCCTGCTGTTGTCGAGCCAAGTGGCGACAAGAAGGATCTCACCTGCACCATCATCAGATTTGTCGAGCCCAGCGGCAGGAAGCTCCTTGATCAGCTGGCTGGATGTGCGGAGTCAGCCGTCACCTTCACCTGCTGAGAGTCTGAGTCGATAACGTGCTGCACCTAACGTGCTGCAGGCAACGGCAACAGCGTGACCTCCAGCGGGAAGTCGGCTGACCGACAGCTCAACGTGGCCTGAGCTTGACTCTGACTGCCGTCACTGCGCTGAGCCATTTGTCATTGCAGCTGAAAGGGCATGCTCAGTTTTTACAGTGTGACGTGTGATGTCTGCAGATCAGACAAAATCTCAGGTGGGGGCCCACTACGGCCCACAGTCTCCCTAACTCTAACCACGGCCGTCACATGACTGTTTCTGAAAGTATAGGCGGCAGGACGTAGAGCAGGTCAGAAGATCGGTGGTTTGATCTGCATGCCAAATGTTCTGAGGCACAATACTAACCCCAAGTCACTCGATGAGGCATCCACCAGAGTGTTTGTGATTGTTAGAAAGCACTTACACAGAAAAAGCACAGAAAAAGGTGCTTGTATGAACTGATGTGAATGAGGCAAGTAGGATAAAGTGCTTTGAGAGCTCAGGTAAAGTAGAAAAGCACTGTACAAGAACCAGGCCATTTTACTTTCTGCACATTGTTGCCGGCTCTGAGCTTGATGTCTTCTTCTCAGGCGTTTACACGCTGTGAAGAACTCATCACAAAGAATTTAAACAGAATGAATTTTATTTTGGAATCGGTCCTCAGACTTGGACATTTCAGCAAATCATGTTTCATTGAAATCAGACAGATAAAAAAAAACACACTTTTTTTGCTGATGATGATGTCACTGAAAACCAACTCCATTCGTTCAACAGCTGAAATTGTTTTATTTGGAAAATCCCATCAGTTTCCATGATTTTTTTCAGAATGCATCTAGTAAGTCACATCAGGGTTAGCTCAAGGGTTATCCACCCTGAAGTCAGTTTTCTCTGATGTTCTTCGGTGTTCCATTCTCAGAAGAAGAAAAAACAGAGGGCCTTTCAACACTCATTGAGTCCCTTGGTATAACCCTCAACACTATGCAGATCTAGGCTTCTTTGCCTATCAAAATACTCAGTCGTATTATTCTCCTCCTTCAAAACTTTCTCCGTGTTCCCACATGTACTAAACAACAGCTACACTCTCTTGCAGGACACCTAAACTTTGCCCTACGTATGATTCCTCAAGGCACCTCCTTTATTTCTCACCTGCTCTCTCTTGCAGCATCTAATCAATCACTCCTCGACACAATCACTCTGGACATCTCCTCCAGAGCCGAACTGTGGCTCTGGCAACTACTCCTTGCTAACTGGAATGGCATTACCTTCTTTTATGACGATCAGCTGTCCCACCCTGATGACATTCAGCTTTACACAGATGCTGGGTTTTCTGTCAGCTTAGGGGGTTATTTTGGTGGAATGTAGTTCTCTTCAGCGTGGCCTCCCAAGATTTGCCAACATATCCAGGAGTGTTTGCTGCCTTTTTCGACTGTTTTTGAAATCTATCCCTTGGTAATTCCGGCCTTATTCACCAGTTGCTCCTTTTTCAGCCACAACATCCGAGATCCAAACCCTAGCATCGTAGAGCTCATCGCCCTTTCCCAAAAAGCTATAATTAACAGCCCCTAGCACCTTGTCCACCTACTGGACTGCTTGGAAAGCGTGCCGTTCATTCACAACCACTTAATGTTCTCGTCCCATCCTTCGACATTGCTACCATGTTTAGCTTCATGATTTTGCACATCGATTCCTGGCCATCAAAAATCCCACGATCCAATCTTATCTCAGCAGCATCAATTTCTTTGCCAAAATACTCAGGGGTTGACCTTGCTCGACCTCTATATTGTCTCAGCTGTCGCTGCCCATCAAAGGTCTCCAAAGTCAGGCACCCCCTTTGACCCCATGCCATTTACTCCTAACTTTGGATCTTTCACGCTCCAGCAGAAGTAGTGACTACTTCCTGGCACGCACGTTTGAATAAATGTTCCTGCTCTCTTTCCTCATATTCCATCCATTCTTCATCCCTGCATAAGTGACCTTTACCCAGTCTCTGAAGATTGCCTTGTCTTTTCCCTCAAATGAAGTAAAATCAATCAATTGGGCAGCCCCCTTTTGATATTCTGCTTCAAAATAAACTCACCTCTGAGCCCCACCACGACCATCATCATCATCATGGTTTCTTTCACATTTTCTCCAAGTTCTTTCATTGTCCAGAATTTCTCCGAAACGTTTTTTCTGGCCATTCCTTCTGCATTGGTGCTGCAACATCTGCTTCCCTCAAATGAATCCCTGACCAGTTAATCAAGCTCATGTGCTGCTGGTCATCACAAACCTACTAATTATACATTCGCAGCAATGCTTCATAATGCTCAATTTTCGGTTCTTCAAGAGGATGCCTTAATTGGGGATCTGCCCAGCCCAGGAGCCACTGCCAGTCCCCTCTAAGGCCTTTCCCAAATCACAACATGAGTTCACTTTCCCTCATCCACCATCATCAATTGTAACTGAAGATATGGTCTCAGCTAGTGACTTACTTAGACATAGATCCTCCCATGCTTTATGTGGCATATCGGGCGGCAAACGAACGCCACCAGGCTCGATCTTGTGCCCGGGCTTCAGCGTCTTCCAACGATATATTCGATGTCTTTAGGTCTTGATAGAATTACCTTCGCCAGGTGTTGCGGGGACGTCCTCGTGGTCGTTTGACGCCCAGGGGTTGCCAGTGCATCGCTGTTTTTGGAATGTGTGCGTCATCCATGCGGAGGATATGGCCGGCCAGTTGGAGCCTGTTGCGTGCAACGATGTTGTGAAGTTTGACTGTGCCGCTCCTTCGCAGGATCTCCTCGTTGGTGATGTGGTCGATGTAGCGGATCCTCAGAATCCGGCGGAGACATCGCTGCTGAAAGACGTCGAGCTTGGTGTTGATGCAGGCCCTGAACCATTAGTTCACTCAGCTAGTGAACTAATGGTTAAATGCAGAGAGGTGTATAAACACAGATTAAGTGAAGAAAAAACACCATCATGGGAATCCCCCAGCATCCTACACCTATTGGAGCATAACTAAGGCAGGATTCAGGATCACCTGATCCAGCCCTAACTATATGCTTTATCCAAAGGGAAAGTTTAAAGCCTAATCATAAAAGTAGCGATAGTGTCTGTGTCCTGAAACTGATTGACTTCCTGACTTGGTTAGATGTTGTGAAGATGTTTTTCTAATCATGGAAATTATTCTGTTATCTTTAGTGTCTCCTGTTCTCTGAGGTCTGTTGCTGTTGGTAAGATGCTCAGTGTATTCATTCTTTTTGCTGACTTGGGCTCTCCTAAAGTTTCTGCTCTGCTGTTGGACTATCTTGCGTTTCCAGGGTAGTGATGGCTTCAACAGCATCTCTGTGGACCTCGTGCTGAGAGTTTCAGTAAGAAGCAACCAAATACAGGTTCAACACTTGGAATCCACTACAGATCTTTCATTATGAAATAGAACGATCATACCGCGAAACTGTTTGTGAGTCAAAATTACCTTTACCTTTGAGCCTTTGCTGTGACTGACATGGAGATTACCAGTGACTGTGTTAAAGTGAAGCCCAGATTAAACTGATAGTCTTACACGTCTTTGGTTTCTGTGCCCTTAGGAACAACAATAAATTAAATAATTTTATTAAAAGAGAGAATTACGGATGTGTCATTGTACTCAAAGACATTTTACAAACAGATGCTTCACTTTAGATTTTTGGGATCATAGCTCTGCCTCCTTTCCTCCCCATCATCTGAGCACTTGGTTTGGCAGCTGCATGGAGTTGGTTCGGATTAAGCTGGAGGCCATGGTTTACATCACTGCATACATCTGCTGAATGCTCTAATTTCCCAGCAGCCCTAGCACCGACTCTCCTATATCATCTTCCTGTCCGTCCTCAAGCTCTGATTGGGCAGAATAACCACAGTGCTGGCTGTATGTTCAATGACAGTCACAAGTGGTGGCTGGTCCTACAGTCACAATAGCACTGGCCCGGTTCAGGATCAGTCGTGCTGTTCTGGGCGAGTTTTCCTGGCTGAGAGCTGACTGGTTGTTGTGGAGCACTGGATCCAGATGATTGTTCAACTTTGAAGAGACATCCTCCCTGAGATTGCAGCAGCAAAGCTTTTTTGTGGAAACCTCAGAGAGCGCAGTTAAAAGAGAGAAACGAGAGAAAAATCTTTTTATTTTCCATTGATGAGCTTTGAAGCTGCTGCACTCGCTTGTCTGTCTGCTGGCAATTAAATTCTGTTAATGAAAAGATTAATATTTCCACACAGAGAGAAAGAGTTCACAGAGGGAGGAGGGTATGAAGGGTGAGGAAGAGGAGGGTAAGAAAGGGGGGTAGGAGTAAGGGGCGAGGAGGAGGAGGCTGATCAGAAGTTGAGCAGAGAGAACAGAACAGATTTCATTATCAACCTCTTCAGCTGCTGCTGGACTTTAATAGAAGAAGTGTGTGTGTGTGTGTGTGTGTGTGTGTGTGTGTGTGTGTGTGTGTGTGTGTGTGTGTGTGTGTGTGTGTGTGTGTGTGTGTGTGTGTGTGTGTGTACGGGTTCTTACTATCTCAGTGGGGACCAACAGCCCTCGTGAGGACCAAAATCCAGGTCTCCATGGGGTTGGAGGCATTTTTCATACTCAAAATGTGGTTTTAGTGTCAGAGTTACAATTGGTTATGGTTAGGTTTAGGGTAAGGGTTAGGGTTAGGCATTCATTTTTGATGGTTAGGGTAAGCGGCTAGGGAAAGCATTATGTCAATGGGATGTCCCCATGAGACAGCAAATCAGTGTGTGTGAGTGAGGGGATTTGTGGGGGTTTCCGTCTGATGGCGTCAGCCAATCTGAAAGCTGAAGAAAATAATGAACCAATTCTCAAACTGTCTGAGCACAGACCTGAACTGTCTGTCTGTGTGTGTCTCTGTGTGTTGGGGATATTTGGCATGCAGACTAGAGGCACACACACACACACACACACACACACACACACACACACACATGCTTGCATACATATACTTATATTAATGATATATATATATATATATATATATATATATATATATATATATATATATATATATATATATATATATATATATATATATATATATATATATATATATATATATATAGCATTGTACGTCAACCATTTTCCCCAGTCCTTCAAAAAGCGTTCTTCCTTTAATTTCAGTTTATATGTAAGGTTCTCCATCTCCATAATGTCCTCCACAATTGCTACCCACTGCTGCTTTCCTGGTGTTTCTGTCTTAAGCCAGTTTTTGGTGAGGGCCTTCTTTGCTGCCAAAAGGAGAATCTTAGCCAGGTAACAATCCTTTACATCTACAGTACCTTCCAAGTACCCTAGATACAAAACAAGGCAGGTTCTAGGAATAATATAACCTAATATATCACAGAGAGCCGAGTGAATTTTAACCCAGAAAGTGTGAATTTTTCTGCATTTCCAGAAAATGTGTGTATGGTCTGGTTCATCCCATCCACACAGCCTCCAACATTGTTGTTGTGTATTGGTTTGTTTATTTTTAATCTTAGGTGTAATAAAATAGCGAATTTGATTTTTCTAGATGAATTCTCTCCACCTCAATGAGTGAGTTGTATTCTTATGTTCTTTCCATGTTTCATACCACACCCTCTCAGTGATTTCTTCACTCAGCTCTCTTTCCCATTTTACTTTAACATATACAGTTGATTCCTGTCTTGATTCCATCAAACATTTGTATAGGGTAGACACTGATTTTGGAATAACACTTTTATATGCCAGTATAATTATTTTTATAATAGGATGGATTTTGTCTTCCTCTATTTTTATGTTTTTATTAAAGTAATCTCTCACCTGTAAGTATCTGAAAAAATCCTTGTTTTTTAAGTTGTATTCCCGTTTTAATTCTTCAAAACTTTTAATTTCTCCTTTTTTGATTAATAAACAAATTGCTGTGATTCCCTTTTCATTCCAATTTTTAAAACCAAGATCCAATTTTCCTGGTCTAAATTCTTCATTGAAGGCTATCCATTTTAGCAAACCAAGCTCTTTGCCAATCCTGAACTCCTTTACTGTATCATACCATACATTTAATGTAAAGGATATTATCGGGTTCCTATCTTGGTCTTTAGTTACGTATTCAGGGGTCTTTTTCATACCCATGTTTGTTTGAATTGGGACATTGAGTGTGGAGAGCTCCACATCCTTCCAGCGAGCCCCGTAATCATCACTACACCAATATGTTATCTGGCGTATCTGTGCAGCACGAAAATATTCTTTTAAATTAGGAAGCGACATTCCTCCTTTCTCCTTAGTAAGCTGTAAAGTAGTGTATCGTACCCTTGGCCGCTTGCCTTCCCAGACAAATCTAGATATATACTTATCCCATTCTGAGAATTGGGGTTGAGGAATAAATATAGCAATCGTGGTAAGATATTCATCTTTATCACATTTATCCTGTCACTAAATCCTAACGGATATGTATTCCATCTTTCCATATCCTGCCTTATCCTGTAATTTATATGTCCACAGTTACTTTGATATAGTTTGGCATAGTTTTTGGTTATATTTATACCTAAATATTTAAGGGTTTTTGCCTCCCACTTTATTTCCCATTCCTTAAGATTTTGAGTTGGTATACAATTAAACATTAGAACTTGAGTTTTAAGTATATTTACTTTGTAGCCAGAAAGCGTACCAAATTTTCCTAACATTTCTGTAAGCTGCATAAAAGAGTTTGTGGGGTTTTTGAGGGCTATCAACACGTCATCAGCAAACAGACTAATTACATGCTCTTGTCTATTGATTTCTATTCCTGTTATTAGGGCGTCTTGTCTAATCATTTGTGCCAATGGCTCAATATACAAGGCAAATAAGGTTGGACTTAAACAGCAACCCTGTCTAGTTCCTCTCTCTAGTTGGAATGTCTTTGTCAATGAGCCGTTAACTTTTAGTCTTGCAGTCGGTTTGTCATAGAGAGATTTAATACATTGGATTGATTTCGTAGTGAACCCAAACTTTGCCATGGTTAGGTACAGGAAGTCCCAGCTGACTCGATCGAAGGCTTTTTCTGCGTCTAAACTTATCAATGCAGCCGGTAGCTTGTCTTTATGTATGTGTAGGGTCCTTCTAATATTGTCTTGTGCCTGTCTATTTTTGACAAAACCTGCTTGGTCCTCATCTATCAGGTCTGGTATAAACGACTGGAGCCTATTTGATAGGATTGTAGTATAGATTTTATAATCAACATTCAACACCGATATAGGCCTGTAATTTTGGCAGTATTCTCTTTGTTTTTGTGGTTTTGGCAGCACCGTGATAATTGCCTCCCTCCAAGAGGGGGGAATCACATGTTTAGTGTGAGTCCAATTAAGAGTCTGGTGGAGTAAGGGTATCAATTCTTTTCCACATTTCTTGTACCATTCGGCAGGAAACCCATCACTGCCTGGTGCCTTGTTTGTTCGTAATTTTCCAATCGCTTTCTGAATCTCCTCTATCGTTATTGGTGCCGTCATGCGATCATTTTGTATTGTTCCAATAGAGGGTAGATCTAAGTAGTCTAAAAATGTTTTAATATCATTTAGGCCATTATTAGTAGGTGCATTTTGTAGATACAGGTCCTTATAATAATCGGTAAAGATACTTTCTATCTCTTCTAGGTTATGTGTCATTTGTCTTAGAATTATACAATTTGTTGACTGTTGTTTCTGCCTGTTGTTTTTTTAAACGTCTTGCCAATAGCCGTGCAGCTTTAGGGCCTGATTCATAGTAGCTCTGTTTTACATATCTTGCTTTTACTTCCATTTCATATAAGAGTAAATTATTAATTTTCTTCTTAATATCTTTCATTTGTTGTTGTATCTTGACATCTACCTTGCGTTTGTGTTTATTCTCCAATTGTGACAATTCATCCACATATTCATTATATTGCTCCATTCTTTCTCTTTTAAGGTTACTTGATATTGCGATTAGTTTCCCACGTATAACTGCCTTCAAACAGTCCCATAGAATAATTGGATCGGTTTCACCATTGTCATTTTCTTCTAAATAAGTTTTGACATCTTTTTGTATTTGTTCTACCACAGATTTATTGTTTAATAGCCCCACATTTAATCTCCATATTGTGTTTTTTGGTCTACCTTTAAGATAGATTTTTAAGTAGATAGCACTATGGTCCGACACATCTGCCACTCCAATCCAACAATCTGTTATTATATCTCTATTCCCTTTTCCCATAAAGAAGTAGTCTATTCTTGAATATACATAATGTGTTGCTGAATAATGACTATAATTCCTCTGTAGCGGATGCAAAGCTCTCCAGACATCAAAATAGTTAGTGTCTTCCAATGTATATCTTACTAATTTTGGAATTGAATTTTTATTTTTCTTCAGGCTGGTTGTGTCCAAGTCACTATCTAATATCACATTAAAATCTCCTCCACATATGCATATACCTTCTGCTTCTAGCACAAGAATATCAAAAATCAATTTAAAGAATTCCTTATTACTCTCAGGGGGTGCATACACATTCATCAATGTGACCATTGTTTGATTAATCACACCCTTGACAATGACATATCTACCTTCCTTATCCTTTATTTCTTTGTGAGATTGAAACTTAAGGGAGTTAGTTATGAGAATTGCAACCCCTCTTTTCCTAGAGTTTGTATGAGAGCTGTAAAAGGTGTTTTTGAACCCAAATTTCCTACATTTTTCATGTTCTATTTTTGATAAATGAGTTTCTTGTAGGAAAGTTATCTGTGTCTTCTCCTTTTTCAGTTTAGTCATAATCTTGGCTCTTTTAACTGGGTTACAGATTCCATTAACATTTAAGGACATACACTTTATTTCTTCATGTGCAGTGAGAATTATCCTTTTGTGATCTACCGGCTATCTTTTGAGACCCCACAGGCACTCCATTGAACCCTTGTTTAAACAAAACATTTTCATCAACAAGTTACAACTTAGTTTAACTATGTACAGATAAGAGGACTTCAATAAAGAGGTACCAGCCACCTTCCCCACCTGTTGTTCCTCTCTTTGTTTTTGGGGGGTATGTCTCTCATATTGAAAGGGCCCCCCTCCAGTAATGAGATATGACTCACGAAAGATTGTCACACTCATACTAGTCATTATTGTGTACTGTCCATCCCTAGCCAGCTTTGTGTTTCCATATAATCCTACCAGACACACCGTGAATCCATCTTGTTGTTATACGTCTCCCTATACGCCTCTCATGCATGGTTATCGTTATGCTGAAATTCTTGAAGTCTCTCTCGAGCTCGCCTGCTAGCCACACCAGCATACGTGGGCCGGACCGGTTTCCATGTCGCTGACCCGATTGACAGACGTCCCTCGGCGCTCTCTCTCTCCCGGCTGTTTATCCCTTTTTCCACGTTGTATCCTCTCGCTTGCAGGTCGTTAGCAGCCTCCTCCGCGTTGCCATAAGTTTTCACTCCATTTGGCCAGTGGATTCGCATCTTGCTGAGAGGAGTCTGGAAGCGGATGCCTTCCTTCTTTAATATCTTTTTGATATTCACGTACGCTTTACGTTCTTGCACCATTCTCGCCGAGTAGTCGTGGTCAAAATAAACCCTGCTTCTGTCCAGAGTGACCATTTTCTTTTCCCATGCCTTTTTAAGTATCATCTCTTTAGTTGTGAATTGTTGGAAATTGACAACGACTGACCTTGGGGGGAGACCCGCTGCCGGTTTCGGGGTTAATGCTCGGTGTGCGCGTTGAATCTGGAGGTTGATGTTAATATTAAGCTCCTCTCTGAGCCAGGCTTCCAGAAACTGGGTCAGCGATTCTGCCTTAGATTCGGCTCCCTCTTGTATTCCGTAGATCCGCAGATTGTTAAGTCTGGATCGCAGTTCCAAGTCATCCAATTTGGTCATCATCGCTTTTTGTTCTCTCATTAGTTCTGTCAGGATTTGATTGGCCTCGTGGCTCCACGTCTCTATTTCTTCCGTGCGCGTCAGCGCAGCTTCTAATTTCCCTTCTTGTTCTTTAAGTTCTGTAGTCATGCTCTTAAACTTCTGGTCGATGTCTTCTTTGAATTTAGACAGTTCGTGTCTCATTTGGCCAGTAATTTCTTCTTTGAACGTCGTGAAGTCTGATTTCAATTCATTTTGGAGTGATTGAATTTGTTTGCTAATACAATCCAGTCCGTTTTGAAACGCGGCCATATTAGCTTCAGGTGCTAGCTTGTCCTCGTTGTTCGGATGTTTTATGTCTTTACCTTGGGTGTCCGTAGTTTTTTTATTCTTTGCTTTTGTCGTCCCTCCGCTCATCTTCCAAAGTTGTTTTGTCTCACGCTTCAATTCGTGTTTTAGCGGAGTTTATCTACTTGGCTTACGGGAGCTCTGTACTTATGCGACCATACTGCTCTACCGCCACACCAGAAGTCGTAATTCATTATTATCATGATTTCATAAATACTGCTTGTTTTGGTGGCACAATGGTCAGCATGGTGGCCTCACACCAGAAAGCGTTTGGTTTTGATTCCACAAGCCAGTTCTGTTTGTTTGTCCATGGGCTCTCTCTGAATTCTCCAGCTTCTTCCTACAGTTGAAAGACAGCAGGTCAGGTTACCTGATTCTGACCTGTGATAGGAGTTAATCAGAGACAATGGTCATCTGTCGCTGTGTGTTAGCCCTGCAACAGACTGGAGACTCAGCAGTTGGGATAGGCTCCACCACCAACAGTGTTGAAGTGGAGAAGTGAAAGATGGGTTGATCGATTAGAAGTGGATGAGTGGGTATCAGTCCAGCAGAGTTAGCTGTGTTTGCTCTCGGCTGCCTCTACACTTTGATCCTTTAGTCTGAGTCTGAGAGCAGGCAGGTTTCAGCTGGATGTAAAGAATTTCAAACTAGAACAATAAACTGATATTGAGGAGCTCTTCACATCCAAGGGAATGCTGTCTGAGGTTTTTTTAGATATTTAAGGGGCAGCTTCCCTTTTCTTCTGCCACACCAACCTGACTCTGCAAAGGAATTTTTTTGCTTATTGTAAATCTACAAATATCAGCCTTAAACCAGCGTCTCATCTGGAATTTATTCTTGCTCACATTCACTGAATCATTCATTCCCCCTTACACATTCCTCGGTGTCTGCAGAAATAAACCCTGGTTGGGAATCTCTGGCGTGTGCTGCATTTTGTGGTGTGATGGTATCTCTGCTGGAGTTTTTCATGTTGCTGGTTCTGAGAACTGATGAAGAGCAGTGGTTTCATCCCCAGAGTTAAACTCTTTTCTGGATCCTCTCAGCCTGCAGATGTTTCCTCTTTGATCTGCCTCCTCTTCGTCAAATGAGGTGATGCTGCAGCAGTTAATGCATCTGTCACAGTACAGCTGAAATTTCACCTTGCCTCTCACCTCAGCCATCAGCTCACAGACCCAGAAACACTACAACTATCCACTCACCATCATCCCAAAGCCCGATGCCTTTTTTTAAAGAGCACCGTAATCACCAGGAGGCGTCACACATCATCAATAATTCAGACTGGATGAGAGTTTGACAGCATCAAAGAGGAAAACTCACAGGAAGTCAGATCAGTCTGAGCTGAGTGACAACAAAAAGCAGCTGAAAGCGTTACACAGCGAGGACAGAGGAAACTGGAGTGCAGTGTGGCAGCAACAGGAGACAAGCTTAAATCTTCACTGTGAGCTGCGGTCACAGAGTGATAATAGCAACATATAAATTAAATTATTTTACCAGAAAAACAGACAGCTGCAGGTCGAAGTCTGAAACCTTTTTAATGTTTCATTTTTTTTACCTTCTGTCAGGTTCCTGAGCTGATCAGATTAAAAATGTATCTGACAGTCAGTCATGTTAGGAGATGGAGTTTTGACAGAGTGTTGACAGCAAGCTCGTTTAAATCAGCTCTTTGTCTCAAGCTGTGCTCCTTCACGAGCTCTCTAAGAGGTAGAACACTTTAGGACGGCATCTCTCACTGGTTTGTTTTGTTTTGTGGAAGCTCCTGGTTAGAGCGTGCAGGAGGCAGGTCACATGAACGTTTTATGCTCGATATGTAATCCCAGAGTTAAATAGTCTGTGAGCATGTGCGGTACATTTATCAAAGAGAGAGTTCACAGTGAGATATTTAAGTTCTTGGAACAATAAAGTTTATTTAAATTTGTAGCCACAAGAAAAATAAAGTTTCTGTGTTTCCTCCTGATGATTATCAGGATCCTCAGATCCTCTGACTCCCAGAGTGTGAGGGATGATGACACTTTCCTGAAATCTGATTGGTCAGAGGAGCTGGTTTTGTCTCTGACTTCTCAGTTCCTAATTATTCGGATCCTACCCTCTGTCTCAGTCGTGTTGTCACATCTTCAGGTTTATATAAGTTACATCTTTCTTTGTGTTTTCATTTGTGCTCATCCAATCAGATGCTGCAAAATCATTGTGTGTGTACGTGTGTGTGTGTCTGCTGAGACTTACCTACCTGGCTGCTAAATTTTCCCAGCATGCAACAGCCCTTTAATTCCAGGTAAAAATCAGCTGACCATTGACCTCCACCCAGCCTCAGACATCAGCAGGTGGCGGCTGACCATTGACCTCCACCCAGCCTCAGACATCAGCAGGTGGCGGCACATGGAGCACCTCCTCCTGCTCGAAGCTGCTGACCCAGATCTGATCTGTTACCTGTTCCTGATGAGCTGGAGCCAGCGACATCCATCTGGCTGTGGGCCCATGTGATTGGTGGGGCAGTGATTACCTAATGTAGAATGTAAACAGCGACAGCGTGATGTACTCTGCAGCCGATGTGATGGATGTGGACTCAGCGAGAGCCAGGGGGACTCAATGATCCGTTTGTCCCCTTCAATCAGGCGCTGGATTCGGGTCTGCTGAGCTTTTAGTGAAATGAGGCGTCAGAATGAGACAGGAAGTTTCCCTGCCTCGCCAATAAACCTTGGAATAGATCAGAGCTCAGCGCTGCAGAGTGTAAGGACCAATGACTGTAGAAAACACTGGAGTGGAGCTGAAGATTGTGGGTTAAATGGGCAGAGCCATGACAGTGTAAAAGGAGGGGCTGATCTCAGAGCTGCACACATCAGCTGATGCGTCAGCTGATTTCCTTCCATAATTCTAATTCAATTCAGTTTTATTTATACATCGCAAAATCACAACAACAGTTGCCTCAAGGCGCTTTATATTGTAAGGTAGACCCTATAGCACAAAATACTTAGGTTAGTAAGATCCCACACCTCCAGACTCACTAACAGCTTCTTCCCCTGGGCCATTCGGACTGTTAAGGGTTGGGGTTAGGGTTAGGGGCAGGGGTGCCCACAGTCTGAGTAACCCCGATCACTCAGGCCACTCACATGCGGACTACTCAGTCTTCTTTTTCTTTGCACTGATTCCGAGCACTTTGCTTTCCACTGTGTGCCTTTGCTCTTGATTGTATATATTTGTCCTGTTTGTTATGTATGCCTGCTGTCTACTATTTATATTTTATTCCTGCACAGATGGCATGGAGCACACATAATTTTGTTGTTATTACAATAAAAGCCTATTCTACTCTATTCTACTCTATTCTATACTTCCTGTTGGATAATCTCACTTTACATTTGTCTGGAGCTTCTGGGGCTTTGGTTTCTATAGATAATTTCCCTCTTCAAACAACTGCACAGGGAGAGAATGTTTCCATAACATAACTCACCTGTATAAACTTTATTAAGGGGTGTGGCCTCTTTGATTGACAGGTGGATGGTGACACAGGTGGCTGTAGCTGCTAGCTGTTTGCTGTCTTCACCTGAACTGGACCTCTGGCCTGTGTTTGTTCTGTTTGAGCCTTTTGGAGTATTTTTAATAACATCATGTGGCCAATAATATGGCTGCTGTAAGGTTACTGTAGTAACAGACCATCCAAGAAAGCTGAGTTTGAGTTCTGATTGAAATTCTAGGATTTCTATCTCTGATGGTGTGTTCACACAAAGCATAAAGCCAAGTTTCAGCTTGTGTTAGTTCTGCGAATACAGGAAAAGTTTTGGATCAACACCCAATGTGAGAGCTCAATGTGAGAGAACACCAGGAGATGTCGCAGTGGCACCATCTTTTATATACAGTCTGTGATAGCATAAAAACCTCAGCAGACATTACTGGTCTGCAGTCTCACAGCATCTGGTTCAAACCTGCTTACAGAAAAGAGGTCAAAGGTGAACACTGTGCTCTTAAATCCAGTCCAGCATTGTTTGTGAGGTGCACTTTCTCATTTTTCCACTCTAATCTTTTTAAAAATCTCTGGATGAGCTGGAAACCTCACAAACTGAAAACAGCCTGACTTTCTATAATCTATCAGTGCACATTAAGCGCTTAGAAAAGCACAAAACTGAACGCTGACAGAACTTTCCTACCCAGGACTGTGACCTGTACTGCTGTATTTTCATTCTGTGGCATTTGTACTTTTACTGCAGCAAAGCTCTAAATACTCCTCGGTGTTACTGCATCAGCTCATCTCTGGCTTGAATGTTGCGCAGCAGTCAGTGTGATTCAGGGCCTCAGACCAGGACCAACAGGAACACACCTAACATCACCGAGGGGGCGTTCACTGACAGCCAGCAGGGCTTCTTACTGCAGTGTACTGATACAGAACAATTTCTCTCAAATCCATCTTTAACACTTTTGGCTGGATGCTACAGAGCTCCGAGCCAAGCGCCGCTCCTCCAACTAAAACCTGTGACGGTTCTTGCAGTGGCGCTCGGATAAATGTATTAAATCAAGCTGTAAACAGTTTAAACCAATCCACCTTTCAGCTCACTGTAATTCAGAAGAATGAGTTCATCTCTTGGTCGACTCAGCATTTTGTGACATGATAAATCTGCCGTCATGGACGAGCCAGCAACATTAGCACAGAGAGAGAGAGAGAGAGCTCGTTAGACTGATTGGCTCCATTTCTTTCACCAGAAAGAACAGAAAAATCAACTCTGTCATCTACTCAGTCGCTCTATTTAACCGCCATTATTTACAGTCACCACTGTCTGAACAGTTCCTGAACTGATGTTCCTGAATGCCTCTCTGTGAGGAACCCTGTGGTTAAAGCTTGTTGATGGTTCTTGCAGAAGGTGAACTGTTTCATGAAGCTTCATTGGTGTCTCAGTTCGAGCTCAGGTTGCTGTGTAGAACATTCACCTGCTGACTTTTTGTTTAATCAGGTCTCAGATCAGAGGGAGAAGTGATGCTGAAGATAAACTTGTCTCCTGAAATATGACCCAAAGAGACTCACCATTTCCTGTTTTATTTTTGCTAGTTCTACTTCCTGTCTATGTTCTGGTTTCCCATCAGGTCATTACTCTCCCAGTACACTTGCCTGCTCGACTGTCTCAGATTTTTCTTGTCTTTGTCATGTTGTCGTGTGTGAAAGGGTCGAGTTAGAAGCCGTTTAGTTTGAATGACATGTGAAATGATTGTGAGTGATGGTGGAGCGTATGAGGCAGAAATAAAAGACTTACACAGGTCAAAAGCCCAGTCTCCTTCCCTCACATCAGTGCAGATCAGTCGGTCAAACTGAAGAAGGACCCTCTGAGCTGAAGGTGATGATCAAGATGCCTCATCTAACAGCTATGGCTAGTGGCTGCAGAAATCAATAAAATGAACTGGACCTGTTGTGCACTTTTATTGCTAATCGTTGTTTACTGGGTGCAGCAGAAGTTTGTCGACCGCATGTCATCTCTCTGAAGGTCGGACTGGGGCCGCCGGCCTCTGTTTTCCTCCCAGTGCTGATGTGTTTCTGTTGTTGAACCACAATGCATTCAGGCTCCTCAGGACAAAGAGACAGGCTGCTGCAGCTCTGAGCGTAGCTGATAAAACATGCTTTAACGGAGCACGAAGCCCGGGGGAAACAGCGGGCTTTGTTTTAATCTGCGCTGCTGCCTTGGTTCGATCCGGGTGGGGGGACAGGGATCAGAGCCAACTGTTGAAAGCCCACTGGAGTTTCCCAGAGAGACAGAGGTCAGAGGGATCAAACTGTTTTCATCCCATGGCTTCATTCAGACAAGCCTGAAACACACAAAACTCTGATGTTCAGTTAAACACAACGTGAGCCTGAGAACATGAAAGGAGACTGAGCTGATACCTGGGTATCTTTTATATCAGCCTCATGGCATCTCCAGCATGCTGCCCTGAGAAGAGTCATCACATCCACCAAAACCTTACGATCGACTCAAAGTGAGGCAAATGTCTGCAGATTACAGGTAGGCTCGTCTGTCAACCTGTGATTGTTCTTTCTGGATTCTGTCAGTAACTTACAGACCAAACCAGATGAACTGTACTCTATCAGGTGTGTGATGAGGCTGACAACAGCAGGAACAAGAAGCTGTGTGGCTGTGAACTGAACCTGCTGCTGCTTTCTGGACTAAGTGAATTCAGCAAAATCTAAGCAGATAATTCACAACCTGCATTGCTGATTTCCAACCACTAGACACTATAGAGCTAACCACCTTCAAATATAAACTGATAAACTGGTTTCTTATGTTATTTTGGAAATATATTAAGTTCTTGTGCTATTTTTTAGTTAGAATTTAGTTGTCTTTAGTCTAGTTTAGGTTTCATCCATGTCCCTGTGTTTGTGAGTCTTTTCCTGTCTTCTGTGTCAGTCTGTCATGTGTTTCTTGTCTGCGTGTTTCATGTTGTCAAGCTTGTGCGTCATGTCAACGTCTCTCCATGTTTCCTGTTTTACTTCGAGAGTCTGGTGTTTCCATGTTCAGTGTGTTTTGTTTTACTTCCCCTGTGGCGTCACGTTCATTCGTGTCAGCTGTGTCTCCCCAGGTGTTCCCACTTCCCTCATTACCCTCTTGTGTATTTAAGTCTCCTTCTGTTCTTTGACGGGTCGTCTATTTATGTCACAGAATCTTTTTGTTTAAGTAAGTAAGTAGAATTTATTTATATAGCACATTTTCACAGATAAAAATCACAAAGTGCTTCACAATAAGATCAGACATACAAGTTAAAATTAATTAAAAGCCCGTTTGTATAAAAATGTCTTCAGCTGCTTTTTAAAGGAGTCAGTGGAGTCTAGACAGCGTAAAGACAACGGCAGAGAGTTCCACAGCCTAGGTGCCAGTGCCTGAAAAGCCCGATCCCCACGTGTTTTAAATCTAGTACGTGGGACCACCAGTAGCCTCTGACCTGAAGACCTAAGTGCTCGGGATGAAGCATGAGGTTTCAACAGGTCAGAGATATACTGGGGAGCTTCACCGTGCAGAGCTCTAAAAGTTACAACTAAAATTTTAAAATGAACCCTAAAATTTACTGGCAACCAATGAAGAGAAGCCAAAACTGGAGTAATGTGTGACCTCTTGTTTGTACCAGGTAAAAGTCTTGCCGCTGCATTCTGTACAGACTGAAGGCGATCCAGAGCTGATTTGTTGAGACATGTAAAAAGACCGTTACAATAATCCAAACGAGAAGAGATAAAAGCATGAATAATCATCTCAAGTTCTGCCTTTGACACCAGTAGTCTGAGTTTAGAAATGTTTCTTAAATGATAAAAACAGTTCTGGACAAGTTGTTTAGATTGTTTCTCAAGAGACATTGAACTGTCAAATATAACACCTAGGTTTCTGAGACTCGACTGAAATGAAGGGTCTAAAAAACTGATATGCTGCCTAATTTCTGAGAGCATGTGATCAGGTGCAATAATCAAAGTTTCTGTTTTATCTGCATTTAACTGAAGGAAATTGTCATTTAACCATTGTTTGATTTCTGACAGACAATTATTTAAACAAGACAATTTATAAAACTCAGAAGCTTTGAAAGAACAGTACAACTGAATGTCATCAGCATAGAGATGAAATATTGTAACATCTGATAATTTGGCCTAGAGGGAGTATATACAGCAAAAAGAGAATAGGACCTAAAACAGATCCTTGAGGTACCCCAGAAGGCAGAACTGATGTTTCCCACAACACATGATTCATACAGACAGTAAAGGATCTCTCAGATAGATACGACATAAACCATTTTAAAACAACACCAGTAATCCCAAACAAGTCCTTCAGCCTATTTATCATGATGCTGTGATCAACAGTATCAAAAGCAGAGCTGAGATCCAACATAACCAGAACAGTGTACTCTCCAGTGTCTGCTGCCATCAGAATGTCACTAGACACTTTAAGCAAAGCGGTTTCAGTGGAGTGCAATTTGCGGAAACCAGACTGGAAAATGTCCAGAAAATTGTTCTTCTCCAAAAAGTTAAGTTGTTCTGCAACTGTTTTTTCCAAGATCTTTGACACCAATGGTAATTTTGATATTGGCCTGTAACTGCTTGGAAGAGATGGGTCCAAATTTGGTTTCTTTAATATTGGTTCAACAATAGCTTGTTTAAAATAGCTGGGAACTGAGCCAGTATAAAGAGAAGTATTAATTATTTCCAGAATACAGGGGCCAATAGAATCAAACACACTAATGAAAAATGATGGAGGAAGTACATCAAGGTGGCTTGAAGTCAGTTTCATTCAACCAAGCAGAGCACTGATGTCCTGTAAGGTAACAGGAGTAAAAGAGGACCAGATATCAGAGGTAAGCAACGTGTCAGTGTGATACTGAGAGGATGATGGAGAAATATTAGACCTGACAGCAGCAACCTTATTAACAAGATAGTTTAAAAAGTCATTACAATCACATTTAGTATAGACTGGTACACGAGGAATGTCAGGAGAGACAATGTTTTTAATTGTATCAAACAATACTCTGGGATTTTTCTTTTTTGAAGCTATTAGATTAGCAAAATATTCCGTTCTGGCATTTTTTATCATGTCGTTAAGTGAGAAAATTGATTCCTTGAGATGTACCTTATGGACCTCAAGCTTGGAAGCCTTCCATAAACATTCTAATCTGCGACAATATCTCCTAAAATTTCAAATATTTTCATTTATCCAAGGACAGAAATTTGAAGAATGGACAACATTTAGTTTCAGAGGTGCCACCGTATCTAAAATAGATTTACATTGATTGTTAAAAGACAAAATAAGTGAATCGATATCATTTTGAGCCATTCAAGGGACAAACATGGCAGAGAACCTTCTAGCAGCATCCTGGTTTATAATCCGCCTTTGGATCATCAATTTAGGAGGTGAAGGATCCACGTAAAATGACAAATTAAAGAATATACAACTATGGTCACTCACATGGACATCTTCCACACATACATCATGTATATTTAAACCCAGGGAGAAAACACGATCAAGAGTGTGGCCCTTTGTATGTGTGGGGCCGGAAACATGCTGCTTAAAGTTAAAAGACTCAGTGATAGTGATGAGCTCATCAGCAGTGTTACAGGAAGTGTCATCAATATGAAGGTTTAAGTCTCCCAATATTACAACCTTCTCCAGTTTAATGATCAATGTCAGAAGGTCGTTAAATTCAGTTAGAAAGGCCCCAGCAGGTCCAGGAGGTCAATAGATTAAAATACAGTAAAAGGTTTTCAGAGAACCCACCTTCATCATCTGTGACTCAAATGAAGAAAAGAAGCCCGAGGTCATCAGTTTGCATATGAGTCTGTCCTGGTAAACAGCAGCAAGTCCTCCACCACGTCCTAAAAGACGCGGAGTTCCAATGAGAGAACAGCCAGACGGGCAGATTTCATTTAAGTGGACAGCAAAATAATCCTTATTTTGCTGCCACGTCTCAGTCAGACACATAAAATCTAGAGACTCTTTAATAAAAAAAAATCATTTAGAATAAATGATTTTTATGGTGAGCTTTAGCTTTCGAAACAGAAACTCCTCAGAGTTTGATGGTGTGTTTAAGGTCTCATCTGTGTTTCCTGTCAGGAGATGATCTCAGGTTTCACTCTGTAAATCAGAGAGGGTAGGTTTGTTCTTCTCGCAGTTCTCCTGTAGGATGACAAGTTATCATCCAAACGGCTGGTCAGAAATGCCGGGATGGCCTCATTTAAGTCTGCAGGGAGCCGACAGCCTGACGGCTCCAAAATAACAAACAGACCTCAGAGTTAACACTTCAGCTTCACCAGCACCTGCACTGCCTGGAGAAAGGTGGAGAAGCTGCAGAGAGCTGCAGCTCCGTGCTGAAAAATACCACTTGTATCCAGGTGAGTCAGAAACACTGAGAATATGTCCACACTAAACGTTTTCGTTTGAAAACGTATCGTTTTCTCTCAGTTTTGACCTTCAGTCCACCCTGAGATGGAGTTTTTGGTCATGGAAAACGGAGGTGTTTGAAAACGCTCTCCAAAGCGGATACATTTGGTTTTTGCGTCACAGTGTGGACTGTGAACCTGGAGCTTTTCGAAAACAATGATGCATTTTAGTCATATGATGCAGTCATGTGACCAACTAAACTAAGATAGTGGAGAGCATTATACAGCAGTTGTTTTGTTTGGTCTCAATTTTGACAGTCCTATTGTCAGTCCATTTAAAAAACGTGGTTCTTTTCCTCGACATTTTGCCGCGACGTTTCTAAGAGGCAGAAAGTAAATAAACCGCAGACAGAAATGAGGCAGGCCGAATTGTCTTACGTTTCACGCATGCACAATACAGCAATGTAAGTGTTTTCTGTCGTTTCAGTGTGGATGAACAACTGTTCGGAAACAAAAAAACCCTGAAAACTATAGTGCGGACGCGGAGTGTTTTTAGACAAAAACGTTGTTTTGAATTTTATCTGGATTAGTGTAGACGTAGTCTGAAACACACTCGGCCAGTGTTAAGGTGTTTGAATACATTTATTTAGCACCTGGAGCTCAGCGTCAGGATCTCATTGGTGGTTGATGTCTCATGAGTTTTTCATGGAGCACCTGCAGGCTCAGCAGAAGATCAAAACTCGGGTCCAGGTTTATCCCAGATACGTTTGATCCCAGGCGAATGTCGTGGACAAATGTCTGAGTTAGAGGCGATGACGTTTATATTTAGTGTTTTTATTAAGTATTCTTTCTCATATTGTGGTTTCTGTACTGAGATCACAAAATGTTCATGAAAGGAAGAACATCTGACATCCTGACAACCTCTGAAATGAAGAAGCGAGCAGCATTCTGCTCAGAGTGATCTAAGTTTAAATCACAGCCTGTTTGTGCGCACACTGCAGATCAGTGTGTGTGTGTTTCATTGTTCCTCCATCACACACATCCAGTGGTCCAGTGGTTAAATCTGTGCAGCTGCGATTAACATCACACAGACTCACAAACACGAAAAACACTACACAGTGTGTTTCTCACACACACACACACACACACACACACACACTGCTTTTATTCTGGGAGTGAAACGAGTAAAATCAGCTGCTTTTTTGTTTCTCCTCAGGAAATGTTTCATGCTGCAGTCCGCACAAAACTTTCTGGAGCTCAGGAACTTGCATATTCACTGGGCTCTTCATCATCATCATCATCATCATCATCATCATCATCTTCCTGAGCAAACTGCTTTTGTCTCCTTCTCCTCTTCATCCTCCTCTTGATTTCAGGTGTCTCAACTCAGATTTAACCCAATTATTCTGCTGTGATCTCATGGCTCTGAAGCGAGGATCGTCTCTGATCTGTGACGTCGTGTGACTGTGTGCGTGGCCACAGTCCTCAAACTTAAACATTCTTAAAATGAACTCTTCGTGGTCCTTTGAAACTGCTGAGAGTAAAAACAGGAAATGACATCACAGTGTACCCAGAAACCTTATCTGTTCAAAACCAAACATTGTCCTGACTTCAGGTGACCTCAGGTGACCTCATGCTGCTGCGTATTTGGAGGTGAACTGCAGTAAAGCGAGGTGTCGACCTGACGGCCAATCCAACGTTTCTGTTCTCGCAGGTCTGACACTTCAAATCCTTAAAGCTCCGCCTGTCAGTGCATCGTCACAGTGACGGACAGAGGACGTGTCCTGCATCACCGTAGCAACAGAGAGTGCAGCATCTCTTTGATCTGCCTCCAGCTGTCTGATGGTTTCAAGCATCAGCGGCTGCAGGTGATAAACTGATCACCTGCAGCCGCACCTGAGCTGAGACATCAGCAGCTTTGAGGTGAGTGCCTGGCTCAAAGGTCACAGCAGGACTGATTATCATACCTGAACACACCTGCAGGGAGGTCTTCATGTTACAGTGTGAACACCCGGCAATGTGGTGTAAACAACAAAAACAAACGCACACGCTGAAGTAACACTCGGGTCTTGTGGAAACATGTGAAGTGGCCACAGAGGAATCAAAAGGTGGAGCTGGAAATGAGCAGCACAGGTGCCCTCCTCCGTTAGTTTGCTTCAACCCACAGGAAGCTGTTTTAAATGAATGTATGTTCTGCTGTATGTTTTGTGTGTCATGTATAAACTTTTGTGAGGACTTCGTAGGAATCGGTTCACAGTTTTCATGTCACTAACAATCTGTTCACACTTCAGAAATAAAAGCATATCAGATTTTTTTTTCCAAGACCAACTGAACATGTAAACCAGAGTCTGTTCTCTGATGTTCTCCTCTGATGGTTTGAAACAGGAAGCTGTTTCTTGGTGGTTTTGTGTGGGTTTGTGGAGCGTTGCTCTTTAGTAACAGATTTAACTTCCAGACACGAACAGGACTGACTGATCTGATTGATATTCTCCTTTCTAAAACTGTTCTCCTCCAGAACCAGTTCCACCTGCAGATGGTGACGGGTGTTCCAGAGTCCGGTCTGTCTGATTTGCTGCTGACTGTTCTGCAGCGGTCCGGTTGGCGGGAGGGGACCGCCGTGCTGTGTCGGGGCTGGGAGGAGGCTCGGGGTCTTCTGCAGCTCCTAGACCATCACAGCAGTGCATCGTGGGAGGGCAGCAGGAGGGTCACCTGGCACCTGCGAGCCCTGCTGAACCTGACGCAGTTGGCTCACGATGACACGCAGATCCACGACTTCCTGTCTCGACACTTCCGGCAGAACCAAGCCTCACCAGCCTCAGTGCTGCTGTTCGGGGCCGACCCGCAGTGCGCAGCGGCTGTGCTGCGCAGCGCCCAGGACCTGGGCCTGACGTTACCCATGGTACACTGGGTGCTGGGTCAGCCGCTCAGCCCCGACGTGCTGCACACCATCGGGCTGCCGCTTGGCCTACTGGCCTACGGTGAGGTGGAACGGAAACCGCTTGACTACTACGTTAGAGACGCCCTGCAGCTCATCACCAGGGCTGTTGCTGCGGCGACTGCGGTGAGGCCAGACCTGGCTCTGATCCAGAACACGATGAACTGCTACGACAAACCCAACAAGCACGAGCTGCTGACCTCAGGACAGTACCTGTCCAGGTAAGAGGACACTTTAGTCTCTCAGTTTAGATATCATCACAGAATTGGTTTCACCTTTCTCGATTTGATGTTTTCATAGCTATTTAAGCAAGGACAAAAAACATCACAACCCAAAGAAAAGATTTTACTCTCCCAGTGTTCTTAGAGCTGTGGATTCACAGGGAGGACCAGGTGGACTTCATCTTAGAGCACACCTGAAGCTGAAGACTTACAGTAAGGTAGTCACATGGAGCAGGCCTGATCATTTAGAGCTTTGACTCTTCATACTTAATACAGTTTTATGTAAATCTGTTTCAAAAAAAGCACAGAAGAAATCATTTTTCATCAGTCTGTGCCTCAGTCTGCCATGCTGATGGTTTAGAAGTTTCCCTTACGGAGACAAAATAATTTTATTTAATTATCAAGTTAATTAAAAAACATTGAGTAACACTTTATAATACGACCCAAGCCCTGAAAAGCAAAGTGTGCTTAAGATGCAAGATGGGGAAATATTGTTTTTCTCCAAAATAACCAAGAAATTATGCAGTACTTAAAATTAACTACAGTATAGTTTGTCTCTACTGTACTGTAAAATGCAATTGCATTGAAGTTCCATCAATTGCATTGAAATGCATTCAAATTCCATTAATTACAGAGGAATTACAATCTTATTAAAAGCCCCATTGGACTCCTGGACCCCTATTTATCAATTATTGGTGATAAATTACCTTTAACCTTCTGGAACGTGACTGAACTATGAAGCAAGCACTGCTGAAACAAAGGAGGCTGTCACAAACACAGCAGCTGAGCTCGTTTGGAGGCAGAGCCGATAAGAAGGAAACTGTAACAGGATTAAAGCCTCTGCAGAGGTAGGCGTCAATATGCAGACTGTACAGAGAGGCTCGAATGCAGCCGAAGATCGTCCCAGATTCAGCATTTGAGATAAAACACAGCTCTCATCGACAGACCAGTGTCACCCTTCTGTGTGTCTCATGTTTGAAGCTGCTCTGACTGAAAGGAACGGATACATCACTCTGTTCTCAGAATTAAACATGAATTCTTCTCATAATTAGAAAGTAGTGCAGCAATTAATGTTTATGGTAGATTTAATGAGTTATTTCAGCTTTACTGTCAGCACTGAGATTCAGCTCCAACAACTGTTTGATGGAAAAACCAGGTGAATTTGATTACACCATCCACACCTGCAGGCAGGAGGAGTTTATATTAATACTGCCTTATATTCATATATACAGTACGTGTGTTGGAAATAAACATGTTGGATCTAGCTGTTATTTATGAGGAAGTTTATTACAGTTCACACTCTCTAACCTCCAGCAGCCTCAGAAGAATAATGTGTTGATGGAAACCAAAATGTTTCTTTCATGGGGATCATTGATGTATTTGAACCAGTTGCTGCCATTAACCAAAGGTGTGTTTCTGAACATGAGATCCAAAGTGGTGCCAGCATTTCTCATTACTCTGAGAGACTTTGAAGGTGCAGTCAGACATTCTTTAAGATATATTTATGAGTAAAGTATTTCTCTATTAAATAGATTAATGTGTAACTTCCAAAAAACTGATAAGTTTAGCTATCAGTAACCTAACACATAGACTTATGATTAATCTATTAAATATGCACACGAGCAGTTGCCAGTTTGCGAAATCCGCCATGTTCCACCATATTTGAATCCTTGGCTGGGAAGGACATCTTCCGTCTGCCTAATGGTTTTGCACATAGGTGACAAGAGACCGGCCACATACATACTAAGCCAAAGGCGGAGGAGAGGAGAAATTACATGCGTTCATGTGTGAATGAGGAACATTTAAATTACTTTCTGCGCCTTCAGACTCAAGATATAAAGCATCATACCTGTGCTATCATCGAAGGAGAAAGAAACAAAAATATGAAGGAACGAGACAACCAGAGGTAGTTGTTAGGTTGATTTTGATAATAGTTGTCTATATTGTACTTAAATTTGTAAACCTTGTTTCAAACTGTATGTTTAGATATTCTTCTGGTCTCCTCCCCCACATGTAGAATGGTGGGGGAGGCTATAGTGTTTAACTGCAGACACATCCTATGTGAAGGTTCTGTTTTCTTATTTAGTAAACTTCCTCCCCTTTATGGCCTCACCTATGCCTGTGTATGGTGGACCGTTAAAGGGATTACACCATATACAGGGTGAGGAAAGATGACACTTTGTGATCAGCAGGAAGACACACATACACACACACAGTGCCTTAGTTTTATGACGCACCACAGGGGGGATCGGATCCTTGCGCTTCATGTTAAAAACCGGTTGAGCTTTACAATGCCACTATTCATTCACTCTCACATTCACACACTGGTGGAGGAAAGCTGCAGTTGTAGCCACAGCTGCCCTGGGACAGACTGACAGAAGCGAGGCTGCCATATCGCGTCATCGGCCCCTCTGGCCAACACCAGAGGGGTAAAGTGTCTTGCCCAAGGACACAACAACCAGGACAGAGAGAGCAGGGGGATCGAACCGGCAACCCTCCGGTTACAGATGAGCTTCCCAACCCCCTGAACCACGGTTGCCCCACAAACTAGGACTGCTCAATTAATCGAATTTTAATCTCGATTACGATCTGGGCTTTCAACGATCATTAAAAATGACTGAGCCGATTATTAGCCCCTCCCTCGTGCTTTACTCTTGCGCTGCTCCGTGTGGCAAATCGAGCGCACCTCCCTGCATTTCGAACACGTGTCACAACAATTAAGAGCAGCGGTCTCCAACCTTTTTTGCGCCACGGACCGGTTTATGCCCGACAATATTTTCATGGACCGGCCTTTAAGGTGTCGCGGATAAATACAACAAAATAAAACTAGTACCGGTACCGAAAAAAATAAAATTTATTCATAACACACGTGAAAAGACCACGGAAAACCGAGTAAACGATAAAAACGATAACAAAATAACGCTGAAAACCGATAAAAACCCTGAAAACTATACATTTCACACCTGAGCCTCAACTTTTGTGGCCCGGTACCAAACGACTCACGGACCGGTACCGGTCCGAGGCCCGGGGGTTGGGGACCGCTGATTAAGAGGACCCGAGGGAAGCTCGGAAAGCTAAGCAGAAGTTATTTGGAGAGGAGAGTGACTGCTGTTGGTTGAAAAGAGAGGTAAAAAAAAAACTTCAGTGGTGTGGAAACATTATGGTTCACGGAGTCAGACGTGGATCAAGTAGACATAGTGTGTAAACTTTGCTACGGTGTTGTAGCTGCACCACAGAGCAACACCGTAGCAAAGTTTACTAAACATAGATGTTTACATTTTTCATTTATTTTTTATATTGCAAACATTTGCACTGTTATCAGTATTTGCACACTATTTTATATTATTTTTTGACAATCTTTAAAGTCATTATTCAATACATTGTTATTGTTAAATAAATATCGTCAAATAATCGAGATCTCAATTTCAGTGAAAATAATCGTGATTATCATTTTTGCCATAATCGAGCAGCCCTACCACAAACTGTGATTTTGTTTGTGAGAGTGTCTCATGATAATGACGTAAGCATGTGCACCGCTTGTGGTAACAGACGTGTGCAGATCAACAATGGATAATATATAGAGTGCGGGACAGAGTATCACCATGCAGCGTTTAAAGCGTGGAAGTACTGACCTTACTTTGAGTTCGATTCTGTAAAAAGTGACAAAAACATTAGCGTCCGCTGTTCACTGCGTGGGAAGAAAACTTCTTTTTACAGTGAAAAAAAACCCCTAAACTTCTGAGCAAGTACCTAGCACGCTGCCATGGGAATGTGAAACCCCCGGATCCTCCCACTGACATGACCGCTGTGGCACCGGGCAAACCTCCGCCTGCTCCACTCCTGCTAAACAGGTGAAAAAAAAGGCGACAGGACTCAGTGCTGCTGAGTCTTTGATTTGATTTATTTTCTGTTGTGTTTTACTTGCATCTATTTGAAAGACTGAGTGTAAACACAAAAAAATATTTTATTTTATGTGCTGGAATGTGCAGAAAATAGGTTTAAATGTTAAACAAATTTCTTCCAGTCAGAGAATATTTCATATAATTAAATATAGGCTTGATGCATAAAGTTAAAAGATTAAAACTAATAAATCCAGTTTTAAAAAGAGACTTTTTCATTTGATTACATTTTATATGATGGATTATGCAGAAAAAGTAGAATTGGGCTGAAAGGTCTATCACTTTATTACCTATTCAGGTTGTAAATCATGTTTTTAAAAAGTAACTAAGTAACTAATTACTTTTGAAAATGGAGAATTAATCAGAAATTAGTTACAAATAAATTTTTTCAAGTAACATAGTAACCTTAGTAAAATCTCATCCTCTTCCTCCTCACATTAAGCTTCATCTCCTGAAATGAAGTCAGGGCTGCATACGAAAATGTCGATAAACAAGTTCATTTCTGACTCATATCGGACTCCTTTTGTTTAATCAAGAGTTTGATCAAGAGTAAATCAAGGTATACAGTGTTCATTTCTTTTGTCTCCATGTTGGGCGAGTGCTGACTATTGGTATATGTGTGCATGAGGGCAGGAATGCATGTTTGTGTCTGTGTGTGCCTGTTTGTCTATGTCTATGTGTCAGGTCGGGTCTTAGACTCCACGTCTCTGGGAACATCTCAGGCCCCCAGGTGCGGGGGCCTATCTCCCCCCACCACATTCCCTGCTGGTGGCTGATGCCTTCAGCCGTCGGTGTATTGGTGGTTCTTGGTGTTTGGGTGCTCAGGTATGCACTGACTCACTCCTGGTGGCTGCTTGACGGGGCCTGGTGCACGTGGCTCGGTCGGGCTCCTTCCGGAGGGTGGGGGGCTCTCTGACCTCGGGCCTTTGGGCCCGGGGCTCTGCCCACTCTGGTGCAACTGGCTGCCGGCAGAGCCCGCGGACACGTCACCGCAGTCACCTGTAGCTTCTGCACCACAGCTGCTGGGTGACCCCCTGTATGGGGCTCTCCTCAGCTCTTTCCAGGAGGATGGTGCGGCTGCCCCTCCGGTAGTCCTCCTTGGGCCTCTAGATGTCTGGGGCCTGGATCTCCTCCATGCCTGCTTCATGTCCTGGGGGGCAGGGCTATGGCTCCCCACACTCTCTATCACATACAGTAGGTGTCAAACTCTGGCCCACGGGCCATATTTGGCCCGCAGCCTAACTACATACGAAGCCATACCAAATTATTATTAGAGCTGGCCTACTGGTATTATACAGCTAATATATATATTGTTTAGTATTAAACTTTGCTTGTTCCATATTCAGTTTTTCAGAAAAACTTGTTTGAGTCCATAAGAAGAGATTCATTCTTAAATCTGGAGGAAGACTTGTTTTTCAATAAATATTAATGTTAGCCCGCGAACTTGTTCCAGTTTTTAATTTTGGCCCACTGTGTATTTGAGTTTGACACCCCTGCTCTATCAGATAGTTACATGGAGAAATCTTTTGAATACAAGCGTGCTCACAGACGTGTTCACAGACACACATTATAACTTCCTTGGCTCCTGCTTCAAAGCATACCGTGCGTTGTCGGTCTTGCGTGCTGCTCAGTAACATTCAATATTTATTATTTAGTATTACTTATATTTGTCTTATCTAGGTTGTTGCTGTAGTCTCCATTGTTCTCTTTTGCTTGTTTTCTTTCTTTTTTTTTCTTCCAGCAGGTGATTCAGTGGACTTCTTAATGTCTTTTCTCATTGTCCCTCTTCCCCTCTGTTTTTCTTTCCCCTCTCCTTTTCTTGAACTTCTCTAAGTCTACGTCTTTCCCTTTCCTATCCCTCAATCATGTGTTTGTCAAAACCTAAAAGCAAAAATAAATAAATAAATAAAAGAAAATTAATAATAATAATAATAATAATAATAATAATAATAATAATAATAATAATAATAATAATAATAATAAAGATCTAGTGGACCAATAATGATCCACTTGGAAAAATAAATCCGTTGGGCATTTTATTTGGCCTTGAGACAATAATTCTGATTGCTACAGTGCTGAGCTGGACAGGCAAAAAAAAAAGTAAATCAAGGCAAATGCTTCTCATCCAGTATTGGCAGCTGAGGTAAACAGCCTTCCACAGATAGGAAGTCTGATGCATTTGAACTGGGAGGGGTAAGAAAAAAAACTCAGTTGACTGGAATCAATCACCCTCTTACAATGCTGTGATTGCAGCCATTTCCTAACTCTCTGTGAATGGTACTCATGGTCTTTGATCAGTGGTTGCTGATCAGTGGTTATGACATGTCATTCAGTGGGCTAGTTACAGTCATAACATAAATGTACTATTTATAAGGTTGGGCACACCTGTAGTCAGCCGAGACTGAAGAAGCCACTTGGATGATGATGAATCGTTTCTCCTGCTGAAAACACTACGTCCAGATGAACAACATCAACTTTTTTGGGATTTTCTTACCTGGATGATTGGGCACTTTTATGTTATTTTTTTCTTATTTAAAAGCTGAGCTTCATTAATGTTTGTTCAATCTTCTAATGGTGTCCTCCTAGATTCAAAGCCAGCAGAAGCAGCTCTGGGTTCAGTTGTCTGATCATTTCCCTTTGTCTGCTGGAGTTTTATTCTAACATTGAACGTGAGATGGAGATGCTGTTTCTCCTCTGTCAGCATCATGAAGGCAGCTGTTTGTGGGGTCAAGAAGTGAATGATTAGCTTTTATGTTAAACATCTGGACATGTTTAAAGATGTGTTTTCTGTTCAGATTAACTTTATCTGTTACTTCTTCACAGGACACAATAATATGAGATCTTCAGTCTTTCTTTAGATGTCCAAAGTTTAGATGCAGAATCTGATAAACTGGATTCCTCATATTTGACTGAGTCAGAGAAATCAGTTCTTTAAGTGAATCCTGCATTAAAACAGGTTAACATGTTAAACATATCATCAGTCTGCCTTAGTTTTCAGTTATAAACATGTGAACACAGATAATTTTACAGTTTATGACCACAAGAGTTGGTGTGCAAAAATGAAATGAATACTTTTTTAAATTATAGAACAAAAAAAGTAAAAACAGACACTGACTCTACTATGAGAATATCAGTTCCTAAAAGGTGTGAAAGCGAAAATTTGTCAAATACCAAAACCAACAGTTGCACACGAGCTGCAGGAAACTCTGAAAGCTGCATCAAATACTGTGGTGTACATGAAACAGAGCTGCAAGTTTTAGAAGGATAAAAGGTTTAGCTGCTGCACCGGGATTCCTCACAAAGGCAGATCAAACACATTCACAGTAAATTAAATTATACTCGACTGAGATAAAACCAGAGCAGACAGATTATCGGCTGCAGGAGAAGAAAAGGTAAAATGTGAAGTGAAACATTTAATGTTAGAATCATCAAACATGAGGATCTAAGAACACTTAAACTTTGTTCAGGTTGTTTAAGGTTAAAGACTTCAAGACTGCATATCTGCTCACATCTGTCACAGAGAGCTCTGTCAATGAAACTCCACATTAACTTAACCTTTTACAGCTTTCACAGAAAACTTAAATGCCCCAAAGACATGAGAATAAACACAGGACAATTTACAAATTAAAAACCATCTCTGACACAAACATCACGTTATTGTCATGGTTCTGGGTCATTTTGGCCCAGCGGTTTAAGTTTCCTGTGCTTTTTGTCATTTTCTGCATTGTGTTAAGGATTATTCTAGGTTTCCTACGTTATTCTGTTCAGTATTCCCCCTGTGTTGTTGCCTTCTGTTTCTCCACCTGGGTGTCTGCATTTATATGGTTGTGTGAGTTCTTGTGCCATCATGTTTTCCCCAGCCTGTCATGCTCCTCATGTTCTCTCTCCCTCTCCGGTCTACATCTCTGTGTATTTCCTGTTTTACTTTGATAGTCTCTGTCTGTGTCCATCATGTTGTGTTTGCTCTTCCCCTGTCTCATTATTATCACGATTCGTGTCAGCTGTGTTCCCTGTGTGCTCCTACGTTCCTTGTTAGTTTTCTGTGTATTTATGTCAGAGTCTCCCTCAGTCCCTCATGCTGTCCGTTCCCTTGTGTGCCTCTCTGTGCGTTTAATTTATATTTTCCCAGTATAGTTTTGTATCATTTTCCCTTGAGTCAGCAATAAAGCTGCATTTTGAGTTCACCCAGGTGTGTTGAGAGCAGTGTTGGTCAAGTTACTTGAAAAAAGTAATCAGTAACTAATTACTTACCCAACAAAGTAATCCCGTTACTTTACTGATTACTTGTTTTAAGTAATTAGTTACTTTTTAAAAACATGATTTACAACATGAATAGGTAATAAAGTGATAGACCTTTCATCCCAATTCTACTTTTTCTGCATAATCCATCATATAAAATGTAATCAAATGAAAAAGTCTCTTTTTAAAACTGGTTTTATTAGTTTTAATCTTTTAACTTTATGCATCAAGCCTATATTTAATTATATGAAATATTCTCTGACTGGAAGAAATTTGTTTAACATTTAAACCTATTTTCTGCACATTCCAGCACATAAAATAAAATATTTTTTTGTGTTTACACTCAGTCTTTCAAATAGATGCAAGTAAAACACAACAGAAAATAAATAAAATCAAAGACTCAGCTGTCCTGTTGCTCTATTTTCACCTGTATAGCAGGAGAGGGGCAGGCGGAGGGAGGTTTGCCCTGGTGCAGATGTGTCGCAGCGGTCAGTGGAAGGATCTGGGAGTTTCTCTGTGAATTTCCCATTCTGTGGCAGCCTACTCTCGGTGCTTGCTCGGAAGTTTAGGGGGTTTTTTTCGCTGTAAAAAGAAGTTTTCTTCCCAGGCAGTGAACAGCGGACGCTAATGTTTTTGTCACTTTTTACGGAATCGAACTCAAAGTAAGGTCAGTACTTCCACGCTTTAAATGCTGCACGGTCGTACTCTCTCCCGCACACGTCATATTATCCATTGTTGATCTGCACACAGCTGTTGCCACGAACGTCGCACTTGCGTACGTCATTGTCATGAGACACTCTTGCAAAAAAGTCACGGTTTTAGTAACGCAGTAACGCAGCGTGCTAACAGGAAAGTAAGAGTAATCTAATTACTTTTTTTGCAATAGTAATCCCTTACTTTACTCATTACTTGAAAAAGTAATCGGATTACAGTAACGCGTTACTGCCCGTCTCTGGTTAAGAGTCCTGCATTTCGGGTCCAATCTCCTGCCTACCATACAGCGATTCATGAGTTACATTATCTGTAGAACCAAAAAACTTCTTCATGATCGGTGGAAACATAGCGTCTGCGATCATATTGACCAATCAGAGCTGGAAACACATCAGGGTCATCTGTGTATTAAAAATTTAGTTTTTATGGTTAAAGTTAGACGGGGTCAAGCGTTGATCCCGGTGGGAAAGTAATTTTTTATTAAGAGACCATGTTTGAAAAGTATACATCATATTTATTTATTAGCCTATTGACTGATAATTTTGTGATCCATTTTCTTCTGCTCTCAGTTAAAAACTGATAATTCAGTAGACAATGATCCAATAGCACTGCTCACAAGCCCTGCCCCCACTCACATGCAACCCGCTTTTTTTTTTCTGCTGCAGGTTTTTGTCAAACACATCTTTCTCTGGACTCACCGGTCCCGTCCGAGTCCACCAGAATTGGTCTGAGGTTATTACTCTGCAACGATTCCATATCTGGAGTCTGCGGCGGGACGCACTGGGTCAACCCACCTGGGTGACAGTAGGCAGCTGGGAGGATGGCTCGCTGCAGGTGGAGGACCAGCAAGTGTGGCAAGGACCCAAGCCTCACCACAGGATGGATGGGATGGGTGGGAGGACCAGGGGCCGGTGGAGAGCAGGGTTGCCGGTGGCAGGGAGTCGGGTCCGGGTGGTAACCCTGGTGGAACATCCCTTCGTGTTCACGCGGGACGTGGACGACGAGGGCAGCTGCCCGGCTGGTCAATTCTGCCTGGATGCTGCCGCTAACAGCTCAGAGACCCTGGAGAGATACTTCAGGGAAGTGGCAGTTGGGAACAGCAGCTCGCTGCCCAGAGACTACACCAAGTGCTGCTATGGCTATTGTATAGACCTGCTGGAGAAGCTGGCTGAGGACCTAGGCTTTGAGTTTGACCTTTACATCGTCGGAGACGGAAAGTATGGAGCTTGGAAGGGACGGCGCTGGACTGGGCTGGTGGGAGATCTCCTGAATGGTCTGGCAGACATGGCTGTCACCTCATTTAGCATAAATTCTGCCCGTAGCCGGGTGATCGACTTCACTTCGCCCTTCTTCTCCACCAGCCTGGGCATCCTGGTGCGCAGTAAGGACACAGCAGCCCCCATCGGGGCCTTCATGTGGCCCCTGCACTGGTCCATGTGGGTGGGCATCTTCCTGGCGCTGCACATCACTGCACTTTTCCTCACGCTCTACGAGTGGAAGAGTCCTTATGGGATGACACCTCATGGGCGCAACCGGGTGAGGGTATTCTCTTACTCATCGGCTCTCAACCTGTGCTACGCCATCCTGTTCGGGCGCACCGTCTCCTCTAAGACCCCAAAGTGCTGGACAGGCCGCTTCCTGATGAACTTGTGGGCCATCTTCTGTCTGCTGGTGCTGTCCAGCTACACCGCCAACCTTGCTGCTGTCATGGTGGGAGAGAAGACCTTTGAGGAGGTCTCAGGGATCCATGATGCCAAGGTGAGACCGTAAGGTTAGATTATTTTGTCATGGTTCTGCTGTCAGTGTCAGGATCTTCAGCTGGTCTCCAATCACACGTAGAGCAAGGAGAGTGCAAACAGGACATCCTGAGGGACTAAAACATTTCTGAAGCATCCCTTTGGTTCAGCATATAGGGCTCATACTGGAGATTAGCATCCTGCATCATTATAATAATGTTGGTCAAGGACCAGTTAAATTTTCAGCCAAGTTGGGCAAGAACAACTTGAACCTTCAGTTATCATTAGCCAGGAAGTTAGCAAATGCTCTTAAAAACTATCACTAGCAAAATTTGGCTAACATGAAACCTAACTTGACAATATATTTATTATATTGTATGAATTAATTAAGTGAAGATAAACCTTTATTAGTCCCACACATAGGAATTTTTTTTAAACTAAAAATAAAACTAAAATTAAAAAAACACTTGAAACACTTACCATTTATTGAAGAAATTTTTACAGTTTTATATAAACAAAGGGGTTTTTGACTTTTACCTCCAAATTATGACATCACATTGTAATTGGTCAGTTGCAATGGTGATCCTGGAACAACAATAATATGAAGATGCAGGAAAAACACTAACAGGGGATATAAGCTACACCGCATAAGATCTCACACAGAGGCCCAGGTCTTACTTGGAGCCTGGTGTTCACACAGCAGGCGACTAAACTCGACCATTTCTCACCTCTAACCATGCCCGGTCTGACACCATCAGTTTCACACTCACACACACAAAATTTGCGGTCACACGGTGAGTTTGAGATACTTGAACTCCTCCACTTGTGGCAGGAACTCATCCCCGACCCGGAGTGGGCACTCCACCCTTTTCCGGCTGAGAACCATGGCCTCAGATTTGGAGGTGCTGATCCTCATTCCCGCTGCTCGGGGTCTTGTTCGCGAGTGATGGGAGAAGGCAGCCGGAGATCGACAGACGGATTGGGGCTGCAGCTGCAGTAATGCGGACGCTGCACCGGTCCGTCGTGGTGAAGAGGGAGCTGAGTGTAAAAGCGAAGCTCTCAATTTACCGGTCGATCTACGTCCCTACCCTCACCTATGGCCACGAGCTGTGGGTAGTGACCGAAAGAACGAGATCGCGGATACAAGCGGCAGAAATGAGCTTCCTCCGAAGGGTGGCTGGCCTCTCCCTTAGAGATAGGGTGAGAAGTTCGGCCATCCGGGAGGGGCTCAGAGTAGAGCAGCTGCTGCTCCACATCGAAAGGAGCCAGCTGAGGTGGTTCGGGCATCTGACAAGGATGCCCCCTGGGCACCTCCTGGGTGAGGTGTTCCAGGCATGTCCCACCGGGAGGAGGCCCCGGGGCAGACCCAGGACACGCTGGAGAGATTATATCTCTCGGCTGGCCTGGGAACGCCTTGGTATTCCCCCGGATAAGCTGGAGGAGGTGGCTGGGGAGAGGGAGGTCTGGGCCTCTTTGCTTAGGCTGCTGCCCCCGCGACCCGGCCCCGGACAAAGCGGATGAAGATGGATGGATGGATGGACGGTGAGTTTGAAGTGAGACGACCACGAGTGTTTTTCCTGTGAAACATTTTTCAGTCTCATGATAAAGGCAATGTGGTGCTGCTGGTTCAGGCGAGATCAGATCTGTGTTTGTGAACTCTCTGCAGACTCTTTTCACTCTGTGCTCTCCATCCTGAAACAATTACAGATTAAATTTGCTCTGTGGATCACCTGCCTTGTCATAATTACACTTTTAATTCAGCGGCTGATTGAAGCATGAAGCACGCCTCTCAGTGTTTGCACAGCCGGCACTGCTGGGAGCTCAGGGAGCTTTAATTGGACGTCCATCTGTGTGTGATTAGCTTTTTATTTTATATGTGAAGCCCTGCAGCTTTCTGGGTGCCGCCTATCCTCATAGTGTATCAAGAGGCTGTGAAGGAAATTTCTGGATGTAATCTATAAAATAAAGCATGACTAAGAAGAAACATGAAACTGAATGTGAGCGTGAGTGGCCAGAGTGGCCCTTTACTGTGCAGCTTTGTGGGGTGTTTCAGGTCAAATGTGTTCACAGATGTTTCATGTGTTTCAGCTGAATATGCAGCATCCGCTGTTTCCTCTGTTTGTGTGTCCTTCATTCTTGTCCTCTTCCTCCTCTTTGTTGGTGTGTGCAGCTGCATCATCCGTCACAGGGTTTTCGTTTTGGGACAGTGAGGGAAAGCAGTGCGGAGGATTACATGAAGAAGAGTTTTCCAGAAATGCACGAATACATGAGACGCTTCAACGAGCCGACCACACCTGAAGGAGTTGCCACCCTCAAGTAAGAGAGCAACATTCAGCCGCAGGTTATGCTCTGATTCTCTTGGTTCTAACAGAGAAACCAGACTCAGTTCAGTTTTTCTAATTTTATTTATGGCCAAACACAAACAACTCCATTTTTAATTGGAAGAAATCTCTGAATCAAGGAATCATTCAACAGGAATCAAGAAGGGGTTGAGAGGAGATGGAAGAGAGCAAGGGGAGACAGAAAGCGTAGAGGTGTAATGCAGAGAGTTGTATGAACTGAGAGTGATGAAAGTGAGTGAAGAAGAAACAGACATATCCTGGTCAAAAATGACTCCAAGGTTCCTCAGAGTGTTACTGGAGGCCAGAGTAAGCATCTGGTTAGATACCATATTTCTAAGATTTTCAGGGCTGAGTACAATAGCCTCAGTTTTATCTGAATTAAGAAGCAGAAAATTAAAGGTCACCCGGGTCTTTATGTCTTTCAGACATTTCTGCAGTTTAACCAATTGGTGTGTGCTATCTGGCTGCATGGATAGATAAAGTTGTGTGTCATCTGCATAGCAGTGAAAATGTATGCTATGCCTTCTGATGATGCTGCCTAAGGGAAGCATGTATAATGTAAACAGAATTGGTCCTAGCACTGAACTCTGTGGAACTCCATAATTAACCTTAGTATGTGAAGAGGACTCTCTATTTACATGAACAAATGGCTATCTGTTCATATCAATCTATTCGATAGATATGATCCAAACCACTGCAGCAATTCATCAAGTAACCAGTTTCAAATTTCCCACGTGTGGGACTAATAAAGGTTATCTTATCTTATCTTAAGTAATTGAAATAATTGGATTAAAAAAATTCTGGACATGAATTCATTGCTTTGATGCTTCGTTTAATGCATGGCTCTGTAGCTCACCAATGTGTTAAAAAATGTAAACGCAAGTGTTTCACCCACATTTGTGACTGAAAAACAGAATTGAAATACAAATGTATTTAGAAGCAGCATATGAATATAAAGCCTGGCCCATGCAGCCCCCAGTTTTAAGCAGAAACACTGATAACACAACAGCAGCAGTGACTCTGGTACAGTTTGTTTCCATCCACTGCTGTTTGTTTTACACAGAGAAAAATCTGGAGTAAGTCTCCAGAAGTTGTATTAAAATATGCAGATGAACTGGTTAAATTATACAGCTTAATGAAGGCTGATGGCACCATCCCTATTTTACATGGAAGCTGCAGCAGGAAATGCATCCAGTCCGGAGCTGAAGTGTGTGGGGGGTATGGGGTGTACTAGACCTTATGAATATCAAGGCTTTTGTTTTCAGATTAAGAGTGAAATAATATGAAATAATGTGTTAAAAAAACTTCATTAATATTTAAAAATATGAAAATAAAAACTTTTTTCACAATCTAATTAAAATGTACATGGGCCAGTACAACTCTTAGCCAATAATCTGAGGGACACTGAATTATTAATATCAATTAATGTATATACCATCATAACATCTGTTTTCAGCAGCACAAAACCTTGCCTCCTATAAATGTCAGAAAACCTTCCAAGAACACAAAGTAAAGGTATTTTTTAGTTTAGATTGCATATATATCTTATTTTAAAATGGAAACCATTGAGCAGCTCAATTCTGACAGATTCTGAAAGACAGACATCGTCTCTTTTTATGGAACATCCTCTGATGATTTATAAACGAACAGGATTTTCTTGTGTTTTTATTTAGGCTCAAATCAGTTTGATGTTTGAAGGCTCACAGTGACGTGAACTAATAACTCTCCCCAAATGCGTTACACCAAACGTAAGAAGCCTTTTTTGTAAAATGTAATGGGTAGAAAGTACAGATATTTGTTTAAAATTTTAGGGAGTAAAAGTAAAAAGAAGTAAGAAAAAAAACTACTTGAGTAAAGTACAGACACCTAAAACTTCTACTGACGTTTAGTAACAAAGTATTTGTACTTCGTCACTTACCACCTCTCAGCTGCAGCACTAATTCAACCCCTGCAGCACAGTATCTGTAATACCTACAGCATGCTCTAATCCAGTGGTTCCCAAACTTTTTTTGCTAGCCCCCCCCCTTGTTTTACAAGAAAATCTCCCACACCCCCACCACAAACACATCCTCCAACCACACACACCCATAACGACAAAGGTATGTGCCTTTTTTCACGTGACACTGTGCGCCACATTATTGTTTACATGAGATGAATTTCTACAATGGCGGATAAAGACAAAATACTGTTACTGTTAATCTGACTATCTGCAGTTTTTACACGCTTACAAATACACACGCAGTTACTGTTCCTCCATTTAGAAAGCCTGAGGCGTCATGGTGTAATTATTTTATGTGTAGTTGTTTTTTTTCCTGTGTAATAATATTCAACATTGCTATCAATACATTTTTCAAAAAATGCCTCTCTGTGCAAAATGGGTTCAACTGTGGGATACTGTGATTTGGACAGGGAGGGGAAATTGTGGCAGAATCAGCCTGATGTTTTTTGTATCCCACTGTAACTTTACTGTATAAAGAGCTAACATCTCCAAAACGTCAGGAGTAGTTAGTCATTATAAGAAGTGTTTGTGAACTAAAAATCACGAATATGGGATACTTTTTGTCCGTGATTTGGGCAACCCAGCGCGAGCTCCCGACGCAGGGGAAACAAATTCTGTCGGGGAGACCTACTTTGGCACTTATGCAGGTGAAGCCAAAGGCAAGATGTGCTTCATCATATTTTCTAGTATTTGGCTTGGAAGGAAGTTGGTTTGGAAACATATTTGGCTAAGTTTCATCTTCTGCTTTGCATTTGTGTGGGAGCCCTGTCAAAAACCTGTCCAAAATGCTAAGTGTCCAAGCATTCTTCTTCTTTCTTTTTTTTCTCATCCTCCTGCAATGGCGCCCCCCACTTTGGGAACCTCTGCTCTAATGTTCTAATAGGATATTATGGTCAACAGTATCGAACGCTGCACTGAGGTCTAGCAGGACAAGCACAGAGATGAGTCACTGTCAGAGGCCATAAGAAGATCATTTGTAACCTTCACTAAAGCTGTTTCTGTGCTGTGATGGTCTCTGAAACCTGACTGAAACTCTTTAACCAAGCCATTCCTCTGCAGATGATCTTTAAGCTGTTTGACAACTACTGAAAGGAAGGTTAAAGATCGGCTTATAAGTAGCTAAGAACGCTGGGTCAAGATACGATTTAATTACTGATACTGTGGTATGTAGGTGATTGATGAAGATAGGCCGATCATAATTAAAACTGAACATCCCAGCACAGTAGAGGCTCGGACTGGAAACACGTCAGAAGAAAACAGGAAGACATGACGTGCATCATTGTCTGTGTGTGTGGTTTTGGAGTTTTCCGTAGTAACAGTGTGGCTCTGTGTTGAAGGACAGATCCTCCTCAGCTCGATGCCTTCATCATGGACAAAGCTCTGTTGGATTACGAAGTCTCCATCGATGCCGACTGCAAACTGGCGACAGTCGGGAAACCGTTTGCCATCGAAGGTAAGCAAGCAATACTGCTGGTGTTCCGTCTGTGTTTCGGTCAGGTCAAAGTGTACATTTGCTGTTTCTGTTTAGGTGACTTCCTGTCAGTGTTTTCTTTTAATTGGACTAATCAGAGGAGAGGAGCAAAGTTGTGTGATAGTTTAGCGATTTAAAGATCAGCTGGTGAATCAGTCAAACAACCTTGACATACTGAGGGGTGTAAACATCATAGTTCAGAAGTTCAGAAAACAAGCCAGCACTATGAAACTCGTCAGGTGACCTGAAGCTTCAGATAACAAGAAACAGAAAAACTGATCTGAGTCTGAAGCCAAATTGTCGAGTCATTGTAGAGAAAGATGAATGCTTCACTGTTGGTGCTCTGATACAGCATCACTATTATCAAAATGGCGACTAACAGAAAAAAGGTGACATGAAATCGTTCCATCCATGGAGTGAAGCTGAAGTTTACGTGATCCCTCAACACACACAATAAAAACAGTTTTAATAAATAATGGAAATAAAGAGTCCACAGCTGTTAGTTTCATCTGTTTCTCACTTTCATAGTTTCAGGTTTACATTTACTGAGGGTCTGCACCAGTCCTGCGTCACTGTTCTTTTTTTTTTTTAGCTGTTTGGACAAACTGAATCTGCAGATTTGACAAAAGGCACGGAAGATGGGTGGGTGTACGTGAGGGACCAAGCAGCCAAGGCATAGAGGACACAGGAAAAAATATATTCAAAATTGGTTTTCTTTATTTTAACCCTCAAAAAAACGTTTAAAAAAATTCAAAAATATAATTAGAGGGCCCATAAAAGAGGTCAACTAAATATAACTCTATAAAATGTAATTTCCAGAACCTTAACAAAGTGGACACAACTTAACTCACAAACTGACCTCATTACAAGACACAAGAGGGTAGCTTTTATAGTGGTTTAGCCAAACCATTTACACACAATAGGAAGGAAACAAAAACAAACACTAATACTAACTAAGCACAGAATAACATAAGTAAACCTAAAACATCCCTGTTTCTGTTAAGAACATTGTTGGTCCTGCTGAGCAGGCATTTTGTTTTCAAAGTCTTTAGCCACGCCTTTTGCCCAGACAGGAAACAGCTACTGCCCCACACCAGGTAACTCAAAGAAAGAGAAACATAATTAATATAACAGAAAACATTTTTAGAAAAACCACACAATGCTATTATGTGCATGCTTTGTAATATCAGTGTTATGTTTAGGTAAAATGATTAATGAATCATATTAGTGAAGTGGCTGCAAACCAAATAAATAAAGTGAACGAATGGAATTGTTTTACCCATATGTGGCTGATGCCATCACAGTGTAGGACCAGATTTAGATGGAGAAGAAGACCAATGTAGAGGCAGGCCTACAAACCAAAGCTGACAGGAAATTATGTAGATCAGCACAGTGACTCGTCTCTATGAGGTCAAACATTGGGTTGAAACGTGAATAAAGTTTAAATTTGAATATGAGCAGTAAAAGTTTCCCGCTCTGACCTTCAGGTGAACCATAATTAAGATTTTCTTTTAGTTTAATTAGACTTCGCGTCATCCTCCAGAATAATTACTGCTTAGACCTCTTAATTAACAGGTCCGTGGTTTTCTCTCCTGATTTATTCGACTTCCTGTTCTTGGCTCAGACATCCGTCTGCTCACTCCACACAAACAGACATGAACAATGCCTGATGTTGCTGTTTGTATTGTTCACCTTTCTGATGTTTTTTCTTCCTCTCAGAGCCTCAGATTTCTGTAATATGAGCCTGATCGCCTGTTATTGATTGTTGTTGACAGTTTCTTTGTTTGTTGTTTGTGTGTCGTGTTTTTGTTTTGTTTTTTCTTTTATGCTCAATAACATCTGTCTGCTCAAATGTCTGATTTCTCTCTGCAGTTCCTGGACAGATAGAGAAACAAATTCTGTACTGCCGTTTATGCCGTTTGTTGTTTTTATTGTTTACTGTTTATTTGTTTCCAGGTTACGGTATCGGCCTCCCTCAGAATTCTCCTCTGACATCCAATGTCTCCGAGTTCATCAGCAGGTACAAATCCGATGGTTACATGGACCTGCTGCACGACAAGTGGTACAAAGTGGTTCCGTGTGGGAACCGTGTGTTCGCCGTTACTGAGGTCAGTGTGACAGCAGCACACCTGTGTGGCCGTGGCCACCTGTTCCTTTCATGAAATGTATTTTATTTCAACCTTCTCAAAGCCAACAGAACAACACGAGGAGGCGTCTGGACACTTCAGATCTGGACTGAATATTTTTTCTGACTGTGCTCAGGTGGGCAGATGCTGTCCCCTGCTGGTCACTCTGAGACACAGCTATCAAACCTCATAAAGGCAGATTAAAAAACATAACACAAACTGCAGTCGGCAACAGGAAACCAGTTAGCAACACAGCAAGAAACCAGCTGCTGACACACTGCAGGCACAGAGGACAGGGCAAATACATCTTCCTGCTCTTAAAACAAGCTGCCTGCTGACCTTAGATCAGTTACATCTGTGCGTCCATTTAAAAACAGACTCAAAATCTCTTTGTTTGCACAGGCCTGCACTCATCAGGTGTTTTTTTGTTTTGGTTTATTTTAGTTTTATATTTTGCTCTTTTCAATGCCTTTACAATTTTAAGCATGCACAGGTTCTTATGTTTTTATCTTCTGCGTTAAGCATGTTCCATTTGGAACTAATGAAATGTGGTAAATAAGTAATCGCCACTCCCTTCTCTCTCAGACTCTTCAGATGGGCATCAGCCACTTTTCCGGACTCTTCGTGTTGCTGTGCGTCGGCGTGAGCGGCGCTTTGCTGACTCTGGCAGGCGAACATGGTTTTTACCGACTCGTTCTGCCACACATCCGCCGCCGTCAGAACCTAAAGTACTGGCTGCACACCTCACAGGTAAGTCAGAGAAGGATGATCTCAGCTGAGTGCTTTTATATAATTCATTCATGTTTGTGAAAAACTAAATGAGAAAACTAAACGCTCTGTGTGACAGAAAATCCACCGAGCTCTGAACATGACGTACGAGGACGTGAAGAGGCAGCGAGCTGAGAAAGAGAAGAGGTCAGTCTCACCATCTGAGCTCAGAGTGTTTAGGTTAACTTTGATGGGAGTTGCAAGATGTCAACAGAGAACAGAACAACCTTAGGCTTCAATCTCCAGTTATTCTTTCAGTTATGAAGCTGATTTTATAATCCATGAATGAGAAATACGATAAATATAAACTTTCATGAGCAAAAACACTGTTGAAAAAGTCTTGGTTTTAAATTAGAAACACATGACCTTATAATGTTTTTTTCAGTTCTTCAAGCTAAACGTCTCCTTTGGAGTTTAGAGATTTCTTATCCACATATTTCTCACTGACTTATGTGCATTATTCTGAGCCTAAGGTCTTTGTCTGTGTTCAGCTGTAACCTGCACAAGTCTCAGCCCCCTCCGGCCCCTCCCGCTCCGGGAGCTTCAGCCAAATGGAACAACGAGACGAGCAAGGACGCCGATGTCGCAGCTACCGCCGCTGCTGCCAAAGATGCCAGAGACTTCAAAAGAGTCCACTTCAACCTGGAGACGCTGAACACCCGTCGTCTGCTTGCTCGTCTTGCAGTCTCTGAAACCAAGGGAGGCAGCGCCATGGCTGAGAGGGAGGGTCCAGCCAAGCCGAAGGCGGGGCCAAACAGCAGGCTGTGTGAGAATGGAGGACCGGCGGCTTCGTTCACCAACCGACTGCTCACGCTCCCCTCCTCATCCTCCTCTGCAAGACACAATGCTTCAGCTCCAGCCCCCACAGCCGCGGCGCTTTCTCCGCCTGCTACTTCCACCCCTGCCCCCGTTACCATAGCCCCGCCTGCCTCAGATGCCCCACCCCGTGTTGCTGTGGCTCCGCCCCGGCCTGGCGAGCTGGAGGAGCTGGAGGAGGAGATCGAACAGATGAGGGAGAAGTTACGGACAGCTCTGGCAAGGAGAGCTGAGATTCAGACGACTCTAACCAAACCCACTGTCACAGTGACAAGCGCCCCATCATCCGTTACCACGACAACCATTATGGCGACCCCAACAACGACAGGAGCCACGCCCATTCCCATACCCACCATTACCCCAGTAACAACCCTTCCTTCCAACATGAAATGCGTAACGACCATGACCGACCCACCTCACAAAGTCCTATCTAAAGTCCGGCCCCTCCATAGCAGCCTGGCCAGTCAGAGGAGGTGATGTTCTCTGGAAAGGTCACGACACGGCGGCCATTCTAATCAGCAGTGAGGAAAAAAAATGTTCCTTTTATTTTGTTTAACTTTCTCAAGTTCTCAAAGAAGTTGATTGGACAGAAAACATCAAAGAGCCCTGAAGCTAATCAGATGATTGGTTACCTAATCAATATTTTTAGGCTGGATGAAATTATTGAACCCTTTAGAGTACAAACACTTTATATTTCCAGCTAAAATTAGAAATCCTGTGAAAACATTAAAGAAAAAATGAAATTGTTTCAATTACTTTATAAAATAAAAAATTACTGTTGAGAAAATATGCTAATTTAAATCCATAAATCTTAAAATGAAAGTCTGAAGATCAGGTAACATGCCCCAAACCCGAACCTTTATTATTTTACACATTTCAAAGTTTGAATAATCACTCAAAGACCAGTTATTTTATACACAAAATTTATTATTTTGTAATATTACTAATATTAGTAATTAGTATTGAATCAGTATTACTGTGAGTACAGTTTGTTTTTCAGGGTTTTTTACTCCTAAACGTCAAAGACAATCTATTTAAAATATTTTAATATGATATATTTATCACTTTAAAAGTGATGTTTTTTTGTCAATTAAGTGCTCAATAAAAAAATATCTTTTAATGTTTTTCAGTCACAAGTACAGCTTGTGAAGTCTAAAGTCTGTCAGATAAATTATGTAAACTGAGGAAGAGAAGAAGACCAGGACGTGAGCCTGAGGTACACCGAATTTAATGAGTTCTTAGTTTGAGCCAAATACAGAATAATGTAGCAGTTGTATTATAGAAGTGCATATTCCTAAAGAATCCAGAGACTTATTTTTGCATATTTTTACATATTTAGTAACAAAACAAATAAGTTTGTATATAATTAAAATAGCTGCAGTGAATCTAAAGATTTTATTCTTTATTTTTATATAAAATCAGAGTCTGATGTTCAGTTTCCACCTCTGACTGGTTAAAACGGCCGCCGTGACAGAGACTGAAGAGCATTTCTGGAACTTTCTAAAACTCTGGCGGTGCACAAAAAGCATGTCCACTCTTTAAAAAGAAATTACAAGAAGTACACATACCACCAGACACAACATGAACAATAAAGCTGTTTCCTGTTGGGAACAGAAACGGTGGTGTTCATGCAATAACATCGTTAGTTCTTCACATAGACGTAACTCCTCTTCATGTAACATGAACATGGTTAGTGTAAGCAGTATGCCGAAGGTTTTTATTAGAGTCACTTCACTACAGACATGAAACCTTAAATGTTCCCACAGAGCCTGAACCCATCCCCGAATGTGACTTTAACCCCACCAATAACCACACACCAAGAAGTTAAACTGTAGAAATGTCTTAAAGACATAAACACCTGGATGACCTCTATTTTTCTGCTTCTAAACTTCTAAAAACTGAGGTTATTGTACTTGGCCCTGAAAATCTTAGAAATATGGTATCTAATCAGATACCTACTCTGGATGGCATTACCTTGGCCTCCAGTAACACTGTGAGTAATCGCGGAGTCATTTTTGACCAGGATATGTCCTTCAGCATCTACATTAAACAAATATTTATCTTTCTTCAAACATGTTTCTTAGAAACACTGAACTGCATCACTTTCCAAACTAAAGATGAAGAATTGTTCAGATTCTCCAGAAAACATGAAAACTTTTGTTAAACCTTCAAATGGTCTGAAAAGTTGAGGATGTTTTCACTCTGTTTGGTACATTTACAGGTTTCTCATAAAAGAGAAAGAAAAAAAATTGATTTGTATTTTATTCATTCATTCAGTTTGTTTTTCATCATTTAAACTTAAATCTGAGAGATGAGCCTGAGTTTTGACTTTCAGATATTTTACTGAGTTAAATCCATTATTCATCCTGTTATTCTTCCTAAGTGTTTTTATGATAATTAATAAAACCGACTTTCTAATGAAGTCTGTGACGTTGTATTTTACTGGTTGATCTGATTTAACCGAGGAATCGGCTGGAGTTATTAAAAGCTTAAACCTCAGTGTCAGTCTAAAATTTGTTAAACCCTCTGTTTTATTCACAGCTAACAAGCTAGGTGTAGAATGATCGATCAGTGATTTGTTATAACCAGTGTTGGTCAAGTTACTTGAAAAAAGTAATCAGTAACTAATTACTGATTACTTCCCCAAAAAAGTAATCCCGTTACTTTACTGCTTACTTATTTTCAAAGGTAATTAATTACTTAGTTACTTTTTAAAAACACGATTTACAACCTGAATAGGTAATAAAGTGATAGATCTTTCAGCCCAATTCTACTTTTTCTGCATAATCCATCACACAAAATGTAATCAAATGGAAAAGTCTCTTTTTTTTTTTACTTGTTTTATCAATTTTAATCTTTTAACTTTATGCATCAAGTAAAAATTTAATTATATGCACCATTCTCTGACTTGAAGAAATTAGTTTAACATTTAAAGCTATTTTCTGCACATTCCAGCACATAAAATAAAATATTTTTTGTGTTTACACTCAGTCTTTCAAATAGATGCAAGTAAAACACAGCAGAAAATAAATAAAGTCAAAGACTAGCGGTCCTGTTGCTCTATTTTCACCTGTAAAGCAGGAGTAGGGTAGGCGGAGGTTTGCCCTGGTGCAGGTGTGCCGCAGCGGTCAGTGGAAGAATCCGCGAGTTTCTCTGTGAATTTCCCATTACGTCGTTGCCCACTCGGTGCTTGTTTAGGGGGGTTTTTTCGCTGTAAAAAGAAGTTTTCTTCCCACGCACAACGGACACTAATGTTTTTGTCACTTTTTGTGGAATCAAACTCAAAGTAAGGTCAGTACTTCCACGGTTTAAACGCTGCATGCTCATACTCTCTCCCGCACTCGATATATTATCCATCGTTGATCTGCACACAGCTGTTGTCACGAACGTCGCACTCGCTTACGTCATTGTCATGGGACATTCTCGCAAAAATATCACGGTTTTAGTAACGCAGTAACGCAGCGTTCCTACAGGAAAGTAACGGTAATGTAAATACCGTTTTTGCGATAGTAATCCCTTACTTTACTCGTTACTTTAAAAAAGTAATCAGATTACAGTAACGCGTTGCGTTACTGCCCATCTCTGGTTATAGCACAGCTTTACTGAGTGTACAGTAAGCATCCATCAGTCATTACAATAACAATACCTCTTAATGCTGTAAAAGGTATTGCAACGACATAAAGCTGCCATACACCTTGGCTTAAACCAGTATAAGACGTCTTAGCCACAAGAGCATGCATGTAGAAAGTATGCACCTATGCTAACAGTTTCCTTTGTTTTCTAGCATTTACACTAAACTAACACAAAATGTCATCTGCAGATGTGATGAAGGGTATACTCAGTCATTTTTTTCTTTATTTTAATAGAAGAAAATACTGTACTCATAAATATACATTGATTAGTGAGTAGCTACATCTTCCAACAATTGAGGAACCCTCATGAACTTATCATTAATGTATTAAAAATAGATAACAGCTGCCATGTTGCCCAACCATCTTGAATCCAGTGATTTCTGTTCTGCCTAATCAGCACAGCGATTATAGACTGGCCCCATACCAGAGGTGGAGGAGAACAGAAATGGTAGGCATTGGCATGCTGTGGACGGGCATTTTAATTCCTATCTGCATTTCAAACTGAAGATATCAAGGATCAAATCTATGTTTTATCATTAAAGAAACAAAAACATGAAAGGGACAATGCCACCACGATCTCATCTCATCTCCTGAAATGAAGCTGGGGCTCTAACACATGAAAATGTGCATAAACAAGTTATTTGCAATACTGTCATAGTTACTTAATGTGATCAGAAAAGAAACAATCTGCTGACATTTATAGGTGAGATTTTACACTTTGTTTCCTGATGAGGTGTTCGCGGACCTGTTAGTTCTGGGGAGTTGTAACGCAATCAGTGTTCCTGTTCTTGATCTTGTGACATTTTTGGAAATTCAAACAGAAATGTGGTTGTTGTCACTTTAAGAGTTTCTCTCTTTTTATTTAAAAAAAATCTTTTAGATAATTTCATCTCAAATATTGAAACAGGTGTTTGTAAAAATAAACCACTGAACCTTGTTCACACAGAGAATTATAAACATTTAATCATGTTAAAAAAAAATTTAACATCTGTTTTCTGATTGATCAGCTCTTGTTGAGAGCAGCTGCCAGCTGGTTGTAGCTCATCTTCCTCAGTATCTCCTCAGGTACCTCCTTGGCCCCCTCGGCGTGGTACTTCTGGACCATGAGGTCAACAGTTCTGGTTCTGTCTGCGGCCTCCAGTCGGCTGACGGAGATCGGATCAGTCCGGAGACTCAGGAAGCGCTGGAAGGTTTTCAGATCCTCTGAACCGAGACGGTTGAGCATCTGCAGCAGCTGCAGGGTCGCATCTTCGTCCTGCAAGTCCAGCACCTTCACTGACATGGGAGAGACCGGAACACAGATCAGACCAGATCCACACACATTAACTGATCTGCAAGACCGGTAATGTTGTGGTGATGGAGCTGTACTCCCTTAAGATGGTGTCGAAGAGGCCAAGATAAAGACAATGCTGGACAATACCTCCCACCCACTCCATGACGTACTGCCCAGTCACAGGAGCACGCTTAGTGAGAGACTGAGATTACCCATAATGCACCACTGAATGACACAGGAAATCATTTCTCCCTGTGGATATCACATCCAACTAATGCACAGTACACACTGCATTAGTTACATCATTTTGCACATCCCCTACAGTAAAATAACAAATAACATTTAAATAAAGTTTTACAGTTTAGGGTAAAATGTCAATCATATATTTTTAATCTTTGTAAGATTCTGGATATTTATAATTGAGCTATTTGTTTATATTAAAGCTATTTTTTTATATTCTGTAATTTTGTAATATATTGCATTATTTCATTTCCTCTGGGATTAATAAAGGATTCTGATTCTGATGTTTATAGATCTGTCTGTGTGAACAAAAAGATCTGAGGTCACTCTGGATTAAACAGATTATTCAGATTAAGTCATCAGAAATGTTTGAAACTACAGTTATTAATTAAAGTTATGTTATCACTGTTACCTGATAAACATTTCTCAGGTGGAAAAGCTGAATTTCTGATTAGCTGATGAAAGAGTAAGTTTGGTTTGATTAAAGCCTCTAAAGGACAAAAAGCATGTCTGGGGGCAGCAGTCTGAAACTGCTGGACACCAGCCAATTAAAGGACAGGATTCAGACGCATGAGCACAAACTGGGAGCCAGGAAAAAAACACTGGTCAGGACAGGCAAACGTTCAATGGAGATGTCTGGCTGAAACAATCAAAGAGAAGCTGCAGGTTCACGAGTCTCCATGATAAAGTCTCACATTTTCAAGAACCATGGTGTGTTTTCAGTTTGACTATAAATCAACTACAGACACAGGTAAAAGAAGGTCACATGTAGTGTGAATTACCTTTTAGCTGAATGTCTCGGGCCCAGACCTCACACTCTTTGTTGCCAAACACCCAGCCGATCAGACGGGATCCAGCCACATGACTCCTGAGCTGCAGCCTCACTTGTGTGGCTCCAGCCTTCAGCTGCACCTGGAATGACGGCAGGAAGTTGTTGTAGTCTCTGAAGTTCACGAACTTTGATATCTGAAACGATAAAAACAAGAAATGAGCTTCATGAGAGTGTGTGTGTAAAAATTAAGATCAGGGTCTAATCAGGAAGCAGCGTCAACAAACTCAGCTTCCTGTTTCTGAACAGCTGATGGAGTTTCAATTCGAGGATTCACCATGGCAATGGTAAACAAAGAGAAAGTAAAGCATCAGGTGAGAGCAGGTGAGAGCAGGTGAGAGCAGGTGCAGCGTCCAAGTGACATACCTCTGGCTGGATGACTGTGACGGGCTCTCCAATCAGTTTGTATGTGTGATTTGGGATCAGTTCGCAGTCAGGAATAGCTTCGACGTACTCAGCCCCAATCCGCCGCTTCCACTCCTTTCTCACCTGCACATCAGGTGATCAGTCAGAGCCACAAAGACTGATTCAGGTATTTGTTACCGGTGTCAGAGGATATCATTTCAAATATAAATCATTTGAAATTTAAACCTTTCACTGCACTTTTCATGGATATTGTAAGGACCCTTCAGGCAGGGCCTGCTTACCTGAGTGAGGCAGACATTCCTGGGCAGCAGCAGGACAAACAGTGTGGAATTTGTGGGTTGAGAGAAGATCAACACCAGGCCAGCAATCTGGTCACTGGGCGCTGGGGTCACCAGACCAAAGCACGAGAAGCCCGAGATATCAACTGTCACATGACTATCGGTCACCTGACCTGGAGTGATAAAGTCCACACAGTCCCCAGTGACATGAGCTACAGATAGGAAGTGCTGACCACCATCTGCAAGATAGAAAAACATTCATCCAGAGACTATCAAGAAACGTCAGCCAGCGATGGCAATTCAGACGTGTCTGACATGGTAACCCTGGAATGAGCCAAACACAAAATGTAAATCTAAACTTCTCTCCAAAGTCTCGGACTCAGAGGATTAAACAAGATCAGAAAGTATTTTTCTTTCCTCCAAAACATCAGGCGAGGATGATTTCTTCTGCAGGTTCTGTTTGCTGTCATGTGAATGTGAAGTTTGACCTCATGGTGGGACTGTGACATGTAACTGGCAGAAAACATGTCAAAGAAACAGTTAGTGACCTGAGAGCAGCTGGCAATGCGGCAGGTGGAGTCGCTGGAAGCTCCCAGTCAGCAGGTGGAACCTGAACAGAGCTCCTGCCACCTGCAGCCCTTTAGAGGACAGGAAGTCCACATCCCAGGGAACCATCTCATACACCACGTCACCAAATCCCTCCAACACCAGGCCTGTCACACTGCACCTGAACACACCGTGCTGCTGGCAGCGCAACCTGGCAACATGGAAACATTACTGTTTATTTGTTAGCTCTTAACTGTGAGGTGATATTCAGAGCATCTAGACAGTGTTCACAGCCTTAAATTGTATTATACAGCCCTTTGCTGCATGTCTTCCCCCTTCTCTCTCTGTGCGCGCTTTCCTGTCGTTTCTTCACTGAGCCTTCTAATAAAGTTGAAAATGGACAAAAAAATATTTGTTTATAGTTTTTTCTCTAATTGATCTTCTGAGTTAACTTCAGTAATTACTTCCTTCAAACCATCAATGTGTCTTTTAGACCCCATTCCTACAAGACTCATCAATGAAGTCCTGCCATTAATTAATGCTTCAATCTTAAATCTGGTCAACCTATCTGGGGGTTTGCTCACTATGTGTTTATACACCACTCTGCATTTAATCATTAGTGAGTCTAAACAAATCTAAGATTGTCTTCATACAAGAAACACATTCGACCACGTCAGACATAAAAATGCTGACTACAAGATGGCCAGGTCACTACTTCAAACTCCAAAGCTCATCAAAGATCCATAGGGAAGGTACATTATTGTTCAAGTTAATATCCTATAACCTGCAGCGGCTCCTGGGCCTGGCAGATTAGTACTACATAGAAGTGAAGAAGTGAAATAATTGAAAAGGAGAGGGAGGCTGAGAACAAAGAGCTTGTAGAACTGGGGGATCATATATAGATAAGAACCGGAAGGAGCCTGTTGGGAGGCATCGTCCCGCTCTCCATCGATGTCGGTCAGCAGCGACAGCTTCAGCTTCGTCCCAGACGAGGTTGACGGTTTGCAGATCCTCCATAAATGTTCAATGCCATGTGATCTTTGGCTAGCCTTGCTTTCCCTTGGCAGTGCGCGGGAACCATGTAATGGGGCTCTTGGCCGGGCGATGAGCGGGTAGATGTAGAATATGGCCCGCAAAGTGGAAGCGCCTTTCGGCAACAACATCAGGCTGAGGGACGGGTGACTGCTCTTCATAAGACCTCTTTGTTCGTTATCCGGTCCCAGTAGGAAGGATGCCAGTATTGATCCATCCATTCATCCATTCATATCCTTTTCAGGGTCGCGGGACCCGTGCAGCTGTCAACCATCCAGCCGCAGCAGTGGGAGTTGGAGTAGAGACCACGAAGGGCGTCTGCAAACTGCTGGGGGACTCCATAGTGATGTAGGATAGCCCATAGTCGGCCGGTGGACGCTGTCAAAAGCCTTCTTGAAATCGATAAAATTGATAGAAATCTTTTTTTGGTAGTCCAGTGTTTGTTCAACAATCATGTGGAGGGTGAAGATTTGGTCGACACATGACCAGCCACTCCGAAAACCAGCCTGCTCTTCTTGCAATCGCTCGTCCCCTGCATGTCGTAGCCGACTCAAAAGAACAAGGCAATGAGGTAGAAAGAACAAACCATAGTATAAAATCGCTCAACTGAATGCTCCTATAGGGATGTGATGCAAACTAGAAGACTAGACAGAGACTAGACTCATTGAGATCATCAACAAGACTGGCTCTCTTCCACACTGTGTGTTTTGTACTGTATTCCTCCCCTCACCCCCAATCGGTCGCAGCAGATGGCCCCTCCCTGAACCTGGTTCTGCAGGAGGTTTCTTCCTGTTAAAGGGAGTTTTTCCTTCCCACTGTCGCCAAGTGCTTGCTCATAGGAGATGATATAGTTGTTGGGGTTTCTCTGTGTTATTGTAGGGGGTTTACCTTACAGAATAAAGTCATCCAAGTGACTTTTTCAGTTTGAAGAAGAAGAAAAAGAAGTGATGAAACATTTCTCCCACTGAAAACGCTATGTCCAGATGAACAGAATCAACCTCTTGGTGAATACCTCAAAATGACAAAGTGAAAAGCTCCAACAGGTTTGATGGGGACCGTTGGTACTCGGCTATTTTCAGATCTCTCCAGAGATGTTCAGTCAGGTTCAGGTCTTGGCTCTTACTGGGTCACTTCAGAGTGGTCCCAAGCCACTCCTTTGTTATCTTGGCTGTGTGCTTAGAGTCACTGTCCTGTTGGAACCGTCGCCCCAGTCCAAGATCCAGAGCCCTCTGGAGCAGGTTATCATCAAAGATGTCTCTGTACATTGCTGCATTAATCTTTCCCTTGACCATCACTAGTTTCCCCGTTTCTGCTGCTGAGAAATATTTTGAGGTGAAAAAATGAATTTAATCCATTTTAGAATAAGGCTGTAACATGACAAGACAACATAACAGTTGGAACAAGTGATGCACTGTGAATACTTCCACTGTAGGGTGAGGTGGTATTGATGAACTTGTATGATTTGGTGATAACGTCAGTATGTGTTGGGTCTTACAAATAAACTTACAAATAAAAACACATCAAACACCACAAACATAACTCGAGGTCACAACATCAAGAGCGGGGTGAACAGCAGCATGGCACCAGATCTGCCCTAACCTTCCATTAAACCAATCAGCCAACAACCCTGTGTTACCTGAATATGCTCCCATCCTCGCTGACCTCAGGTGTAATCTCAACCTGCACAGACCAACAGGTAAAAAAATGATTAAAAAACTGGACTGATCAACAAAAAAAAATCAACAATTAGCACATCAGTGACATCACAGTGACACAACTTACCTGTGGTGTATTTGTCTCCAACCTGATGTCAGAGTAGGTCAGTGATGTCACTGCTTCTGCTTGAAAAAAGAGACCTGCAGAAAGATGACATCATCACATCACATGATTACATCCTTCCTGATAAATATCGAGTCAAGTGTAGCTTAGCACAGACTTTGCATACATACACAGCGTTGGCACGATCTTCATCAGGATCTCCATGGCGACACGTTCTGCCCGATTGGATCCAAAGAGTTTTTCTAGAAGTCTCCACGTCGTCCGTCTGTCTGCATGTTCCAACTGCTCTCCACCAATGGGAGAGTGACTTTCTGCAGTCATGTATTTGTTGACCAACCACTGGAAACACTTGAGTTCATCTGAGACCAGAAACTCCAACATCTCCATGATGACAACTGAGTCTGAGGCATTCTGGGAAACAAAAATAGGACAGCTGATGACATCATGGATCAAGGTGAACTAGTGGTCTTCAGACCTGACATTCCCTCTGAACTTTGCTGAAACTGTCAGGTGACAAAACAAACCTTGTCCCTGATGTGATCCTCTTTCAGCTCCTGCAGTAAAAAGGGTTCTGATTGACCAAGGGCGTGGTAGAACACTTTCTGAGCTTCCTCCCCCTTCCTGAGGACCAGGTCTACTAGAACCCGGTTCCTGTCCTTGCAAGCTCCGTAGATGGCGATGGCCTCCCTTTCTGAGGCGTTTAGGATCCTGCAGCATTGCAGGGCTTCCAGGATGGGGCCGGGTCTCTGGATCCTGCTGATAAGCTTCCGCCGCTGAGTCTTCACAAAGCCTTGGACAGGTTTTAGATCTGATTCAGGTCTCAGGGGGATCATGGTGAAACGTACAGGGCGAACCTGATGATTTCCGCCGATTAGAGACTGGACTGCGGCCAACACCGCTGGCGCTCTGTCCTCCTGGTAACACCTCATCATTGTTTTGGCGGTGCTGCAGGCGTCAGCAGACCGCAGCCAGCGTGGAGGGATGGGGGGGAAGTCCTGCAGCAGGTCTGACTGACTGAGACCCCACTGGATCCTCCAGAGCTCCACAAGTGGTAGCTTTGAAAGCTCCCACAGCAGTACATCCTCCTTACCGTCCTCCATTGGGGTATGGGGTGAGTCCCAAACCTGAACTGCCTCCAGCATGTCACCCATGAGTTACGTGAGTGCCCTCAGCTTTGACTGACAGGCCAAGAGACCTCCTGCAAGACAAGCAAAGAGGCAACAAAAACCCTGACCAAATCAGTTCAATTCCATTTCATTTTATTTATATAGGTCCAAATCACAACAATAGTTGCCTCAAGGGGATTTATATTGTAAGGTAAATAGGTGTGCAGAGCCATAGCTGGACTGGCCATCAGGCATACCGGGCATTTGCCCAGTGGGCCGATGGTGATTTTGTTTTTTTGTTTTTTGTTTTTCTTTTGTAACGGTATAAACAACGAAAGGTGGTGGATTGGCCAGATCATGGCCGATGTGTAAAAATAACTCAGTTTTTTGGTGGTGGCTATGGCGGAGCTTCCACCAGCAGGTTGATGAGGGAAAGGGGAGGCAGGAGGAGGAGAGACCCGAGACGGTCGCCGAGTGTCAGGTGAACTGATCTTCAGGTAAGAAATTATGACCTGCAGTCTATCTGGGTCAAATATAAACTAAGTTTAGGTGTAGTTTATTTTCGTTGTGCTAACCTTTTACAGTCACTTACAATACCTTGTAGCTAGCATGACGGAGTTTCTATACAGCTGGGTGGGTGCTTTGATGTTACTGATAGTGAACTTTATTTTATTCATAAGGTTAGTTAGTAGAGTTGCCAACCGTCCCGTAAAAAACGGAATTGTCCCATATTCAGAGAAAATATTGTGTGTTTCGTATTGAGCCGAAAAGGAACGCAGTTTGTCCCGTACTTCAGCTAGAATAAAAAAAAAAGACAGAAAGCTGGAGTTATTCTGTGTCTTTACGCTGCACAGCTGCTTCTTTTTTATCATTCATTTCTTAAAATGTCTCGCTTTTAATAGCTAATTATCTGAAAATATAAACGTGTTTGAGAATTATACCAGTACATCTGATTTGAGGTGCTATTTTTTACAGGAGCTACAGTATCCAGTCGTACGTAGTGAGGAGGTAAAATTATTAAGAAGATAATCGACCTCTGTTGGACTAGCGTTCAAGTAGCTGCTCTGCTCTGTGTTAGTACAGGGCATTGAAGATGATAACAGTGGGTGGATTATATTCTTAAACAGCACTTTCAGAAACACATCTTCTGTGATGCAATCTACTCCCCACTGCTGTGTAATCAATTATTGTAAATTTAAAAGTTATTAGGAAATGATCAGACAAAAGAGGGTTTTCACCAGGGGCGGAGCGTGGGGGTGGCTTACTGGGCTTAAGCCCGGGTTGTTTTGTCAGAAGCCCGGGGTCTTTTGGAGTGTAATTTTTTCATAGTTAGATGCCTGGCTGACAACTGTATAAAACAAAAAGTACACACAATATTCGAAGCACATAGTGCACACTGTGGGAATTTACGACTGTGCGTGAATCCCCCCTGATATTGGTATGATCCGAGCTCAGGCACTAAGCGGGCGGGGCAGCTGCTGCCTACGAGTGCGCTGTTGGAGAAACGCAGCCAGGCAGACAGAGGAGAACTGAAGTTTGACCAGGTACCAAAGCAAACCATTCATACCGTACAAATAATGTAAATATGACGGTGTATCACGAAAGATTGATATCAAACTGATCACTTGACCAATATTACGTTACTTGTTCTTCAAGTGAATCAACAATGAAAAGCCAAACAAATGCTATTTTTTTTTATAGAGTCTTATCTTACGTGTGTTAATTTCATATTTTCAGTTCTTACCCTCCCCGACTAAATCGGTTTCAGTTATGTACTGAAATATAAGAATGGACATTAGAGGGTTCTTTCAAAGAAAAAACTCAGGTAAATGTTATTTTATATATTATGCTTTGTATGTTGTTCAGTATATTTCTATGCAAAACAAGAGGGATTTCAGTACACAGCAGGATATTCACATTTGTAACCAGATATTTACATACACTTTAGGGAGAAAACATAAAACATTTTTACTGTACAAGATCAATTTAGAGTAAACTTTTGTTTTAGATAAATATTGAAATATCTTTTGAATTAGTTAAATGTCAGAATAAAGAGAGACAGAGCTTCCTATTTTTTATCACTTTGATCAAATTTAGGAGTACATATACATTAAGTTTATTGTTAATTAGTAAGAAACTCCAGACGATTCCATTCTGAGCTGAAGAAGCTTCTGATAGGTTAGTAGAGTCCATGTGAGTAAATTGGTGGCACACCTGTGGATGCATATAAGGCAAAACACAGAGCCCGTTTCTTTGAAATGGGAAAATTAAGAGATATCAACCAAAACACCAGGAACAGAACTATGGAGCTCCATAAGTGTGGCTCAAGTTTGAATACAATTTGGTGCCATTTGCAATTAAGAAATACAGATAGTTTCTCTCTTTACTCTTAAAGTTAACAAATATGTTTTTTATATTTATCAATCTAAAAAAATAAACATTTAGTCTGATTTGATGTTACAATTAAAAAAGTGTACATAAATATGTGGTTTCAACTGATTGTCAGCACAAAGAGGGAGAGAGAGGAACAGAGAGGGAGATGGAGAATGAGGACAGAACAGAGATGAACAAGAGCAGGTGAGACACACATGTTAGTCAAATGGTCGTTTACCAAAAGTATCACCGTATCATAGGTACTCATGTATCTCGTACCTAGTGTTTCTTTTTAGGTTTGCTATTTTTCAAATTCTATATTTATTAAGTTATGCAGGCTTGTTTGCACAACAAGGCTAAATAATTATATAAACTTTTCTCAATCTAAATAGTGTACTTTGGTAGAATTAAAAAAATAAGTGTACTGCAGGTCTATGATGATTTTTAGTGCTACTATCATCTAGTTCTGATTCTGGTTCTGTCTTGGTTAAATCCTAAGTAGTCCTGATTTTGAACTGTTGCAGTCCTGTTTTAATTCTGGATCAGTTCTGGGTCTGGTTGAATTGGGGTTTAGTCCTCGTGTCTTAATACAGCCCCGACTTTGTTCTGCCTTGCTGCTTAATTAAAAAACTAGTTTAAGGTGTACTGCACATGTGGTATATATTTTTCCCTATATGAAGTCATTCTTTTTTGAACAAAACTCAAAACAGAGCCTATTAGTCAGTCATTTCTACCCCCCCCCAAAAAAAAAAAAAAAAAAAGAAATCCCACATGCATACTACCCTTTAGGGCTAAGCCCCGGGTGTTTCAAATGTCTGGCTCCGCCTCTGGTTTTCACGAAACACTGTTAAATGTTCCATTTCTATGCCATATGTTAAAACAAGATCCAGAGTGTGATTAAAGTTGTGTGTGGGTTCTTTTACATTTTGAGAGAAGCCAGTTCTGAGGTTGTCATTTTTAGCATCTACATTTTATCTTAGCTGAGCACAAAATAAGACAGAAACACATACTGTGCCATTGTTACCTGTATTGGACAAATAAAACTTGAAACTGTCACGCCCAGGCGGATCAGCTGCATGCTGATCAGCACACTCTGTTTCTTTCTCTCCTCCTCTCTCTCTCCTCTTCTCTCTCGCCGGGGCGGAACTCACTGTGGGTTCACGCCCTCGGGAGACGAGACACCTGGGTCTCATTAATATGATCAGCATTTAAGCCAGGAGGTGACTGCTGTTCGTTGCTGGATCGTTGTCTACCACGCAGCTCCCTGGATTTTCCCCCTGTGTGATTCCCGAGTGGCAAGTGTTGGAGTGAGAGCCAGTGATTGTGTGTGTGGATGATCTGAAGAACGCGTGCTTTTCCCCTGGAGCCTCTTTTCCCTCACGCAGCTGTACATAGCACTCCCCCCTGCACCTTCTTGTATATACACCTGGTGAATTTTAAATAAATCTTTCTTGTGTGCATCTGAGCCTGGAGTCCTGCGCTTGAGTCCTCCTCCAAACCGTAACAGAAAGTCCTTTTCCTGTCTCCTTCACTTGTTTTTTTGTTTTTTAGGCAGTCGATTTGAATGAGTAAACGAAACTGGACAGTTTGAGAAATCATTGTTTTAAACAACAATCATTTAAATTGAGGACAGTCTGAGCCTATAGCAGCTCTGTTAGGGTAACAAAGGTACTACGAGGTATTTAAGATAATTATTCCGGACTTTATGTGAGAAGAAGGATTTGCCTTTGTATAGAGTGATATTATCTGTAATTTGTCTTTGATAAAATCGTCAATAATCAAAGTCACTCGAACATAAACAATAAACACAAACAGAAAGGAGAGCGAGGTTAAGTGAAGCTGCTGAGGTGGAGCCGGAGCTCCGTCTGATCTGATAGAACGTGTTGGATATGGCCGAAGCAGCGAATTCAGCTTCAGGGTGTCTGAAAGGATTTCTGCTTAAAGCAGCACGCTTATTACTTTGATAAAAGAAGAAAAGATCACAGCTGATGAAGTCACAGCTACACGTGCATACCTCTGTTCATTCTCCTGCTAAAGAAAATTAAATAATAATGATAATGATGAAATGATGCTATGAGTGCAGGAATGTTGTTGCTGAGGTCGAGGCTCTGTGTCTGCTCAGCCCTAACAGCATGAAAATCTTTAACTTAACAGATTTAATCTCAGAGTGCTCTCTTGACAGCAGCAGAAACAGAACAAATAAATCTTTCAAAATCAAACTAAGCCATCACAGACCCTCTGAATCATGTTCAGCCACGAGCAGATCGGCAGGTAAAGCAATTGTTCTTACCTGAGAGCAGCTCTTCAGGTGAAACTTTCTTACAGGAGCTTTTAAAAAACAAACTCACTGCAGCGTGATGGGTTTGAACTCTGAGAAACAAGATTGCAGCCAGTCTGAGTGATGACGAGTCTTGGTTTTCATCATTAATGCTCATCACAAAAACAGGAAGTCTGACCTACAGCTGTGGCAGTGATGGTTTCCTCTGCAGATGCTCACTTTAAAACCACAGAGTGGAGGTCAGTCAGTAAAAACCAGGCCAAAACTCCCCGTCAGCAGGAAGAGGCCTCGAGCAGAACCTGAACTAAAAGTCAGAGACCACCACAACCCACACCAGCCTCTAGCAATCCCCCACTCACTCTTGAGAGACAGCATGTGAGGCGTGTACTCTGTGCAGCGAACCCCAGGAAGTCTGCAGGCCCAGATGGAGTACCTGGGAAGGTCCTCAAAGCATGTGCCGGGCAGCTAGCACAGGTCTTCACTGACATCTTCAACCTGTCTCTGGAACAAGCCGTCATTCCACCCTGCCTGAAATCTACCATAATCATCCCCATCTCCAAAAAGTCACCCATAACCAGTCTCAATGACTTCCGTCCAGTTGCACTAAATATAGTTAAATTATTGTATAGTTTTTATAATGTGCTACAAGCAGGTGTGCACTTTTATAGAGCTGTTTCTAATCTCGTTATACTGTGTATAATGACAATAAAGGCTTTCAATTCAATTCAATTCACGATGGTCAGTAAAATCCCAGGAACACCAAAAAGATCTAAACTCTGAGTCTAATCAGTCAGAGCCACTAAAGGCCTTTTAATCATTTCACTGCTCTGAGGGGCTCACAGGGATGAAAACAGACTGGAGCAAAACACTGAACTGAACAAGAGCTCTGTTTGCTGTGTTTGATAAAGCTGAGGTAAGGATAAAACAGACTCAATAAAAGAACTGTAAAACAAAGTTAAAATTTTCCAGTCAATGTGGAAATGAGCAAGTTTTCTGAGGCAGTAAAGGCGCCGGTGACCCCTTTGGAATTTGGAATTCTCATCAAAGTTCAGTTTTTCATTGATTATGGTCCCAAGATATTTATATGACTCCACTTGCTCTATTTTCTGATTTTTTATTTTATTTTTTATTTTTAAATATTTTTATTACTTTTCCAACAACATACAAAGGTAGTTTCCAATAATATGCTGTTGTAATAGAAACCCTTTTCCCCCACCCTCACCTCCCACTCTGCTCTCTTCCGAACAAAGAAAAAAAAGAACAAGCTCACATGAAATATATATACAATTGTACCATATGTGGCATTTATACATAATTCAAGAAAAAACAAACAAACAAAAAAAAAGAAATAAGAAAATATAATCAATAGGAATAAACAATAAAAAATAGCATGCACATGCTAAACAATTTCCTCCTACTCCACTCTCCTACATAAGTTGTTCTATATTTACTACTTTTAAAAAATTTTTAAATGGCTTCCAAATTTCATCAAAATATATTAACTTATTTTTCAGAAAGTACGTAATCCTTTCCATTTCCATACACTGTGTCAAGGAGTTTATCCAAGCGCCAATAGCAGGAGGAACTGATGTTTTCCAATTTATTGCAATCATACGTTTTGCCTGTAATGTACAATAATCCATAAACTTAATTTGATAGGTTGTTAATTTAATATTTTTAGGATACACTTGTAGTAGCATCATTTCTACATCCAAAGTGATCTTTTTATTTAAAATTTGGTTTATTTTGTTCATCACCTCCTGCCAAAAGGCACAAACAATTCTACATTCCCATATACAATGAAAAAATGTTCCACGGGCTTCTCCACATTTAAAACATGTATCTGGTATTCTATTATTATATTTATTCAGTTTCACCGGTGTTACATATGTTTGCATGATCCAATTGTATTGTAGTAATTTTAAGTTACTGTTAATCGATTGTTTTTGTGCTTTTAAGCAAATTAACTTCCATGTCTCCTCAGAAATATTAATATTTAGGTCCTTTCTCCAAGCTTCCAACTTAGAAACTGATGTTTCTGAAGAGGCAGAAACAATCCAATTATAAAATGTTGAAATTAAGCCTTTATTACCACCTTTTTTCACCATAAACTCCTCTAGCTTACTTAACTGGGGAAAATTAAGGGATTTATTTTGCATAGATGAAATAAAGCTTCTAATTTGTAAATACTTAAAGTGTTTTTGGGGGATTTGAAATTTTGAGACTAAATCCTCAAATGAGACCATTACTCCATCACAAAACAGATCACCCACTTTCTTAACACCTTTTACTGCCCAATCCTGAAACCCTGCATCCAACTTTCCTGGTACAAATAAGGCATTTCCCCAGATGGGGCTAAACTGAGAGAGATTGTTCTTAACATTCATCATTTCTTTTATTGTAAACCAGACTTCAATCATGTTTTGAACTATAGGATTATTTGTTTCTTTCTTTAACTGTTTGGATTTCGCAGAATATAAGTACAAATTTAATGGCATTTTAAGAGCATTTGCTTCCATCCCCACCCATGACGGGGTATTTTGGGATGAAAAATAAAATCTTATTGTCCTTAATTGAATAGCCAAATAGTACCAGTAAAAGTTGGGGCATTTCAACCCCCCTGTATCAAAGGGAAGGTACAACAAAGACAAACGAATACGAGGCTGCTTCTTGTTCCAGATAAACTCTCTGATTAGTGATGTTAATTTAGTAAATAATCCAGCAGGAGGAGCCAGTGGGACATTTTGAAACATATACAACAGTCTAGGTAATACATTCATTTTAAGAACACTTATCCTTCCAATAATAGATAGTGGTAGACTTATCCAACGCTCCAAATCTTTGGAAATTTTCTGTAGTATTATATTATAGTTAAGTACCACCACATCTTTTAATGAAGGAACTATTTTAATACCTAGATAGATGAATTCAGAGTTAACAGTAAAGCCAGATACATTCTGATTTACGTTTTGATTGTACCCTTGATTAAGTAACATTAATGATGATTATGTTACATTAACTTTATACCCTGAGAAAACCCCAAACTGATCTAATAAATCCTTTACAGCGGGCACAGAATTTTTTAATTGCTTTAAAAATATTATGATATCATCAGCAAATAAAGCAATTCTATGTTCCTTTCTACCAATCCTAACACCTTGTATCTGTCCGCTGTTTCTAACAGCTATTGCCAGAGGTTCAATAGCTAAAAGGAATAAAAGTGGAGATAAGGGTGAACCCTTTTAATATCAAATTGTTCAGAGATTATCTCATTTGTCTTAACCTGAGCCACAGAGTGACAATGTAATAGCTTGATCCAATGCAGAAATACCTTTCCAAACCCAAATCTAACAATGACATCAAAAAGATATGACCGCTCAATTCTATCAAAAGCCTTCTCCGCGTCAAGCGAAAGAATGGCTGTATCGTCCTGCTCACTCTGATTATGAAGAATGTTTAAAACTCGTCTTACATTATGAAAACCCTGTCTATGTTTAACAAATCCATTTTGATCATCCCCTATAATAACTGGAAGAATACTTTCTAATCTTTTAGCAAAAATTTTACAAATAATTTTAGTGTCTGTATTGATTAAGCTTATAGGACGCATATTTTCACACTTATTATTTAGTTTTCCAGGTTTAGGAAGCAGTATTATCAGGGACTTCCTTAATGAGTCAGTAAGATTGCCATTATTAAAACATTCTATATACATATCTAAGAGGGGCTGTGCTAATTTATCTTTAAAATATTTGTAAAGGTCAATTGGCAATCCATCTGGACCAGCTGTTTTGCCAGCATTTAAGGAGTTTATTGCATCTATAATTTCATGTATACTAATTTGCCTATCAACATTTACTTTGTCTTTTTCTGAAATTTTTGGTATTTCAAGTTTATCTAGAAATAAAGATTGCATTCTAGTTACATTATTGAGTTCAGAGTTATATAGCGCTTCATAAAATCTTTTAAATGCATTATTTATCTCTAATGGGTCTACTATAGTATTACCATTTGAATTTTCTAATTTTGTAATTGCCTTTTCAGATTCCATCTTTTTTATACGCCATGCCAGGAGTTTGCTGGGTTTTTCACCTTGGTCATAGAATTGTTGCTTTAATCTCAATAAATTAACAGCTGCTTTTTCACTTGTCATTTCATTATATTGCGTTCTCAATAGTAATAATTCTTTTACAATATACTCATTGTTTTGACCTGATTGAAAGCTAATCTCTTCTAACTTTTTTATTCTTACTTCCAGATATTTTATCCTTTGATTTCTTTCTCTTGTTTTATTACTAGTATAGCTTATAATTTGCCCTCTTAAGTATGCTTTAAAGGCTTCCCATCTTACACTTGCCGATGTTTGATCTGAGTTATGTTCAAAGTATTCATTAATTTGCTTGCCTAAAAACTCAAGAAACTGTTTATCCTGCATCCACTTCAGTTGAAACCTCCATTCAAATCGAGTCTTGATCAGTTTTGGTTCTATGAGAGTCAAAGTAACGACTGCATGGTCCGAAATTACTATTTCCTTATACTGGCAATCTTTTATAAAATCTTTTTATAAAATTTTTTCTGATTTTTAATTAAAGTGAATCCCATTGTGTCTGTGAAGGTTCTCAGTCATCCAGGTCATCGTAGTCAAGATATCACATCATGAGAACCTGTTTCTGGGTTCACTGCCCAGATATCTTGTTATAGGCATGTACACAGCTACCGGGAGAAACCTGAAAGATCTATCCTTGTGCATTGACAGACAAGAATTTCAAGAAGGATATACTCTGTTCATGTTCAATATGAGTCCTTCAGATGACAGCCAAGCGTTATCACTGATAATAAATGGCAACTTGAGACTTGAAATGCGCTTCAGAGTCCCGCTGCCTCACACAACAACGCTGATCGTTTATGCTTGTTACGATTCAATTCTCAAGATCAATTCAAAAAGACAAGTTTCGGTTGATTATTGCTGATAGGTTTCTGTTTTTTCTTTTCGGACGAGAGCAACTGGGTTCAAGCGAAGGAACGGCGTTTGTCCAGTTCTCTCCCGTGCACGAGAAACATTAAGAACTTTGCCTACTTCGTGTCTTGCTTGCTGTGTAATTATATTGTCTTCAACGTTCCATCGAATAGGTTCAAGCTACAAACCTATCACCATGTTATGATGTAATCTTGTTTTCTAAATTCAAACGTGCCTTTACCATTAAAGACTGTCTTTTTTTTTCCTTCTCTTATTTTCTTTTCTTTCTTCTGTGTATATTCATAGCACTCCTTGTTATGCATTTCATGCATGTGTTATTTTCAGACATATGGGGGTTATGTTACCCCCCCTCCTCCTCATCAGTAATGATCTAGTTCGGTATTTACTTGGACGTGACTTAGCCAATTAACCAATACCTACCTATTATATGTCAGCTGACCTATCTATGAAGTTTTGACTGGTTAATTTGTAATTTTTTCTGTTTCCTGTCTTGTATTTAAGCAATTTTTTAAAATATTTTACTATGACCCTGATGAAGGCCACAAGCCAAAACGTGTTGGTCAATTATTAAAGTTGTTCATCTTCCCTCAAGCGATGCTGGAGTTCCTGCTTTGTGAATTCTTTCATCCTCTCCATGCATCTTGGAAGCTGGTGAAGTTGTGCCAGAAAATTTTTTTGCCATGAAAGACAGATGAAAGCCACGCTGTCTACAGTATGCGGTCATACGTTCATGGGAGAAAATCCTGTTTGTTATTTCACAGGCACTCCCCATTATGCCTTGATAATATTGTGCATTATTGGGTATATCGTCTGGAGGCGGGAAATTCAAAATTTGTCTAATTTCAACCTTATTAAATTTATTTCTCACAACTATAGAGGGCTGTGGTGAGCTGCTGGCGGAACTCTGCTCTGGATTACCGCCTTGTTGAAACAAACGATCGCGATGATGGTCTACAGGGCTGTCTTGGAGTGGCTCATTTGCAGGTAATTGCACATTGCTTTGGGAAAAGCCCAAGGCGATTGCTGGTTATGAGAGTCATTGAAACAGCTTTCATTTAACCTATTTATCTGGCTTAACAACTCTAGGGGTATTTAAACCTCATCCTGTCTTTCTGCCAAGACAGCTAAAGCCTGGATAAGAGCAGAGAACGGGTCAGAAGAGGAAATGTTTTGAGTTAGGCAGCTTTAAGAATGAGCAACGTTTGACTGTTTGACGTTTCACTGCAGGTCGCTGCGTGCGCATGTGCCCTGGCACTATTTGAAACCTGCTGGTCCGGGATCAGAGACCAGCTGAAGGGATTCTGCTGACCTGATATCAGGACATGTGACAGGAAGTGTGGATTTAAACAGCTGAGATTGAATGCACCTCCAAACCTCACAACCTTTTCCTTTTAAAGATGTCATAACACTGATTAAAATAAAGTATGTGTGTGCAAGGGAGGTAGGTGAAAATGTGAATGTGAGAGGATGGTGGTCAACCATCCACAGAGAGGTGAAGAAGAAAGAGCAGGCAGGAGTGGGTTTGCAGTGAGACCTGCTGTTATGGTTTGGAAGACGCTCATCATCTTCACCATAAATTCATGAGGTTTTTTTCTGTAACGTCAACACATAGAAAAAAAAATTAAACGCAGAGGTGTCAAATTGTGTGTGAGGAGACAACAGGTCATTTGCTTTAAGAAAAAATCTTTTATTTCAAGAAGGCATTTTAACCTGCAGATGTTATTGACATACAGATGTGAGGAAACACCTGTGAAGTAAGCCTGAGAACATCTATCCTGAGTGGCACTCACAGCGTTAAAGAGGAGCCCGTCTTCAGATTAAAGTCCATTCACTAATTCAAGAACTGAACCGAAGATCAAGTTTAGCTTCAACCGCAAAAAAAAAAACAAAAACAAAAAAAACCCAGCCCAGCTCGGAGGCAGAACAAATGCCGAATGCATGGCCCTTTATTTTGGTAAGCAACAATGATGTATTCGAACTGCACTTTATGAAGTCACTTTATCGTGTCTGATCAAATAAAGCCACTTAAACTGTTTCAGCTGCTGTTGAAAGTCCTAAAGAACCAAAAGCATGTCTGTTTTTTCTCTTGGTAACTTCCTGCAGGGTTTCTGGTCCAATTAAAAACCACCGAAGCTGCAACCAGATGCCATCAAAACAGAAAACCACCTGAAACTGAGCTGCTGTCAAAAATAACACTAGGTGGTCGAGGTGAAACATGACACTCAGCTCGGCCAGTTTCCTGTTGGACAAAAACAATTCAGCACCTTGGCAAGTTGCCTTTTATTTTGAAAGTATCCATGTATAATGCCTTTTTTCTTGAAAGGTTTCATAGGTAATGAGAAGTTTCACTTCCTGCTGCTGGTGTATGTCATTTCAGAATAAAATCCCTGTGTGTGGATGGTGTGAAAGAAGGGAGGCATTCACACAATGGGTGGCGACCACTGCTTTTACTGGTTTTACTGGTCTGACAGGTAAATACATTTTGATGATCAATAATGAGGCTACAGTCCTCAGCAGAGAGGCACGAAGAAGAACCCCACCCCCCCAGCCAGAGTCACGCTCAGGCTCCGTCTACTTCACAGCAACAAAAACAGACACTCAGAGATCAATTGTTTCTGATATCCAATCAATAATTGATGAAGTTCACCTGATGGGAGGGATCAGTTCCTTTCCCCTCCTACGGATTTGTAGACCATAATTTATCCAAAGAACGCAAACAGGTGTTCACTTTCAAAAACTTGCCACTGTCCCATTGAAGGGACTTTGACCAAAATGCTGCTTTTAAATGCGGCTTCCTGATTGGTTCAGAGCATCTCATGTGTCCCATTCCCCCCAAAATGTGTTTGGCAGATGTCTGAGGGGAGCGGTCAGAGCAAACACGCTGCCATCAGACCCACCGCATCATTCGCCATTTTGATAGATGAACAGATGGAGGAGGCGGAGCGTGAGTGTGACAGTCAGTCATATTCCACAACCAATCAGCTCGCTCAGCTGCTGATAGTCCAAACTTCCTGTTCAATTATTTCCCTCAAGACAAAAGCAGACGAGACAGGGGAAAAAAAAAAAAAAAAAAAGCAACTTAAGTTGAGTTTGTGCTTCAGTCTATCAGAATCAATAACTGATCAGCTGATCAATAACTGAAAGGTTGCATCAGACTTCTTGTCTGTAGCTCACTGGCTCCGCCCCCAGGCACACCAGAACTGCTTGGCTTCATCCTTTCAGCCAGCAGCAGAAACCTGATTTTTCTTTATTGAATATTATTGATAATCAGTTAATTATTTGATCAATGAAGTGAAACCACTCAGGCCTGGTGTGTACCATGTGGCAGCAGCTTCCTGCTGTCAGGGCTTATATTATGAAGCTTTTTCCTCTATGGACAAACGGATTCAGGTTTTACATGAAGTCTGAATAAACTCATCACGTAACAACACGTTCATGTTAGAAGGGTTTTCAAGATAAATAAAACGTCTGTTAACGCCATGCATTTTATTTTGAAAATCCTCCGGTAACAGCAGAGCTCTGATGAGCCAATTGATCGATCAGCTTTGTTTGAAGAATCAAAGAAAAGGCTGATGTTTGAGAAAGAGACAGTCGGGTTTATTGATTAGAGGGGGGGGAAAAAAAAAAGTTTCTGCTTCAAGCTTCATTTGTTCAGGGTGTTGCTTTCGGTTTCCATGGTGATGGACCTCCAACCTCAGACACCGTCTAAAGAAAAACCATCCATACTCCACCCCCCCAAAAAAACAACAAAAAAAACAAACAAACAAACAAAACAAAAACAAAAAAACCCAGCAGAATAAATTATCGCATCCCTGCCCTCTGTTCACGTGACCTGCAGGGAGACGCCACCCTCAAGCTAATCAATGAGTTTAAAAATCAAATAAAACCTGTTCATTCGATCAATGAGCTGATCAGCTGTCTCACAGGTGAGGCGATGTCAGTAGCCTCAGGACGGCTGCTGCCGGCAGTCTGCACTCTGTGAGGGGGGACAGTCTGTGTGGGAGGGGCACTCTGAGGGCCCTGCCTCCTCCAAGGCTCCCTCTGCCTTTGAGGGCCCCACATCCTCTGAGGGCCCCACCTCATGCTGCTCTGTGATTGGAGGAGCTGGTGCAGGTTTAAATTCTACAGAAATAGAGTTTGGATCTTGACCTCCAAAGGCTCCGCTCCCACCTAAGGACCTCCCTCCTACTGCTCCCCCTCCCATCCAGAACTCGGCCACCACATTGATCTCAGCTGGCCCCTGATCGCTGCTGGCTCCCGCATCCACTGACGACGTCAGGGCTTCAGTGAGGATGGCAGCTGTGTGAGCGACCCAGTTCAGCTCCGCCCTCACCTCCCCGCTTCCTGAGGCTCCACCTTCCGCAGGGGACGGAAGGGAATCTGTCTGAGGCCCTGGCTCAGCTCCACTGGTCGGCCCTGGTTGGGGGGCATTGGCGGGTCCCGTTCCAGCGGCGGCAGTGCCAATGTTGTTGTTGAGGTTATCCTGCAGAGCCGTCTGGTTCTGACCAGCCTGCTGGTTCTGCAGGAGCATCTCCTGGATCCGGATCTGCTGCAGGATTGCCGGAAGCTCGTAGTGATGGAAGAAATAGATCATGGAGTGCTGCGAGAGGACAAAAATGTTAGATTTACTGTCTGAGGGGAGGGGCTTAGCACAGGCATGAGGATGACGACACTTACCTGGATGAAGAGCCAGGAAGTGACGAGGGCGAGGCTGCTGTACTGGCCATTGAAGCGGTAGTGGTAGGCGTAGAAGGCGAAATGGTAAAGGTAGAAGAACCTGCAGGGAGAACAGATCACATGATCAGTCTTGAAGGTCTGCAGGCTGACAAGAGACATTCACAATAAAAATGGCCAAAGCCCGATTGATCTGTTTATTGATCAAATGACCAGGAACCCTTTTAACTTAATTCTGTAACAATGACCTCACACACAGAAAGTGACCTCACCTGAGCCAGTGGCGTTTGCTGGTGTTTGTGTGGCAGCAGATGGCGTCGTACTGATCTGCCAACCACACGATGAGGATAATGTAGAATGCAGTTGTTGTGTCATTGAAGAACTCTGACATGATGGCCTCCATGCCTGAGACAGAAAGTGACATCACAGGTCAGCTTTAAATGTAAGCCACACCCCCCAACCAAGGCTAACGTCCATCCAGTCTGTTTACAAACATTTTTTAATTTGACGCTCGTTTTTATTGCCAGGAACCTTCAGTACTTTGACTTTAATCTTTATTGAAACTGAACAAACAGGATCCCAAAAAAACAACAAAAAAACAAAACAAAAAACAAAACATCAGGTCACCTGGAGGTCACTACAGAGTGTCGGTACAGCAGAGTCACGAGCTGCTCTGAGATCAGCCGACTGACAATCAGGCCTGAGCAATCTGTGATTGACAGACGCAGCTACACAAACAAGCTCAATAAAAGCTTTAAAAAAAAAAAAAAATATATATATATATATATATATATATATATATATATATATATAAATAATATGCAGTCACACGACTCCAGTGTAAGGCTGCTAACACTGGAGTCATGTGACCTCTCACTTTTGTAAAGTGAGCAAGCTAGCTGCAGCATTTTGGACTGACTGTAAACAGCATCACAGCAGACATGCAGGCCCTAACCTGCACAGTACCTGCTCACCTTAGATCAGATTTCTATGTAGCGCTGAGCAAGTTTAAATTCAGTTATTTTTAATCTTTACTATCAAACCATAGTTTTTATTCTCTCGCTGCTTTCTATTTATTTATTTTATTTTATTTAGAAAGATGCCAGATTATAGCCTTGGGCTAATTTCCATCTGCAGACCCTCTGGCAGGTTGGTGTTAAACACAAGTTAGTAAAAACATACAGAGACATTATTTACAGGTCATGTGACAAGGACAAAAACAGTGATCACATTATACTAGAACCAACAATGACAAGAAGAGTGGACACAGAGGACAATATAGATAACAATAACGGAAACACATCAGTTATATTGCACAAACCCCAGTATTGCACATGCCCTGACTGTCTTGATATTGCACTGACCCATTACACTAATAGTCGTTTCCTTTTTTGTAACACAATAACTCTTTTTCACGTCCAATATAAAGCATGATTATTAAACATGATCACATGTTTGTGTGTCCCTCAGCCGCCCTTTTAACTGACTCTTAAAGATGGGTAGACTTGTACTTTCCCTCACTGACAGTGGAAGACTATTCCAGAAGCTCACTCCCTGATATGACAGAGCATTCTGTGAAAAGTAAACTAAAAAGTATTTACTCAGCCATAAAACTACTGACTGGAATTAAGATGCTTGTGTCCAGATTAACCTAAGATGTTTCTGAGGAATTTATCACATCATTTTCACAACAGTGTTGCATTTTACTGATATATTTTTATAATCTTTAAAGATTTTTATAACCCTTTGATAACATCTCTGGAGCAGGAGGAACACTTTTCTTTGGTAGAGGAGTCATATGAGCTATGAAATACCCCTCTATGATTTGTCAGATGCTGCCACCCTTTGATGTGAAGGGGCACGTGGGCCTGGGTTGATAACAGGCCCCACGCAGCCGCTTATCCTGACTGCCAGTGTTAGGGTAAGGGAAGCCAGATAACGGAAAGAACTCGGCCACGCGTCAGGACCCAGGTGACAGAGGTTCAGAAGCGTCCTCAAACAGAATGGGATCTGGACTCACCTACGAGGGCCAGGATGACAGTGAGCAGAGGGGCTGCTGGGAAGGCAATGGTCATGTTCATCTCCAACATCTGCAGGAGGTCAACTGTAGGGGGTGAGAGAGAGTCAGAATAGACCTGAGGCTCGGGTTCAAAGGTCAACACTGAATGGTATGAGGAACTGACCAATGAAGACGAAGATCTGGTGGTGAGAGTATCTGAGCAGCATGGACACCGACAGAGTCTGAAACGGAGAACGCGAGACTCTGTCGTGACATCGTGCGACTGAACGAACCCGAACGATCAGTGTGGGTCATTTACTGTATTTGTACTTACAAATATGACCATAATGACAAAGGCGGCCAGGTAGGAGGTCCTGGCCATCCACATGCTGACAAAGCGGTAATGCTCACCGGAGACCACGTTCCTCAGGAATCCTGCAGAGAACCACACAAACACCTGAGCTGTGTCACATGACTGGAAGTAAACACCTGCTCTCTAAATCCAATCAGTGAATGTAGCATCACACCAAAGTGCCCTGCCCCACCCTCCATTTACAGCGCCCACCCCACCTTTGTTCTCCTCATTCTCGGCGAGCGCCTTCACGCTCGACATCAGGATGTCATCGTAGCCCAAAAACTCATCGAGCAGGAAACGACTGAAGCCATCTCCGAAACACTCGTCCTTCATCGGATCTGCAAACAGACACAGACGCGGTTAGGGTGTGCAAGTTGGCCAACGCTGAGGTCATGTGACACGGCGGCTCAGAGTCTGACCAAGTGTGACGACCATGACAGGGATGTTGAGTCTCTGTCTGGTGCTCTGAGAGAGGCGCAGGAAGCCATACTCCAACGAGTACTCCACGATGTACTCCTCCTGAGGCCACACTGCGACAATGAACAACAAAGTAAACAACCACATCAGAAAAACACAAAAATAAATACATACAATCTTAAATTGTGAAACATTAAACAGCTAAGCAGGTGTTTCTGGACTGAATAAGGAGGCGGAGTTAAAGGAGGTGAGGTGGCAGGGGTGGGGTGGAGAACGGTTTACCTGCTCGGGTCATCATCTCCAGCTCAGACACTGAGTCCTGCAGCGGCTGCATACCTTTAGTGGTCTGGCTAAATGAGACGTCCTGGCTGTCGTTGGCTCCTCCTCCTCCTGAAGCTCCTCCTCCTCCTGCACCAACCAGAGATGGCTTCAGGCGGGGCTCGATGTCCAACTCAAACTGCAGCAGGACAGCAAAAGGTTTTGAGGGTCATTTCTGCTTTTAATCTGAGAGTATCCAGGGAGTAATATGAATACTGGCGGTCATCACATTACTCTGGCTTGAGGGAGCGCAGTCAATGGGACACTGAGCAACGCTCATCACAAACCCCAACTGTGGGTTTCATACAAAAGGCTCCCGGTACCCTGTTGTTGCTAAGGAAACGTGTATTCACCAACCAGTTTGCAAGTAGTTGCAAACTGGCTGGTGAATACACATTTCCTTACACATTTTGTTCCACCAAAAACATCCCTTTGATTGCTGACCTCCGACAGAACACGGCGATGGGAGGAAGACAGGACGAAAGAGTCATTTGGAGGTTGTAGTAGTTGTGTTCTTCCAGCGATCGGGATCAGTGCAAGATCCCAACTCGGGGCCCGTGTGCGCAAGGCCTGAAGTAGCCAATAGCAGTTTAAAGTTCACCTGAGTCAGGTGTTCGGGGTAGTTAAGTCCCCAGATACACAGAACTACTCTGAGCTCACACACCACCAGAGGGCACACCTGCCAACAAGTGTTTTACCGCCATCCTCTTATTACTACTTTTCGTTTCTATTGGAAACCCAAAATCTGTGTGACTCTCAAACTTTATGAAGACCCACACACACACACACTAAACACTTCTGACTCACAGGGAAAACAAGAAGTGACATAAGCAGAGGATTTAGAACTCGCTGCAGCTCTGCAGGACCAGGATGCGAACGTGATTCAGAATTCTGATGCTAAAGAGGAAGCGCTGTTAAGGTCTGTCACTTCCTTTCAGCTCACCTGCTCCAAGCCAAGCTTGTTTACACCTGTGCAGGTGAGCTGGCTGTCTGATGCTGTGGTTTAACACTAGAATCACCAACACCAGTGATGGCAACGACATCATTTCTGTTAATTTTCTTCTAAATTTAAGTAAAATTTGAAAAAAAAAAACAAAAACAAACAAACAAGTATTTAAGGTTAATTTTAGGGATTTTATTAGTTTTATAAATTTATATATATTTTCATTACAGATTTTAAAGTTCAAATACAAAAAAGAATAAACAGAGTACAACAAATAACATCTAACACATCTAAAAAATCCAACTATTACAGACGAACGTTATCAAAGTTCAATGTGTGTGCATGTGAGAGAGAGTGAGAAAAAGTGAGAGAGATCACCTGCACTGAGCTGTTGTCAAACATCTCCACAGTCATCTCCTCCTCTTCCACTTCTTCGTCGGGCAGCATCGCAAGGCTGAGCCCGCCCATTGCCAGCCCCCCTCCTTCCTCCTCGGCATCCAGCTCATCATGGAGGCTCGCCGAGTCGTAGTGCTGAAGGAAGATGGGTGCCCGGCTCGAGTTTCTCTGGATCTCAACCCGCAGGATGCCGTCACGGGGCCAGCGCTCCCTTACCACCTCTAGACAGTTGATGGGTGAGCGAGAGAAGGCAATGTGGATGTAGGCAAGGATGAAGAGGACGAAGAGTGCCTGAGGACGGGTTAGAGAGATGTCAGTGAGCGCTGGTTGTGTCACCGTAATCTCATTTCTGCATCAGTGAGTCTCTCACAGCAACCAGAGTTTATAAAATACGTCACCAATAAAATAAAAACTAGGGGTGCAACGATACACAAAATTCACGATTCGGTTCGATACTTTGGTGTCATGGTTCGATTTTTTTTTCCCATACAAAAAAAAATGTTCATGCCTTTTTAATTTGTCATTTATTAAAATTATAAATATATATTTTAACTCAAAAGTGCAGTTTTTAAATTTAATGTTGCTGAAACAACAAAATAATTAAAATAATAAATCTGATCGAGAAATCACTCAGCTTTGGAAAAGAGAGTTTATTACAGAGAAATGTCTCTTTCCAAAATAAAAGCTATACTATACGCTTCTTCTGGGCTATATTCTCAGCAGCATATTAAACATATCAGGTCCCCATAAGGAGAATCATGTGCTAATGGCTGTCTAAATGACTCGGGTAAAGTTTGTAACATGCGTGCTTGTTGTTTTTGTCTGCTTCCACTTGTCTTTGCACTAGGATGATGTCGGTGTAAACGTGCAGTCATATTCGTTGTGTTCCCACTAGTGCTGTCAGCGTTAATCTCGTTAAAATGACATTAACGCCATAACGCGGCAAATCTCCGTTAACGAGTTACCGCGGCTCGCCCCGTGCGTGGGGCTGGACAGCGTTAGCACGTTAGCACGTTAACAAGCTAACTGCGCTAACGCACTAGTTCCCACCAATTGATGCATTGCGTGGCACATCCGACATACTGTTTTACTTTTGTCCATGATGCGCTTACCATCAGGGTCATGCTTCACATGAAAACCAAGATAGTTCCAAACGCCAGATCTGAATGAGGGTGGGGGAGGTTCAATTTCGGGTAGCGTTGAGGTAGTTGCCATGTTGCAACGAGCTTAGCTTCTGTCTTGCTAGCTTGTGCTGCGCTCATTGGATCTGCACTGACAGTGCAGCCTAGGCGGAGTAGTCGAATGCAGATCCACTGAGCGCTCAACACAGACAGCATCGTCAGAAGAAAAGTTGATAAAATAAATAACATTTTTGTATTGTTCGATACATATGCGTACCGAACCGAAAGCACTGTATCGAATGGTTCAATATCGATACGAGTATCGTTGCACCCCTAATAAAAACAATAAAATGTACACATCAAAATCAATAAATGTCCTCTGATCAAAGAAAGTAAACATCTGGAACCTGTCTGCAGAGTCACCAAAGACCCTTCCTCTGTGGGTTAGCAATCGTTTCTGGTCTCTGTGTAAAGCAATTCTGCTGGCTCCTCACAGCTTCACCTACATCATTCGCAACATAAACCTGCCCACTGAGCATGCTCAAATGTCTGAGACAACGCTCTGTAAGGACACCGCTGACTCCACAGAGGAACCAGCTTGTATCGGGACCCTGTCCCCTACCTCATTCACGCTACTAAAGGAACAGGCTGCTGGGAGACTTCCCATAATACTCTAAGGGTTTCTTCTCCACTTCCTGCCACCCCCAACCCACTTCCCTTGCTGAGCCTGGCTCTATTGTAGATAGAACTTCCTTCTAACAGGTTCTTCCCCTCCACTGTGCTGTTATACCACGTGCTGCTCAGATGTGGGTCATCTGATCGTCTAGGTTTCCTCTTCTGTTTTGCAGACTTTACGTTGCAGAATAAAAGCATGTAAATAAAGTTTAACTGAATTATTTGTGGAGAGGAGTCACCTGAAACATCTGTGATCACCTGAAACACCTGACCATTACCAATACTGTGACGTGTTCCTGAGATCACTATTCAGAAACAGACTGACTGATCAGTAATGTGATTACATCCTGCTGACAGGTGAGCTGTGCCCCACCTTGAGCAGAACGAAGAACTCAAAGACCCTCCTGAAGGACGGAGGGAATAGGCGTGCGTAGGTGACGGCCATCTTGAAGAAGAGCGCATGGAAGAGGCGGTCGCGGACATTGATGAGGGGGTTCTGGTTCAGGTTGGGATTGCGGAGGCGGTTGGGTCCCATGTTGTTGTTGTTGTTGTTAAGCGGGACATTGTTGTTGTTCGCCTGGTTCTCCGACATGGCTGCGATTGCCCGTCGTTTCTGCTCGTGCTCAGAACTCACCACCGCCAATGACGACTCTAGGTCAACATGGCTGCTACTGCGTCCTCAGAGCGAAGGTCAAGACCTGAGTGCCGCACCTGGAACACACAGATGAACTCACTGATGACTACAGTCAGGGGGCAGAGCCTCAACCACCTCTGAAAACAGATCATTAAGGGATTTAGGTTCTCAGCTCAGAGCTGCAAACAATCAGTCACCTTTATTCCGATCAATAACTTTACACTAAACACAAGTATTGATTAACATGGCTTGTTTAGATAAAGTCATCTCAGTAATCACCAACAACCGATCCAACCTTTCATCCAATCAGATGACATGAGATCAATAACCTGCAGGTATTTTTATTTTTATTTTTTTTAAATCAGATCAAAGAAACCGAGACACTGATGATCTAATCTCTGTGCTTTAGGAGCTGAACCTGCTTGACACCAAAAGCCATTAGAGGTGTCAGCATCTGACCAATCACAGTTAGTGTTCAGTGCGCTGTCAGAGTGGCTGATTTTAGTACAGAGAAAGACTGAGCTGAAGAACTTAACCCCCACCTCCCCACGGCAGTACTTTATTTTTTCTCAGCACTGCAGAGTCTGTACCGAGCAAGGCTAGCAAAGAGAACTGATACCAAAAACTATCGATTACTTTCCTCTGCATCAATAACAGCAGCGTCAGCCTCAACTTCTCGAGCTGACACAGCTCCTCCCATCACTAGCAGCAGGTGGACAGTAGTAAACCTGGAGAAGCACCTCAGAGACTGTCAGTCCATCTTTAGGAGGAATTTCATGAATTCAGAGAAGCTCCTATTTTATTAAACATTTACCTGCCTGCGACACGTTAGTGTTAGGATTAGCTCTTTCCCCATCCTAACTGTTATCATTAAGCTAGGAGATGACATTAAAGTGGGAGTGAGGCAGGAAACAGACAGGCTCAATTTAATGACCGCTAGGGATGAGAATTGTAAAGGTTCTTGTAAAAGGACCAGTTCCCAGTTGTCCAATTCCTTAGAATTCCAGGACCTATCGATTCCGCTTACGGATTCTTGTACTCACACTACGATCAGCTGATTTCAGTTCTTGTGTCAGAGGAAAATAGCAGCTCAGTCGTAATCGTAATTATGAGACATTGTGTTTCAGGTCATTTTAAGGAGTAACATGAAAGTAACGTAACGAGCAGTGTTGGGCAAGTTACTGTGAAAAAGTAATTATAGTTACTAGTTACTACTTCAAAAAAGTAACTGAGTTACAAGATTCTAAAAGTAATTAATTACTTGAAAAGTAACTATTGCGTTACTTTAAAAAAAAAAAAAAAAAAGTTTAACCCTCTGGAGTCCAGGGTATAATTGGCCATTTTTGACTACTTTTGATGTTTTCCCCTACATTTCACCTTTAAAAACTATTTACTTTGCCTTGTTTGGTATCATTCTCTTCAGCACAACCTCATGTGTCTGGATTTACAGTTATGTTTTCATTTTGACATACTGTATTAACACAATTGAACACCGTGTATATATTGTTTATCATCACTCTGGTTTTACGTGGCCTATCAACACAATTTAAAACCTGGTATATATCACCTTGTTGCTTTGTCATCTTAAAGTGGTCGTGTGATTGGCTTACCATGACTACTTTATTCTTCCACAGCCAAACAGCAGCACTCATGCGATTGTTTTGCCCCCTTAGCTCCAGGTATTATGCCAAAAAGTGATCGTCGGGCAGAAAGTGACTGCCGCCTGCGGGAGCGCGCAGGCGGCAGTCACCGCATTTTCTTGTTAGTAACGGTGTTGTAACGATAGGAATAGTAATTACTTAGATTAATCGTTACTGAAAAAAAAGTAACGCCAATACTTGTAACGCCTTTATTCCCATCACTGGTAACGAGTAATGTAATGAATGACCTTCTCCAGAGAGTAATTAAGTCACACATTACATAGCTTTTAAGGAAAGTATTCTGTGTAATATGAGTAATAGATTACTTTTGAGTAATGACTCCAGCACTGATCATAACAAAGAAAGGATCATGGACAGTCAACATGGACAAACATGTGACCCACATTGTGCAGTTAATGTGCATGACTAATGTCTTTGATATGGTGGAGACTCTCAAAGCACAGCCAATAAGGAATCAAATCAATAAGTAATATCAATAATGGAATCAGAATTGCTAAATTCTTATAAATCTTCATCCCTAGTAACAGCAATAGTAAATAGTGAATAAGCCCATCCTAAAAACACAAGCAGTGAAATGACAGTGACAGATCAGTAGGAAACACGAAGTAGCAGAACTGCACCTGAGTGTGCACGTCAGGATCGCTTCTTCATTTCATCTTCTCCCCTCCCAGCATCCAAAATCCGAGCTTCACATTGAGTCCGACCAGTATTTCTTACTACCGTGATTTCACGGGTAAAGGGGGCTGTTTTTAGAGGTTTAGATGTTTTCTGAGGGAACACTTTTAAATTCCTTCATGAAGGAAACTCCTGGAGCTCAGGTGAGCTCAGACTGATGATGATGATGATGGATAAGCTGTGGCAGCAGGTCAGGAGGTCTGCAAAAACCACAGACTGAGATCATCAGGATCTTCTGCATCCTCCAGCTGCAGCCTGACGATCTCCAGGTGAGACACCACAGACCAGCTTATCCCCCCCACCGGTACATGTAAATACTGATGACCTCAGGAAAAATATCTGAGACATGTGGTCCTTCAGCATCGGGTCAGCTGACTCATGTCTCCATTAATCTCACCTGTGAGCCACACACCTGAGGCCGCTCTCAATGACAGGTGTGAGAGGCTGTTCTTAGTGCGGGAACCTCAGCAGCCGCCCCCTCCTGGACATCAGAGAGCATGCAGCTCTACATCTTTATTTACAGTCTGTGAGGTCTCAGGTAAAACAGGAAGTGGCGTTTAGTGACTTTTTGCCATGAAAACAGCAGGATTGGGACCATAGGGCCACCATAACAAGACTGAGGGTCTCAGGCTGTGACATGATCGTTTGCCAGGTGACCAGCTCAGGATTGCAGGGGACTCCTGGACATTGAAGAACATGCAGCTACCTGTGAGAGTGGGAGGAACCTCTGAGCTCAGTCTGATCCTCACTAACTTCCTGTCTGAATAAAGTTTAACGAAAATAAATAAAGTTTCTCACTTCTCCACTTGCTGCACCTCAGGACAGGTGATGTGATCAGCTGATCGTCAGCCCGGAAATGTGGTGTGTGTGTGTGTGTGTGTGTATATTCTGATCAGCTGATCCTGATTGGCAGGCTCAGGTGTGTGGTGCTGCTTCAAGCAGATTACCCCCGCCACCCCGCGTGTGTAATCCATAGACACCCTCACCAGCGGCAGGTGACGCTGACTCACCTGTGCGCGGCCTCGTCGTTGTTTCTCTCGCTTACCCACGAACGCCACAGTTAGCCGTTAGCAGCGCTAGCAGCAGGGTTAGCTCTGCGGCTAAAGGCGGAGTCCGGAGGCAGCCGGATCGGACAGAACCGGGAGCCGTCTCGATCCCAGCCGACAGGTGAAGGGACGGAGGGTCCGGGTGCACGGAACCGGAGCACGAGGTGAGCTCAGAACCCGGAAACTGTGGCTAAACTGCGGCTAACACAAGCTAACAGAGGGTAAGAGTCTGACTACTGTCAGCGCGTCACTGAGACCGGAAATACACGTCCTAATACCGGAAGTAGTGAACCCCGGTTGAAGGTTCTTATATCCCTGAGCGCTGCCTGGCAGGCGCCTCGTGCTGGTCGAAAGCTTCAGCACGTTTATTAACGGTGAACAGCTGATATGTCACTGGTTACAGAGTCCAAAAACTGGGATTGAGCTGATGGAGGAGCCTCGGATGAGAAGGTGAGGGAAGAATCACAGAAGTAAGTTAAATGATGTGAGGCTGTGATCAGCTGACCTGCTGTTCTATGTGGATCTGAGACGTCACACTGAACAGCTGTTCTGCATCAGCCAATCACTGTAGAGTAACCAGCACTGAGCTGCCTGTACGGCGTGTTCTTCATATAACAGATCTAATGTCTGATTAAGACCTCTGAACAGCACATGGGAGCTTCTCTCAGAGACCCTGAGTATGTGTAAATACAGCAGCTGGACTCTCAGACCTGATGTGTGGCAAACTGCACATACACAGTTTGTGTTACTCATATTTGCTGAGCTGACTAATTACCTCACACTTAAACATTACACAACTTCAGCTCCTGTCACACGTTTCTATATGTGAATGTTTCACTGGGACGAGATGAAGACGTGACGAAGCTGATGTCACACATCAGCATTACTTAACAGGTGTCTCCATTGCTGTCACTGGAAGCTAACTGATCGACTGGTTCACACATATTACAATGTAATCAGATTTAACCGTTCATTAACTGAAGGTGTTGGGTTGTTCCCACCCACTTTGACAAGGTGAACTCTGCCCATCAGGATGGAGGTCGCTCCATCAAGCAGAACAATAAAACATCTTCATACTTCATACTTTAGCTGATTGAGCAGGTGGGGGAACCCTAGGATCTGTGTGGGGAAAATACTCTGCTCACAATCATTTCTATTGACAGCTCCAACAGATTTTCTTAGTGTTTCAATTGTTTTACATTTATTGATTTAAAAGTGACAGTGTGTATTAATGAACATATATCAATGCAAATATACCAGATTTAGCCAAAGCTACTTTTCATCTGTAGTCCCTGACAGGTCAGACAAAAACTATAAATAAGAAATTTAGCACACCTTCAGACAAAGTACAACAAAGTAGCGCTAACAACAAATCCGTAAAGTTATGTACAGGCTGTGATCAGCTGACTGGCTGCTCTTTGTGGATTTACACACCTGAATTCAACCAGATGTGAGCAGATGTTTTGCAGCTGTCTCGGCTGATTTCTACATTAACAGTATACTGAATGCCGTCTTTATACCAGACAGTATAAAGTTGGTATAACAATTGAATTCAGTGAACGAATCTAAACATCATCATCCTAAATGTAAATTAATTTCTATTGCTGAACACTGACCACCACAGCACCACAGCAAAGTGCTTTACTGTGAATTCACCACAGTACTGCAAAGTAACCTGTTTATCCTACACAAAACTCCCCAGAATTGTCAGACAATATTTGAATAACACAAAATTAGTATACTTAGTTTGTTTTGCAGGAAGTTTCACTAAATGAAAATACATAATTTATAAAAACACATCAAAAACAATATGTGATTAAACACGAGGACTTGCATGTAAGCTTTATATGAGCAGTCCTTTTCTTTAAATCTAACCTCTCTTTCTACTCTCCTCTGTCTTTTTTTTCTTATCTTTCTCCATGAGTGAAGTTAGCTTTCTTTTCTCTCCCTGTGAGATACAGAAGCTGGACCTTTAACTAGCAACATAGCTCAGAGTTTGAAAGCATGGATCTATCCATTAGTGCCCAGGCTGCTGCTGCTGGTGATGGTGTGAGGGCCACGCTCCATCATCTCGAACTAGTCTGTTAAACATGATGATGAGTTAGCCGCACTGCCATAGTCACCAAACTCAGCCCAATAGAGCACTTTCGGGATGTGATGAAGTGGAAATTCCCATCATAGGTGTAACAGCTGTGTGATGATGATGTCATGTCAACATGGACCAAAATCTGTGAGGAACATTTCCAGCAGCTTCTTGAATCTGAGCCAATCTGAGTTAATCTGAGTTACAGCAGCTCTGAAGGAAAAAAAAGAGTCCAACCTGGTACTAGCGAGGTGTACTGATGCCTGGTCTCTCTTGGAAATGAGATTTTTAATCTCAATGAGATTTTTTACCTGGATAAATAAGGGACTAATAATGTGGCCAGTGATTCATCAATTTTTCCTGAAATAGACTGAAGATGTGAAATCCTCAAACCTGAGATACTCATTACTCTTGTCATCTTTCATCATCATCCTCAGACATCAGAAACAGGGCAGGTGTTTAACTGTCAGAACGAAAACTCTTTTTAAACTTTATTCTAGGTCAGAAACTCTGAGGTTTCACATCAAAGTTAATTCAAATTTAAATTTTATTTTTCACATACACAATCATACACAGTACGACATGAAGTGAAATCCTTATTGCTGTGCAATTCCCGACCAAATAGAAGAACAAAACTAAAGAAATTAAAATGCAAATCAGCAGAGTGCAGATTGACTGTGAACAGTCAAAAATACAGTAATTGAGATATGTTATTGAAGTGAATTATATGAATTCAGATGAAGCTTCACAATCAGGTGAGATTACCTGGAGGCAAATAGACACAGGAACTGAAAGCTTCAGTCTCCAGATTCATCACAGTCAGTCATGATTAGCAAACCTGATCTAGTTATGCTGCTGTAGACTCTCATCCTCTCTCTGTACCTTTCTGCAGGTGGGCCTCATGGTTTCTGACTCCACCCCTTGTCCTTTACAAAGAGGGTGTCTGCTGTGAGCCGACAGTGTGTAAATGAAGTTTAATTGAATGACATCACAGCATGACTGATCACTGATTGATTCCTCCCTGGACAGAAGCTGTGTTTCCACTGTCAGACTGAAGGGGGCGCCATCTGTCAGCAGAAAACATGATCAGGACACACACACAAACACACACACACATTTTCCCAGTCTCTGTTGCCTTGGTAACACCCTGGCTGCTGGATGGCTTCCAGGAAATGAAGAGTGAGACAAGATGAGTGGGAGGGAGGTGTGTGTGTGTGTTCATCCTGGTTTGATTCTAGTCGGAATTTTTGAACTGAGGTCCTGCAGAGACAAAATTTGTGATGAACGTCTGTATCCAGCAGGGGCGCCTAAGCCATCCACAGAGAGGTGAGGAAGTGCAAGCAGGGTTGAGCAGGTGGAGATTAGTGTCAGGGTGATTCATGATGGAAGGATAGCAGCAAGACTGAAAGGGAAGGTTTAAAGATGGCGGTGAGACCTGATGTGATGAACAGGATCAGAAATGAGTCCATCAGACAGGCGGCTCAGAGTCAGAAAGACTGAGAGAGGCATGTATGTGCAGAGGAAGGAGGGTGGAGGATGGAGATGGAGCTTCAGGGAGGGGGAGAAGAGGAAGAGTTCAGAGGTTCATGGATGTAGTGAAGGACATGGAGAGGGTCGGTGTGACAGGAGGAGATGGAGACATGAGCGACTATCAGGACTGCTAAAGGAGGGAGTGATGTGTGTGTTTGTGTGTTAGATCTTATCTCAACACCACTGTTGCCATGGAAACTGCATAATGAGCTGAAGGTGCAGGACATTAGGCAGCTTGTTTGTATGTGTGATTGGTTCTGCTATTGATCCTTGAAGCTCTGTGAGACAGATGAGGTCACCTGACTCACCTGAGCGCGGACCTCAGTGTCTCCAGCCTGCTCAATTCTCATGAAGCTGACTGACACCACCTGTAATTCTCCTGTAACCCTGAGGCCCCTCCCTGGGCAACTTAACCACCATCTGCACCCTAACCTGTGTGATCTTAATGTCTCGTATGATGATGTGGGGCAATGCCGGTATTCACCGACACAAATGTAACTGCATGCAATTTTCTAAAAACCAACAGCTTTTAGATTTTAAGAAAATTCCAGGTTTTCCAGGCCGGCCATGACACTGCACTGTGGTGACAGGAAACAGCTGCCACATACAAAGGTTGTATGTGGCAGCTGTGGAAGTTGTGGAGGTTGAGGTTGAACACCCGTGACTCCCCATCAGCAATCTGCCTCAGAAGAGCTAAAACACACTAGCCGTGTCTGGACCTAAACTCCGCTGCAGGTCCATATATCAAACGATCACTATGGCATTACTGAGAGTTGAAAAACTGTCTAAAGTCTTTCATCTTTATTAAAATGATCAGCGTTCTGCTCTACCAGGTGGAACAATTGAGTTTAACATCCAGGCATCCATGAAAACGGAATTTATGCCATTTAACGGAGTTAGAAGTTAGCAGGGAGTTAGCTCGCTAGCTTCTATCTAAATACAATATAGCATGTCCTGACTGCGGGGTTTTAGAAACAAATTAAAACGTACAGCTCTGTTATCACTTCCAGCATAAATGAAGACAGAAAACTAAAAAGCAGTGACGTTTGTAGGGTTACTGAAGTTGGGCTAGCTGGTATATAATGATGTGCTACGTGACTGCTAGCGACACAGCTATGTTAGCATAATATAAACAAGCTAACTTTTTTTCCACTCGATAAAAGTTAACGTGAGTGTTCTCGGTGGTCAGGAACAAATGTAATCGCATGGCAGGATGCTGTAAAAGGACCAAACTTCAGCCAGGAGAACAACTGAGATAATCCATCCACAGTACGAGGTTAGTCATTCATATACTGCTGCATGGGCTGGGCTGTAGTTACATCCTAAGGTTTTAAAAACTGAGCTTAAATAAATGATTAGGGTAATAAAAGCCGAGGGAGATCAACAGTGATCACTGACTGTTTTAGGAGCTTTTTGAGATCAAATAGAAGAAAATACATAACATTAAACATGTTAACAACACAAAAGCCATATTAAACGCAGACTACTTTAGGCCCGGAAGTAGGATTCGTCGCGTCATCACTGAACCTACGTCACGTTCTGGGCGGTAACCCACATGCGCGGCCATATTGGAGGCACTCGGAGGTAAACACTGAAATGGATCAATGTCCGAAAGCACAGAAAAGCTCCTCAAAATGCGTTATAGATGCAAAGGCATACAGGAAAGGACTTGGTCCGCAGGAAAGGGCACAATATTTGTTTAAGGTTTATTGGTGGTGGTGCAGATCCATACGAGTTGGCTCCTTTGTCTTGGATCAATGACGACCCGAAAAGTCTTCTGTCTATAACCAGATGGTGTGTGGATGGGTGAGGGAGATGCAGTATCAAGTCATCAGCGACAGATGGCAGTGCTCTGGCCTTGCTGGTCTCTCAGCACTAATTGGTCAGTTTAAGGAAACGCCCCATGAGACCAAAACCTCCAGGAAGCTCAAATGATGGAGAGACTGAGAGAGGATGAAATAGGAAATTAACAAGTTGACAAAGACTCTGAGGGATGTCTTCATCACATCATCTGTGGAAAAGTTAGTGCAACACACAAACGGCTTCATCCTCTGCATACCAGGAAACAACCCGGATTAACAATTATTACTGAGAGCCACGATGGCATCATTGGAAGAAAAGAGGAAGACACAGTGATGAAGAACGAGCTTTAATTGGAACCACAGAGCATGCACCTGAAACAGCTTCTTCAGCTCTTTTTATAGCAGCACTTTATACACTCATATGATGCTTCATGGTTTTACATTCAGATGAGAGCGCGCCGATTTAGAAACATCACATGCAACAACACACGGACACGGGAACAGCAGGACGGACCGCCTCGTATTTACAGACCGATTGTTTCAGGATGTTATTCTTCTGAGCTCCTATTGTCCTCAAACCAACATTTACATGATGGAACGAATCAGCATGCATGATGTCATCAAGCAGCACACAGCTCTTTGATTACACCCCCAAAGCAGAGGGGTGTTTCCTATACACGGCTTTTCAGTCACAAGACATTAGCGTGCAAGCCACTGTCTGGGCCTGCCTGAAACTCTGGAAGTGATAAACACAGGTATAGTGCTGCCAGAAGATCACTCCATCACTTTTTTCCAAATGCAAAATAAAATATTCACTGTTAGCTTAATTAGGTGAAATTTAGTCATGGCTTTAAGTGGATCTGAGTGATCGTAGCTCAATTGGTCTGCACAAAAACAAACAAAAAAAAAAAATCAAGAAAAAGCAGCAGTCACAAGCATGATGTCACAAGCATGTGTCCATCGAGTGGACTGATGTCGTCACGGAATAATCAAGTGTAAGGTCAGGTTTTACCGTGAGCTCAGATCAGTGAGAGGAGGTTGAAGGAGGATCAATGTTTGTGACATCAGAGAGAACTCTGTTGATAGGAACAGTGCGAGCTCCATCGAGTGGACTGAGACTCAGGTGGAAACAGCTTTACATGAACAGACCAGGGACATCCCCGAGCTCACGAAGGTGCTGTTACTGTGACATGAGCATAAATATGGGCTCAGTTGTTTCTGCTGGCAGTTATTAAAGTTGATGTTACATATGTTAGGATTCAGACATTAATCTGATCAACACGGTCAGAGCTGCATTTTCACAGACATGTGTGCGGTGTGTATGGCCCTGGGAGAGAAAAAAGCTCTCTCTGTGTGCACACTGCTGAGAAAAGTCACGCAGACACGTTTTAATTACAAACTAATTGTCATGCAGAGCAATGCATAACTGCAGTGTTTCAGCACAAGTGCAGTCATACAGCCATGGAATCTTGAGTTTAATAAATACGCAGCATCACAGGCCATAAAGCTAACATTTATGGACGTAACATGGTTACTATGTAACTCGGGTCAGATCTCACTGTGAATCATGTTCACAGTTTAGGTCAGCAGTTCTGCTCTCCTCTGGATCAATCCTGCCTCCGTCTAAGCTGCAGATGTATTTATAACCCTGACTTTAACTTTACTAAGAAAAATGTCTGAGTGAGAGAAGACACATCAGGGAGGATAGAGCTGCGAGCAGCATGGAAGAAGTGATGAAGACTTCATGTTAGTTAGCCTCCGTGCTGAAACAGCGATAGAAGCAGAAACGTGTGCATCAGGTGCACAGCGGTCATTAAACAGCACTACACCTGTGGTGATGAACCAGCTAAATGATGAGATAAACTTTAAAATGTGAGAGAAAAAACAACCACACCCCTCTGTGGTGACGTGGTTGTATGACATCCAATATATCAGGCAAGTCTTGAGCAATGTGCACATGATATCACACAAGAATCCTGAATAAAACCAAAAGGTTGGTTTTTTTTTTTAAAACCAAATGTATTGCCCTCTGGTGGTCATAAAAGCAGAATGCAACTTTAAAGAGGACATGAAACGTTACACATATAAAGCATAATTTACATACAAAAACTGACAGATGTAAGAAATAAATGCTTAAAGTTAAAAGTTGTTTAGAGCCATCTTCTGTCAGTGATGTCATGTGGTTGCCATTTGTGTTGCCCCTGGCTGCAACAATGAGTTTATGTTAAACTGAGGATATACTGTCCACTTTCACTGTCTGTCTCTTTAGCAGTAAGCGGCTATTTGCTGTTTGGCTAGCTGCACTCAAATTGGAAAATCCAGCCATTAGCCATAATATTCGGGTTTGTGTGGAGGAGAGCCTGTTTGAACCAGGTGACAGGTGTTTACTTGACCTACACGAACTGATTTTTCTTCCTCTGACCAAGTGTACCAAGCAGCAGAATCAGCTGATGCGATCAGCGTTAATTTATGCAACAAAATAATTTCTGTTCCCAAAAACATCCAGACAGTTTACAACATAACAGCCCAATACATGCACAACAAAGCACAAATGTAACTTTTTTTTTTTTACTGAAGCACAACTGGGAATACCATCAGCACGTCTGCATCGAAAACAGGTGGATGTGAAAAAAACCCAAGAAAGTGGAGCCTCTGAGGAAGAGATGCCACACTTTTTGGTGACCCTTTGTTTCTTCCTCACATCATCTCACTGACTGGATTACTTCATATTAGAAGTGAGGAAAAGCAAAGCCCAAATACACTACCAGTTAAACGTTTGGACACACCTTATTTAATGTGTTTTCTTTATTTTTATTACTGTTGACACTGTGAGAATCTACAGTGTCAACAGATGGTGGTGGTCATAAAAGCAGAATGCAACTTTAAAGAGGACATGAAACGTTACACATATAAAGCATAATTTACACCACTGAGGCATCAAAACTATGAATAAACACATGGAATTATGTAGTAAACAAAAAAGCGTGAAATAACTCAAAAAATGTTTTATATTTTAGATCCTTCGTAATAGTCCCCCTTTGCTTTGATTACTGCTTTGCACACTCTTGCCATTCTCTTGATGATCTTCATGAGGTAGTCACCTGAAATGGTTTTCCAACAGTCTTGAAAGAGTTCCCAGAGATGCTGAGCACTTGTTGGTTCTTTTGCCTTTACTCTGCAGTCCATCTCATCCCAAACCATCTCCATTGGGTTTAGGTCAGGTGACTGTGGTGTCTGTGCGGGATTTATCAGGGCTCTAATCTGAGGTGCTGTTAACTTGTGATTTCTGAGCCTGGTGACTCGGGTGAATTTATCCTCAGCAGCAGACTCCTTTGTCTTCCTTTCCTGGGGCGGTCCTCATGTGAGCCAGTTTCATCATAGTGCTTGGTGTTTTTTGCGACTGCTCTTGGGGACACTCAAAGTTTTAGCAATTTTCCGGACTGACTGACCTTCAGTTCTTAAAGTAATGATGGACTGTTTCTCTTAGCCGATTGGTTCTTGCCATAATATGAATTCTAACAGTTGTCAAAGAGGGCTGTCAGCTGTATACCAACCTGACTTCTACACAACACAACTGATGGTCCCAAACCCATTAAGAAGGGTGAGACACAAATGAACCCTGACAAGGCACACCTGTGAAGTAAAAACCATTTCAGGTGTCACATCATGAAGCTCATTGAGAGAAGGCCAAGGGTTTGCAGCACTGTCAACAAAGTAAAGGGTGGCTTCTTTGGAAAATCTAAAATATAAAACATTTAAAGTTATTTATCAATTTTGTTTTTGCTACATTTGATGTCTTCAGTATCTACAATGTAGCCAGCTGACTGCATGGCTTGGTACACCCAACCTGATGAGGAAAAGCTGGATTGTGAGACTCCAGCTTGTCACTCTGGTGGCTCAAACAGGCTCTCCTCCACACAGGTCTCGTTTCTAAAGTGCTTTACGAACCCGAATATTAATGCTAATGGATTTTCCCATTTGAGTGCAGCTAGCCAAACAAGTTTCAACAATCAGTTTAACATAAACTCATAGTAACACAACAATTAGTTTTTAGTTTCCTTATTTTCCTCTGCGTTATCAGTTCTGTCCTAACCTAAACTAATGTCTATTACCTGAAACCAACCAACCACATGCTGTCATGTTCCATACTGACAGAAGATGGTGCTAAACATATTTTTAAAACGTTATATTTCATCGCTTATTTCTTAAATCCAGCTTTACAGACAGAGTCACATCTATGTCAGTTTTTGAGAGCAGGTCTCCATGATGGGAATTAGCCTATATATGTGGAACGCTTCATGTTCTCTTTAAGGTATTTCTTGATTCGTCCATGTCTGCTGCAGACAGTGGATTTTAACAGCAAAAAAAATGATCACGATGACCCTAATCCTGTCCTGTCAGAATATGTAATATTTTAAAAATTGTTCTCTTAAATCTCAGCAATCAGGGAACAACAAAAGTCTTTCTACCTCATACAGACTGAAAAGTCTTTTTAGAGATTAAACATCTGCTACAGATTGAATCATTTCATCTGTGGACGAGGCTTAAAAGAAATGGTTAGGGGGTTGGGGTCATAACAGATGAAGACCTCACAGAGTTAAACCAACCTGAATCACAAGGTGACCCTAAGCTGGATAAGAAGCTAAGAAGATGAATGTTTGGATGGCAGAATATGCAGGTTTATCCAAGAAAATAGAAACTTCGATCTGGTATTAAGTGTACGGTTATATATGTCAGTTTAGCTGGTCAAAACACCACAAGTTGTCCATAATTTTGCTCTGAATCACTATCGTTGAGCTAAAAAGCTTTTTAGCAACGCTACGTTAATTATAATTGGTGTTTCAGATGTTTCATAGAGATGTTGATCTCTGTGGACAATCAGGACATGCATAATCAATCAAATAAGTAATCTTGTTTAACTGAAACATAAACTTTCTGTAGACAGAAATAAATAACTTTACTGTGAAGCCATGGCTTTAACACCATTTTCCATTCCGATTCTTTGAAGAAACATTTGATTAATATTCACGCACGTAAACCTTCGGCCGTCTTTCGCACTTATAAAGCTCTGAAATAAAATCACCTAGTTTCTTTTTAAACCTAAACGTCTGTGACGAGATTTAATCTCATGTCGGTCCATTAGTAATAAGTACTATCATTCACACACAAAAACAAAACGCTCACAACCTCCACCAATCAGACAGCAGCACACACAAACAAACAAACATGCTGAGAATCACTATAGCAACCAAACCATCACACCAGAGAGGCAAGAAATATACAATCTGAATTCGACTGCCAACATGGCCGCCATCACAGAATCCATAACTGGAGGGGTTGGGTTCTGCTGCTGGGTTCTTATTTGTCGCAGGGTTATGGTTTGTCGCAGGGCTACAGTTTGTTGGAAGGTTAGGGTTTGTTGGAGAGTTCTTGTTTATTGGAAGATTTTTGTTTGTCAGAGGGTTCTTGTTTGTCGCAGGTTTAGGGTTTGTTGCAGGGTTCTTGTTTGATGGAGGGTTAGAGTTTGTCAGCGGGTTCAGGTTTATCAAAGGGTTCTTGTTTGTCGCAGGTTTAGGGTTTGTTGGAGGGTTCTTGTTTGTGACAGGGTTCTTTGTTTGTCGCAGGTTTGTCATAGGGTTCTTGTTTGTTGCAGGGATCTTGTTTGCTGCAGGGTTAGGGTTTGTTCGGGTGTTTCAAAAATTTACTGTTTGAGTTTGTCTCTGTGCTTTGACTTTGAGCTGTTTATTGAATGAGTTCCTTTCTTCTTAGAGGCTCAACACAGTGGACAGCATCTCTTCGGCACAGATGGAGGTGTTCCTTTCTGGATCACAGAACAATTGGGTCAGTCTGTGTCAGTCTAAAGAAGTTTGTGATTGGATTCCTTCAGGATTAATACTGTCCTTTAGCCACAGCCTGAATCCTTTCTAAAGTTAAAGTCACTGAACAGGAAACTGAATGGGTGGAAGAGCAGAGGTACCTCAGCACCATCACTGACCAAAAACAGTGAGATCATCTGATAAATGTGAACAACACCTCTGTCTCTGTTTATAACCACTGAATCCATCCTTCTTGGGATGATTTCTTTGGATAGCAACTTATCTCAAGAATAATAATAATAATAATAATAATAATAATAATAATAATAATAATAATAATAATGTCCTCTGTGGTGGGTTCACTTGGAAAAATAAATAGTTGCAATAGCATTGATGTCCTCCTAGACTCTCTGAGAGGTAAGATGTCTTTTTGTGAAGAGAAACTGTCCAAGTGTTGAGCTCCTAAACCTTGAGCTCATCATCTCCTGGGTGGAAACCTCTTCTCACAGCTTGTTGCTTGCATAGCATCACGCTCCTTGTTGCCAACCAGGTTTTATGCTGTTAGTGACCAGTTTCAGAGTAAGGCTTTTATTTTGAAAGGTAACAGGCTAATCTTTGAACCTCCGTCCCTGCAGACTCTTATAATAGTTCTCCTGCTCAGTCTGGTTACGGATCTCTCGCTCCAACAGAACCAGTGCTGTCTTGCGCCTCATGGCCATCTCCCTGCGCTGAGCATCTGATGACATCTCTACCTGCTGGTGAGGTGGGCTTGAGGATATGGTAGGGTCGACAGTGGCGCATGGTGAGGCAGAGCGGCGTGGGTGGAAGCTGCTGCTGCTGCGGCTGGCCGAATCTCCTCGATTCAGGTTAGAGAGGTTGTAGGTTTCTCGTGGGTCTCCCCCATTGGATGCCCCCACCCACTCCCATGGGTTACCATTACCTGATGGGGGCTGGGCCTGGGGAGGAAGCGGGACTTGGACAACAGGATAGTGGGGTGCATGGGCATCCACTGTGATGATACCTGGCCCCTCCCGTGGTTGCTCAAAGGGGTGGCGGTAGTGTGGCGAGTCGGCAGCGGAGGAGATGGCAGAGCAGGTGGATGTGGTTTCGGAGGACTTCTCCCCAGAGGACGAGGACGGCAGGAGGCCCTGCTGCTTGGAGATGGCAATGACTTGCATGAGTCGTGGCTGGTTGGCAGCACCACGCCCGGACGCCTCCCCGGTTGTCTTCTCCCGGATGGCGAGCCACTTGGCTCGGGTTAGGGCGCTTTTTGGAGAAATCGGTGGGGGTCCTGCTTCTGGGATCTGTGGGGGTCTGGGTGTTGCCACAGCTTTGGCCCCCCCTGGAGGTGGAGTGGGGTTGCGACTTGCGTTTGCCCTCCCGGCATGCACTGCAGGCTGGTAGATCGGGGCTTGAGAACCGCCATCGTCAGTCCCCACAGAGCCTACCTCAGAGCCGTCTTCACTGGTTTCGTGCTCTGGCTCGTCCCGAACACCCATACCTCGCATCTCCATCGACTTCTGCTTCCACTCCGACACCAGCTGCTGTGACCGCATAGGGTCCATGGGCACCTGAACAGCCTTCAGACGGCGCTGCACTGGCTGCACTGGCTGGACCGGCTGCACCGCCTCCTCAGAGGCATCGTTGGCCCCCAGTACACCATTTACATTCATGCTAGCTCTTGGTAGCGTGTTGCTGAAGGTCACCATGGTCTCCTTTCCCATGGGGCTTCGGGGAGCCAGCAGCTCTACATCCACACTGGCCCTCTTCAGACTTCCCATTGAGCCCTTCTCCCTCTGCAGGGGCCCCAGGCCATCCAGCCGGTCCATGGGAGCCGGAGCTGCTGCTATCTCATCGTTACTCTCTGAGGCAGAGGCAGGGCCTTTGTTATAGACCGACTCGTGTCCCCGCTCAGTCAGTGCTCGGAGAGGGTCCGCCTTTAGGGGTGGAGGAGGTGGGGGTGGAGTGATGTCATCAGATGATTTGAAGTTGGCGACAGCGTGAAGGGCCTGACGGAGGAGAATAAAATCTTGTGAGTCTTTGGAGAGTCACAAACCTCAAAAATACTCTGAAACCTGATCTAATCGTCAGATCAAACCTCAGAGACCAGCACCAAGATCTGTTACATTATTACCAACCTCTTCAAAAACAACTAAATCTCCCGGTTTCAACAACTGAGTCGGTGTCTTTGGATGATATTCTATTAAATCAGGCTTTGAATTATTTGAAAGTCTTAGCTGTGTTTTTCAGGCTGAATGATTAAAGCTGCCTCAGTGACCTTCTGTCTGTATTTTAGGTGCTGTTCAGATGTTTCTTTGTGCTGGCAGGTTTAATATTCCCTCATATTCAGTTGGATATTCAGCCCATCATCTCTTTGTGAAGCTCCTCGGCTGAAGCTTATTGGCTAAATCAAGATTTGAGTCACTTGGAGCTGCAGAGCTGTTGGTTTTTGATCTACCATCAGCCTCCGGTTTAAGCTGATGCAGTCGCCATGACAACACCAACACAAAGCCATGTCCATGACAACAGCTGCAGACTCTGGAGCTCCATCAGACAGAAACACACACCAGATGTGTCCTTTATCTCACCAGGTAGGCGGCGATGAAGGCTCCAATGAGGAAGCCCACATAGACGTCGATGGGGTGGCTACGATGCTGTGTGATCTGAGTCAGGCCAGTCAGCGCTGCAGCAATGGCAAATGCAAACACCAGCACGGGTTTGAGCAGCTTGGTGCTGTCTGAGATGGTCGAATTAAAGTACATCTGACAGGAAACAGAAGCTAACATCAGAGAATGCCATGATACAGCAAATTCAACACATCTTTATCAAGACAAACAAAACTGAGCAGTACAAGCAGACCTGACACAATTTCCTAAAGACATTTTT